>NC_133131.1:101828516-103028516 GCF_048418815.1 Hemitrygon akajei
AATATCTTTATTGAATGTAGATTCCAAGATCTTTTCCAAGTTACTGGCATCCAGGCTGGAGAAGGTATTACCCCAAATTATTTCAGAAGATCAAACTGGTTTTATTAAAAATCGCTGTTGTTTTTTCAATGTTAGGAGATTATTGAATATTGTTTATACTCCTTCACATAGCACTTCAGAATGTGTCATTTCACTAGATGTGGAGAAAGCATTTGATAGAGTTGAATGGCCATACTTATTTACTGTGCTCGAGAAGTTTAATTTTAGTCCGACATTCATTTCCTGGATTAAACTGATATATCATACTCCAGTAGCCTCGGTGCTTACTAACAATCAAAGATCTCCCTTTTTTCGTTTATTTTGGGGTACTAGTCAAGGCTGTCCTCTTAGTCCATTATTATTTGATATTGCTTTAGAACCCTTGGCAATTGCTATCGAGAATCACAGAAGATTTTTGGCATTAATCGTGGAACGGATATACATAAGCTATCATTATATGCAGATGATTTATTATTATTTATTTCTGATCCTGAGAAATCCATTCCTGCAGTTATATCATTGTTGGCTCAATTTAGTAATTTTTCCAGGTATAAATTAAATCTTAATAAGAGTGAATTGTTTCCTTTAAATAGACAGGTTCCAATTTATGGAAATTTACCTTTTAAATTAGTTAATGACTCTTTTATTTACTTAGGGATTAAAATCACAAAAAACTATAAGGACTTATTTAAGGTTAATTTTTTACCCCTAATCGATCAGATTAAATGTTTGTTTACTAAATGGTCACCAGTATCTTTATCTCTGATAGGTCAGATTAATGCTATTAAGATGGTTATTTTACCCAAGTTTTTATATATATTTCAAGCGGTACCAATTTTTATTCCGAAAACTTTTTTTGCTAATGTTGATTCAAAAATTTCCTCATATATATGGCAAAATAAAAATCCTAGATTAGGTAAAAAATATTTACAGAAGGCAAGGAAGGAAGGTGGATTGGCATTGCCTAATTTTAGATTTTATTATTGGGCAGTTAATATCCGATATTTGATATGTTGGTTAAAGGATTGGGATTTATCTTTTAGCCCTCATTGGGTGAACCTGGAAATTAAATCTGGACAAGGATTTTCATTGGGTTCTATTTTAGGGTCTTCTCTTCCTTTTGTTCTTTCTAAATTGCCGAAACGAATTGACAACCCGATAATTAAACATACTTTACGTATATGGTTTCAATTTCGGAAATTTTTTGGGTTGACTCAGTTTGTTTTAAATATTCCTATTGTATCCAATTGCTTTTTTTATCCTTCTATTATAGACCAAGCTTATTCAGCTTGGAAGACTAAAGGATTACTACGATTTTCCGATTTATTTTTGGATAATTGTTTTTTGTCTTTTGAACAATTATCTAATAAATATAATTTGCCTAGATTTCATTTCTTTAGATATTTACAGATTAGGAATTTCTTAAATACTGTAATTCCTACTTTTCCAAATTTTGTGTCTTCAGGTATTTTGGAGAATTTGTTTGACCTAAATCCTTCTCAGAAAGGGCTAATATCAAAACTTTACAATATAATTATGAAGATACGTTCAGAGCCTTTCTATAAGATTAAAAATGATTGGGAAAGAGAACTTAACCTTACTATCCCTATTGAGAATTGGGATAAAATTCTTCAATTAGTTAATACATCATCTATATGTGCTAAACATTCATTAATACAGTTTAAGGTTGTGCATAGGGCTCATATGTCCAAGGATAAATTGGCTAATTTTAATTCCTATATAAATCCTATTTGTGACAGATGTCATTCTGAGATAGCGTCTTTAACTCATATGTTCTGGTCGTGTCCGCTTTTGAAAAAATATTGGAAAGACATTTTTGATATTATTTCCACGGTATTGAACATTGATTTACAACCTCATCCTATTACTGCAATTTTTGGTTTACCAGTGATGGACTCACTCCATTTATCCTCTTCTGCTTGTCGAATGATTGCATTTCTTACATTAATGGCTAGAAGATCTATTTTGTTGAATTGGAAAGAAATTAATCCTCCTACCGTATTTCATTGGTTTTCTCAAACTATGTTATGTCTAAGTTTAGAAAAAATTAGAAGTGTTGTATTTGATACTTCTATTAAATTTGAAAAGATATGGAGACCATTTATTCAATATTTTCATGTGATGTAATATGACCCTGTTCCAAGCCTATTTGTTTTTCCAGTTTCGATTTTATATATGTTGAGAGGATCGGAGTTGACAACACTGATGACTTTGTATTTTTGTTAGATATTATAAACAGCCCTTTTTTTCATTTTTTCTTTTTCTCTTTTTTCTTTTTTCGTTTTTTTTCCTTATTAGTTATTAGATCAGTTTTTTTTTGCATAATTTTTTTTTCTTTTTCTTTTTTCTGTTTTTTTAAATATATATTATGATATACCTAGGTTTGCCTTGTTTATTTGTTACTTGTATCGTCCATGATTTGGGAATACTCATTTATACTGTAACTATTGCTTATGTATTCTTTCATGTTCAGTTGAAATGTGTATGTTTGTAATCCCATTATCTATGTATCAATTTTATTTTGTTGATATTAATAATAATAATAAAAAGATTGAAAAAGAAAGGACAGGACCGCCATGGTTATGATCTCAGGACTGTTACCCATGCCACATACTAATGAGGCCAGTAATAATAAGATCCTATAGTTTAACACATGACTAAGGAATTGTTGTAGGAGGGAGGGCTTCATATTTTTTTATCATTGGGCTCTCTTCCAGAGAAGGTGGGATCTGCACAGAAGAGATGGTGCGAGGGTGGGGGATATAAACAAGTTGCAGGGGTATGGGGACCAGAGTACCTGAACAGAGTGGAGTGGTTGTGGAGACATGTTGTTAAGACCTCAGATAAAGTCAGGAGTCAAAAGGGTGAGCATATGATGGGACTAATAGTCTGAGCTGCATATATTTCAATGTAAGAAATATTGTATGAAAGGCTGATAAGCTCAGGGCATGGATCAACACGTTAGACTTGAGTGCAGGCGGAGCAGGACTGGCAGTTCAATATTCTAGGGTTCCTTTGCTTTAGGTGTGATAGAGTGGGAGGGATTAAAGGGTGTAATTAAAGGATTAAAGGTGGTGTAACTAGGGAAATTGTCGTGGCAGATCTTAGGACAAACTGGAGAACTCGTCTAGTGAGGCTTTAAGGGTGGAAAAGCCTGACCACATTATAGGAGCTACAGGTTTCCCCCGCAATCCGAAGGTAGAGCGTTCTTATGAAACCGTTTGTAATCCGAAATGTCGTAAAGTGAAGAAGCAATTACCATTAATTTATATGGGAAAAATGTTTGAGCGTTCCCTGACCCAAAAAAAATAACCTACCAAATCAAAGCAAATAACACAAAACCTAAAATAACATTAACATATAGAAAAAGCAGGAATGATATGATAAATTTACACCCTATATAAAGTAGAAATATTGTAGGTATGGTATAGTTTCACTTATCAGACTCGGGAAGGCAGCGAGCCAAAATTGATTTGGAGAAAAAAAATCGGCACGTATACATATGCATATGCGTACACACATACACGCATGCGCAAACAACTGCCCGCACAAGGCTTCACGGTCATTGTAGTCTTCCTTGGGTAAACACATGTATAAAGCGGGCGTCTTTTCGTAAAAGCGAAAATCCTCTTTGGTTAGTGAAAACAGGTACTAATGTAAGTCTTTCGTGACAGCGAGTTGTCGTAAAGTGAACGTTCAAAAAGCAGGGGCCACCTGTATATCATAGACCACCCAACACTCAGTGGGATTTTAAGGATCAAATTTGTAGAGAGATTGCAGACTGTTGCAAGAAACATAAGGTTGTGATAGGTGGTGATTTTAACTTCCCACATGTTGACTAGAGCTCCCATGCTGTAAAAGGACTAAATAGCATAAAGCTATGTTAAGAGCAAAATAATTGCAAGGGACATCTGGAAGATCAGAATGGTAATACTAAGATAACTGCGTTGCTCTAAAGAGCACTGTATAAGGTCATTCTTACCCTTGGCCATTAGGTTCTATAATGAGTCAACCTATAGCTGGGGAAGTGATGACCTCCTCCTGTTAGACTGTTTGAGGTAACTTATTTTTTATTCTTTCCTACTTCTCTTCTAATATTTGTATATCTGTGCAGTTATAATGCTTGTGTGACACTGTAATTTCCTTTGGGATCAATAAAGAACCTACCTATCTATCTAATCTATATGTGGAGCCAAAAGAGATGGGGGAGATCTTACATGGATCTTTTGCATCTGTATTTACTCGGTAGACTGACTATAGAAATGAGGCAAAGCAGCAGCGAATGTTGTGGACCCTATGCAGATTACAGAAGAGGAGGTGTTTGCTACCCTGAGGCAAATCAGGATGGACAAATCCCTCGAACCTTGTGGCAGGCATGTTGAAATTGCAGGGGCCCTAACAGTGATATTTAAATTATCCTTTATGACTGTTGAAACATCAGAAAGTTAGAGTATAGCTAATATTGTTCCACTGTTTACGAAAGGATCTAAGAATAAACCAGGAAATTGTAGACCAGTAAGCCTGATGTCAGTAGTGGAAAAGTTATTCTAAGAGACCAGATATGAGAATTTGGATGGACAAGGACTAATTAGGGATAGTCAGCCTGGCTTTGTGCATGATAGGTATTTCTAACCAATCTTACAGAGTTTTTCGAGGAAGTTACCAGGAAAGTTAATGAAGGCAAAGCAGTGCATGTTGTCTACATAGACAAGATCCCACATGGAAGGTTGGTCAAGAAGTTTCAGTCACTTGGCATTCAAGATAAGATTGGAAATTGGCTTTGTGGGAAAAGCCAGAGATATTGGTAGTAAACAGTTGCCTCTCTGACTGGAGGCTTGTGACCAGTGGAGTGCCACAGGGATCATTGCTGGATGATAATGTAGTTAACCGGATCAACAAATTTGCAGATGACACTAAGATTGGGCGTGTACTGGACAGCAAGGAATACTATTGAAACCTACAGTGGTATCTGGACCACCTGGAAAATGGTTGCAGAAAGTCAGATGGAATTTAATGCAGACAAGTGTGAGGTGTTGCACAGTGACCAATAGCGCACCTTGTTGTGCGGTGGAACATAGAGATCTGGGAATACAGGTCCATAATTCAGTGAAAGTGGCATCACAGGTAGGTAGGTCTGTAAAGAAAGCTTTTGGTACATTAACCTTCATAAATTAAAGTATTTAGTACAGGAGTTGTGATGTTATGTTGAAGTTGGAAAAGGCGCTGGTGAAGCCTAACTTGGAGTATTGTGTGCAGTTTTGGTCACCTACCTACAGGAAGATGTAAATAAGATTGAAAGAGTACAAAGAAAATTTACAAGGATGCTGTCAAGACTGGAGGACCTGAATTTGAAGGAAAGATTGAATGGGTTAGAACTTTATTCCCTAGAATGTAGAGGATTGAGGGGAAATTTGAAAGGGCTATACAAGTTATGAGGGTTATAGATAAGGTAATTGCAAGCAGGCTTTTCCACTGAGGTTGGGTGAGACTACAACTAGAGTTTGTAGGTTAAGGGTGAAAGGGAAACTTCTTCACTCGGAGGGTGGTTAGAGTGTGGAATGAGCTGCCAGCACAAGTGGTGGATGTGGTTTCAATTTCAACGTTTTAAGAGAAGATTGGATACATGGATGGGAGGAGTATGGAGGGCTAAGGTCTGGGTGCAGGTCAACAGGACTAGGCAGTTTAAATGGTACAGCATAGACTAGATGGGCTGAAGGGCCTATTTCTGTGCTGTAGTTTTCTATGACTGACTCAGTCCACAATGGAGACTCGTATCAGAATCAGGTTCATCATCACTCACATATGTCATGAAATTTGCTTTTTTGCAGTAGCAGTAAAATGCAATACACTCGGCCCTCTTTATCGGTGAATTCCACCAACCGCGAATCGCAAAAACCTGGAAGTGCTCTTCCAGCACTTGTTTTTTGAGGATGTACAGACTTTTTTTCTTGTCATTATTCCCTAAGCAATGCAGTATAACAACTATTTTACATAGTATTTACATTGTATTAGGTATTATAAGTAATCTAGAGATGATTTAAAGTATATGGGAGGATGTGCGTGGGTTATCGTGGAACGGAATTTTAAAAAAAAATCGGAAGTTCTCTTACTAAGTAAGTTGGAACAGGTACATCCGGTATTATTTAGCGTCAGTTAGTCAAATATTTGTCTTAGTATATCGTATATATTTTGCCTTTCTATGCATATAAAACACTTAAGAACGTATGTTTTAGCGCCGGGCTCAGGAACAGAAGTTCCCGAGTGCGAGCCAGTGACAGACCGCTTTTGAGTGCACTTTCCACTGTGCTGGGTTGATGTAGAGGATCAAAAACCCAACACCCAATAATTAAACCACTGCGTTGCTTAGTAATAATTGTAGCTTTCATTGGGGCAGAGCCTTTCTCATTTTATCCTTTAAAATTGTTCCAATCGTTAACCGACGTAGCCTAACACTTTTCCAATGACCAATGGTGTTTCACCTCTTTCAGATCGCTTTATTATTTCCACTTTATTTTCAATCATGATTATTTTTGTGAATAGAATCACTGCAGATTCAGAGCTCTGCTGCTGGGTCCTAATGTCCACCGCACTGAGACAGGTTAAATAAGGTCTGGGGTTCCGCTGGGTCCTAAGATCCACCGCATTGAGACAGGTTGAGTAAGGGACTTGAGCATCTGCGAATTTTGGTATCCACGAGGGGTCCCGGAACCAATTCCTCGTGGATAAGGAGGGCCGACTACATAAAGTTACTATAATGCTGTGCAGAAGTCATAGGCACCATCTGCACAGTACTGTACTAAATGTCCTCAAACACTGAACAAAGTAGAACTGCTGGTGTGCTTTCTTTATGATCATATCCATGAGTTGGATCCAAGATAGTCTTCTGATGTTTATGGCCAGGAACTTGTAACTGCTCACCCTTTCCACTGCTGACCCCACAGTGAGGACTGGTGCATGTTCTCATGACATCCACAATCAATTCTTTGGTGTTACTGACATTGACTGCAGGATTGTTGTCACAATACTATTCAGTAGAGCGAATAGAGCAGTGAACTGAGCACGAGGTGCAGCAGTGTTGATATCAGTGAGGAGATGTTATTACTGAATTGCACTGACTGTGATCTCCTGATGAGAAAGTTGAGGATCCAATTGCAGAATGAGGTAGCAGAAAGTGGAGCAGGTTTGGAAGCTTGGTGATTAGTCCTAAGGCGATATTTGTGTTGAACACTTAATTGTAATGAACTTGATGCATGCTTTCCTAAAAGTTCAAAGTAAATTTTTTATCAATGTATAGGGCATCATATACTACACTGACATTTATTTATTTGCGAGCATTCACAGTGGAACAAAGAAATACAATAAATCAGTCAAGAGCTACACACAAAGATTGACAAACCACCAGTGGGCAAATGCAAGCCCCCCCCCACCCAAAAAACAATATTGAGAACATGAATTGTAGAGTTCTTGAAAGTGAGTTCATAGGCTATGGAATCAGTTCATTGTTGAGGTGCTTAAAGTTATCCAGGCTGGTTCAGGAGCCTGATTGAAGTGTGATAACAGTTCTTGTAATTGGTGATGTGGGACCTAAGGCCCCTGAACCTCCTTTCCAATGGTAGCAGGGAGAAAAGATGGGCATATTTGATAATAATGGGTGTTGCTCCTGTAGCAGTGCTCCTTGTAGTTGTGCTCAATGGTGGGGATCGCTTTCCCTGTGATTAACTGGGCTGTATCCACTACTTTTTGCAGGCTTTTTCATTGTTGGGCATTGGTCTTTCCATACCAGACCATGATACAACCAGTCAGGATACTGCTGTTCATCAGCAGAAGTTTATCAAAGTTTTAGATGACCATGCTGAATCTGAGCAAATTTCTAAGAAAAGAAGTGGTACTGTGCCTTCCTTTTAATGGTCTCGGGACAGATCCTCTGAAATGATAACACCAGGGAATTTCAAGTGTACTGAGCCTCTCTACCTTTGATCCCCTAATGAGTACTGGATCATGGACCTCCAGTTTCCTCCTCTTGCGATCAATAATGAGCTCTTTGGTTTGTTGATGTTGAGTGAGATCACTCAACCAGATTTTCAACCTCCCTAATAAATGCTGATTTGTCACCACCTTTAGTTTGGCCAACAACTGTGGTGTCATCAGCAAACTTAAATATGGCATTAGAGCTGTACTTTTCCTCAGTCGTAAATGTAAGATGAGTAGAATAGGGGCCTAGGTGCACAGCCTTGTGGTGTTCTTGTGTTGATGGAGATCGTGGAGCAGATGTTGTTCCCATTCCAAACTGAATGGAGTCTGAAAGTGAGAAGATCAAGGATCCAGTTGTACAAGGAGGTATTGAGGCTTATGCCTTGGAGATTAATTCATTTAGGCAGGTGAGTACCTCCGACTGGTAAGTGAAAGGCAAAAGGTGTCAGTAAACACTCCAGCCAGTTGATTAGTACAGATCCTCAGTACTTGGCCACATGCACTGTCTAGGCCAGATGCTTTCCATGGGTTCACCCTTCTGAAGGATGCCCTCGCATAGGCCTCGGAGTGAATTCATAGCATTTGTGGTTGTCTAGGTGCTCCAGTGCAGAACTATTAAAGCTATGTTTGCTATAGACTGGTGTGGCAAATACAGATTCAATGCAACCAATTAGGATTTGCCTGAAAGAAAATTATTGATCAAACTTTGTCCCTGTACTGCATATTACAGTTGAGTTAGAAAGAAACTGCTGTGTTTTTTAAATACTACTGAGAAATCAAATTTTTCTTTTGTTTTATAGAGTGCCACATTAGATTCTATCGGTGAGAATAAAAGTGTGGCTGCAGATTCTAGTCCAGGACATGGAGAGTCTGCAGTAAAACCTCTGGCCTTTAAGGACCCAAATTTTGTTGTAAGTACTTTAGTCATTGGTAGTAATTCACTTCGCTCTTTAACCTTTGGCTGCCAGATGTAGCCTTTCCTTTCCATCACTCAAAATATAATTCTATTTCTTCAAGGAGCTTTATAATTGTCAATAGATTTTGTTTGGCTGAACAATTAAGAAGTTTACAGAGCTTTTTGTCATCTCTTGTGTGCAATCTGCAAGGCTTTGCATGTAGAACTCAAGAAAATAGTAGCGGGGTAGGCCACCCGGCTGCCTCAAATCTGCCTTAACATTTAACATGACCATGGTTAAGTGCCCCAGGTTCTCAAGTGTCTGTTTCACATTGTCTTCAATCCTTCTCGTTTCCCAGTTCTTCTGTCTCTGCCACATCTGTTCCAAGGATACTGATTTCCTTACCAGACATCTGAGATGTCCTCCTCCTTCAAAGAGCAGATGTTCCCTTCCTCCACTATTGTTGCTACCATTACCCACATCTCCTCCATTTCCCATACATCTGCGCTCACCCTATCTTCCTGGTGCCTTAACAGTGATAGAGTTCCCTTTGTCCTTATCTACCACCCCTTGAGCATCCGCTTCCAACACAATTCACAATTTCCACCATCTCCAAAGGGACTGTATCACCAAGCATACCTTTACCTCCCCGCTGTTCTCCGCAGGGATTGTTCCTTCTGAGATTTGTCCACTCATCCCTCCCCACTAATCTCCCTCCTGGCACTTAGCCCTGCAAGTGGTCAAAGTGGCACACCTGCCAATTCACCTCCTTCCTCACTTCCACTCAGGGCTCCAGACAGGCCTTCCAGGTGAAGCAACACTTCACCTGCGAATCTGCTTGGGTCATCTATTGTGTCCGGCACTCCCGATGCAGCCTCTGCATTGGTGAGACACATCATAAATTGGGGCAAACTTCACTGAGCACCTCTCCATCCGCCAAAAGCAGAACTTCCCAGTAGCCAAACATTTTGATTCCGATTCCTGATCCGGCATGTCAGTCAATGGCCTCCTCTTTTGCCATGAAGAGGCCATCCTCAGTGTGAGGGAGCGATGATTCCTATTCTGTCTGGGTAGCCTTCAACCTGATGGCATGAATATCTATTACTCCTGGTTTTAAAAAAATTCTCTATTTTCCACTAAGGGTGTGTCTCTATTCTTGCCTCTTCTTGCCTGCCAATTACCTCCACCTGGGTCCACTCCTCCTTCCCTATCTCCTATGGTCCACTCTCCTCCCCTATCAGATTCTTTCCTCTCCAGCCCTTTATCTTCCCTACTCAACTGGCTTCACCTATAATCTTCTAACTATTGTCCCACCCACCTTTTTATTCTGGTGTATTACCCCTTACTTTCCAGTCCTGAAGAAGGGTCTCAGTCCAAAACGTCAATTGTTTATTCATCTCCATTGATGGTGCCTGACCCGAGTTTCTACAGCATTTTGTGTGTGGTGCTTTATCATTTATTTCCATTTTAATGGCTGGGAATAATTGCATTTGACATGAAGAAATAACTTTTGTGTATAAATAGTAATTTTATGTTTGCCTATGTCATGGATTCCAGTAGGTTTTTTAAAATAACCAATCAATAACATCTGCAGTGTTCTGTCATCTAATCACAAAGATGAAAGCTGCTTGCTGTATTTAAAATATGCCCTTATTCTACAGTTTTTAAGTTATTTGTAATTATTATGAAACATTTGTTTAATCTTGCATGTTTTGACAGTTTGCTGCAAGCAAGAAACCTGAAAAATAGAATTGTAACACATCAGTGCCATCCTAAAATCGTGCTGTTTGTATTGTGTGACCAAAGGGTGTGTCTCAATATTCCTCCATATTTGTGTGAAAAATGCTGCTTTTTTCAGTGTAAATGACGTTGTATGATGCTGCGATTGTAAGCATATTGCAGTAAGAGAGATGCCCATTTGTCTACTCAGAAAAAGGCACATTGTCCATGCCAGCCATTGAGCATCCACCTATACCAATCCCATTCTTAGTCTTACTTGCCCCAAAGTCTTTTCTGTCTTGACAATTCAGGCAGATACTACTTAAAAGTTGTGCAGCACACACAAAATGCTGGTGGAACGCAGCAGGCTAGGCAGCATCTATAGGAAGAAGTACTGTCGACGTTTCGGGCCGAGACCTTTCGTCAGGACTTAAGTGTTGTTCATATTTCTGCCTCCACCACCCCTTCAGACAGTGCTTTCTGGAAACCAACCACCCTCGGACTCCCTTTAAGTTATCTACCCGTTAAATCTATGAATTGTACTCTTCTGCTATGTGGAAAAATTGCATATTGCACATAATATTATGTGTGGCCTAACCAAAGTTTTATTCAGCTACAATATGACTTGCCAACTGTTATACTCAAGACTCCAATAATCTCCTCCCTTACTTTCCTCAGAATTCTGGGATAAATTGCATCAGGCACTGTGGATTCATCACCCAACATTGCCTCATTAATAGCAACATGCCCTGGAATATTAATATACCTCCTCCCTAATCTCTTTTTTTCTTTTCAGTCTTTTTATTGATTTAAAAAAGTGTGTATACAAACAAGAGGAGAATATTTCTGGTAAATATGTCAATAGCAGTACACACAGAAGGTAAAATAAACAATATCAGAATCACACATAGTGTTAATCTGCAAAGTATAAATTTGATATAGAATGTATAATTCTCCTCTCTTAAATTTATGAAGAAAGGAAGGACTATTAGAAATTTTTATTTAGAGGAAAAGAGAAAAAAAAACCCACAATTCTAAACAGGGAAAAAAAGGTCTGGGCAGTCCATCCTGAGAGAAAAACCAAGAGAAGAGAGACCCTCTGAACAAATCCAAGGTTCTGAAAAAATAGCTGGAAGGGAATTAGTACAAAAATCAGATCATTTTGAAAATATTGAATAAAAGGTCACCAGATTTCTTGAAATTTAAAGGATGTATCCAATGTCCGACTTCTTATTTTCTCTAGACTTAAACAGGACATGATAGAGGAAAGCCAATAAAAGGCGGTAGGAGGGTTAGGGTCCTTCCCTTTAAGTAAAACCTCCCTAATCTCACTGTCATCCAAATATTTCCCTTTGGAGAGTTACCAATGCAAATTGCTCTTTCAGTATGTCGCCCATTTCCTCTGGCACTATGCCCTAAATGTCCCTTCCCTTTCCCTAGGTATGCTCTTGCTCCACATGTATTTATAAAATGCCTTGGGATTTTCCTTAATTCTATTTGCCAAGGATGTTTCTTGGCTCCTTTTAGCCTTTCGTAATTTCTTGTTAAATTATTTCCTGCTTTCTTTGTTATCCTCTAAAGAACTACCCAATTTCAATTTCTTAAATAATATATAGCTTTCTTTCTCTTTTTAACTAAAATTATGATTTTTTAAATCTTTCATCCTCATTGGAATGTGCTGGTCCTAAATTTAAATCAGCTGCCCTTCAAAAGATTCCCATGTGTCAGATGTGGAGTTGCCTTCAAACAATTGCTTCTGGTCAGGTTTCAACAGTATTAGGCACAAAGAGCCTTTCCCCAGTTTGGCACTTTCAGACAAGAGTCAATCTTATCCTTTCCATGATTACCTTTAAAAACTGTGGAATTATGGTCATTGTTGCAAAATGCTCCCCCATCTTTCATGATATGCCTGCGTGACTGTTCCTCTGGCTCCTATATACCTACTCAAAGACCGCATCACAGTGATTGCACCTCCTTATGGCCTTGCTGAGCAAACCCTCTAAGATGTTCTCTCTTAAATGCAGCCATGACATTCTCTCTACCCTTTTATATCCTATTCTGTCATGTCCAAAATTTCTGTACATTGGAATATTGAGCTTGCTTTGCCTTGTGCCCTTACCTCCTGGTGGAATCGTCGGGGCGCCGTCATGACAAGCTTTGTACCAGTCTGTTCCATCTGTCGCAGTTGTGTGCCTGGATCACTGCAAATGTTTTGCCTGTCCATTCTTTAATGTTGTCCGTCCATCTTTTCCTCTGTCTGCCTCTCCTTTTCCCCTCCACAGTTACTTGTAGAACGGTCTTTGCAAGGCCACTGGATCTTGTTACGTGGCCATACCATCTCAGTTTTCTTTTCTTCACCGTTGTGAGAAGGTCTTCATGGGGGCCAATGTGGTGCTGGATGGTCTTGTGGACCTGCTCGTTTGTGATGTGATCCAAGTATAAGATGCCCAAGATGTTGCGATAGCATCTCATTTCCAATGCCTGTATCTTCCTCTCCCCACTCTCTTCAACGTCTTCCTGGAACAGATTATGAGCGATGCCCTTGAAGATCATGTGGGCACAGTCAGCATCGGAAGGAGGAACATCACCAACCTAAGATTTGCTGACGACATTGATGGACTTGTAGGAAAAGAGGACGAACTGGCCAACCTGGTCAGCCATCTTGGCAGAGCCTCCACAAAGTTTGGAATGGAAATAAGTGTCGAGAAAAACAAGCTCATGTCAAATGCCAATGGTGCCATCACAACAGACATCTCAGTCCATGGTCAGAAACTTGAGATAGTGCAGCAGTTCAAATAACTGGGGGCAATCATCAGTGATGAAGGATCAAGACCAGAAATCCTGGCAAGAACCGCACAGACAATGACTGCACTATCCAAACTCAAGACAATATGGAAGGACAGCAACATTACCATGAAGTACAAGATCAGACTCTTGCGTACATTGGTATTCTTCATCTTGTACGCATGCAAGACATGGACCCTCACAGCAGAGCTACAGAGGAAGAATATTGACTTACCATTTTACAACTACAACTAATTCTGAGCTGTTTTATGGCTTGCTTAATTTGTTAATATTAGTATTTTCAGCATGGAATCTGCAATTCAACAGGGCTTCCTTTGGGGGAATTTGTAGTCATGCTATTCTTACTGTGCTGTGTCAAGTAAGTAGTTTGAAAATATTAGTATTTCTTTATTTGATTCTCTTCATTATTTGGACAATAGTATATAGACATTTATATGGTTTAATTTATTTGTTGTGTAAAACTGCTGAGCAGGTTCTGAGTGATAGTTTTGAAACTATAAATCCAATGTTTGATCATGTGAACAGGTTGAAGCAAGCATTATTTCCAAGAATAACACAATAAATGTGTATTGCCTATTGCAGTTCTTTTGAAATGGTCTCTTAATTTCTAGCATTCTGGCATTGGCGGTGCAGGTGCTGGCAAGAAGAGCCGTGTCTGGAAAAATCTGAAACAAATTCTTGCAGCAGAGAGAATGCTACCATGGAAACTAAACGATCCTAACTGTAAGTTCCTTTGACAGTTTATTACATTTTCAAAATATGTCCAAAATATACATTGAAGCCTGGCGAGATGTTAATAGTTAGAGATTTTACCATTTTATTTTCCTTCATCTGCATCTTCACTGCAATTTCCCTAATCCCTGAGAAACTTGTGTTTGTAATTTGGTGCCTACAATAGATCTAATAAAAATCAAACACAAGTTCTTTCTTCTCTAGTATATATATCTTTTTTTTAAAAAATATTTTTTATTAGTTTTTCAAAACATTTTACAAAATTAAAAACCCCAAATCCCAATGAGGAGCATTAATACAGTGTAAGATTAAGCATACAATATCAATATGCTACAAAGGAAGAGAATTTAACAAAAAAGCACCTAAATTAAAGACAAGTGAGCTTAGCGTCCTCCCCAAGCCCCACAACACAAGAAAAAAACAACAATTCCAGACCAACCACCACACAGTATAAAGAGTATAAGTCTGGACAGTCAAACTCCCCAGACTGTGAATACACTTAGCAACAGAGGATAATAATGCCTACTACCAGAAAAAAAAGGGAGCTGAAAGCAAGGGACCGAAAAGAAGAAGAAGAAAAAAAAGAAAAAAAAAACCCTAGTCAAGAGGAAGGTTATGAAAGTACTCGATAAAAGGTCCCCAGACCTTATGGAACTTTAGATCCGAGTTAAGAACCGATTGAATAGCTAAGGCAGATTTAGTAGGTGATCTGGTAACAGAGGACGATCGGTCCAGTTTAGGATCCAACCAACAGTTGAAGTCACCACCCAATATAAGAGAGTATAAGTTTAAGTCTGGTAGTGAGGAAAAAAACCGTTCAAAAAAGTTAACATCATCAAAGTTGGGGGCATACAGGTTTGCTAGTGCAACTTTAGTGTTATATAGTTTACCAGAAACAATAAAAAAATGGCCATTTGTATCAGATATTTTATTATGGAGTTCAAAAGGAATATTTGAGTTAATAAGAATGGAAACTCCCCTAGCTTTAGCGGCAAAGGATGAATGAAAATGCTGACCCGCCCACTTTGACAGAAGCCGGGAGTTATCAAAACAACGAATATGAGTTTCTTGAAGGAAAGCAATGTCAGCTTTGAGTTGTTTGATATGTGAGCATACCTTCCTCCTTTTAACAGGGTGGTTCAGTCCCTTTACATTCCAGCTCACGAATTTAAGTGCACTAGCCATTATCAATTACTAATGCATAAAAGGCAGCAGGCATATAAAAAGTCAAGCAGTACACTAGCAGTCTGGGAGCAGAGATGTAAACATAGATTCGTAAAATCAAAACATATACATGTCCTGAGCAATAAAGAGATGTTGGAACTGGAAAATCCACCCCACCCGCACAACCCAAAACTAGACGGCTACCAAAACAAGTAGCTAGCTGTACCAAAAAAATTAACCCAAATACAACTTCCAGATCTGTGTCATTAACAACATTTCCGTATAATTATTATAGCAAATAATAACTAGTTTATGCACTAGAAAACATAACTACCGATTAGAACACCTTCTGCAGAAATATACAACTTAATACAGAGAAAATCGGAAGAAAACCGAAACTAACCTACCCGCGAAACATTATAGAAGAATAAAGTAAGAGAAAGGGGAAAAAAAAGGTAAGAAGGAAAAAGAAAAAAAGAAGAGGAAGGGGAAAGTTATAAATTCAAGACGAGTGTTTATCAACCATTTACAGAGAAGGGAGAAAAAATTCAGAGATTAGAAAAAAGGGGTGAAGAAAAGAAAAAGATAAAATAAATAAATATTTTAAACAAAGGAAAAATAAATCAGCAGTTGAACTGTGAACCGACAAACAGGGAGGCCTTCACTAAAGACTTCGAACCTCCAAAACAAGGTAGAATTAGTTGCAGAACTCTGTAGGTAAAGTTATACAAGAATAAAAATAGATTACACACACACCAAGTCCCGGGAGAGATTGTCAACAGCCCTTAAAGTTTCAATGAATAATGTCTGAGTGATTCAAGTGAATTCCGAGTCCAGAGAAAGTAATTTTACTACGAGGAGTACTTATCCACCATTTTATGAGGTCCGATCAGATTCTGAAGATGACTGGATAGCCGGAAGACTTGCCACAAATGCTTCAGCTTCCTTCGCTGATTTGAACCACTTATATTTCCCGGTATTAAGCTTGATTCGTAGATCAGCAGGGTTACGAAGGGAAGGTTTGAAACCACGATCAAAAAGCACTTTCATTGCGCCTTTAAACTCAGCGCGCATCTTTAAGGTCTGGGGTGCAAAATCTTCCACAAAACGAATGGTTGTATCCTTGAAAGGAAGAGACCCCCTGCGACGCGCCTCTACGATCAGACTGTGTTTTACCTGGTATTGATGGAAACACAAGATTACTGGTCGCGGGCGGGAGCCCAGAATTCCGGGGGGAACGTAAACTCTGTGTGCCCGTTCGAGCTCAGGTGGCTTCGGAAGCAAGTCTTTCCCGAATAACTCACAGAGAAACTCAGCGAAAAACTTCACGGTTGATCCCTTTTCAGTCGCCTCTGGTAATCCCAGAATTCTGATGTTACAGCGTCTGCTGCGATTTTCGAGATCCACCATTTTGGAAAGAAGTTTGTTAGATTTTTCCTCTAAGCTGGAACAGAGAGTCTCCAAGTATCGAACACGACTTTCTAAATCTTCAGAAGTCGAATCGATGCGAGATAAGTGTTCAGCATGTTTGTCCACTTTATCGTTGATCCGATCCAGTTTGTCTTCTAACTGTTTGAAAGCGGTTTTAAATTCCTTTAAGATTTCGTCTCGGAGCTTTCCAAGCGCAACCATCGTCTCGTCCGACGGGGTCATAGCTTCTTTTCTCCCGGGTTTAGAACTCTTGCGGAAGTCCCCAGCGGTTTTAAATTCCTTCAAGATTTCGTCTCGGAGCCTTCCAAGCGCAACCATCGTCTCGTCCGATGGGGTCATAGCTTCTTTTCTCCCGGATTTAGAACTCTTGCTAGACATTGTAAGTTAGATATATTCACAGGCAAGTAAGAGATACCGAAATAATTCCTAACTAAGGTTTAAAGAATGGAGACATTTAGTGCAAAGGTAGCGACAGTAACGGAACAAAAGTTCGGAGCAGCTAAACAATCGCCATCTTACCGGAAGTCCCTTCTCTAGTATATTACAGAGAGCTGTTTGTTTAACCTGATTCCAGAATGATTTAACAACTTTTTACATCTTCATCACTTATGCAAAGTTTGTTTTTAAATTATTGAGGAAAAAGTATTACCATAAGAACATATGACTAATTAAAGCCACATGGGGTTGACTACAATAAAATTATTAGAATCATAGGTTTTTGAATAATGGATATATTAGATTCAGTTATAAAATACAATCAAATATAAACATGGCAAAATTTTCATTTTAGAACATTGCTGATACTTATTTTATCGGAAAAATTTCCATAATGCTGAAATTTCTAACTTGCATTTTACAATCAGCACATAAATTAGTAGTATTTCTGCTTTGTAATTGTGGGGTGAAGTTTTGTCACAAAAGTGTAATAAGTGGTGCTGTTATTCTGCTGTATAGAATTGACAAATACTCAGAATCGGATTTGGTATCTCTGGCATATGTAGTGAAATTTTGTTTTATGGCAGCAGTACTTTGCAATACATACCAATAAAAGAAACTATGAATTACAATAAGAAATATATTTTAAAAATTAATTGAGTAGCACAAAAATTAGCAAAATAAATAGTAAGATAGTGTTCATGGGTTCATTGTCCATTCAGAAATCTGATGGCAGAAGGGAAAAAGCTGTTCCTGAAACGTGTGTACATCTTCAGGCTCCTGTACCAGCACCTTGATGGTAGCAATAAGAAGAGGGCATATCTTGGGTGATGAGGGTCCTTAATGATGGATGTTGCCTTTTTGAAGGTGTCTTTTATACCTGGGACGATAGTACCCCTGATGGAGCTGGCCAGGTTTACAACTTTCCGCAGCTTTTTCAGATCCTGTGTAGTGGCACCTTCATACCAGATTGGGACACAACCAGCTAGAATGAATTCCACTGTACATCTGTAGAAATTTGCAAGTGGCTTTGGTGCATACCAAGTATCCTCAAACTCCTAATGAAATAATTCACTTTCCTGCCTTCTTTGTAATTTCATCAATATGTTGGGCCCAGGATCGATCTTCAGAGATGTTGACACTCAAGAACTTGGAACTGCTCACCCTTTCCACCTCAGATCCCTCGATAAGAGTGGGTGTGTGTTCCCTCGACTTAAATTCCTGAAGTCCACAATCAATTCTCTGGTCTTACTGATGTTGAGTGCAAGGTTGTTTTTACAACACCAATCATCCAGTTGATCTGTTTTGCTCCTGAATGCCACTTCGTCCCCATCTGATATTCTGCCAGTGATAGCTGTGTCATCGGCATTGTCAAGGTGTTCAAGGCCAGTAGAAAGCTAGTAAGATTGCATCTGCTGAAGATCTATTGTGTCGAAAGACAAATTGCAGCGGGTTCTGGTCCTTGCTTAGACAGAAGTTAGTTCTGACCATGACCGGCCTTTCAAAGCACTTCATCACAGTAGATCTGAATGTAATTGGGTGATAGTCATTGAGGCAGCTCACCCTGCTCTTGGGCACTGGTATAATTGTTGCCTTTTTGAAGTAGCTGGGAACCTCCAGCTGCAGCAGTGAAAGCAGTGAAGATGTCTTTGAATACTCCAGCCAGTTGGCACAGATTTTCAGTGCCCCACCAGATACACCATTCACACAGCTATTGATAAAGTCAGGGACAACTGTGATGTATTCATTCAGATTTGAAGAGAAATCCCTGAATGTTGTCCAGTCCACTAATTCAAAGCAGTCCTAAAAGTGCTCCTCCATCTATACTTTGGTCCTCGGCACTGGTGCTGTGGTCTTTAGACTCTGCCAATATGCTGCGAGTAGAATTCTTTAAGTTTTAATATTTTAGACTAAGTTAATAAGATTGTGTAAAAACCCAATTTTTTGTGAGAAATGAAATTGTTTATTGAAGGAATATGTGGTCTTGATTTTGGCAGTATAGACATAGTTTGAAGATGTGCAGAAATCTGCTGGCTTTCCTAGAATATTACTAGGAATAATAATATTTTTGAGTGATTATTAGTGTTTTCAAAACACGTAACCCCATGTGTTTTTATGTTTGTGAAAATGTCGTGTTCACCTAGTCAGGTGTTGATTTCCCTTTTCTTTTGAATTTTCAGATTGCAGCATAGATGCTCTTCCTTCCTTTAAACCAGCCAAGAAGTACTCAGATATTTCAGGACTTCCTGTAAGTAAAGTGCATTGTTTAATTTCATTGCATTGAGTTATCGCAAAAAGCTCAATGTTTTATGCAATGTTATTCTCCGAACTTAGGTTACACCATGTTGTTTGTACCTCAAAGTCTTGATATTTTTTGCTGAATAATGAAGTAGTGACAATTTTCATAATATGGCCCCTTTAAAATAAAAAAAACATGCTTTTGGGACAAAGAAAAAAAGTTCAAATGTTTGGGGAAAAATAGATTTGCAATAAACAAATGCTTCACCAAATTATTATTTTAAAGGAGCTGGGGAGTGTGGTTCACTGACAGCATGGCCACAAGTAGACGTCAGAGTATAGACACTCACTGGTAGCTAAAAGTTTCATGAGGAATGAGAACATGAAAAATACAAGCAAAAAGTTATGATTTGTAATTAATTGATGAATGAGCTTCAAAATGTATGTTATAATATTTCTTTGCGATGTTATACATACAATCATGAAGGGTCTTGACTAATTTTGCTTGCTTTCATGCAAGAATTTAGAACTAAGAAATCACCATTTAAGAGTAAGGGATCATCCATTTAAAATGGAGTAAGCAGTATTTTCCTGTGAAATAGTTATTTTTGAACCCTTACCCTCAAACTGAGATGGAAGCAGTGCCTTTGAATATTTTCAAGGGAGCAATGCATAGAGACGCTTGATAAATAAGGAAGTGAGGAGACATGAATATATGGTGGTTACAGAGAGGTCAGTCAGAATCTTATTAAATAATGGAATAGGACTGAGGGGGCAAATGACTCACTCCTAATTTTAGGTGCATCCTGTCCCTAATAAAGTGGCACTGAGTATATGTTCATGGTCTTCTGCTGTAGCCATTCCACTTCAGGATTCAATGTGTTGGGCATTCAGAGTTGCTCTTCTGCACACCACTGTTATAACTCATGGCTATTTGAGTTGCAATCACCTTTCTGTCAGCTTGAATCAGTCTGGCCATTGTCCTGTGACCTCTCATTAACAAGGCACTTTCACCCATAGAACTGCTGCTCTTGGGATTTTTTTTGTTTTTCACACCATTCTCTGTAAGCTCTAGAGACTCTGAAAATTCTAGGAAATCAGCAATTTCTGCAGTACTCAAACGCCCCATCTGTAACCACGGTCAACATCACTTAGATCACATTTGTTTCCCATTCTGAGGTTTGGTCTGAACAACAACTGAACCTCGTGACCATGTCTGCATGCTTTTATGTATTGAGTTGCTGCCTCACAATCAGCTGATTAGATATATTCATTAATTGAGTGAATCATTGTAAAAGTTTCTGGCAATTTTCTTCCATCATCTGATAGCTACTATTATGAACAGTTTTCATTGGTGTGGGCTTTTATACTATTTACAGGATATTTTTTGTGCAAAGATAAGTGAGCAGATAGATAATAGACAGATTATTAAAGAGATAATGGAATCTAATTCTGCCTTTATTGTGTATGTATGTAGTCTTATTTTTCTGTCTCTTGAAGACCTAGATTGTCACTACAATTGCAACCAAACAGAGCCTGACGTATTTAAAGTAGGATTGTATTTGTATAATGTTTTTCATGACTTGGAATAATAAGCACTTTACAGCCTATGAAAGCTCTTGAAGTATGGAATCACAGCAGCTAATACACACATAATAAATATATACAAAAAGCAATCTCGCCAGCATGTTTCCAGCTGCCACAGAAAAGTCATACAATGCAAAAATATGTTATACTTTTGGTTTTACAACTTTGTGTTGAGTGAATCGTAATTAGCTACAAATAGTCATTTTACATGGATTATCATTTAAGAAGCTCAGCATAGCTGTCCACTCCTTTATTCTGTACCTCTTTTTACAAAGTCCATGATGTTATTTGCTTTTTTTTAAATTCTGTCCTTCAAAGACTTCCTATATAGCACTTGTTCCCTCTCATTATTGGATCTGGTTTAGAATTTTGCCAGTCTCTTGTTTTACCTGCCTAATATATCACATCACAGTACAAGAGTTTTCACTGTCTATGTACTGTACAAATCCATTCCAGTTAGCAATGTCCACTAATATCCTCATTGTTATCATACATCCAAACTTGTCATTTGTAAATTTTAAAATTTTACCTTGAATATTCATGCTTGGTTGTTAATAGTATTAAAAGCATTAGTCCCGGCATGTGTTTTTTTTTCTGTTCGTGGGAAATGGACATTACAGGCATTGTCTGTATTTATCGTCCATCTCCCATTACTTGAACTAAAGGACTATAAATAGTCAACCACACTGATCTTGGTTTACTGACCAAAGTGGATAAAGAGGGCAGATTTACTTTTATGAAGGACATTATTGAACCAGATGGGCTTTGAAAATTAAGTAACTTTATTATTGCTGTTATTGAACCACTCTTTTTCTTATATTTCCATTTTTTTTATATTTAATCCTTGTATTTAAATACCTCAGCTGCCTTGATGGGATTCAAGCTCATCTCTGCAACAGTGGTCCAGCTCTCTGGGACATTTACCTCCCATTGCAATAGCAAATGGAGCTTTGCTTTGTAGGACAAGTTAGGTGGGGATAGAGGGCATATGTGAAGAGGTGGATGCCAAAAATATCCATTGGTCATTCTGTAATTTTTTTCAGGACGCCTTTGTATTGTGGGAAGATTTACTTGTATAACCCTTCATCTCTAAGCAATCTCAGATTTAACTTGTCTGGGCCAGGTGACTCATTCACTGTAATGATGACCAGAATTTTCGGTACACTGTCCTTACCAATTTGCTTATCATCTAGTTCTACCTCTCTTACTCAGACCGAGTTATTATCCTCTTACTGAATTTAGCCCAACCAACTGCCTCAATAGTTATATCCGCACTTTGATGCCTGTTAATTACTTCAGTGGAAATTGTTCTTAGAAAAGTTTTTAGGTTCCCTTTCATGTTAACTGCTAGTCTATTCTCCTGTAGTTTTTTTCTCACTTTCATATCCTTTCTCACCCTCTATTTTCTATATTCAATCAGTTTTAACTTTTTTGTTATCAATCTGGAATATGTCATGTTTTATTTCAATTTATAGGGCTCTAAGCCCCAATTGTTCCATTACTCCATATCTGGTCTTGTCCCTATACTTGCTCCTAAAACATTAGCAGAGTCTCTCTTTATCATTGTATTTCACCCCTTTAGCTTCCATATTCAGCACATTAACTTGCATAATCTCCACTCTCTTCATGTAATACTACAACCAGACATATGTTCCTTCCCTTGCAATGTAAGAGTTGCAACACCTGCCTGTTTATTTCCTTTTCCCATCATCCAGGCACCCAAGCACTTCCTGCAGCTGAAGCAGTGTTGTATTTGTATGATATTCAATAAAGTTTTCTGCATTGCGTGCTTTGGTGGGGGCTCCTTTACCTTGGGGAATGCAATTGTATGTCCATTTCACTTATCTATATCCAGAACATTTGTCCAGCCTAGAAGGGCAATCCTAAACTGTCAGATGCTATCATGCTCCCAGTTTGGCCTCTTGTACTGTTGGATAAGGGGTAGCATCTGTGATGAGGTGGAGACCAAGTGAAAATGGCCATCAACCTTACCTTACCTTTTGATTCTCGTGCACAAAAACTGCCTGACCTCTAAATATTTCCAGTGTTTTGTTTTTATACAATCAGTTTAGAACTTCTTAAAGTTCAAAGTATGTATACTATATACAACATTTAGATTTGTCTCCTTACAGGCAGCCACAAAACAGAGAAACCCTAAAGAACCCAGTAAAAACAAAGATTGTCAAACACCCAATGTACAGAAAAAAATCAAATCTTACAGGCAATAAAAATAAGCAAATAACATCCAGAACTGAAGTTCATGAAAGTGAGTCCACAGCTAGGCTTGCTGAGCCTGCTGATTTCCTCCAGCATTTTGTGTGTGTTCCAGTAACAGCCGATCCAGGAGCCCATTAGTTGCAGGCCACAGCCTCAGTTCAACGCAGAGACAAGTAAACCTCACGGAGGAGCAATCTGGCCCAGCACTTAAATTGGCAAAATAATGGGTTGTTCTCATTCTGCCCTCTTGATATGCTCTAGAGCCCAGGACCCACTGCCTTGACCTGCCCATACCCGACCTTTCCAATTTGGCCCAGCGCTTAAATCAGTCAAACCTTGGCTTGTTCCTCGCTCTTGGGCATGGGTCCTGCCACCTTGACGCGACCTCACCTCAGTTCTCCTGCTATGAATCGCCTCCAAGTCCACTCCTGCAGCCAAACATTGGCTCGTTCCTTGCTCTTGGGCCCAGGCCCCACCGCCTTAATTTGGCCTGTAATTCCACGCCACACCAGTGCTGCACCTTTGAGACTTCAGTTCACACCACAAAAATGCCAAGTTGTACAGGCGAATCAAAAGTTAACTCCAAAAGGGAAGTTACAGGCTATTGATTGTAGTGATCGGTTTTGAGAAAAAGTGTAATTAATAAAGTAGTTAATAGTTGTTTTTGCTGCCAGCAAGACTTCACTGTGCTTTACCAATGCCATCTTAAACCAGAAGTTCTCCAAAATGCTTTGGAATTTGAGTCAATTTGTGCTTTTAAAATTGATGGGTAAGAATCTTGAGGGATATTGGACAAGTGTGCAAAAATAGAGTTGATACCTGCAGGGCCCTAGCAGTAACCTGTGTCCATGTAGAATTACAACAGTCACAACAAATGAAGGAGCCACATTGTAGATACAGAACCATATTATAGAGCCAAGTTATATAAAGTGTATTCAACAAATGATTTGATAAGAATATAATTAATGTGAATTTTTAATGAGGGAAGAGGTACAGAGGATGGTACAAATCAAGGATTGTGAGAGTCTGCAACTACATATAAGGATGACTTTTCATTCGTTATAAGTGCTGATTAATTATACAAAAATAATTCACTCTCCTGGAAAGTTGTCTGAAATTTTATAACAATTGGATTTATTCCCATTGATTGCTGTTTTTTCCTGAGATCTATAAGCAAAATAACAGGATATTATAATTTTTAATTCCTCATAAAAGAGCTGTAAGAACATTGTTAGACTATAAGTACAGGCGGCCTCTGCATTATGGCCATTCAATAACAGAAATTTGCCCTTGTACATGTCACTCCCAAAAATTTGAACTACAGAATAAAGTTTACTCTCACAACATTTATATGATTTAAAATGTAAATACAAGATCTACTTTTCAGCTCTTTTCATAGTATTTGTACAGATGTTGTGGCTTTGTCAGGGTGAGGGTGAATTTGTGCTCTGATTGTGCCTCCAAGTGTTAATGATAAACATCTCAATCATGTAGCAATTGCTGGAAATTTTTGTACTTTTATGACAACCTCAGGAGCATCACTCATAGTTCAAATTAACTATAAGATAAATGGCAACAGAACAATTTCATTAAATAAGGCTTTTGTAGACCTGGCAAATTGGCATTGCTGTGTTGATATTTGGAAGACAAATAAGTAACACTGAGTTTGTAGCTGGAAATATTCACTCAGTTCAAATGGGGAACTTATGGCAAAGAATGAACGAGTGTAGGATTCATTCCATACAGTGGTCAAGTAAAGATTTCATCTGTGAATTTGTCATGTGTTATGAGTGATGAACAGACCTGATGGACAATGGGGTACAGAGTTAACCATTCCCCCCTGAGAAACACGAACTATTACTGTTGCTATGCTGACCATGAGAGAGAGAGATAAAGCCCAGGCAAGAACATCAGCAACAGATAAGAGAGAGGGGGAAATTGCTGCTTAACCGTATTGTGACTCCTTTTTGAATTATTTATTGTTTCGCTGCAAGGACAATAGTTTCCTCATAAACATTCCTCAGTGGACTGAAGGAACGGCCTTATTTGATGGACACAGTCATTCAGAAGTGATGGATAGCTGAGTCCCCGTGAGTAGGGATAAAAGGCAGGTCTGGAGAGACACCCTCCAGACACGCCAGTGGACACTGATTGAGTGTTGGAACCCACAGCAAGGTGGGGGCTTTGGAGACCGAACCAGGAGATCGGTCAGTAAAGCTCACAGTGTTAAAGCAGGGCCGGTGGGGACTTGTGTGTGTGTCCACTCATGTCACAGTAACGAGTCCACCGCAGAAGAACGGTCTAGCAGAAGGACAGAGAGGTCATAACTGAATGACCACACCGATACAATGGATTAAGAAAGCAAAGGAAGGTTTGCCTGCATGTAGCTGTTGCATCTCTCTCTCTCTCTCTCTCTCTCTCTCTCTCCCTCTCCCTCTCCCTCTCCCTCTCCCTCTCCCTCTCCCTCTCCCTCTCCCTCTCCCTCTCCCTCTCCCTCTCCCTCTCCCTCTCCCTCTCCCTCTCCCTCTCCCTCTCCCTCTCCCTCTCCCTCTCCCTCTCCCTCTCCCTCTCTCTCTCTCTCACAACCATAACTACATCAGCACCTATGAACTGAAATTTATACTTTTCTATGACAATTTATTTACCCCTAGACATCGATGGAGCTTCTTTATTATTGATTATTATTATTACTACACTTTTAGGTTTATTACTGCTAGCTTGTTTTAAATGTATATTTGGACTATTGATATGGTTTTGCTTATTTTTATTAATAAACACCTTTAGTTTGGTACCACCAGACTCCCAACAGATTCTTCTTTCTCTGCTGGTTAGACACCCAGTTACGGGGTACGTAACACATGAAATTGTGGGAATAAAGAAGCTTCATGCCAAGAATTGAAGTGCAGGGGGTCAGTGTAGAAGGGCTGTTAAACTTCAGCACAGAGAAGAGAGTTGGAAAATCATTGCATCAAAAGCATTGGAACCCCAAGACTCAACATGCTACAGGCCATTAGTTTGTTCAATTAAATGACAGATGCTTCGACCTCAGATGAGAGAGTTTATTGCTTTCAGAGAAGTAGGAGCAAGATCTACATAACAACACATTGAGAGTAGAGCAGAAAATCACATAAATCTGAGCAGGAAGTTGAAAGAAAAATACATCTGTGAAGCAGTGGTAACAACCATTTTACATAAGTTGTGTAGCAGAGGGCTGTGGTTGAATTAGGCCAGTGGCAAGGGGTTGAGAATAATACAGGAGAAAAAAGCAATCAGAGTTACTGAATGTAGAAATGCAGGTAGCTATGAATTATATATGTTAATCTTGTGCTAAAATAATGTTGTTTGTGTTCTCGCACAACTACACTACTAAAAATCGTTGGGGTCATAATAGTTGAAACTGTCAAACCTCACCCAGTGGCAAGTGTTCGTTTGGCATCCACAAAACATTGACACAAGCCTCACTGACTCCCTTAAGCTAATTCGTGCAAATTGTACTACAGATGCTACCTCCAAATAAACTAATTGTCATTAAATTCTCATTTTAAAACAAATGACATGATTGGTGTGAACTTGTAATAATGCAGTTTTATAAAGCATCAAGTAAGCACTTTTCCAAAATCAAGATGTACTGACAAATGGAATTATTTAAAAACCACAAAATGAAACAAAAAATTAGCAATACTTTTACTGCTTTTTATAGGAACTAACAACTACTCGATAGCCTGAATGGCCATCAGTTAAATACAGGTTGAGCTGAATGATTATATCTTCAGCTTTTTTTATGATGTTTGTGCACACCATGTGTTAAGATTTTCAATATAGTGACCCAATTTGTGTTTCATACATGGGTTTTTGTTTGGCATGTAAAGTGAATTTATTTTGCTTTTTTCTTACAGGCTAATTATACAGACCCACAAAGCAAGCTTCGGTTTAGCAGCACAAAGGAGTTTTCATATATCCGGATGCTTCCTTCAGACATTGTGACTGGTTATTTGGCTTTAAGGAAGGCAACAAGCATAGTACCGTGAAATATTACATGGAATCTTTTTAAGATAACTGAAAACAAGCTTCATTTACATGGAGAAAAAAAAAGACTACAGATACCAGAAATTTGCAGAGTGACTTGTGATGTTTTGGAGTTCGTGTATGCACTGCTGAAAATTCAAGTAACTTGTTTTGATAACAAAGACCTTAAGTGAATTAATAACAGAAATGTGAAGACACCTTTTCAAACTACAGAGCCATGAGTGGAAATCTCTTGGGAGTATAAAATATGCTTAATGCACAGTTCATATTGTAATTTTTTCTGAAAGCCATTTAGTTTTGAAAGCTCTTATTATAAGATCTTCAAATGGGAAAGCTTGTTTAAAAATCTCAGCACCTGCCAGGCACAGTTGTGTTGTGATCAGTGGCAAAAATTCTATTATATGGCCCTGTACCAAAGACTTGTTGAAGCCAAGTACACATTCTGGAGCAAAGTCAATGAAATGAGGTGGTATAATAAAAATGTAAATGTCCATGATGAGATTTTTAGCTCATTAGAAAAATGATATGAGGACTGGATGTCTACAAAAAAAGCACACCTCTAGCTGTTAATTTTTTTCATTCCCTGGTCTATTAGCATTATGAACATCGAAGTACAGAAATTTATGCCACTGAACAAACCCATTCAGTCCATTGTGTTCATGCTGTGTAGGAGACACAATTAACTTAATTCCAGTTCCTGATTTTGGCCCATTGTTCTGTAGGTTATTTCAAGCACTCATCTAAATGCTTTTTATATGCAATGAGTTTCTGCCCTTTTCATTTTTTCAGGCACGAAGTTTCAGATCTCTTGCACATTGTATGTGGAAAAACATTTCCTCAACTCTTTTGCAAACCTCTTTCCAATTACCTAGTTATTGACCTCATGGCCAGAGGAAACAGGTCCTTACTGTCCACTTCAGTTTATCATAATTTAATGCACTACAATTAAATTTTCTGTAAGCTTTTCCTTTCCTAAAGAAAACAATTCCAGCCAGACAAATTCATTTTTGAAGCATAAATGTTATTCTACTGGCAATCCTGAAAGTTATATTGATTTGTACCATACAATGCAGAGACTCTAAAACAGATAAAAAGAGAAAATATTGGGTGTACTCAAGAGAGTTAAGACAAGTATGAAACCCCACAGCAAAGTTCCTTTTTCCCCTAGAGTATTCTTTTTATTGCCTGGCCAATATTTTATTCAGTTTTACCTTGACCTTTCAAGTTTTGTATCCGTTAGTTTGATCAACAAATGAAAATCTCTGCCTTAACGTTATTTATGTGTCCTCCTTCCAGTGGTCTGTGAACATAAATATCAAGGGCATTCTGTTACAACAAACCTCAATATTATGTATTGTGTATTCTTGTTTGCCTTCCAGATGTATTTTAGGCTTTCCACACTTAAATTCCTTTTGCTGATTTTATGTTCTGTCTGTCCATCTGACAAGACTGTCAATATCTGCTTTGTCTACTACTACTTCTTCGTCGTCTTTGTCTCCTCATCATCATCATCCTCCTTCTTCTTCTTCTTCTTCTTCCAGAAACATCTGCTAGGGCACATCATCAGTGATGTTACCTGGGGTCATCAGGTGTTTCGGGTCTTTCAACATCATACACCCTCGCCCAGGCGACCCGACCAGGGTTGATGAGACCCCGGCCTACACCCTAGCAGCAACCCAAGGATCTGCCCTCTTTATCCAGAGCCATCCTGACGCTTTCTCTGCTGCATCTGTGGTGGTAGAAATGACTCTCCTTCTCTCTCCCGTGATTCCAAGTGCAGTGTATACTTTGCAGAGCGACTGGCCTGCAAAGCCACAACATCCAACCTCCACGGGTCAACACTTTGCTCTCCAGTCTCTTGTTTGACAGTTGTTCTTCAGATCTTCATACTTGGCTCTTTTCCATTCGTAGGCCTCCTCTATGCATTCTTCGCACGGCACAGTAGGTTTAAGTATAAGAACATGCTCCGATGAGTCGGACCACAACACAATGTCAGCCCGCAATGTAGTCTGTGATATGGGGAGGGAACTGCAGCTATTTTCCCAGGTTTCCTTTTAGCTTCCAATCCTGTGCAGTGAAGAGCAACCCAGTTGCTTTCTGGTGTTCTGTTGGTCTTCCCCCTCTTTGACAAAGCAGATGGTATTCTTGACCTAACTTGTTTTCCGGCAGATGTTAAGGGTGCTGCAGATTGTCTCAGCAATTGTCCAGAGGACCTGGTCATGCCACCACCGATAACGGCCATCGGCAAGAGCTCTGGGGCAGCAGCTCAGAATATGCTCTAGCGTACCAGTCTTCTCACAGAGGGGGCAAGCTGGTCATTCTGCAAGGCTCCAGCAGTGCAGGTAGATGGGCTAGGAAAGGTGTCAGAGATCATTCCACGTGATCTTTCGCACGATCACCTGCTCTCATTTGGTCCAGGCTCCTTGCTGTTTCATTGCCACTGCTCTGCTGGTCCTCTCCTCCACAGCTACCCTTACTTCATTCTGGACCAGTTCTCGTCGCTCTTCCCCTTGTACTTTGTCAAAAGGGGGAACTTCAAGGCTAACAAGTCCAACTCTTCCCTTGGCGACTGCCCCCACCAGCACTTTGTGGCACAGTCGCACCTCAGCTTCTTCCACTACAGCCTCTGCTCTCCACTTTCTTCCAGTTCTCACTGCCATTCTTGCTCCAGCAAACTTTGGACCTGAAGATTCCCAGAACTACAGCACCTCTCTTGCTCACAAGACCTTGAACTCCTCCTCGATGGATTTCAGGGGGAATCCTCAGTTTGCAGTTATTCCCATACAGGGTGATGTTGCTGATGTTCCTTGGTAAACCCAGCCATTTTCGCAGGAACCGACTGACTACCCTCTCTGATTCAGCAACAGTGGAAACTGGAAACTCATAGAGAAGCAGTGGCCAGAGGGTTCTTGATAGCATACTGTGCTGGTAAATCCATGCCTTAAACCTTTCTATCACTGATAGTGGGGATTCAATATCCTTGGGAACCACACCCCCTGACATTGACCAGTGTTTCTATCACTGAAGTGGGACCTCAATAGAATGTTACCTGGGTTTCAGAGAAAGGTTGAGCAAGTTAGGTCTTTATTCCTTGGAGCATAGAAAGTTGAGGGGGGACTTGATAGAGGTATTTAAAATTATGAGGGGGATAGATAGAGTTGACGTGAATAGGCTTTTTCCATTGAGAGTTGGGGAGATTCAAACAAGAGGACATGAGATGAGAGTTAGGGGGCAAAAGTTTAGGGGTAACAGGAGGGGGAACTTCTTTACTCAGAGAGTGGTAGCTGTGTGGAACGAGCTAGTAGAAGTGGTAGAGGCAGGTTCGATTTTGTCATTTAAAAAAAAATTGGATAGGTATATGGACAGGAAAGGAATGGAGGGTTATGGGCTGAGTGCAGGTAGGTGGGACTAGGTGAGAGCAAGTGTTTGGCACGGACTAGAAGGGCCGAGATGGCCTGTTTCCATGCTGTAATTGTTATATGGTTATATAGTTAAACCACCCTGGAAGGCCAGTCCTGTCAACCTCTTGCAACCATTATTCATACTCCCCACAGGTGTTTCTTATTGCTGCCTTATCTCTAAGTGTTGCATCAAACATCTTCCCAAGACTTTTAACAGGGTTCTCTGTGATGGTAGGAATTGGAATATCCTCAATAGAGAAACAAAATTTCTCCTGTACTCTCCCCTTCTTCAGCACAACAGATCTTGATTTTGCAGGCTTAAAGGACATCCTTGCCCACCTCATCAACCTTTCCAGCCCCTTAAGAATCCACCTAGCACCAGGCACTGACTCCGTAGTGATAGTCAGATCATCCATGAAGGCTCGTATTGGTGGTCGGCAGATCCCAGATCTTGATTTCTGGCCTCGACACTCTGGCTCTGTAGATTTTACCAGCATGTTCATTACCAGGGTGAAAATGATGACTGAGATGGTGCAGCCTGTGATTATACCAATCTCCAGTCTGCACCAGTCTGATGTTATTGGCCCTGTTGAGACTCTCGGGTGGAACTCATTGTAGTAGTCCATAATGAGGCCTCTGATTCCTACAGGAACATTGTGCCTCTTCAGAGTGTCTCCAACAACCTTGTGGGGGATTGATCCAAAGGCATTGGCCAAATCCAACCACAAAACCACTAAGACACCCTTTTTCTCTCTGGCCTCATTCAGGAGCTGTGCAATAACTCCAGTGTGCTCCAAGCAGCCTGGAACCCTTGGAATGCCACCCTTCTGGACGGAGGTGTCGATGTAATTGTTCCTCAGGAAGTACTCCATTAGGCACTTTGCCACCATGCTGAAGAAGACCTTCCCTTCAACACTCTGCAAGGATATTATCTTAAACTGGCTGATATTCTCGGAGTTCTCTTCTTTTGGAATCCACACTCTGTTTTCATACTTCCATTGCTTGGGCACTTTGCCTCCCTTCCAGACGACCTTGAGGATTCTCTACAGCCGCTGGAGAAGCCGGGGGCAACGTTTCTAGATGTTGTAGGTGGTGCCACTCGGATCAGGCGCTGAGCCAGCTCTGGCTTTCTTGACTACTTGCTGAACCTTTTAATTCCTTTTGCTGATTTTATTTTCTCTCTGTCCATCTGACAAGACGGTCAATATCTGCTTTGTCTACCAAGAGCTGCAGTCATTTTGTATACTCTTGAAAACAGTTCATCGACTTTACAGAATTACAAAAAGGTTACAGCATAGGAAGTCAGTTTTCCCATTTGAGTCTGTGCCAGGTGAAGCAACACTTCACCTGTGAATCTGCTGGGACCATTTATTGCACCCGTTGCTCCCAATGTAGCCTTCACTAGTTCCTCACATGTATTTTTTTGCCAAAGCTATGCTTCTTTTCCTTTTAATTTTCATATCAAGTTATTTTTGGATGTTTTGATTAAATAAAGATCATGATTTGACAGGAAATTTTTAAAACTGCGACTTTGCACTGCAAGCTGTGGAGTCTGGGTACTGCATTCCAGTCACCAAGAGCTGATTATCCATTGGCTAATCTTAACAGTCCTGGAATCGGATTGAAACTTTAGTTGGATCTCTGGACTTTTACTTTACAGATCATTATGTCACATGGAACCTTGTCAAACATCATGCTAAATCAAAGTAGACCACATCAAAAGACCTACTTTATTATCACTTGGAACTTGATTGTTAATCAGAGCAGACACTGTCTTTTATTAATCTCTGCTTTCTGTATAATGATTTATATGGTCCCTTAGGATTTTTTCCCCATTAGTTTGCCACTGTTGTTAGGCTTGATGGGCCTTCAAGTGCTCAATACACCTTTTATTAAACAATAGTGCCATGTTAATAGTCCCCCAGTTCTCTGATACTTGTCTTGTTGCCATGGAAAATTGATAGACCTTTATTTTGGTCCTGATTTTTTGTAATAATCTGGTATACATAAGCCTGGGTATTTAACTGTTAAGACATTTTAATATTCCTAGCCCTTTTGCACACACTATTGAAATGGCATTACTTTCTTTTAAATTGTGTTTCTGTAAGAACATCTTTCATTGCACTGATAAATAACATGAATCTAAAAATATTTTAAATGTATTTAAAGCTATTATCATGCTTTACTAATTTGAATATAATGAAGATTTATAACAATTCTACTGAAGGCAAAGTACTGTGAAGAGCATAGCTTTTATTCATCTGGACAATTGAGTAGAAGACAAAACATAAGAGGACCCAATAATGCTTTTGCCAGCTTTTCTTTTCATGTCATTTATATAGGAACATCTAGTCTTAAAGTCATTGAGAGGACTGGAAATCATTGCAGACTTTTTCTGCCATTACAACACAATGTGTAAGGTCACATTTTAAATACTACAGCAAAGGTAAAAGGGTTTTCCTCCTTTTACTTTCCTAAACTGCTTCAGATGTGGATTGTGTATCTCTTCTGCATGTCATTTCAAGTTTCTCTGATGCAAACAAGACAGCAGTGTTTCAGGAGAATTGTCCTGCAGATTTAAGTTGCTAAACGTAACAACTATATATAGATGTTTCAGGCTTTCTTCCTCTTTCCCAAGCTATATATCATTGGTGGAAAAGTAAGCAAAATAACTTGAGTTATACGTCATGTTGATTATGACTCATCAGATCCTGTTCCTCTGAGAACAAAGCCAATCTAGAGCAGCTTGAGTAAAGACCAGAGATAAGCATTCATTGTTGATCTTGAATAGAGTTGAACACAAGATAAGATCAGTGACACACATTTCCTTTTTTTTGCAACACTGGTTGATATCATTTCAGTGGGATCCCTGTAATGCTATATAACTGGCTGAGCAGTCAGTCTATGCTGACTGCAAATTCAAAGATAAAAAGCCTAATTAAAAAAAAAATTTAAAACTAAATATTTTAGAGCGCTAAATATTAAAGTGCATTTTAAGAATAAGGTACAAGACAAATATCAATTGAGGAAAAAAACATCATTATTCAGAAATATTTGAGGGAGTTACTTGTGTTTTTATTTAGGCCCAGGCTAAAAATAATAATGACATTGCTTATTTATTTCATTGAGTCCTCATGTGAAAGAGCAGCACACTTCATGGGGATTACAGCAAGACCACTTTTTTGATCCCTGAAATTTTCAACAATTTATTTGATTTCCTTTTATAATATTGTAAAAGAAGCTTCCTGCAAAGAAAGGCTGTGCTGTCAAAATTTGTTGTCCCTTTTACTGTGCAATGAGAATGAATGCCAATAAATACGTGGTTATTAAAATTCTAATAATGCAAGTTCATACAATCTTAAAATTAGCATATAGTTGCCAGATTTTCAAATCCAGGCTGGGAATTGGGTGCTTTCTGTAGTAAATGTGATCAGTACGATAGCTTAGTGCTGCTATGTACAGTTATGTAATTTACATTTTTTCCTTGTCATCTATGTGTTTCTAACTGATGCACTGGTTTACTCCTTCATCTTAACGACATGCTACATATTAATTGTCTCCTGCAAACTCAGTGAAGATGAGTGGTAAAAGAATCAACGAAGTTACAGAACTATGTGGCAGTAAGGAGGGTTAATAGGCCTGTATTGTGCTGTAGTTTTCTATATTTCTATTAGAATATTTTAAGGAGTTTATCCCATTTTCCTGAACATATTGAAAGTTGGACATTGGGTTTGTATCTAGAACCTATACCTAATTTGAATTATTTGTGAAGATGTTATTTATCAAAAGTATTAATCATTTTGATGTGCTCATGTGTTGTGCATTCAAGACAATTTCATCATGCAGTGTAGTATAGAAGGTACAAGAGCCTCAGAACCCTCACCACCAGGTTCAGGAACAGTTATTGCCCCCCAAACATCAAGGGATAACTTTACTCCATCAATGAGCTGTTCCCATAACCTGTGGATTCACTTTCAAGAGTTTTTCATCTCATGTTCTCGATATTTATTGCTTCTCTGTTTGTTTGTTTGTTTGTTTGTTTATTTACTGTCGTTTCTTTTTGTATTTGCATAGTTGTCTTTTGCACCTTGTTTGTCCTGTTGGGGTGGTCTTTCATTGATTCTATTGTGTTTCTTGTGTTTATTGTGAATGCCCACAAGAAAATGAATCTCAGGGTGAATATGATGACAAATGTACTTGGATGATAATTTTTCTTTGAATTTTGATCCTATTTTGACTTGAATGGAAATAAGCTGCAGGGAAGTTGTAAACATTGTCAGCTCCATCATGGGTACTCGATTCCAGGACATCTTCAAGGAGCGATGCCTCAAAAACCTGGCATCCATCATTACAGATGCCCATCATCCAGGACAAATCATCCAGGAAGGAGGTACAGAAGCCTGAATTGAATTGACTTTATTTCTTACATCCTTCACATATATGAGGAGTAAAAATCTTTATGTTACGTCTCAGTCTAAATGTGCAATCATATTAATTTATAATAAATAGAACAGTCAATGTAACATAGAAATACACTCAAATCAGTGTGAGTTAATCAATGTGATGACCTGGTGGAAGAATCTGTCCTGGAGCCTGTTGGTCCTGGTATTTATGCTGCGGTACTGTTTACCGGATGGTAGCAGCTGGAATAGACCATGGTTGGGGTGACTCAGGTCCCCAATGACCCATAAGGCCCTTTGTTCACACCTGTCTTTGTAAGTGTCTCATGCTCAACAATTCAGGAACATCATTTTCCCCTCTGTCAGCTGTTTACTGAATGGACATTGAAACCCTGAACACCACCTCACTACTTTTTATTTTTACTTTACTTATTTAATTTAATTATTTAATATTTATACTTACTATTTAATATAAATACTCACATTATTTATTGCATTGTACTGCTGCTGTAAAGACAACAAATTTCATGACATATGCCAATGATATCAAGCCAGATTCTGGTTCTGATTTCTCTGGACAGAGCAATACTGGACCGCTTGTTATGGCACAAGGCGGGCCATTTACTAAAATGGTAGTTGGGGAGCACTTTGGATCCAGTGACCACAATTCTATTAGTTTTAAAGTAGTTTTGGCAAAAGATAGAACAGATTCACTGGTTAAAGTCCTGAACTGGAGTAGGGGCAACTTTGAGGGCATTAGGCAGGATCTTGCTGGGATTGACTGTGCAACTCTTTTTAAAGTCAAAGGAGCAGTTGACAAAGCTGGAGGCTTTTAAATGGATCATATCAAGCCCAGGGGCAGCATGTTCCTGTTAGGGGAAAGGTAGACGTATCAAGTTCAGAGAGCCATGACTAATGAGAAATATCAAGGTGCTGGTAAGGAAAAAGGAAGGAGACATCACTTTTAGGCAGATGGGTACAAATGAATCCCTCAACTAATACAAGATATTTAAACACACTCTTTTGAGAGAAACCCAGAAGGCAAAAAGAGGGTCAATGAGATAGATTTGCAGATAATCTCAAGAGGCTATTCAATTATATCAACAGTAAAAGTGATTAGGGAGAGACTAGTTTCTTTTAAAGACTATCAGGCTTGCCTACATGTGGAGTTTTGGGAGATGGCTGAAAATTTTAATGTCTTTTTTTTGGTGTTCACTCAGGAGAATACCATGGAAGCCAAAGAAATGAGGGTAAGTAGTGAGGTCTTTGATTACATGCATATTACGAGGAAGGAAGTATTTGCAGCCTTGAAACACATTAAGGTGGGCAATCCCCAGGGCCTTATGTGAAGCCAGAGATGAAATTGCTGAGGTCCTTGTAGAGATATTTGCTTTGTAATTATGTTCTAGTGAAGTTCCAGAGACTGGCGGGTGGCTAATGTTCCATTGTTCAAGAAGGGTGGCCTGGGCAGGTCGGGAAACTACAGGCTGGCGAGTCTGACTTCAGTTCTAGGGACATGAGCGACAAGATGTACCATCACTTGGATGGTCAAGGCCTGATCAAAAATAGTAATGCATGGTTTTGTGCATTAGAGGTCATGTCTGATGAATCTTTGAGTTTTATGAAGAGGTTTGAATGTGAATGCACATGGTGCAATTAGCAAGTTTGCTAAAGGTACCAACTTAGGGGATCCTGTTGACAGTGAAGCAGACTACAATGAATTACAAGGAGATCTTGATCAGTTAGGGAGATAGACTAAGCTATAGCAAATGGATTTCAACTTCGATAAGTGTGAGGTGATGCATTTTGGACAGTCGATCTAGAGAGGGACATACTGTGAGTAGCAAGGCACTGATGAGTCTGTGGAACAGAGGGACCCGGGAGTACTAGTGCACAGTCTGCTGAAAATAGCTGTGCACATAGACAGGGTGTGATGGAAGGCATTTAGCATGAGGCATTGAGTCTAGAAGTAGGGACATTATGTTGCAGTTATACAAGTCATTGGTGAGACTGCACTTGGAGTGTTGTGTACAGTTTTGGTCACCCTGCTATATGAAAAAGGCATTGTCAAGAAAAAGAGGGTGCAGAAGAATTTTATGAGGATGCTGCCCAAACTAGGGGGGCTAGGTTATAGGAGGTTGACCACGTCAGATCATTATTACCTGGAGTGCAGGAGATTGAGGGATTACCTCAGAAGTTTATAAAATCATGAGGGGTATGGATAAGGTGTATGGTCCCTAGGTTGGGGGTGTCCAAACGCAGAAGGCACAGATACAACATAAGGGGAGAAAATTAAAAAGGACCTAGAGTTAACTTCTTTACACAGCAGGTGGTGAATAGCCACAATGAACTGTCAGAGGAGCTGGTCAGGTGGATAAAATTTGCAATGTTTAAGGGGCATTTGGATAGGTACATGCAGGGGAAGAGTTTGAAGGCCTATGGGCCAAATGCAGACACATGGGATGAGCAGAGAGGATACTGTGGGCTAATGTGCCTGTTTCCATCCTGTATGACTCTTTTAAATGGTTAAATGATTTGCACAAATAAGAGTTTTTAACCAGAATTATGGGCTTGATTGGAAAGTAAATTGACAGGAATACAGTGGATATTTTCTAACTCTGTGAATGTCTGTGAGATGGTGTGCTATAGGAAAGAATTTCCAATTTACATTATTAGAAGTTGAAGCCTCCCGCTGGTAAGACAAAGGACGGTGATCACTTTTCTTTAAACAGGTATTCCTTTGAAGAGACCCTTAAATATATTGTATTTATTTGCTATAGACTGTGTGAGAGGGAAAATGGGCAGGCGATAGAGAAGGGACATGCTCAGACCGAAGGTTTGAGATGTGTCTATTTTAACGCAAGGAGTGTTGTGAACAAAGCAGATGAGCTTAGAGCATGGATCAGTACTGGGAGATATGATCTGGTGTCCATTAGGGACAGACAAGCTAGAAAAGCATTTATTTGGAGTAAGGGGAATTATGAAGCTATCAGGCAGGAAATTGGAAACAGATGTTCTCAGGGAAAAGTACGGAAGAAATGTGGCAGACGTTCAGGGAATATTTGTGTGGAGTTTTGCATAGGAACATTCCAATGAGACAGGAAAGTTATGGTAGGGTACAAGAACCGTGGTGTACAAAGGCTGTAATAAGTCTAGTCAAGAAGAAAAGAAAAGCTTACAAAAGGCTCAGAGAGCTAGGTAATGTTAGAGATCTAGAAGATTATAAGGCTAATGGAAGGAGCTTAAGAAGGAAATTAGGAGAGCCAGAAGGGGCCATGAGAAGGCCTTGGCGGGCAGGATTAAGGAAAACCCCAAGGCATTCTACAAGTATGTGAAGAGCAAGAGGATAAGACGTGAAAGAATAGGACCTATCAAGTGTAACAGTGGGAAAGTGTGGATGGAACCGGAGGAAGTAGCAGAGGTACTTAATGAATACTTTACTTTAGTATTCTCTATGGAAAAGGATCTTGGTGATTGTAGTGCTGACTTACAGCAGACTGAAAAGCTTGAGCATGTAGATATTAAGAAAGAGGATGTGCTGGAGCTTTTGGAAAGCATCAAGTTGGATAAGTTGCTGGGACCGGATGACATGTACCCCAGGCTAATGTGGGAGGCAAGGGAGGAGATTGCTGAGCCTCTGTTGATGATCTTTGCATCAACAATGGGGACGGGAGAGGTTCCCGAGGATTGGAGGGTTGTGGATGTTGTTCCTTTATTCAAGAACGGGAGTAGAGATAGCCCAGGAAATTATAGGCCAGTGAGTCTTACCTCAGTGGTTGGTAAGTTGATGGAGAAGATCCTGAGAGGCAGGATTTATGAACATTTGGAGAGGTATAATACGATTAGGAGTAGTTAGCATGGCTTTGTCAAGGGTAGGTCGTACCTTACGAACCTGATTGGATTTTTTGAGGATGTGACTAAACACAGTGATGAAGGAAGAACAGTAGATCTAGTGTATATGGATTTCAGCAAAGCATTTGATAAGTTACCTCAATGCAAGGCTTATTGAGAAATCCCCTTGGGATCCAAGGGGACATTGCTTTGTGGATCCAGAACTGGCTTGACCACAGAAGGCAAAGAGTGGTTGTAGATGGATCATATTCTGCATGGAAGTCGGTCACCAGTGGTGTGCCTTGGGGATCTGTTCTGGGACCCTAACTCTTAGTGATTTTTATAAATGACCTGGATGAGGAAGTGGAGGGATGGGTTAGTAAGTTTGCTGATGACACAAAGGTTGGAGGTATTGTGAATAGTGTGGAGGGCTGTCTGAAGTTACAGTGGGACATTGATAGGATGCAAAACTAGGCTGAGAAGTGGCAGATGGAGTTTAACCCAGGTAAGTGTGAAGTGGTTCATTTTGGTAGGTCAAATATGATGGCAGGATATATTATTAATGGTAATACTCTTGGCAGTGTGGAGGATCAGAGGGATCTCGGGGTCCGAGTCCATAAGACGCTCAAAGCAGCTGGGTATGTTGACTCTGTGGTTAAGAAGGTGTACGGTGTATTGGCCTTCATCCATTGTGGAATTGAATTTAGAAGCTGAGAGGTAATGTTGCAGCTATATAGGGCTGTGGTCAGACCCCACTTGGAGTACTGAGCTCAGTTCTGGTTGCCTTAGTACAGGAAGGATGTGGATGCCATAGAGAGGGTTGCAGAGGAGATTTATAAGGATGTTGCCTGGATTGGGGAGCATGACTTATGACAGTAGGTTGAGTGAACTCGGCCTTTTTTCCTTGGAGCAACGGAGGATGAGAGGTGACTTGATAGACGTGTATAAGATGATGAGAGGCATTGATTGTGTGGATAGTCAGAGGCTTTTTCCCAGGGCTGAAATGGTTGCCACAAGAGGACACAGGTTTAAGGTGTTGGGGAGAAGGTACAGAGGAGATGTCAGGGGTAAGTTTTTTTTACTCAGAGAGTGGTGAGTGTGTGGAATGGGCTGCTGGCAACAGTGGTGGAGGTGGATACGGTAGGGTCTTTTAAGAGACTTTTGGATAGGTACATGGAGCTTAGAAAAATGGAGGGCTATAGGTAAGCTAAGTAATTTCTAAGGTAAGGACATGTTCGGCACAACTTTATGGACCGAAGGGCCTGTATCGTGCTTTAGATTTTCTATGTTTCTATGTTTCTAGGTTCAATTTTTGATTTCAGAGTGTGGGACTTGGTGATGTTACTTCAATTTGTTCATTTAAGTGTTTGGGCAACCTACCCAATGAGTAACAGAAACCATCAATATCTTAGTATAGATTATGAAATATAGTTATGTTACCATTTCTGGAATTGTATACATTCCATTAAGTACCTTCTCAATAATTTTTTAATCTAAGAATTTGGTGTTACTTATACTGTATTTGAACTTTCAGAGTCTGAGCTTTGACTCTTACTTCAACCTGTTTCTTCGGCCCAGGAGTGAACTTTATTTGCAGTTGGGACTTGCTCATGAAGTCCAAAACTAGGGATTTTCATTTTCAATCTATGGAATGCCAACTGGATACTTCTTAGTAAGAAGCCTTGAGGTAGTTGGTTCATCACCAACCAGCTCTCCTTAAGAAAGGAAAGTGTGCATACCTATTTGTGATTATACTTTTGTTTTGACTGAAACTTGGGTTTTTGTAATTATGTAGTAGTTTTTAAATTAATAGATTCAGAGCCTGGAATCTACTGTCAGAGATAGTAGTAAAAACAAATCTATTAGTAGTGTTCAAAAAGGGAGCAGGGTAGCTATGGAAAAGATGAGGATTCATAGGGCTAAGGTTACAGGTGTAGCACCATAGGTGTTTCACTCTTTGACATAGTGCTGAATAGCTGCATCCTGCACTATGATTATTTGATGAATTTCTTTCATTTGTAGAACCAAATACTGGAACTGTTCATTTACTGCTGTACATCTTTTTTCATCCTTTTCGTTATGCTCACATGAAACTTTTGCTCTCAGAACTGACATCAAACACAGATAATATAAAAACTGACAGTCAATTACCAATAGAAAGCCTGAAAGAACTCCCTTGGGTGGGTGCAATTGCCAAAAAAATTACTGGATAGTTATCTGGATTCCCACAGGGGCACTTAACTCCCTCTTAATCCTTTAAAATAACTTGCTTATCAGCCAAAGGTCAAGACGATGTTTCAGCCCATGAGACCACTAATTTCTAAAAACCATTCAGTGCTATGCAAAAGTACTGCAGACTTAATATCGGAATTATGCCATAGTTACGTGCGTGACAATTGGTTGCAAGAAACTTCCAAGATGACAACAACCAATCCTTAATCAAAAACACATTGAAGGAGAATTCAGGGAAAGCAAATATAATACCTTAAGATCTTCAAAATACTTGCTATGGTTAGGCTGGGAAATAATTTTAGAAAACACTTTGGCAAGTTTATAAAAGGTGTGTGCATCCATTAAGTAACTCTGTCCACACCTGTTTAAACATTGATTTAGTACTGTGAGCAAACTAAATGGAGCAAATGCTGCAATGCAAGATTATTCTGAGGTGCAGTGTGCTGACCCAAAACATATTTAAAGAGGTTTGATATTGAGCTGGGAAATTGTATATCTACAAAGGTATATCTTTTAAACCAATCATATTTATATACACAGTATTAATCAATACAAACTGTATATATCTGGTATTTTAATATTTTGCACTATATTTTTAAACAGAAAATAATTAAATCTATTTCTAATTTTCTTTGCTTCCAAAAGCAAGCAATTAATTCTGAATAGGGGCATGAATAATATATTTGACATTCATTTACTCTCCTAATGTTCTTTTAAAGGGTCAAAACCCTGGTTGGGGTCATTTTGTGCATGTGTGTGTAAAATATCTTAATTTCCCAGAAATATTTCAATACAGTATAAAGTAAATTATCAAGTATATATGTCAATGGTAATTTCTGAAGAGCCTCCTCTCAATATGTTTTGAGAAGCTTAAACTAACTGCAATTAATACAAAAGCAAGTTACTTAATATATGTATGGCTTGCTTGTGATGATCTAATCTCTCACCATTTGTGCTCCAAACAGCTGGAGTTTTTTAACAACTTGTTTACCTTTTGTAGTTGTTGCAGCTGTGAAAGCTTTCCTGTCAGGAAATGGTTGAAGGTGGCCTTTGACAGAATCGATTAGCTGGCAAGGAGCTGGTAGTGTTGTGCAGGAGCATTGAGTTCCTATGATCTGATGTTTCACATGTAATTGATTTTCCTATGATCTATAAATATGCATGTAATTGATTTTGCATTTCATGTGTCTTTACCCAAGCATGTACAGCGAGTGCCACTTCTTTGAAGCACTTGCCAAAGTGAGCTGCCTTTTGTCATATTTTCTGATTGCCTTTGTTAATACGTCCCCTCAACCTTCAAGGCTCAATTAGCTAACAATCTCCCTGATCCAGTCTTGGAGCGCCCAATCCAGCATATATTTCGTTATATTGAATCTGTAAATTTGGAATTTATAATCTTATTCCCCACCCTTTTATAATCTTATCCCCTCCCAGTTATAATCTAACAACTGTACATGTTGTAGACTTTAAGGACACTGGTTATAATAGGGAGCAGGGCATATAGCAGGAAATACATGGCAAATATAATACTTTGAGAATGTGCAACACACACAAAATGCTGGAGGAACTCAGCAGGCCAGGCAGCATCTATGGAAAAAAGTACAGTCGATGTTTCAGGCCTGTTGAGTTCCTCCAGTATATTATGTGTGTTGCTTGGATTTCCAACATCTGCAGATTTTCTCTTGTTTGTGACATTGAGAATGAGCTTGATCTTAGAACATGGAGGACTCGATGTGCTGGGAGCTTTATGCTGTGCATAGATTCCATTACGCCCTCCACAGAGCAAATGGTCAGCTGCATGATAATAGTATCCCACCTTGACGGAGCCTATTCGGATATCTGTTTGGAAAACAAAACACCATTTAAATGCAAAGGGCTTGAAAAAAAATGGGAATGGTAGAAAATTTAGCCTGGCAACAACCATAGAAAAAAAGGTAGCATCTATTATTAAGAAAGTGATAAGGGACACTTAAGAAATAATAGCATTGAGCACAATCAACATCAATTTATGAAGGGGAAATCATGTTTGTCAAATCTGTGGGAACTTTCTGAGGCTGTAACAAACAGTGCCGATGAGGGCAAATCAGTTGTTGTGAGTTGGATTTTCAGAAGCCCATCATTTCACCATCCAGAGGGTGATGAATTCTCAGAATTCTCTGTCCAAGAGGGCTGCAGTGGTTCAATTGCTGATTGTGTTCACATTAGAGAGTGAATTTATACATTGATGGATTTGAGGGCGATTGGTTTGGTGCTAAAAAAAAGTGGAGCTGCAGTAAAATGTCTTGTGGAATGGTGGAGTTTCAAATGGAAGGGCAAAATAGGGTATCTCTGCTTTCAATTCTTATCGATAACCTCAGCTGCAAAGTTCAGTGTTAATGCAGTATAACTTAAGCCTTGTGTTTTCCTTCCATGCAGTGAGAATAGTGAGGTGTATACCCCAGAGATCTGTATTGGCCCTGTTGGAAGGGTGAGGTTGTTCCTGGTTGACCTCTCATCCTCTATCGTTTGAACTACCCAGCCAGGTGAGCTTGGTTAATCCTGAACCGCTTGAGGCATCTTCCCCACAGTTCCATGACCTTCTATCCAGGTCATGCTCTCTTCTCACTGCTGCCATCGGGAAAGAGGTACAGGAGCCTTGAGTCCCACTCCAACAGGTTCAGGAACAGTTATTACCCTTCAACCATCAAGCTCCTGAAACATTGTGGATAACTACACTCATCTCAACACTGAACTCATTCCAAAACCTAAGGACTCACTTTCAAGGACTCCACAACTCATATTCTCAGTATTATTTATTATTTATTTATTCATTATTTATATTATATATTTTTGTTTTTGCACAGTTTGTCGTCTTGATTGGTTGTCTGTCTTTGTATGTAGTTTTTCATTGATTCTATTGTGTTTCTTTTTATCTACTGTGAATGCCTGCAAGAAAATAATTCTCAGGGCTGTATATGGTGAGATTTAAGTACTTTGATAATAAATTTACTTTAAACTTTGAAAAAATATATAAAAATAGTTCAAATTAATGAGCTCTTTCCAATGGATCAGACAATAAGAGGGCTTTGCAATGGTTTTTTCGTGTAGGTCAACTATCCAATTAAGGTCTTATGGTTTCAATCACTAAGAAAACCTTTGCTCCTGTGTGTTTTCAAGCAAGGTATTCTATATAAACAGTTATCAAGTCTATGCTTTTGCTTTGTCAGTTTGTTCTCAACTCATAGCACCTGCCCAAACTTTAGGGATCCATCTTCTTTTCAATCAGTTCAATGATTTGGTAGGTCATCAATCCTTTAGCCACTTTTGATTTTAATATTTGTGATATTCCTTATGCATCATCAAGCCATATCCTTGATGCAAATGTCTTCATTCTGATTACCTGTGCAGAATGCATGTAATATATCTTCATTCTGTTCACCACACACTTGTTAAATAAGTTAATTTAAATTTTTCCATGTTCCCTGGAAAAGTTGAAATCTTGTTATTTTGATATTTCAAAAAAACATTTCTTCATTCAATCCTCATGTACCTAATCAACATCTACTGCTCATGTTTTAAACACACACCTCACTAAACTAGTACTGAATCCTAATCTTCAGTGTTTTCTCTTTTATACCAAATGTTTATCTCTTCATGCCGATCCACTTTTACACAGAAGTTGAATGTACTTAAAATTATAATGTTCATTTCATTGCAGAAAGCTACAATGGTGATCTGTGATTAGCTTCCATCTTGGCTGTCTATTAGCTATCAAGTTGAAGTCTAAAATTAAATCACATGTAAAAGAAAAGCAACTAGAGAGTACAAGATTTTATTGGCATAGATTGTTTGTCGAATCCTGTCTTAATGTAACTTTGCTAAATTACATTGCTAAATTGCTCTTAAGTACTATTTAGTTTTGATGAGAATGTCAAAAAACACAATGCTTGCTGCAAAATGATAGTACACTCAGCTGTATAAAATGAAAATAAAAAATGCTGGAAACCTCCAGAGTCCAGGCAGGATCTGTGGAAATATGTGGATAATGTTTCAGGTCAAAGGCCCTTCACCAGAACGCAAGTCTGAAACGTTAACACTGCTTTTCTTTCCATAGAAGTGCCAGGCTTTCTGTGCTTATCAGCAATTTCAGTTTTTATTTACCGGTAGTTTCTTAACATCTGTTGGTTTTCAATTTTCACCCACAGCAGTTTGTTGTCTTATCAAGTTAACTACAATCAATTTATAACTGAGCAAGTGCTTCAGAAGCTTTGGAGGAAATGCCTTCTCTCAGCCTGAAGTTTATGGTCAGCAATGGAGTGATATCACTTGCTGTGATCTTGAGGAAAACTGCTTACAAAGACATAATAAACACTGTGGTGTGAAACTTCCACTTTTCTGAGGATGGTTGCTATCAGGCTTCATTTCAAAGGTTCTCTCATGTCTGTCAGATATGAAATCATTAGCTTGTTCAGCAGTTAATTATTTTGAAGCTGACTCATGTGACTGTAATAAAGTGAAATTTCAAACTTTTTGAAAAGAATTTTGCTTATTATAAATGGAAACATTTGATGACCTTAGAATTCATACACACAAATTATTAATTTAAGAACCAAAGGCTTTACTAAGCAGTAATTGTGCCTTCAAAGGCTCATGAAGAATTTGTGCAACCAAGTATAATATCTCCAGGGAGTCTGCAGTGAGACTAATTTGTAAATACCTGGAATCCTTGTCAGTTGTCTTTGATTGGCTCAATGCAGAGGAGGGTTTAAATCGCAGATGGCAATATGGGATTTTTTTTTGCTTAAACTATTCATTTGATGGAAATTGACAGTTACTGGAGCTGCACACATAGTTAATTGTTTCCCAGGTTTTGCAAAATAAATCTGGGCATTTGTCCTGTAATTCTCCAAATTGCGGCTTATATTACACAAATAGGAGTACTACTTATAGAAGAAAGCTTTTTAAAAATTTTATTTGGAATGTTTAATGAGGTTTGTCCTTGGGGATTTCTACTTAAATCAGCTCCATTAACAAAATGCATCTTTCCACTTTTTTCATGTCTTGTTAATCAGCCTGATACTGACTGCTCCCAAACCTGTTTCCCTAAGGTGAGAATTTATTCACGTGGGTGTAATGTGAACCTGAATCTAATCTTTAGTAAATAACCTATTTGTTTTGTGTAACTTATTTTTTCACATTTTCAATAAGCCTATTTAAGTGGCTGTTTGCATACATCTGTATATCTCTGTATGCTAAACCTTGTGAGTATTTAGGGGTGTGAGATTAAATGAAATTCTATTTTACCTTGGTATTGTGCTGCATTCTGCTTGGTAATTTTTCACTCATTACAACACTTGAGGCCAGTCAGACTGCCATCTCTCTGCTGCCTCTGAACATACACATTCTCCCACTATTTCCCTGTATCCTTTTCTTTCATACACAGGTGTGAACCCTCTCCTGGTTCTCTCACACCCGTATATGCTGTGGGCAATTGAAATGTGGAAGGAAACACACATGGTCACATCAGTCAGTATTAAACTCAAGTTGCTGCAATTCTGATCACACAGATTTTGAGTATGATCACAGAAGAAGGACTGTTTATGGCAGCTTTCATTCTTAAAACTGTCTCTTGAACTGAATATCAAGGTTGGTTTATCTTATTCAATTTGAGTTTCCGGCACTAACTATAAACTGGAGTGATGGAGAGAGGAATTGCGGAAACATTATGTTTCAGGCAGTTCAGGATTTCAATTGATTTAGCTCAGTTTTGAACATACTCCAGACTCCTCTTAGTTGAGCAGAACTGTGTTCTTTGTCAATATTCTATGTACATTCTGGAGTAAGGAAATCCTATGTTTCTTCCGGCTAGATATATATATTTATTTTGGAGATACAAATGCTAACAGGCCCTTTTGGCCAATGAGGCTATGCTGTCTAATAAACCCTCATCTGATCAATTAACGTACTAACCCATCTGTCTTTGGAACGTGGGAGGAAACCTGAGCAACTGGAAGAAACTCACAAGGTCAGAGAGAGAACATACAAACTCCTTACAGACAGTGACTGGAATTGTACCTGGGTCGCTGGTTCTATATAGTGATTGTACTAACTGCCATTCTGCTGTGTTGCCCCTATAGACTGGATCCCATTTAACTGGACACATCGGGACCAGTACATTTTGGCCCATCTGAAATGGGCAAAATTTCATGGAAATAGTTAACAAGGTAATAAAAAAGACAAACTACTGTTTAACTGAGAAACAAATTATATATTTGAATGAAATACAGAACAATTAGAACACTATAAATACTACTAAAGCACTATAAATTGTGTATTAGTTCCTAATATTTATCAACAGAGGAATTCATGCCATGTTATTTTTGATTGGAGTTCCTTCATACGATGTTAGCGATGAATGCATCTTCCAAATCTTCAACTTTTATTGTAACATTTAAGATGATTGTCTATATCTTCGAATTCTTCATAGTTCCTACTTGTTGAAGTAGTGAAATCATTTCATTTTTCACTCTCGGTCATCTCTGGCATCACCAAGCATGAATGCTCAAAACCATGGTGAGCAAAACAGTTCTGAATTGTCTTACTGCTTATTTCTCGCTAACAATCAGTGACAGAAATCACTGCTGTTTGAACACAACCACACGGAACTGATGCTATTTTATAATTGTTCACTCTAATATGCACGGTGTGGTGTCTAACAGTCACAAAAGTGTACCAGTCTTCTGCCCCTAAGAAGCATAGCGTCCCAAATAAACAAAAGGAATCCCAGCTATTTTCTCAATTGGTTTTTCTTTAAGAATTGTCCTAAATAAGCACTTGCCCCAAAAAACCAATGGCCTAATTAACTGGAAACCGCTGTGTAATTTAGAACTTCTGCAGCTTGGTGTAAGCAAAATTTAACAAACTATGTGCATAACATGTATATGATGCTGCTCAAACAGTGAAGATTGTTCAAAAAACTCTCCACTGTAAGTCTTGCCTAGTATCCTTCAAGCAGAGTCCTTTTGTCCCTATGCTGCAGTTCTGAGCATCACACCCTGAACACAATGCAGCATTCAAACTAACTTATTCCATCTCCATGTTTCACCTGCAATGTATATTCTCACTTCACTGACTTTGTGATACTTTTGTCCTAGAGTGAAATAGGCAAACCATGTTCCATGCTGACCTTTGAGAACTTATCTACTCCCTTACTCCTATGGACCCACTCTCCTTTTCTATCAGATTACTTCCTCTCCAGCCCTTTATCTTCCCCACCCACCTGGCTTCACCTTTCACCTAGCCTCCTTCCCCTCCCCCCCACCTTTCTATACTTTCTACACTGCAGATTTCCAGCATCTGCAGACTTTCTTGTGTTTATTTTTATCTCTTGTTATCCCATTTACTAGCATTTGGTCTGTAGCCAAGGTGATTTAAGCATTGTCCTACTGAACACTTTCATCTATTTTCTGCCTGCACTGATCTCTACCTAGTATTTCTGCTAATTTCTACTGAAAGTTTTTCCCCTTTCCTAAAATGCCCCTCAACATTTCATATAATAAAGGTTATTTTGAATGTTGTTAGTTGGGAACCATTTTGTGGATCTCTCACTGGTTGTCAGGCCCCACCCAGCTGCTGCACCTGTGAGACATAATAGGTGTCTAAAAATGGCTGCATACAAAATCTGTTGACGTATTGCTTTTAAGAGGGATGAATATCATGGTTCTGGCATCTGAATAACGCCAGGCTGTTAAAGAAAAACTCTCCAACAATTTTGTCCAGGTTTTAAAGCAGGCTACAAATTTGATGTATTGGTTTAAATAATCATTTCTACAGGCTGATATTATTAGGTCTGTGACAACATAAATCATATATCTGAACATGGAGCTCAAATAGGAAATGGACCGAATGTGTTGTGTGATAATCAGTAAAATCATCTGCACCCAGGTTTAGGAAATCAAGAAGTGTGTAAATTACCCATTCAGAGAACTGCAGTGTTCTAAATTAAAAATAAACAAAAATATATACAAATTCCCATGAAAAATATATACAGAAGCTGTTTTAAATATTTGTGACATATGCAAATATTAATAATCATCTTGGTTCCAGAATAATTTCCTTCTGGCCTCAGCACCTACGTGCGACATGACCTCAGACAGGCAGGAAAGTCGGTGAGGTGGTGTGCTTATTCTGTTGTTTAAATTCCCAAGGTTTCAATGCCATCCCAGTGAGATTTCTGGTTGTCAGGTACATTTCTTCATGGAATCTTTGAGCACTGTGGCAATAGAGTTAACGTTGACAGCCAGTGAGAACCGTTCATCTAAGGAGTTTGTACTTTCTCCCCATGACCCCTTGGATTTCCTCCAGGTGCTTTGCAAAAGATGTACAGGTTAGTGGGTTATTTGGTCACATGGGTGTAATTGCATGGGCCAGAAAGGTCTGTTACCATACCATACCATATTCTAAATAAATAAATGAACATCAGTGGCTCTGCTAAAGGAAGTTTGCTGTACAGCTATTGAGTCAGAGGCCATGCCATCAGTAATTTGCTGAAATACAAGTGATGCTTGGTGATTGTTGGCAATGGTACTATGCTTGAGCTGGCAGGAACAAAAGTAAGTACTGCTTGTACTGTAGTGTGAATGGTTTGGCTGGAGAACATTACTTGTTTAGTTGCCAGTGACAAAAGTATAATTGATAATACTTTACGATTATGTTAGTATTTCTAGGCTTCATTTATCTGCTACATTCCTGTCACCTTTGTCAAAATGTCTGAAAGATGATGTAATAGTTATTAAAATTAAGTTTATATCTGACATCTGTAGACCTATTAATTTATTTCTAGAAATAAATTAATCAGGTTTACTGTGCATATCTGTATTAGACATTTTCCAGACATTTCCTTTCAAGTAGACTGGTTGTCATGTTTCAGGATTAATTCTAGTAACTAAAAGCAGCAGTCCTTTAAAGCAATTTGTTATAATTTTAGCCTTTTCATTACTTGCTGAAAGTGGAAAGACTGTAAAAGCAAGAACAGAAATGTGCCAAAATGCAAATCTTTACAAGTATGTAAATGACTGGAGTGATATTTGAAACGTACAAAGCTTTGCCTTAATTTCAATGATGTGGATTGTGCTAGCAAAGTCAGCATTTGCTTGTTTCTAATTTCCCTTGCCATCATCTTGAGTCCCTCTAGAATTTCTGCTGATGGTTCTCCCATAGTATCATTGGGGTTGAGAATACCATGATTGTGATGAAGGATTAGGGACTGTTTTGCCCTGTCCATCACCTCAAGACAGCTTCATAATTCAAGAATAATATCAAAGGATTGTTGGTAATGCTGCCCAGGATACAGAAATATACTTAAACATGGAAAAAATTACATTTATACTTTATTTTTGAATCCATTCAGTTTAGACAGGTTACAATTAGCTAGCTCCTCAAATCTCTTGCAAATAAGATAACTGAACAGCACAATTTCTTATTTTTTGTATGATCATGTTTATCAAACAATTAAAATAATTTGGAGAAACCATGATAAATTCATGACCTAAAAAGTTTATAACAAATATATTGATACATATGAACCAAGCAAAATTAAGTATCAGTATCACACACATGGAATTCCTCAGCCAGGATCCATTGCTAATACAGTCAGAAGGGAACATCTATAACAGGAGTTCTCAACCTTTTTTCAATGCCATGGACCCATAACATTAACTGAGGGGTCCGTGGACCCCAGTCTGGGAACCCCTGACACTTAAACTAATTGATGTAAACTGAACCATTCAAACATTTACACAAAACTTTCAGATTGTGAACCATACAAATTGTAAATTACCAATTGGAACCATCTGCTAATAAAAAAAACACAGCCAGTGTAAATGAGTTCTTCCGTCTGTATCCTAATAATGCATTCAACTACATTAGAAGTGCCCCAAATTATAATGTGTTTACAGATTTTATGTCTTTATAGTTATTGTCTGACTAGAAACAGAAAATAATAGATGAGTAACAAATATTTAAAATATTAATATAATTTTCTCCTTTCATAATATAGCTCTACATCTCTGAATAAAATCCTCAAATCAATTTGTGACTGTTAAATCCCCTCAGAAGTTAACATTTACTAAATTAAATCATAGAAGTCTGCTTATTAAATCATTTTGCTACTTTTACAACTTTATAGACGAGAATAAATTGGCATTGGTCTACATTCTTTTGTGAAATTAATATATTCATCTTTCAACATTTATAAATAAAATGTAAAAAAAAATGGTATTTCAGTCTAACTCCTCCCAGCCTTCCATTCAATAGTCTTAAAATTTGTCAGTTCTTTGAAAATAAACTGTAAGTCAGTGCTTATTTTATCATCTGTACCTCTACTATAGTGCTGGAATTATGATTGAAACATATAAGAATCACACCCATTATCACTCCATTGAGTTGACTAGAATGTACTTGTGGGCTCCATACCAAATTCAAGGCAATGTGAATCCAAACTTAAAAAGTGGCCTAAAATACATTAAAACCAATGCATTTGAAAGAAAAACATTTGAAATCAATCCAATATATAGCAGCACCACCTTTTAACTCGTAAATGTAACTCCCAAGGACACTGTCATGTGCCTAGGTTCGAGATTTCATTGTGATACACATTTGGCATGGAATTACTATCAGTAAGCTTGCTATGGAAAGAAAGTGAAGAAAAACCCTTTCCACATGTGCTCTTTAAAATGCCAGAAATGGGTAAGAGGTTGCACAAATTTAATCTGTTCTTTCTCCCCTCTATTGTCAATTTAGGAGATACAGAGCTCAGTCAGAGGCATACCACATAGAAATAGGACCATCTGCTCACCAACTATCGAACACTCATTTATTTATTCTCCCTGGATTATAACATTCACTTACACAAAGGGGCAAGTTATTATGACAAATTAATCTGCACATTTTTCTGATGCAGGAGGAAACTTGAAGAAACCCTCGTGGTTACAAGGAGAATGTGTCAGTTTCACACAGACAATGCTGGAAGTCAGGATTGTACCCAGAACACTGGAATTGTGGTACTAAGTATTCAACAAAAATTTTTTAGTGTACACTCTATGGGAATTAAGGGCATTTTGAATGGGTGGCAAAAATACCATGAAATCCTACTGTACTGTCCTATATCCCAAGAATCTCTGGTAAAACTTCTTACAATACAATAATTTCAAATAAATCATTATTGTAGATTAAACTGAAGCACTGCATAACTTCAAACAACAGGAATCAAGGAGTGACTATTAAAGGGAGAAATAATTCAAAGGACATCAAAATAGAGAAAGATTTAGTAACTTAACTGTCTATTATTTGTGTACTTTTAATCACAAAAATGTTGTTTTGATTTTTGAGCGGAAGGATATAAAGACTACGTCAGCTGAGTAGTTTTAAGGCTCAATCAGGCCATCTGCCCAGATATCAAGGCTTTATGGACATTTACAGAACTGAAAGTAAACAAACCAATACAAAATGTTTTCAATACTTCAGCACCCTGCATAACATTCTGTTTTTAAAACAACTTAAGTTTGCAAATAAATGCAGCAAGCACTTAGAACATAAGAATAAAATTAAATTAAAACAGCATTTCAACCTTTCTTCATATCAAACACAGCTAAAGAACTATAATAACTGGAGATCGTATGAAAACTAAGGTTCAGGAGTTACAAAGATAAACTCTGGATTGTATTCTTGATAGTTATGTGCAAAATATTGTGAAGCAGATTCCTTATGCCCATCTGGTGTGAATGACATCTTCCTGCTAATTGCAGCTAATACAATATTCATCTTTGGATGTACAGGAAGGCCATAACTCTGAACAGTGCAGGAAAGCGACAGAAAGAAGAGCCAACACTCCTCTCAGTAATAAAAGGAAACACATGGTCACTCAGTAGAAGGCTTTACTTCCTCAGCACTATCCCCAAAAGGCCTGAAATGCAAACAAACACATCAGTTATCAACATGCAAACTGACTGACTGAACAATCTGCCCAGCTGATACTTTGAAAATATCTTTACACTAATGGTAAATAAAAATCTATACTTTTCATCAAGAATTAAGCCAGTCAGAAATATCTATTCATCTTTACTAAGCCACCTGATCTAACAAAGGGTGCAGGGGTTGTTTTGTGAGCTAAGGACCAGCACTATTAGAATTAGAAATTCCTCAAACATAAGCAACTGAATTGTGCCCTGAAGCAGTAGTTTTTAGAAATGCCCTGGAAGGTATACACTGCACTATATCAACCATACACTACAAGAGAACTGCAATCTACGGAGATTTTAAGAAATCCTGAAATTTCAACATTTGGCTCACGTTGTTTGTGTTCCAAATAAATTCTTTTAAAATCCCCTGGTTCACTAGAAAATTTAATATACGGGTGTGTGTATTACTAGGAACATTCACATGATCTGGAGAATCAGAACTTTACTGAATTTCTTTTTCATATGTAGCTATCACTAGAAATAAGACACAATGTTAAAATGAAATGTACAAATACCATTTGAAGTAAAATTAAATAAAGAATCAGAAATCAGAGGTAAACTATTCTTACTCACAGATTGTCTTTTAGAACCAAAAATTAAGTCTGTACAAGTCAATCCAGACACAAAAAAAAACTATTTGGAAAAAATGAATTTTTTTTTAAAGGCTATATAAGATTGCTGGGATTGGAAACGTGGTGATGGAGTACGGGCTAAAGCAGCAGAGGGGTTGGGGGTGGACTGAAGGACAGTGTATTGAGTGACATGAACAACTACAGCAAGGACAGGACAAAAAGAGGAGGAAGTAAAGAGAATAAAGAGTTTGATTCCAGTAATCTGCAATGTATTGAATATTCCTATGTAATTTTACTTACCTCATTGAAACATGGGAGTATAGTTCTTCCCCTTACTTTATTGCAGCCAAGTCTTAGTCCAGGTTAATATGTTAAACCACAGGCTATTCTGTATCATCCTCTTATCAGTTAATTATGATTATGACAGCAAGTCATGAACTCACATTAGGCACATTTGGAGAGTCGAGTTGCAGTGTACAAGAGCAGATTTTTATCAGGGAGTAGGTTATCAATGGAAAAATATTTTTTTTAGCTGAATTCAGATTTTCTGAACTGTTCTAACCCAAGCTCCTGCACAAACAGCGATTAAGAAAGAATCGTTTCTGTTGCAACAACAATGTAACAGTCTGGAGAATTACTGGAATCATCTTTGACAGAGTTGTGCTGATTTTCAACATTTGAGTTATAATTCACTAAACAGCCCTGATAAGACATTTATTTCACACAGCATTTCCCTTTCATTCTAATATATGGTTATATATATCTTTTACTATTTAAAGCGCCAATTAAAGCGTTGAGAAAGATTGAGACATCGAGGTGCATGGGAGTTCAGTGCCGACTGCCTTCCTTTTGACCCCCGCCGGAGAAGGAGCCTGTGAATGGCCTATCACCGTGTGGCTCACTGTGGCAGGTGGATAGGCCTCTCATGTGGTGCTCCTCTCTTTGGATGAATGTCAGTGATATTGTAGGATAGTATCATGATTTCGCATTTATGGTTTGGATTACTGTTTATGGGCTGTGAAATGTTCAGACTTACGGTTTTATATATTGCGTTTTTTTTAATCGCCTGTTCCTTTTCCATTTTTGTTGTGCGAAGGGAAGTTGTTTGCAGTTTGATGTTCTGATAGTTTTTTTTAAATATAGAGGAAGGGTTGCATTTGGGGGTCGACGTTTGTGTTCTGTTTTGTGCGGGAGAGGAGAGTTTTGGGGGTTTATGATTGGGATGCCATTTTTTTTTGTGCGGGGGGTTGGTTTGATGTTTCTCTCTTTTCCAAAATTTTTATTACCGTAGATGTCGGATTATAAGCCGCTACTTTTTTCCCACATTTTGAACAGCTTTGAACACTGCGGCCTTTAATACGGTGCAGCTAATGCATGATTTTTTTTCATGCCGCCAAAAACATTTTGCCTCGTAACAGTAGACCAATAAAATTGATGAGTAGTTCACAGAGGTCCAATGAAATTGTACGATAAATCAAGCGCACTTTCACAATTAAATTATTGTAAATCAGTCATTTGTACTCACCCTCATCAACATGGAAAACACTCGAAGAAAAGCATTGTGCTGCCTTTATGGCAGTTATTTAGTTTATAATATTTTCGCTTAGTAATTCATTTGTTAGTATTTTCTAGTTAAAGTTAGAAGTGTTTTAACTATATTTGTTTTCTGTACTACATCGCGGGATGCTATGACGTCACATCCGGTTTCGCCGCGTCTTGTGGGAAAAATACCAGTTTGCGATAAACGGGAAGGCGGGGGGGCGAGCGGCAGAGCCAAAACGCTGCTTTTAAGTTAAAGGCGATCAATAACTTTTCCTGGTAGGCTGCAGTATATATATTTTTTACCAGTCGTTAGGAGATATTGGAATGTTGTTCAGTAAAAAAGTATACGCAACGTATATTTAAAAGTAGCCGCATTACAGGCACGGTTCGAAAAAAAGCATTTGCAATATGTATTTGTTTATGTTACCATATGGATTTAATTAAAAGTTAAAAAATCCTCACGTGTAATATCTTTCTGTGTAAATATCTCATATTACAACGTGGGTCACCTGCGGCCGAAAATCTGGTGCGGCCTAAAATCCGGTGCGGCTTGTACAAGTACAAAATTGATTTTATTTCTAAAATTAGAGCCAGCGGCTTTTAATCAGGTGCACTCTGTAGTGCGAAATCTACGGTAGTTTCTACATAGAAGAATAGAGTACAAGAAAGTGTATATAAAAGGTCAAAATTTTTTTTAAAACTATCAATTACATTATATAAGTTCATAACAACAATCTCATTACCCCATATTCATGTAAATTAATCAATAGTTATATTGAAATATACTAATTTAATACAAAAAAAAGAATCTAACCCCTACCAAGACTGAAGCTGTTTATTAAGGAGAAAAGAAGGTAAATACCTTCTCATATAATAAAAAATAATAATAGCCAACATCTGAACTTAAATAATGAGTTGAGGGTTTTGAAAATAATTCAGAAAAGGTCCCCACAACGTTTGAAAGTCTTGACGAGATTCAGAAATTGAACAACGAATCTTCTCTAAATCTAAACATGACATAATGTCACATAACCATTGAGCATGAGGAGGAAAGACATATTTCCATTTAAACAAAAGCGCCCTCATAGCTATAAGAGAGCTAAAGGCCAAAATATGTAAATCAGATGCCTTCAGCTTAATATCTTGTCCTGCAACAATACCACATAGGGCCGTCAAGAGGGCTAGGCTTAAAATTGACTTTAAAAAGTAAGGGAAACATTTGTAAAACTTCCTTCCAATATTTTTCAAGTTCCGGACAAATCCAAAATATATGAATTAATGAAGCTTCTCCATTATTACATCTGTCACAGTAGGGAGATACATCTGAATAAAAACGAGATAGCTTATCCTTAGTCATATGAGCTCTATGTACCACCTTAAATTGTATGAGGGAATGACGGGCACATAGCGATGAAGTATTAACCAGTTTAAAAATCTCATTCCAAGCTTCCTCAGATATTGATGTCTATAAGTCTTGTTCCCAGAGATTCTTAATTTTGTCTGAAGGAACACTCCGCGTCTCCAGTAACATACCATAAATCTTAGATATCGAATCATTATGAAAAGGTGTCAAACTAAAAATTACGTCTAGTAAGTTCTTATCTGAGTTTATAGGGAATTGAGATCTTAAAAAGTCTCTAATTTGTAAGTATCTAAAAAAGTGAGTTCTGGGTAAGCTATATTTAGCTGACAATTGCTCAAATGAAAAAAGGTTCCTCCAACAAACAGATCCCAAAAACATTTAATACCCAACCTGTCCCATCCCTTAAAAACTATATCAGTCATGGAGGGTTTAAAAAAATTAGAATAAACGGGATTTGAAAGGGAAAATCTCAATAAACCAAAGTTTTCTAAATTGTATCCAGATCCTCAGAGTATGTTTAACTATTAAATTATCAGTTAGTTTACTTACAAATAAAGGAAGTGAGGATCTGAGAAGAGAAATAATAGAAAATTTATTAACAGAGTTAGCTTTTAAAAAGACCCATACTGGACAGTCTACAAGGTCAATATAATATAGCTAAAATGTAAGATATTGTATATTAACTGCCCAGTAATAAAACCTAAAATTAGGTGAGACTAAACCTCCAGACTTTTTAGATTTTTGAAGATGAACTTTATTTAAACGAGGACATTTATTTTTCTATATATAGGAGGATAAAATAGAATCAAGAGAGTCAAAAAAGGATTTAGGAATAAAGATGGGTAAAGCCTGAAAAAGATATATAAATTTAGGTAAAATATTCATTTAAATAGAATTAATTTGTCCAATCAGCAATATTGAAAGAGGTGACCAATTTAATGATATCCTTTTTACATGATTCAATAAAGAAAGATTTCTTTAAACAGTTGTTTGTAATTCTTAATGACTGTTACACCCAAATAAGTAAATTGATTCCTTACAACTTTAAAAGGGAGATTAGTATTAATTGATACAAAATTATTTAAAGGAAATAATTCAATCTAATGTAGGTTCGATTTATATCCTGAAAACTGGCTAAAATGGGAGAGTAAAGAAAGTACACAAGGTAACGAGGTCTCAACATTAGAGATAAACAGCAATATATCATCAGTGTAAAGCGAAATTTTGAGAGTGATACCTCTCCTTAAAATACCACAGATATCATTAGATTCTTAAAAAGCAATGGCAAGGGGTTCTAAAGCTTGATCAAAGAGCAAAGGGCTCAATGGACAGCCTTGTCTAGTTCTGTGATGAAGTTTAAATGGTTTGGAATTTTGAAAATTAGTAAGAACCCAAGCAGAAGGAGATAGGTAAAGTAATTTAATCCATTGAATAAAATCTGGTCCAAAATTAAATCTTTCTAAGGTTTTAAATAAATAATTCCATAAAACCTGATCGAAGGTCTTCTCAGCATCTAAGGATATCACACATTCCGATATCTCCTGGGAGGGAGAGTAAATAACATTTAATACATGGCGTATATTAAAATGGGAATGTTGCTTTTTAATAAATCCAGTCTGATCATCAGAAATAATAGAGGGTAAAATATTTTCAATCCTACGAGTCAGAACCTTAGAAAGGATTTTAGTATCAACATTGAGGAATGAAATTGGCCTATAGGAAGAGCATTCAGTTGGGTCCTTGTTCTTCTTAAGCGAAATAGAGGCTTCATAGAAAGATTGAGGCAAGGTACCCAATTTGAAAGAATCCAAAAAGACTAAGTGTAACTGCAGTATAATTAATGAAGAAAAAGCCTTATAAAATTCTCCAGAAGATCCATCTGGATCCGGAGCCTTCCCCAAGTGTAATGAACGTATAATCTCGGCAATTTTCTCATAAGAAATGAGTTGATCCATCTGTTTACAATTATTTGCAGAAAGTGCAGCGATATTTAATTGATCTAGAAAATTATTCATTACAGTATTATCTTTAGGGGAATCAGAACTATAAAGTTTAGAATAGAATTCTCTAAAAGTATCATTTATTTCAGAGTGATCAGTTGTCCTATCACGAGGAAATCTGCAGATGCTGGAAATTCAAACAACACTCACAAAACGCTAGTGGAACACAGCAGGCCAAGCAGCATCTATAAGGAGAAAAACTGTCGACGTCTCGGCCCAAAACGTCGACAGTGCTTCTCCTTATAGATGCTGCCTGGCCTGCTGTGTTCTACCAGCATTTTGTGTGAGTTGTCCTACCACCATTACTTTTGCAAATTTCTTTAATTTGTCATTTAACTACACAAGTTTTTAATTGGTTGGCCAATACTTTGCCTGATTTATTTCCGTGAATGTAAAATTGAGTTTTATCTTTAAGAAGTTGAGTTTCAATTGGATATGTTAACAGAGGATCATATTTAGTTTTAACTTCAACACGTCTTTTATATAAAACAGAATCTTAAGCTATAGCATATTTTTGATCTAATGTTTCAATTGATTGGCTAATTCAATTTCTTTATTAGCTTTATTCTTAACACTCGCAGTATAAGAAATAATTTGTCCTCTAATATAGGCCTTGAAAGTATCCCATACAATATGATTAGAAGTCTCTTCCTTTTTATTCTCTTCAAAAATATGCCTCTATAGAAATTTTAAAAATTCTTTATCTGATAACAAAGTTGTATTAAAACACCAAAATCTGTTTGTTTGAGGAAGGCCAGGGAGATTAAAAAATAGAAATACAGGAGCATGATCTGAAACAGCAATCTCTTTATATTCACAGGAACGAACTAATGAAATCATTTGACTATCAATAAAAAAAATAATCAATCCGGGAATATGTATGATGATCATGGGGAAAAAATGAGTACTCCCTATCTGTGTAGTAATGTAGGCCTCCGTTAGTCTCGATAGACCATGGATTTGCACCTTGGAAAGTTTCCAGGGTGCAAGCCTGGGCAAGGTTTTATTTTTATGGAAGACCAGCAGTTGCCCAAGCTGCAAGTCTCCCCTCTCCACACCACCAATGTTGTCCAAGGGAAGGGCATTAGTACTCCCTATCTAAAGGGTGTAAGAAACATCAAACATCAACAATACCATATTTCAATAAAAAAGATTAAGAAACGCTGGTTTAGACGATTGGTCAAAAATTGGATCTAGCCAGCAGTTATAATCTCCTCCCATCACCAAAGAATAAAGACACAGATCTGGTAAAAATGAAAAAAAAAACCTCAAATAATCTACATTTGGAGCATACACATGGGCAAATACTATTAGTTTATTATCTAGTTTTCCTAAAACTATAAGAAAATGTCCATTAGTATCAGACACTACCTTATATTGGACAAAGAAAAGTGTATTATCTATAAGAATCGAAACTCCTCTAGATTTGGCCTACAAAGGCAAATGAAAACAAAATCCATTCCAACGGCTAAAAACACGTAGATGATCACATTTACAAATGTGAGTTTCTTGTTAAAAAAATAATAGGGACCTTAAATTTCCTAATACAAGCAAAAATCTTATTACGTTTAACAGGGTGATTTAACCCTTTCACGTTAAAACTGAGTACCGTAGATGTCGGATTATAAGCCGCTACTTTTTTCCCATGCTTTGAACAGCATTGAACATAGCGGCTTATAATAAGGTGCGGCTAATAGAATGTTTTTTCCCATGCCGCCAAAACATTTTGCCTCGTAACAGTAGACCAATAAAATTGATGAGTAGTTCACAGAGGTCCAATGAAATTGTACGATAAATCAAGCGCACTTCACAAATTATTGTAAATCAGCCATTTGTACTCACCCTCATCAACATGAAAAACACTCGAAGAAAAGCGTATGATGCAGCTTTTAAGTTAAAGGCAATCAATCTGGCGGTTGAACAAGGAAATCGAGCTGCTGCGCGTAATCTTGGCATACATGAATCGATGGTGAGACAGTGGAGATTTAATTTGGGACTGCCGCTTCAGGTCAGGAATGGCTCACGTGATATTAGACAGCAGTACAAGGGAGGGAGGGAGCGAAACTGAGGATTCCGCTGCACCGTAACTGCTAGCGATTCAGTAAACAAAAAAACAGTAAAACTCGTGTGTGAATGGTATCGGGCCAATAAGGACACAAGTGTCCGATGTTACCAAATACCGGTAGGTATAACAAAGTTTAGCCTTACCAAATATGTGTAGCGAGGGTTTGGTTTGGGGGAAAAAGGAGTATAAATAAGAGCAGAATGTAAGGGGAAGGCAAAACGCGTTCTGCAATAAAGCCACGCTGCACTGTAATCCGGTGTTGGTTGTCTCTCTTCCAAAACGAACACAGGGCAGAATTTGAAGCCCAACACGTGTAATATCTTTCTGTGTAAATATCTCATATTACAAGCGGCCGAAAATCCGGTGCGCCAAAAATCCGGTCCGCCGGAAATCCAGTGCGCCGAAAATCCGGTCCGCCGGAAATCCAGTGCGCCGAAAATCCGTTCCGCCGGAAATTCGGTGCGGCCTAAAATCCGATGCGGCCTGTATAATTAAAAAAATGATTTTATTTCTAAAATTAGAGCCAGCGGCTTTTAATCAGGTGCGCTCTGTAGTCCGGAATCTACGGTAAATTAACAGTTTTGTCCATTTTTAATATTATTCAAAGGAAGGGTTAAAATGTAAATTAAAACCAATCCATAAACCTTGAGAAATGGTAACTAAGCAACAAGTTGGCTAAAAAAATTCAAAAACAGCTTCTGAGAGAAAAAACCATAACCCGCCCACCTCCCAAAGAAAGAAGACCGACCAATAGAAAGCCGGAATCTACAACTACGAACAACTCCCCCCCCCCCGCCAAAAAACCTGGTGATCGCTCCAATTAAAGGTTATTTATATTCCAACCTAAACTAAACAATATCCAAACAAGAAATTCAATTCTCATATATCAAAAATACAGAATTAAAAAAATACAAAAGGAAATTAGTTACAAAGGTTTACCAAAAGTAAAAGATACAATTATTCATACATTAAACATTTAATCTTACATCTTCATGAGTAAACAGGCTAAGCAGTTAGCTTTCAAATTTAAAAAATCTTTATGCTTCAGCATTCAAACGAAACCATTCGAAGGATCCATCTTTAATGAGATTCTCAGTCAAACTGGGTAGCCAAGGGATGGGTTAAAACGCTTGTTAAAAAACTTCCAACAAAGCTTGTTTAAACTTAGCAAATTCCTGCATAACCTCTTTCTTTTTACAATATTTTTATTCAGAAGAAAAAAAATTTACAGAGTGCAACACATAGATACATCTCAACATACCTTGTGTACATTCATTTATTGTAATAAAATTGATCAAAATGTTATAGCATAACACAAAGGTATACCACTCTGTAATCAAAAATTTAAAGATAGGTCATACATCATAAAAGAAATTTTTTTATATATAAAAAAAGTCAACCCCCTACCAACTACCAAAGAAAAAAGCTGCCTTTTTCATAACCTCAAGCAAACAGTCTTCAAGAATCTTGATATTCCACCCTATAACGAATCATGCCCCTTCGACAGGATTTGCGAATTAAAAGTTTCTCATTTAATCTTGTGTTTTCATGTAAGGATAAACTAAACAGCTAGCCTTTGGATTTTAAAAACTTTTGTGCTTCAGCTGTTGAACAAAACCATTTGAAAGATCCATTTTTAAGTGTGATTCTGAGTCGAGCTGGGTAGCGAAGGGAAGGCTTGAAACCCTTGTTAAAAAACTCAAGACATAACTTCTTTGAACTTGGCACGTTCCTGCATAAGCTCAGGCGAGTAATCTTCAACAATTTTAATCTTGCAACCATGATAGTCAATCATGCCTCTTCGATGAGATTCGTGTATTAACTGTTCCTTTGTTTTATATTCATGAAAACAGATTATTACTGATCTTGGTCTATCTCTGTTAGGAGGTCTAAACACGGGAGACCTGTGAACTCCATCAATCATAGGAAAAGATGCCAAAATTTCCAGAAATAATTCTTGCAGAAAGTTTGCAAAGAATTCTGTAGGATGATTACCTTTGGTTAATTCTTCGAGACCCAGAACCCGTAGGTTGTTCCTTCTACTTCTATCTTCTATGTTGATAATCTTCTGTCTAACTTTTCGTTGGACTTCGATTGCTTTTCACAAAGCTTTTGCAGTTCATCCACTTCCGTTTCCAGAGACGACAACATTGCTTCATTATTTTTAATACGTTTATCATGTTCATTAAGAGTTTTTTGAATAGAATCCAATTTACCATCTATTTGTTTAAATTCAGAGGTGAATTGTTGAAACTTCTCAGAGGTTTCTCGTGTATGACTTTGCAGCAAATCCATAATAGAATCCAAAGAAGCAGGGGATCATCATTTTTAGTACCTTGGCCACCCCTTGATGTAGCCATTATGAAAAAAATATCACACTTAAAAAAGTTTTCCCCTGTGGATAAAATTAAAATGGCCTGGGAGCAGGATTTAAATATCTCCTTATCCGAGGAGAGCTGGGACTCAGTTCTCAAATCGGTCAACTCAACCTCCCTTTGTGCTCGCCATTGCCTCTTACAGTTTAAGATTGTTCATAGAGCCCATATGTCTAAATCTAAACTACTGTAGATGCCGGATTATAAGCCGCTACTTTTTCCCCACGCTTTGAACAGCTTTGAACACTGCGGCTTTTACTACAGTGCGGCTAATGCATGGTTTTTTTCCATGCCGCCAAAAACATTTTGCCTCGTAACAGTAGACCAATAAAATTGATGAGTAGTTCACAGAGGTCCAATGAAATTGTACGATAAATCAAGCGCACTTTCACAATTAAATTATTGTAAATCAGTCATTTGTACTCACCCTCATCAACATGGAAAACACTTGAAGAAAAGCATTGTGCTGCCTTTATGGCAGTTATTTAGTTTATAATATTTTCGCTTAGTAATTCATTTGTTAGTATTTTCTAGTTAAAGTTAGAAGTGTTTTAACTATATTTGTTTTCTGTACTACATCGCGGGATGCTATGACGTCACATCCGGTTTCGCCGCGTCTTGTGGGAAATACCGGTTTGCGATAAACGGAAAGGTGGGGGGGGGGGAGCGCATTAGACCCGCGCGAGAACGCTGCTTTTAAGTTAAAGGCGATCAATAACTTTTCCTGGTAGGCTGCAGTATATATATATTTTTTACCAGTTGTTAGGAGATATTGGAATGTTGTTCGTGCACTGTTCAGTAAAAAAGTATATGCAACGTAATTTGTGTGTTACCGATATTTTAAAAGTAGCCGTGTTACAGGCACGGTTCGAGAAAAAGCATTTGCAATATGTATTTGTTTATGTTACCATACGGATTTAATTAAAAGTTAAAAAATCCTCACGTGTAATATCTTTCTGTGTAAATATCTCATATTACAATGTGGGACACCTGCGGCTTAAAATCCGGTGCGGCTTGTACAAGTACAAAATTGATTTTCTTTCTAAAATTAGAGCCTGCGGCTTTTAATCAGGTGCGCTCTGTAGTATGGAATCTACGGTATCTCGATTCTACCCTGGCATTAGTCCGCTTTGTGATAAATGCAAGAGGGGCGTGGCCTCTCTCATCCACATGTACTGGTTCTGTCCTAGCTTGGAGAAATTCTGGAAAGATGTCTTCACTACATTATCGGGTATTCTGAATCAGCACCTAGAACCTAACCCCTTAATTGCTCTGTTCGGTTTTTGGGGCGAGACAGATTTATGTCTGGGTCCGACCAAATGCCGAATACTATCCTTTGCCTCTCTCCTGGCGAGACGCTTGATCCTCCTTAGATGGAGAGATGTTGCCCCGCCCACTCATGCGCAATGGCTTAACGACATTATGGCCTGCTTGGACCTTGAAAAAATTCATTATTCAGTTCTTAATTTGGATCTAAAGTTCCATAAGGTCTGGGGACCTTTTATCGAGTACTTTCATAACCTTCCTCTTGACTAGGGTTTTTTTTTCTTTTTTTTTCTTCTTTTCGGTCCCTTGCTTTCAGCTCCCTTTTTCTTTTTTTTCTGGTAGTAGGCATTATTATCCTCTGTTACTAAGTGTATTCACAGTCTGGGAGTTTGACTGTCCAGACTTATACTCTTTATACTGTGTGGTGGTTGGTCTGGAGTTGTTGTTTTTTTTCTTGTGTTGTGGGGATTGGGGAGGACACTAAGCTCACTTGTCTTTAATTTAGGTGCTTTTTTGTTAAATTCTCTTCGTTTGTAGCATATTGTTATTGTATGCTTAATCTTGCACTGTATTAATGCTCCCCACTGGGATTTGGGGTTTTTAATTTTGTAAAATGTTTTGAAAAACTAAAAAAAAAGAAAGAAAGAAAGAAAGAAAGAAAGAAAGAAAGAAAGAAAGAAAGAAAGAAAGAAAAAAGTTTCAAGACAGGTTGGAAATAGTAAGATAATTAGAGTTGGAGCAACTGCAGATTGCTGTTACTCCATCAGCCACCACCAGGAAAGATCCTGATGTTTCTCTCTGAATGACTTTTGTGTTTTTCTTTGTTTCGTGGCTATCTGGAGAAGAGGAATTTCAGAGTTGTATATGGTTACATGCTTTGATAATAAGTGAACTTTTGGTCCATGGTCCTAGAGAAGAAATTATGGATCTTCTGGAAAATCAATCAGTCAATGTACCTCCCATTGAAATCAATTTAACTTCTGAGACACAATATACATATCAAGGATCCATAAAGCCTAATGAGCCAGTAGGAACTTACCGATGTATTTGCAATGGCCAAGGAGTCTGGGAAGGAGTCGGTAAGGCAGTTGATGGACTCATCAACATAGCACTGTATATGTTGGAGGCAACTACTAGGATGCACAACAGTATAGGGCCAATGATCGCACCTTCTAGGCCAAGGTAGTAAGCTCCGCCTGCTACTGCCAAACCAGTGAGATATGGGTGACCACCCCTGCGGAAACAAATAACAAAGATAACATTTTAGGAGTTCAAACTGCATTTCTTTTTAGTTTTTACTTCCCCTCTCCCATCTTCCCAAGTGTATCCAGTGATTTTGAGAGGAGGGGTAGAGTGAGATGCCAGTGAACTTCAAAGAACAGAGGAATAAACCAGGTGAGCCAGATACCAGACCATAAGTATTTCCAAAACAAAAATGGATGGCAAATTATCTGTATCATTTAAGCAGTATGTGATTTTCTTAATCTTTTAACCAAAATCACATCTGCTTTATAAGACCATAAGGCCACAAGACATGAGTTTTGAAACTCATTTGCCAATTGAATACACATACAGCAAATTTATTCATGGTTTGCCTTTTTACTATTTGTAATAATACTTCCTTTAATTTGACTGTGTCTGCAAATTTAGAAATTATATTGAAAAGAAAGAGACCCTTGACAAACTGGATTTAACTGGTAGTAAACTATTTGTGGGATTCACAAACTCCATTGAAATTGCTGAAGATCAGAAGAATGCAAGTTTGTAAAATAATACAGCACTATAATACGTTGTTGGAGAATCCAAATCACAAAGATCATTTGAATCAATCCTTCAAAGTGAATATTGCTATTACTCAAAGATTTAGATAAAGAGGAAAGTTAGGCATTGATAATACAACACTAACACAGTGCAAGAGAAAGGCATTGAAAACATGCTGTTGTTTAGCATAAATGTTTTCTGTTGTCAGTTGTGTTGCCACAAGGATGATTTTACTGTTCATATTTGTATGTAACTTAAACTTTATTCAGTCTACCTCATTACAAATATGTAACACTCTGGTTTCGTCAGCTGCGTAAGTCTAGGGGAAGACACACTCCAGCCCTGCCAAATGTGGGAGATTGATGCTGAGTGATTTGTTACCCTATTACAACCAGTACCGTGAAATAACAGATGGTACACCACATACAATTAAAAGATTTAGCTTTATAATTCTTAATTTGACTAAAGAAAAAGCAAAAAAGGGCCCATTTTAATGAAACAGTCTAACGTGCACAAGTTGGAGCTCATGTTTCCCCCTTGGCCAATCCTCCTTCGATCTCCCCAAGCTTCATCGAAACCCAGCCCCACTCCAGGTCGAATCCTCCGACCTCTTCTCCCCTCTCAGAAACCCCAAGCCCAACCTTAGTGTCCCTTACCAGAGAAGCCTCCCCTGAATCTGTTCATCCCCATTGAATGGCACACATTTCTCCTATCTCTCGTCTTCAACAGCAACCCAAACAAGTAGCTTACACAGAGAACAGAAAAGCATAACAGAGAAAAAATATGAACCATGTGAACCAGGGTATTACAAATAATTATATAATTAGTGCTTTAAAAGTTGTAAAGATTGTCCTCTGTCAATGGAAAGGGGGAGTGTCATCTCCCCCAATTTGTCTGTGGCCCCAATCTGCAAGAAATATGACAAGAATAACCTATATAATATTCTACACAATATAAATAAGGGAATAACTCAGGTTGAAAATGCATCACCAAAAAAAGGCAAAATTTTTTGTCCTGACGAAGGGTCTCGGCCCAAAACGTTGACTGCTCATTTCAACGGATGTTGCCCGACCTCTGAGTTCATCCAGCTTGTTTGTATGTCTTAAAATTAAATCGAGTAGCAATGTACTTCATCCCAAAATTAAATCTTTGAAAGGTACTTAAAGTTAAAACTTGTCCTCTAATTGCAAAAACAAAGTTTTCCCAAATACTCAGATTCCCTAAGTGCCTTAAAAAGTCTAATCAGTCTGAGCCCTGCATAAGCATTTTTGGAAGTGCGTAATGCATTTGGGAAAACGCAATCGGGCAAGGTGATAGACAATAAATAGGAGAATATTGAGAAGTATGAAGGAAAAAGTTAAAAGTATTCTCTCCTTTATGGGTGGAGTCACCTAATAAAAAACAAAGGGAAGTTGTGCTTGAATTTCATACATGAACTATTCGGCCACAGCATGAATACTGAATTGTTTGGACATTACTTTATAGAAAGGATGTGATGCTCTGGAGAGAATGCAGACAAAAATTAAGAATTTTGCTAGCACTGGAAAAAAATTAGTTATGAGAAAATACTGAAAAAAGTTAGTGTTGTTTTATTTGGAACAGAGGGTATTGAGAAAACATAACTATAAATTTTGAAAGGCCCAGATGAAGTACATAGGTACCAATTTCGCTTAGCTGAGTTGAGAGGGTCAAAAATTAGAGGGCATAACTTTTAAGTAACTGATAGAAAATGAGAGGGGGTGCACAGAGAAGATATGAGTCTGCAACTTCAATGCATGTAGGGCAGTGGGGTCAAAAATCCCAATTATATTTAAACAAATTCTTAAAATGAAGATTACCTTTACTTGCCACATACGCAGTATATCGAAACATGCAGTGAAATGCACCTTTTGAATCAGACCAACGTAGTCTGAGCATGTGCCGGGGCAGACATGCTTCTAGCGGCAGAGTAGCATGCTCACAACCTAGTAACACTAACACATATGTCTTTGGAATATCAGTAGAAACCTACATGGTCATGGGGAGAACATACTAATTCCTTATAGATAGTGGTAGGAATTGAACCCCGACCTTACAATTGGCTCTATAAAGCATTATGTTAACCTCTACATGACTGTGCTGCCTATGGTACAAAAGAGCCAAGACTTGCAGTGCCATGAACCTAACACTGTCAAATGGGATTAAGCTGAGTGACTCTCCTCTAATCTGTGGCAACATGGGGAAATTTTGTGTCACGGATTTCCCTACCTAGTATTCCACCTATATGACAATGCTTAATATTAGATAAAACATTTTATCAAGTGGGTTATGTCTGTTTATCTACGTTCTATCTTTCGTTTTGAAAGGCACTTTACACAACCAAGTACTATAATAATAACAACAGTTTTGCATAAATCAACTTCAAAGCCAAATCATTTTTGTATGTGTGTTACAGCTACAAAACTGGACATTACGCATTTAACACTCACCCAGAAATATCAGAATAAATAGCTGTATCCACAAAATAGGTTGGTAGCAAATGGCAAACTAGAAGGAGGATGGCCATAAAGTTCTCTCCTTGTGTCAACCAGAGGTCTATCACTGCAGGCATTGCAGCCCAATAAGTTCCTAGAAATGGGACTGCTCCAAGAGTAGCTGCTAGTGCTATTAATTAAAAAAGAGAGATTTTACCCACAAGGTGTCCAAATGTAATCAAATAAAATCCATATCCTGAGGTTAGTTTTCATAAATGATTACTACAATCAAATGTCACAGATGCTTAAAATCTGAAATAAAAGCAGACATAGGAATTCAGATAGACTGCATCAGAGTAGTGAAGAAAATAAATGTTTAAAGCTGATTATTTTTCATCAGCAAAGGAAAAGAAATTAAAGTAATGGAAATAAAGTTGGAGGAAAGAATACAGGAAATAGTCTGTGAAAGGATTGTGGGAACGTTTAAATGAAAAAACATAGTGAAGGAACAATTTAATTAAACAAAGGAGATGTAAAAGACAAACAAAACATTACCCAAAATAGTTAAATCCGATGATGACTGTGAAAGGATATAGCAGTGTTGAGTTGAAGGGTAAAGTTCATTCTGAGTAGTGGAAAATGAGGTAAAAAGACAAGAGCTGAATTCCTACATCTGCATGAGAAGGTGCTGGGAGGGGAAGGGGAGAGGTTGTTGATTGTGAATGATCCTATAAAATACTGTAAGGGAAGAGATGATGTCCAGTGTGGTGGCATCAGATGTCATTTCTGGCACCTTAAATAGGATGAAATATAGAAGTTGGAAGGCAAGAACATGGAAATCTAAGAGGGAGGTGTAGACACAAGTCTAATAGCATAAGGAATAGGAATGAAAAGATGAAGGGTATGCTCAACAAAGAACAACAATCTTATATTTTTTAGTCAATTGTTTGTTCACAAAATCATAATCCTCATGAAAAAGTTAAAAGACGCCTTGAGGGTTGAGATACTTTTCTAGGTCACTAACCTTTAAAGTATTTTGCATCACAATGTAATTCCAAAACCAAATGTCTAACTAAAACATATAGCCACGGTACAATCTTTTTTCCAACAGATAATCCAGGAAACTCCTGCATAACATCTGATTATTGAATGGAAAGTCACCCTTACAGAATTTATATGACTAGGAAGTAAATAAATAAAACATATTTATCTTTTTCAACTTGTAATTCTTGATGCATGCAGTGATGTACCTTTGTGATATGCAAAATTGTGAAACTATTCTCTACGAAAGCAACACCTCCCCCTCCACTCAACACTGGAATGTAGGTGTTGCCTGTATGATGTATCAAAGGTCTTTCCATTCTGGTAACAGTCTGAAAGTTAGACCAACTTTATTTTCCTAATATTTCAGACTGGTATTTTTAAACAGATTTCAAAATCAATGCAAAGTCATTTGATAATTTTATCAAAAACTAGAAATTAGTTGCATGGTTCTTGTACTATTTTTTAAATGTATCAGTTTTTAGTACATTTTTATGTTAGAATAAATGTTGCATGCAATGCAGATGACACTCTTACACTTGTTGAATGTGCATTACCATTCCTTGTTCCAGTTCTATTTTTTGAGCTGTTAATTCTTGAGTAATTATTTATGAATGCTTACACAAGCATGGCAAAATATTACAGCTGAACTACAACTATAACTGATAAATTGCTTACAAAACTGTATTTTACAAAAAGGCAAACCAAGTATACCTGATGGGATGAAGACGATATTGATTCCAAATACAGTATGAGTCAACCAGGTGTAAAGCCCGTAGAAAGCGGCCATCTTGAGGGAAGCATCAAACACACCGCTGCAGAGGATACAAAATCATAAACTTGGTTTATTTGTATTTGACCTTTATATATTCAGAAAGTCTAATGAAGAAAATGACTAATGATGTAATACATGAAGCTGTGATAATAAACTGAAGAAATTAAATATAGTAGCTTCCAAAACAATGACACCATACAAAATATAATGGGCAAACTAGTTAATATCTTCCCAATTAACGTAGAATGGTGCCAGAGCCACAATACCTTTCACCACACAGTACACAGTCAATCCTGTCGGGTAATTTTGACACATTCCTGAAACATGCTTGTTTTTAAATCTCTCCTTGTAAAAGGCACCAGGTATCCAATTACTTGCAAGTTTTCAAATTTCATTTTGATGCACATTACACAATAAAACTAAGTCTATCATTGTTGGATATGTTTGATTTGAAGTTTCCATTATGTGGTATATGATAGCCATCTTGGAGACCTAAAACAGTTCTGTTTACTTGCTTGTTGACAACAAACTTTCCAAAATTTTGGATGCCTTCATTTTGTACTGTCATGAAATTTCTTTATTTAAATGAACTGGCAGAATCCCATTTTACTTCTAAGAATAGAAGTGGCAATATTCTTTTCAAAACATTGAAAAATGAAAATTGTAAACATATACCTTCAAACAAAAGGGCAGCTTAAAACATAGTGAATAAATTTTACAGATAATGTAAAAATTCCAACTGAACCCAATAAGCAATAATAAACAGCAAGAGAAGTCAAAGAAGAGAAAAAGATAAAGGAGAATGAAAATGAAATTGTACATTTAACAAGAAACTGACAAATAAAAATGGATTGTTCCAAAAGAAATGATAGACAACAGAAAATTGGAAAATAATGCATGGAAGAGAAGTTAAGGTGTGTGAAGATAAGTGTTCTAAACGCAGTAATTCGGGTCAAACTGATTCACATTAAATCTTAGATGAACTGCCACTTAATGAGAGCTATAAAAGAGATATCTACAAAAATATAAAATTATTCACTGCACTTCAAACTCAAACTGGCACCCCACAACAAAGTAGTTCAATGAGATAAAATAAACATGTAACAAACTTCTTGGAAAATTCCGGTTGTGTATTTCAGAAGAAGAGATTATGATGAAATTGAAAGAAGTGAGGGTATAAAGCAGAATTTTGAAGGTATGTAATAAAGTAAAAAATGTTCTTATCATTAAGGAGGCAGATTACAATGAAAAGATTTTGGACAAAGAATAATGGCCCATTTTTACTTTTTTGTAAGTAACATTGAGAAAATAGGAAATGCACCTCTGCAGTTCCTACAGTGGTACAGAGCACTCAACATTTGAAAACAAGATAAATAGTTGTCAAAATTGTAAATTCTTTGCTGATATTAAAATACTTGAGTGCAGAATATTTATAATATCCATTTGTGATGCTAAAGCCCAAGATAAAGGTATGAACCACCCTTCAATATCAAATATACTAAAGCATTTAAAATGGTGATAACCATTTATCTATCCTAATCTTAAAACTGATGTGGCCTCTGCTTCCATAATTGACTCAGAAATTATTTACATACGTTCTCACATTCCTCACATCCACTGCTCATAGCCGAGCTATTTCAGTGCAATTACACCACCTGATAATACCCCAAATTTTCCTGGAATATCACGTGCACAAAAAAACAGTACAAATCTAACCTGATTAATCACAATTCCATCAGCTTCCTTTCAGTATTATTCAACTAGGTGATGGATGGAATCATCAACAATACAATTAAGGGGCAGCCTACTTACCCGAGACTACCATGAAGCACTGACTTAATTACTTTCCATCCCCAGAACAACTCCTGCAGTAATGGATGCTTTTTCTTTCCTATGTTATTGATACTGACATAAATTACAATTTCCAGCTGATCTCTTTTTCTTCCCTACAAGCTCCAATCAATCATAATGGCAGCATATTAGATAAATTTATCATTAGATAAAAGACCATCTATCTTCGTAACTAAGCTTCCACTATCATTGATTTCTGGCAAATGATTCATCATCAATAGAAATCATTTGCTCTGTGTTACTGAGGATTATTCAATAAATCTGTTATGAATCTATATACCTTATCAGTTGATCAATCTCACTGTTTCACAAGCTCAGGAAATTATGCCACTGACTACTTGCAAGTTGCAAGCACTCCTCACAGAAACTTCCTTCAAGAAGCAGTGATGGCTGCCACTGCTCTTGAAGTGAAATTTCCAGAATTCCCACAATAAAGAATTTCTACAAAGCACAGACACTTTGCTGCAATAAACATACCGTGACTCCAACAATTTCAGAAACAAATTCATGCAAAATCCTAGCATTTACTCACTTATCTTTCCATTCTGCATACTTTTCATTAATGTTGATTACCTCAGTTCTACCTAAATTCATTCAACTAGAGGGCAAAAAATTTACCAAGCTATTTAGTCTCAATTTGTCACTGCACTAAACTTTTGATCAAGCTAAACATATTTCACTCACCAGCAGAGTTTTACAATAAACACATATTTACAAAATTCTCTCAATGCTCCTCTCAGGATTTCACTCAAAATTTCTACGGTTTCATTAATTCAAATGTATAATCAGTCATTTATGGTCAACCTAATGAATCTTGCAGCTAAATTACCAGCAATACATAACCATCACCATTCCTCTTCAAGACAGACCTTTCTACTTGCAGTTACCAAAAGCCTACTGAATGCCTCTTTCTATCATTGTATAGTAATATATGTTCTTAAGAAGTTTACATACATTTGTCTATGCTACAAAGTTAATGTTTCCCTGAAAAAGAAGGCTCTCAATACTTACCTTAAAATAGATCCCTGCCTTGTAGTATTTTAAAATAAATGTCACAACCAAATTTTGAAGAGCTCAATAACCATATATGAGAATTGACAACTCCAAAGGTTTAAGTGCTATTCAGGGCATTCTTGATGGGCAGAAGTATTGACCACCTGGTGCTCAATGAACCATATAATACCTCCTTATGAACATAAGAAATAGGAGCTGGAAAAGACAATATACCCCTTACACCCACTCCACCTTTCAATAAGATCTGATCTGATCCTATATCAGATCAATAATCAGATCAATAATCTGATCCTGGCCTCATTCAATTTTTTTGCCTAATCCCCATAACCCTTGACTCTCCTGCAGTGTAAAAGTCTACCCCAACTTGGATAATTCTCATAATTCAGCTTTCACAGATCTGCGAGGTGGTAAGTTCCTTATTATCTCTATTTTAAATGGACCATCCAAAAAAAAAGAAAATGCTTAAAAATAGCAAGTCAGGTATCACCTTTGAAAAGAAAAACGTCAACATTTTGAGTCTGCTATCCTTTACAGAATTCAATTTCAATCTCAATGGTCAACCCCTTATTTGTAAACTACTGTAAATGGTCCCAGCTCTAGGTACCCTTTTAATAGATATCTTCTCCCCAGTTAATTCCACTAAGAATCTTGTTCCACTAAGAATGCCACTAACCAACAATGATCCAATGTTCTGTACAAGACATTCCCCTTTCATCTCACTGATGAATTCTCTCCTGACTTCCACACAAATATATCACTCCTTTAAAAAGACAAAAATTGTACACATTAACCTAAGTACAATCTCACCAAAACCCTCAAACCTAAAATCATGTACTGTACTCTTCCATTGGCAATAGAGGGAAACATTCCACTTGTCTTTCTCTTTTATTCCCTGTATACCCATGAGTGTGTCACCACCCACAGCTCTAATCTGCTAATTAAATTTGCTGACGACACTACGATGATTGGCCTGATCTCAAACAATAACGAGGTGGCCTACAGAGAAGAAGTAATCTCTCTGACACAGTGGTGTCAAGAAAACCTCTCCCTCAGTGTCGCCAAAAAGGAGCTAGTTGTGGATAACTCCTATTGACATCAATGGATCTGGAGTCGAGAGGGTAAAAAGCTTTAAGATCCTCGGCATCCATGTCACCGAGGACCTCTCATGGTCTGTACACATCAGCTGTGTGGTGAAAAAAGCAGAAAAGCACCTCTTTCACCTCAGACGGTTGAGGAAGTTTGGTGTGGGCCCTAAATCCTAAGAACTTTCTACAGGGGCACAACTGAGAGCATTCTGACTGGCTACATCACTGCCTGGTGTGGGACTGTACCTCCCATAAATCGCAGGATTCTGCAGAGTGGGGCGGACAGCCCAATGCATCTGTAGTTGTGAACTTTCCACAATTCAGGACAATTACAAAGACAGGTGTGAAAAAAGGGCCCAAAGGATCATTGGGGACCCGAGTCACCCCAATCATGGTCTATTCCAGCTGCTACCATCCGGGAAATGGTATTGCAGCATAAAAAGACAGGACCAAAAGGATCTGGGACAGCTTCTTTCACCAGGCCATCACAGTGATTAGCTCACGCTGAGTTGAGTGTATTTCTATGTTACATTAAGTGTTCTATTTATTATAAATTACTATGATTCCACATTGCACATTTAGACGGAGATGTAATGTGAAGATTTTCACTCCTCATGTATGTGAAGGATGTAAGAAATAAAGTCAGTTCTATTCAGTTACATGCTTTACCTTCATGTTAACTTTTTTCTTTCATTTTGGAGGCCACCTACAGAAATGTGAATAATTTTTTGCTTTTCTGTTTTTATCACTCACATTTCACTTTCATCTGCCAAATATTTTCTACTCATAGCTATTTTACTCTGAAAGTATTTTGTATCTGCTTCACAATTTCCTTTCTTACACTTGCATCCTTAGCAAATTTGGTCACTTTATTGAAGCCGGATGCTATAATAAAACCAATTAAAACATTCCAAAGATCACTTGATGAGCTAACATTTGCCTCTAGACTTTATATCACAAGACTAGAAACTCATCTGTATTTTATTACCCCAAGGAATTTAATCTAAAATCTAAGATCTAAGGCTTCAACCATAGAAAATATAATTGAAGTGGGATTAGAGATTGAGAAAATGGGATTGTTTGCCAAGCAAAAAACAGGACTACATGTCTATGTTAACATGCAGGATATATAATGTTTGATGACTCTGGTATTTCTAAATTTACAATTAAAAAGTTAACTTCATAACTTTAATAACAGTCAAATGGAATATGGAGTCAATTAAGAGAACAATCACTTTTGAGACAAAACTGACATATGGTGATGAGATGAAAATGCTTCATCAAAAGTGCTTTTAAATTAAAAAAAAATAGATTTTAACAATGGTTCTCAAAACACTGAGCAATGAGCATTTATCGATCTCCACAAGCTGCAGTCATACCAATGTGCATGCACTCACATGAAAGTATCACACACACCAAGCTGCACGGAGTCTCTCACAACATGCAACTTGGTAGTGTGCAATGCCTCCACCAGAGCAGAGCAGGCAGAATGAGAACTCTAGATAAAGAATGAGAGCTTGATCTATTCAACCCAGGATACGAAACTGCATGCTAATTAACAGGGAAAGGTTAAGTCAAATGAAATCACATGCTCATGCAGTGTACTTAATCATTGACATTGGTTCTATTACTAAAAACATCTCAAAGCATATTGCTACATCTCTCACAATGTCACAAGAAATGCTAAGCTGCAGTTAAACAAATTATTTGAACATAAAGAGACCTAGCAACACTTAAATACTGTTAAGCAATTGTGATTGTTTGTTAAACCAAGGACAAGAAAAAACAAATTAAGTATTGAATGCTACTGAACAGGACAGTTAGTTTGATAGTCAGAAGAATTGTCATCTGACTAATTAAGCTTTTAAAAGCATGAAATTGATAATTGGACTTCCTACCGTATAGCTTCTTCAACAGATTGCCCCACGATGTTGGAAGAAGGGCCTGGCTGGGAAAGTGGTGTCAGACCAATCACCCACTTCACTGGTTTGTAGCATTCATCATTTGAACTTAAGAGATAGAACAGTGTGGTCAAGAAAATGACCTGTATAATAGGGAGTTGGGGGGGAGGGGGAGGGCAAGGGAGGAGAAAAGAGTATCAGAACTGAACCTAAATTTAATGCATTAAATAAAACCATCATTAAATTACATCAGAATCAAAACTGTGAATAAGCCTGCCAAAATAAGGCAGTATAATCACAAACTGGATATTATACAAATTAATCTTTACGCATTTTGGGTGACATTACTACCCCTGTTATTTGCTGAAAGAGGATTGAGCATTCTAGGATTTAAATCCAATGGATTCATCTTATTAGTTTTAGTCCTAAGTATTGTAATGGAACAACTCAGTAATACATTTTTTGTAAGTTTACTTTGAAATGTGTAAAAGAGGGTTGGGGAGGGGGCGGGGGTTTGCAGTGGTGATAGGTAAGTGTTCAGCCACAAAATAATGTTTAAAAATATTTTACAGCTAGCTCAGGCTTCAGTGCTTGTCAAATCCAGAGAAAGCTTTCTTCTGTCATTCAAGAACTATTTGAACTCTTTTTTAAATCTTGAAACCTTTAAATAAATGGAAACTATTTGACACAAAATCATTGAAGCAAACTCAAATGAAAACAATATCAAAATATTAACATTTAACCCTCTACTTAAACCAATGGAGAAATAATGCCCCAGCACATTCTGCACTATATGCAGAGGGAATTCCTAGAAGTCTCCCTTTCCTCACAGGAGTCCAACATCATACAGCATTCAGGAAAACTGCAACAATTAGCTGATTGCAGTTTCAGGGCTTCCAGTTTTGCACAGTAATCAAGTTATGGAGAGGAATGCTGCTCTAATATCTGTGTTAATACTACACAGCTATCATAACTTTATAAATGTCCCAGAAATATTTCCAAATTTTCTCTGGTGTAAGTATCTCAAAGGTGAAAAAGGTGGGATGACAGGAAGAAGGATACAAAATTTGAGAGTTTTCCAATGGGAATTTTTGATGAACAGTGTGACAAAATCTCAGGTAAATAATGCCCCTAAGTATTCTGATATAGTTGGCCCTCCGTATCTGCGGGTTCCACATCCGCGGACTCAACCAACCACGGATCGAAAATACTCAAAAAAAAAAAATTTCCAGGAAGTTCAAAAAAACAAAACTTGAATTTGCCGCACGCCGAGCACTACGTTAAATCCATGTGAATGAAGTGATGTGTAGGCATACCGGCATACCGAAAAGTCTCCCGGCATTTCACAGATCCTCTGTCTCTCTCCAGCGCTCGTTGTTTGAGCATTGTTCACCTCGTGTCTCGTTCGTTCGCTATTTGTGTTGTGAGTGAGAGAAAGGAGTTTACGGCTAGTAAGGGATGGCTGGCTAGCTATGTAAAGCGCTACAGCCTCAAGAACTTAAAGATCACCGGAGAATTGGCATCGGCTGATGCTGAGACAGCATCAGTATTCCCAGAAGAGCTATGATGGTTGCGTCTGTACTGAACATGTACAGACTTTTCTTTCTTGTCATTATTCCCTAAACAATACAGTGTAACAACTATTTACATTGTATTAGATATAAGTAATCTGGAGATGATTTAAAGTATATGGGAGGACGTGTGTAGGTTATATGCAAATACTACGCCATTTTATATAAGGGACTTTAGCATCCGCGGGGGGTCCTGGAACCAATCCCCCGCAGATACCGAGGGACAACTGTATATCCGTTTGTATGCACTGTCACAAAAATACAGCCAGCTCTATAACTTATATACAATAATAATTGTTCTTAGCTTTCATTGAATATAATGCATTTAATTGCATAATGGTGGTGACAGTTTGCAATAGTTCACTGAACTAAAAATGTTTTGTTGATGATTTTCATTTGTACTCTGTGTCTGAGGATTCTCACTTGTGTCCAACAATAATCAGCCAGTATTGATGGTTCCAGTTGCCCTGGTACCATTTCTCCACGACCACAATGCCCTGATGAAACATTTCACCATGCTCATCACTGACAGCACCATGATTTGCAGGGAAGAAGTCTAAGTGGGAATGCAGAAAATGCACTTTATGGTTTCGTATGTTTGAAGCATGTTGTCAACCAGCTGCATGTAGTGTTCTGTAGTTGCCAAGAAAATTTTCAACAACATCCTTGAACTCCTTCCATCTGATTTTCTCCAGTCCCATAAGAATTCTTTGAATTGCTTGTCATTGATAACCTGTTTGATTTGTGGCCCAACAAAAATACTTTCCTTAATCTTGGCATCAGTTATTCTGGGAAATACCTGTCTCAGATATCAAAATCCTTCATCTTTCTTGGTCATTGCTTTGACAAAATTTTTCCTACGGCCCAGTTTTATATGAAGGGGGGGCGGGGAAGCAAAAAATATCTTTGTTGGGTCTACAAGTGACTTATGTGCCCCACACCTTTAGCACTGAAACCAACTGCTTAAAAAGTAGCCAATCCTTTTTAATATAATGAGATTCTTTAGCATGGCGGTCCCATTCACAAATGAAACATTACTTAGTGTATCTGAGCTGCATTCCCAGTGGCAGTGCTACACTTTCAGATCACCACGGATGTTCTAGTTGTAGTTGCTGTACTGTATGTATTTCAACAAGACTTCCAAATTCCGGTAATGTGTACCGCACAGCTGATTGGTGTTGAAGGGTGGGCATTGCTGTTGTGTGGCAGCACAGTCTTCAGACTGAACACTGAAGAATCAATAAGAAGATGCCATTGCTGTGGGTCATGCTGGTGACCCAAAACATTTCCAGACTTGCCTGGACAAGATAGAAAACTTTATTGCTACATATAGGGCAACATTTAATTGACTTGAATTATTAATTGAAATAACAAATATAGGCCATTCCAAAAATAAAGGTGTGTGATAGGAAACTTTATGGTGATTTTCATGATCAGCAGCCCAAAATCTATAAGATACACCCAAATGTATTCAGGAAGCAAAATCTTTGTCGTCCAGTGTTAAGGAAAGGTGCTGAAATAGTAAGAAGATGACTATTGCCATTGTTTAGTGGTCTGCATCAGGGCCAAAACATTTGATAACGTTCACAAATGACTTACATAATAGGACAGAAAGCCCCAAATCAAAATTTGCTGATGGCATGGATGGTTTCATTATAAGTAGAATAATTTTATGTTTCCATATACAGAGAAATATCAATATATTGTATTAATGAGCAAACCAACCCCCAGTGGATATCAATGCAGGTGAACACAAAGTTATTGCTGATGGACACAAAAATAGAAAGAACAGCACACTTTTAAATGATGAAAAGCTAAAAACAGAGACTTTGGGTGGTCATCTACTATGCCCAATATTGAAATACTATGGACAGCATTGAAAATAATGTTAAAGAGTGAGAAGAATGGTGATCTTTATATCAAAAGCTCTGTACTACACGGTTATGTTGGAGCGTACAACTTATTCTCGTGGGACTAGAGAAAATCACATGTAAGGAATATATATATATAAAAAAATTCCAAGTTGCACTGTCTTGATTATGTCGGGCAAAGTTTACTATTCTACCCTACCAGCAAAAAGTAAATAAATGGCATAGGGAACTGTAATAAAGGAGCATTAATAAACCAAACCAGGTGGTCAGTTTTAAATGCACCATAGCTGTTTGTTAAAATACATTTCCTCCCTCAGCTACACCCATGCTACTGAGCACCGCCTTTATGAAACTGGGTTACTATTCCAATGGCTTAGTATAATGCAGCAAAACCATCCATGGAACTGGAAAACAATGTTCTTGTGATAACAAAAATGAAAATATTTCAATATTTTCTTTCTACGATACATAGAACAAGTATAATTTTATTTATTCATTCCAGTACTATTGTTAGAAACAACTTGTCATTAATTTTCTCACCAAGGAAAGGGCGAAGTTGAGGAGCGCGGTACCACTGTGAAACAACACGGTCAGTAAGGTGGTGGCAGTTGTGAACAGCAAACTCACATTTCGGCTCATCACAATCCACAAAGACTCCAGTATCTAAGGGAATGCAAATACAAAACGTGAGAAATATTTGCTTCCTTTCCCTTAACAATACAAGCAATCCAACAGGTCTCGGCTTTGAGCTACAGTTATGGTGCAGCTGAAGCTGATTACTACAGAACTGATTGGATAATTAAATTCAAAAGTCTAGAGGACCTTTGGTTTAAAAGATTTAAATCAATAATCAATCAGAACATCTTTCTATGTTATACCTTTTGCATACTCACCTGATTATATAAATTTGCATCGTCTCAAATATTAAAGAAGTGGGCTCCAAACAGAAAATCAATAAGGGTTACACACAATTTTGAAAGCACTAGAAAGCTTCCAGAGTATTAGTCTACAATAACAGAATAAAAAGAATGGAGAACACAGCCAACAATTTGGGAGCATTGTATGATTCAAAGGTATGATCTAACGTAAGAGAAAACTGTGGAAGGTATAAAAAAAGAACTTAAAGCAAGAGATTTTCCATCTATGAAACAAAACCAAAGCACGATAAATTGTGGGTTTACTTCCCGCTCTGCAACAATAAGAGTCTGTCCACCATCTTATAGAATCACAGAACACTACAGCACAGAAACTGGCCTTTTCTCCCATCTAGTCTGTGCTGAAGTATTTAAACTGCCTAGTCCCATCAACCTGCACCCTGACCATAGCCCTCCAATAACTCTCTCATGCATCTTCCTATTCCAAGTTCTCTTAAATGTTGAAATTGACTCTACATCCACCACTTGTGCTAGCAGCTTGTTCCACATTCTCACCACCGAGTGAAGAAATGCTCCTTCATGTCCCCCTTAAACATTTCACCTTTCACCCTTAATCCATGACATCTCATTGTAGTCTCACCCAACCTCAGTGGAAAAAGCCTGCTTGCATTTACCCTATCTATACCCCTCATAATTTTGTACACCTTTATCAGATGTCCCCACAATCTTCTACATTCTAGGAAATAAAGTCCTAACCTATTCAACCTTTCCCTATATCTCAGGTCCTCAAGTTTTGGCACCATCCTTCTAAGTTTTCTCTGTACTCTATCAATATTATTTACATCTTTCCTGCAGGCAGGTGACCAAAGCTGCTCACACTATCCAAATAGGCCTCACCAATGTCTTATACAATTGCAACATCCCAACTCCTGTATTGAATACATTGATTTATGAAAGCCTATGTGCATTGTTTATGACCCTACCTACCTGTGATGACACTTTCAAAGAATTATAGATCTGTGTTCCCAGATATCTTCATTTGTAACTCAATAGTTCCTACATGCCTATAACTGCAATGCACCTCTTTTTTTCCTCTCTTAACCAGTGCCTCAAAAACTCTTGAAATCAAAGGTTTCTTAAACCTATTATCCTGCCCTTTTATTTTGTCAGGCACATACAAGCTTTGTAGCCTCAGAATTTCACTTTTGAAGGACTGCCGCTTACCGAGTACACCTTTGTCAGAGAACAGCTTGTCCCAGTCCACGCTTACCAGATCCTTTCTGATACCATCAAAATTGGCCTTTCTCCAATTCAGAATCTCAACCCGAGCTCCATATCTATCCTTTTCCATAAATACCTTGAAACTAATATCTTTATGTTCACTAGATGCAAAGTGTTCCCCTACATAAACTTAGCCATCTGCGCTGTCTCATTCCCTAAAAGCACATCAAATATTGCACACTCTCTCACTGAGATTTCTATGTATTGATTAAGGAAACTTTCCTGACCACATCTGACACACTCAATCTCATTTAGTCCTTTTACAGTAAGAGAGTCCCAGGCAATGTGAGACAAGTTAAGTCACCTACTGTACTACAACCTTATGTTTCTTGCAACAGTCTGCGATCTCTCTACAAATTTTCTCCTCTAAATCCAGTGGACTGTTGGGTTGTCTGTAATATAGCCCCATTAATGTGGTCATATCTTTTTTATTCCTCAATTCTACCCATAAACCCTCACTAGACGAGCTCTCCAGTTTGTTCTGAGCACAGCCATGACATCTTCCCTGACAAGTAATGTGACCCCTCCCCATTTAATCCCTTCCACTCCGTCACATCTAAAGCAATGGCACCCTGAAATATTGAACTGCCAGTCCTGCCTCTCATACAACCAAGTCACACTAATGGCTATAATATCATAATTCCAAGTGCTGATCCATGCCCTGAGCTCCATTTGTCTTTCGTATGATACTTCTTACATTAAAAGATAAGCAGCTCAGAAAATTAGTCTCACCATGCTCAACCTTTTGATTCCTGTCTTTGTCTGAGGTCTTAACAATATCTGTCTCTACAATCACTCCACCATTTGTTCTGGCACTCTGGTTCCCATCTCCCTGCACCTCTAGTTTAATCCCCTACCATGCAGTACTAGCAAACCCTTTTGCTAAGATATTGCCCCCCCCCTCCAGTTCAGGTGCAAATCATGCCTTTGGTAAAGGTCCCATCTTTCCTGGAAGAAAGCCAAATGATCCAAAAATCTGAAGCCCTCAGTCCTGCACCAACTCCTTAGCCATGTGATCTTCCTATTTTTCATTTCACTAGCACGTGGCATGGGTAGCAACCCTGAAGGTCCTGTCCTTTAACTTAGCACCTAACTCCTTGAACTCACACTGTTGAACTTCAACCCTCTTCCTGTCTATGGCATCGGTACCGATATGGACCACGACCTCTGGCTGCTTACCCTCTCATTTAAGAATGCTGAGGACTTGACCTGATATGTCCTGGACCCTGGCGCCTGGGAGGCAACATAGCATTGTGGAATCTCATTCTTGTCCACAGAAACTCCTTTCTGTTCCCCTAAGAAACCCCCCATCACCACAGCCTGGCACCCTTTCCTTCTGAGCCAGAGTCGGACTCAATGCCAGAGACCTGACTGAAGTGGTAAACCTGTTGTTGAGGGGGATGGTCACAGGAGTACTCTGCACTAGCTGTTTAAACCCTTTCACCCTCCTATTACCCAATTTCCTATGTCCTGCACCTTGGGTGTAATTACCTTTCTATCACCCCCTCAGTCTTCCAAATAATCTGAAGTTCATCCAGCTCTAGCTCCAACTCCTTAAAGCGGAGTATTAGAAGCTGCAGCTGTATGTTCTTCCTGCAGGTAAAGCCTTACAGACGCAGGTCTCCCTGCTTTCCCACATTCTGCAAGAGCAACATTCAACAACATTCAACTATCCTCCCTGGCATCCCAACTGCTCTAACTATGCAATTATAAAGGAGGAAACAATGAATAAACAGAAAAAAAATCCATCTACCCCTTTTCTCCTTCTATCACTCAAGCCTCTCTTCTCCTTGCCGAAGCCTCAAATCCCTACTCTAGCATTGTCCACTCCAACAATGGCTGCTCCGCTGGCCCCAGCCTTATTTTTATTTGCCCTTGCTAATGAATCCCAGTCTCTGATTGGCCACTGAAACTCCTGTGAAGCACTGCTTTTTAATGCGCACCTGTTGATCTGTGAATCACCACTTCACTCCGACTGGCCACTGTTCAAACATGAAGTGCTGTTTTTAATGCACATTCGCTGACCTGTTTGAGTCACCTCTTCTATCAGACTTGATTCTGATTGGCCGCTGTCAAATATCTATGACTAATGCTTTAATATGCTTTTGTAATAACTATGATTAAATGACAACATAGAATTTACAGAATTACATGAGTATCTAACTCCTTTAGAATCATGTCTAAAATATAACATCAAGTTAAGATATAGCTATGTGCTGCACCCTACTGGCATCACTATATTAAAACATGATGCAAAACAAATGTAAAATGCAATCGAAGCATAGGAGATTCTTCAGAACCATTAAAAAAATCTTCACGGACTATTTTAAAATGAAGATTTTTAAAAATCTTTTATTATTAACACCAAAAAACAGGAGGAAATCCAGTATTTTGGTGAAATTATAGCATATTCATAGAAAATTGGTTTGCATTCCATGTACCACCAAAACTCAAGGGGACAGGGTAGTTAATTAAACATCAACTGAAAATATAAAATTTTAAAAATGGCATTAAAAAGAGATGAACTGCATTCATTGACAGAAATACTTAGGAGTATCACTGAGGATGGGTATCTTACTGGAAATTTATTTCTATGTCACAGAAACAGAATAAACAGCCTAAGTGTTGTAACATGACATCAGCATGGAAACATTATATGAATACATTGTTGTCATTTGCATAATTTGTTTATTTTTGTGTAGAGGTTATGTTATGTTTTTCTTTGAATGGGTTCCATGGATTTCTTTGTTTCATGGCTGTCTGGAGAAGATGAATCTCAGTGTTGTGTACTGCATACATACTTTGATAATAAGTTACCTTGAAGTTTTGTGATCTGATCTTCTAACAAAGATCCTACAAGTTTCTGCTGTACCTCCACTGGCAGTACTTTGTTGGTAAATTTAGAGGTGAAGATTTCTGAGGATATTGCCAAGCCAGGAATATTGTGTGCAATTTGTGACCACACTTTAGGAAGGATTTGTTTAGGCTCAAAAGGATACAAAAAAGATTCAAAAGGATGTTATTTGGTTTGAGGGCCTTGAGTTATTTAGAAAAATTGGATACGCTAGGCTTGTTTTCCATGGAGCAAAAAAGGCAAGAGGTGACATGACAGAGAAATGTAGAATTATGAGAGGGGTTGATAGCCAATGTTGATTTCCCATGTTAGGGGTGTCTAAAAGAAGGCATAGGATTAAGGAGATGATTTAAAGAGCATCTGTGGGTAAACTTTTCCAAACACAGTGGACGATATCTGGAATGAACTGCCAGCTGAGGTTGTGGAAGGAGGAACAATAACAACATTTAAGAGGCATCTTAACAGGAACTTGAATGAGCAAGGCTTAGAGGAAGTAGTTAATACAGTTATGTGGAATGGGCATAGATAAGCATTGATAGCTAGCAAACACAGGGTGGGCCAGAGGGCCTGCTTCTATGTTATACAACTCTAACTGTGGAAGGTATCAGGTACAAGCCTGGGGCTATCTTCAATAGAATAAAGGGACTGAGAATACATTCGTAAGAGGCCTGAATGTGTATCGATTTTACTTAGCATAAAAATCAATATGATGGTGACTATCAAGGTAAATAGTAGTAGGATTAAAACTAAAGAATACTTTTGTACATAGAGGTGATGCATTGAAAATGTCCTGAAAGAGGCAGAAATCTTCAACGGATTTAAAACAAATTTGTCTTCCAGTAAGACAGTGGCCCGCTTGAACACAGTGGCCTCAGGGGGCCAACTAAAGGTGCACTTTTCTTTTTTAAATATTGTTTTTTATGTTTGTAGGACTACATTGGACTCCAGGTAACAATGAACACAGCAGGTCGACTGCATCAGTAAGCTGCCCATTGTTCAGAGCAGCCGGCCAGGCTGTCAAAGGGGAAGCCGGTGCACAGCTCGAAGGGGAAGCCGGTGCACGGCTCGAAGGGGAAGCCAGCACTTGGTTCGAAGGGGAAGCCAGCGCTTGGCTCGAAGGGGAAGCCAGCGCTTGGCTCGAAGGGGAAGCCGGTGCACGGCTCGAAGGGGAAGCCGGTGCACGGCTCGAAGGTGAAGCCAGCACTTGGTTCGAAGGGGAAGCCAGCGCTTGGCTCGAAGGGGAAGCCAGCGCTTGGCTCGAAGAGGAAGCCAGTGCTCGGTTCAGAGAAGTCGATGGACAGGTCGGAGAGGGTTCAGAGGAGCTAAGCTGGGTGTAGACCATGTTGCTGCCTGCTACTCGAAGACATTAGAGTTGGTGCACAAAAGCAGCATGTAGTGATTGTCTTGGATGTTTCTCTTGTCATCGCAAGACCCTGTTGAACATTGATAATGTAAGAAGCTGCAGGCCTGTTTCACTTGTTCAGTGGCGAGACAGACAATAAGGCAGCAGTGTGGCCTCAGCTGTGGCAAGGATTAGGCCTCAAATTAGGCCTGCCTGCTGTCGTTCAGGTGAGATGATGCTGGAGGTGACATAACATGGGCAGGAGCTGGTCTCTCCTGTCAGTGCTGCCCTCCCGTGTTAAATTGGGGGAATGACAGGATGGATTGCCGGGAGCCATACCATCGATTTGCATGTCAATCAGGCACTTGGACTATACATGTGTTTTCTTGTGTAACGATGTGTGTTTTTTTCTCTCTCTCCCTTGCTATTTTGAATATATGTTATGCACCTTGGTCCCAGAGGAATACTGTCTCATTTGACTGTTTCCATGTATGGTTTGAATGGCAAAGTAAATTTGATTTGATTTACAAAGACACCTGGAGTGTTAACAACAGGGTAACAGGCTGAGAGATACGAAGGCTAATCCAACCATCTCTTTCTGCCTGGCATGGACAGAATGGGCAAATGTATTCACACTGCATCAAATATTAACTAGACAATGCATAACGCTTATCCCAATTTTAAAAACTGCCGTTACTTTGTGTAGGTGAAATGAAAGACAAGGACTTGTTTTAAACTATTAACATGCAAGATACTCACAGAAAGAAATGTCTCAATGTTCTCATGAATAAAGGAGACAACATCTTGCCAGTCTAACATATCTCCAAGCCAACTATTCTGCCGACTGATAGCGTATTTGTGCCCCTTATGTCTTCCAGAATGAGTTACGTTCTAGGTAAAGAAATAAGAGTAAAAGTAGATTGTCAAAATAAGTAACACATACAACATTGTGAAAATTAATTAGCAGCAGCTCAAGATCACATGGAAAGATCACTTACAAACTTCACAACTATCTGGCAAATGAACACTTTGAAAGAGTAAAATAAAAAAAACACAAAATGCTGGCAGAACTCAGCAGGCCAGACAACATCTACGGGAGGAAGTAGTGACGACGTTTCAGGCCGAAACCCTTCATCAGGAGGGTTTTACCATTAAGAGAGGGGTCTGAGGATCCCAGGATGGGAACTCCTGCTCTACCAACAGAAACTGACCAAAGTTCATCCAGAATGGTGACTCCTGATGAAGGGTTTCGGCCCGAAACGTCGTCACTACCTCCTTCCATAGATGCTGTCTGGCCTGCTGAGTTCTGCCAGCATTTTGTGTTTTTTAAAAATTTATTTCCAGCATCTGCAGATTCACTCGTGTTGACTTTGAAAGAGTATATATGTTATTCCAAGGAAGTGGTAGCGAGAGGTAGAGACATTTGTGGGAGGGAAAAGACCTGTGGAAATGGGTGGGGTAACTCTGCAAGAGGATGCAAGGAGGGCCCTGGAGATGGCAAATACATAGATGAGGGAAAGAGGTTAGAGAAATGAGCAGCATGAGTAGGTGATAGGTAGGAATCTCTCAAGAAGCAGACAGAAGGCAATGGGAGAAATTGAGATCATGGCAGATTAATAGAGGAGGAAGACTGTAATCACTGTTGTGGGATATTTCATTATTTTTTCTTGACCATATTTATGAGCATTTTATATAGTTACAATTGATATCAACACTCACCTTTACAAACCAATTTTGATATAACCTATCCCAGAGCTCCAGAACTTGCTTCTCTATAACTGTTGTATTGTTCACCTTGTCTCCCAACATCTTATGAAGCTAAACAAGATAGAAGATATTAACACAAGATTATCAGAATAGGATCAATTTTGAGTTATGAGAATATAAGTAATTTAAAAATCAACCAAAAGTTCCAGGAACCAACTAATGCATGACCCAGGGAAGAAATTTAAGAGCTTATATATGGGGTTATCAACCTTTTTTTAAAAGAATGTCATGGAAACCTAGCATTAATGGAGGGGTCTGTGGACCACAGATGAGGAACCCCTGGTTTATATAATTTAAAAGTTGTGACACAAATTCTGAAATGGTTGGGACAAAAAGATGAAAAATTATAGAGACTAAATAATGAAAAAGAGGGAGAACAGGTAAAATTCAAATCTGAGAAACTAGATGCTTTCTTGTACATGGGTCTGATAGATATTTTAAATGTGCACTGCTTAAGACAGATACATAATCAGGGTGCTTCCACAGTTCAGAAATGCTTCACACACAGAAAATAACCCTGCAAATATTAAAATCCTGAACCCGATCCATTGAGTTTCTGACAAGGGGCCTTGGACCTTGAACATAAACCCTGTTTCTCTTTCTACAGTGGTGCTGTCTGACTGCTGAGTGTTTGCAGTACTTCCAAATTTTATTTCAAATTTCTAGCATCTGCAGCTTTTTGATTTCCACCTCACCCTTCATGACTGATGTGTTCACTGTTCCAAAAAGAGGATTTCCAAAGTTGGTTAGGAAAGGAATACATTCTGATTCTTGATTAGCCTTTTACCAATTTCCATGCAACTTTATTTATTGAAGGACATAACAATTTGAAGGGCAAATGATTCAAAGTTGAACCAAAAGTTGCAGCAGCAATCCTGCAACCACTGTTTACTATAATCTGGGAATGGAGCAAGTACCTAAGGACTGGACAAAGGGTGTCATTGTTAGGGTCCCCAAGAAAGTAGTGCTAAGTGATCACTGGTGTGGCATCACACTTTTGTCAGTGCCCAGCAAGATTCTCGCCAAAATCATTGTTTAATGGATTACAGATGCAGTCAATGTGTGCTTGAGGAAAGAGCAAGTGGGCTTCAGGAAGAGCAGAATCTGTGTCAACCAGATCTTCACGCTGCGTAACATCATAGAGCAGTGCACAGTGTGGCAGAGACAACTGTGTATAAATTTCGTGGACTTTGAAAAGGCTTTTGGTAACACCCTCCAGTGAATTCGCAGATATACAAGATCCTTCTAAAAATCGTCCGGTTTATCCGGAGTTTCTATACTAATTTTGCTTGCACAGTTGGGGGTTGCAATTTGAGCTTTGAAGTCAAGACTTCAGGCAAGGTTGTGTGATGTCAGGGGTATTATTTAACCCGGTGATTGACTGGGTTATGAGGCAAACAATGAAAGATAAGCAGAGAGGCATTAGGTGGACTTTATTCTCTACTTTAGAAGATCTTGACTTTGTGGATGACCTCATGTTACTAACACATACATACCAGCACATACAGGAGAAAACGCAGCACCTATGTACCTTTGGTGGACAACCTGGACTTTGAGTCAGCCAGAGAAAGACTGCAACCATGACCCTCAAAGTAGGGTCTCCTCCTCCCGTCAAGCCATATGGCACTGAGTTACCCAGAACCAGCAGATTCACCTACCCGGGCAGTATCTTTCGGTATATGAGGAATAACCAAGTACAGCATCCACACCATGGTGAAGCTCTACCAGAGCTGTGTTCAGTCCATACTCTTGTACAGGTCAGAACGCTGGTACATGATAGACAGCAACCTTGCCAAGCTGTCATCATTTGTACACCAGGACCATTTGTATTTTTTGGCTAAGAAAGAGCTCCAACCATGCCCTACACCTTCAGTGTCATCAAGAGACTATGGCCACCATCATCATGAGGAAATGTTGGAGATGGATTGGGTACACGATGAGACCATCATCAAGACAGCACTTCATTGGACCCTTGAAGAGCGAAGGAAACACAGGAGACCTATGACAACTTAGTCCAGTACCGTAAAGGCAGAAATGAGGACCCTGAGTACACCTAGAGCACAATAGAGAAGATGGGCAAGGACAAACAGAGACAGAGGACCTTCACTGCTGCCCTAAGCACCCGTGGCATAACGGGCAGTAAATAAGTTTACTTATTGAAATATTTTCCCATGAGAATCATTTAGCATAACAGGCTACACATATTTATTTACACTGTTTCTTTCATAGCTAATCACTGATCAGTTAATTTGTAGAGAAATAATGTCACTTTTGTGGAGTGTAAAACTAGAAAGATTGTTGACTGTGATCTGGACCAGCACTTGAGAAAAAAAAAGAGGCAAGAGGGAAAGGAGTAGAAGACAATTTTCCATGCATGTTGAAAACTTTTAATAGTGACAAATTTGAGATTAGTAAACTACCCAAGATCTTGAGCAACTTCATTACTTTTGCTGTTTATTAAGAGTCATAAAGAGATACAGCATAGAAATAGGCTCTTCAGCTCACTGGCACATTTTGACTATCAACTACCTATCTTGCACTAATCCTCTATTATTCATAACATAGAACAGTACAGCATAGTAACGAGCCCATGATCCCATGATGTTGTGCTGACCTATATAAACCTACCCCACAATTAATCTAAGCTGTCCCTTCTACACAGCCTAGAACTGGCCATATTTTCTTACATCCATGTAAGATTCTAAGTGTTTCTTAAATGTCCCAATTGTATCAGCCTCAAACACCATCCCCAGCAGTACTTACTACATGTACTTACCACTCTGCTAAAAAACAACCTCTGACATCTCCCCTAAACTTGTGTCCACTAACCTTAAAAGAATATATTGACCACTGCCTTCCTGCGGAAAAGGTGCTGGTATCCACACTATCTCTGCTTCTCAATCTTATATACCTCTATTAAGGCACCTCTCATTCCTTGTTGCTCCAAATATAAAAGCCCTAGCTTGTGTAACCTTTCCTCACAAGATATGCTCTCTAATCCAGGCACATCCTGGTAAATCTCCTCATGGCCTCGCTAAACATCCCACATCCTTCCTACAATGAGGTGATCAGAACTGAACACAATTCTTCAAGTATGGTCTAACCAGAGTTTTATAGAGGCAAAACAGTATCTCCAGGGACATGTCTACTCTAATGTTTTTCATAAGCTCCTTTTTTAACTTCAACATACTCCAGCACATTACCTAATGTATCTGACCTCACACTTGTCAAAGTCCCTCTCCCTGGAGAACACTGAAGCAAGGTACTCTTTACAGGCCTCCCATGCCTCCTCCACCTCCAGGCACATGTTTCATTTTCTGTCCCTGATTGGCCCTACCTTCATAATAGTCATCTTCCTGTTTTTCACACTCATGTTGAATGTTCTGGGGATTTCCTTAATACTACTCGCCAAGGCCTTCTCATGTCCGCTTCTAGCTCTCTTAGGTACATTCTTTAAGTTCCTTCCTGGCTAGCTTGTAACTCTCAAGAGTCCTGTTTGATTCTTATTTCCAAACCTTTAAGTGTGCTTCCTTCTTTCTCTTGACTAAATGTCCACCTCTCTTGTTAACCATGGTTCTCTCAACCTACCAAAACCCCATGCAAGTGCTTCCTGAACAACTTCCACATTTCCATTGTGCATTTCCTTGAGAACATGTTCCCAATTTACATTCCTATGTTTCTACCTAATACCATCATAAGTAGCCCTCTTCCAATTAAATACTTTGGCATATTGTCTGCTCTTATTCTTGCCCATGGCTATGCTAAAGGTTGGAGGGGTTGTAGTCTCTATCTCCAAAATGCTCTCCCACAGAGAGATCTATCACCTGACCAGATTCATTTCCTACTAATAGATCCAGTCTAGCCTCTCTTCTGGTAGAACTGCCAACATACTATGTCAGGAATTCTTCCTCAGCACATCTAACAAATTCTGGCCCATCTAAACCTCGTGTACTGAGGAACTGCCAATCAATATCAGGAAAGATAACGTCACCCATAACAGTGGGCCCATCATTTCCTGCCCTTGCAAAAGCGAAGTCTTTCCCATGGCCACATCATAATTCCATGTACATATCCGTGCTCTAAGGTAATCATTCTTGTTGTTAATACTACTTGTGTTAAAGTAAAATTCTACCCCCCTTGTCCTCAACTCTCCCCAGATTCTATCACTCACTCGGACGATTTACAGTGGTCAATTAAACACATATATCTTTGGAATGAGAGGGGAAACCGATGTGGTATACAAAATCCTCAAGCTGATTGAAGAACAGATAGCAATTAAGATCCTTATTCATTTGTTTGTAGACAACATAGAAAAGCAAGGTATGCATGCTATCCAAGCTCATGGCCAAAGTATTACAGAGAAATTTAGGTATACAGATGGCCAAGATGTCTTTCCATAGAATAAATGTTCTTCCTGATTCCATTTTGAATCATCTGTAACAATAAAAGTGCTTAATCTTTCATCAAAATAATGCTACATTTACTTCTAATTTTGCTTTTGACGAATGTAAAGAACAACAAAAATGTTAAGGAAAATAGAATGGTTTAAGAACAGTATATGATTTAAGTGCCATATTCTACTCCTTGACTGATTAAGATTACCTAGAGTTCTATCCTCAAGCTGTTTTTTTTGTTTGCCCAAAAGTTAAATGTTCTTGACAGGAACCCAAACTAACACTGCTCTTTGCAACACCACGTTACTACACAAATGAGCTCTGGCCATCTTTCCTGTAATTAAATGCAAATCAATTCTAGATATTAGAAATTAGAATTTCACCTTGTGGGTTATCCACTCTCTTCCATACTGGTAGACATTGTTAGCAGCAGAATTTAGTGCCTTCTGTATCACCTGGGCCTCAGGTAGCCAGCTGAAACAATTCAATGATCAAAAGGTGACATGAAAATTGGAGAAGCACAAGATTAACACATCCAAACAGCATTGCATGGCTTTTGTGTACACTGCAAAATCATATTATCCATAAGGTCACTGTTGTTACATACCCCGTAACTGGGTCACTTACCAGCAAAGATAGAGAGGTCCGTTGAAGTCTGATGGTACTATTTTTAACAGTATTTATTGATAAAAATACACAAAAATAATATCAATGCAAACATACAGATAATATACGTCGTCAATACTAAATCTAAAAGCGCGGGTATAATAATAATCAATAAGAAATAGCTCTATCGTTGTCTAGGGGATAATGTATTGTCCGACGGAAATATAAAAATCACTCGAGTTCATTCAGGCGGCAGCTTTTGGTTGGAGAGAGAGACGGAGGTTTTGGACTTGCCCGTTTTCCGTTTTATGATGTCGATCCTTCGAAATGACGTCGGTGGTGATCTCTTCCTTAGCTAAGCCGCCTTCCGTGGTAGGGCCTCAATCCCGGGGCAACGGGAAAGGACACATGTGGGCCCTCCACCGGCTGTCGCTATTAAACGCTGTCACGGGATTTCTAGCGTTTCTCCTGGTGCGTGTCAAAGGGGTTGTTCCCCAGACCCTCTTTTATCCTTACTCACGGGGTCTCAGATGTCAATCAGGTTGGGAGGATGCCATCCCCCAACCAGCCCACGTTGCTCATTCCTCGAGGACGTCGATGAACAGCACAGTGCTCAATATACAATTCCATCTCCAAGAGACAATGGCCGTTTCCCGTGGCTTTGTATCGTTGAGGGGCCAGGACATTCCAAACCCCCTGTGGATTCTGCATCTCTCTCCCATTTCCTGGGTCTCCTGACCTGAATTAATAGCGATCTTGCGATTCTCAAAAAGGAGGGGGCTAGTTTGTACCCTTCGGCCCCTCAGAGTTGGGCACAGGCGTAACACTGTTCATTCACCAACTACAAGAAAATTATTCAAAACAAGGTGATATTACATAATTTAATATTTTAAATTGTTTAAAATTATTTGTTAAAATCATCATCAATGGTCCTCCACTTCTTTCTTTGCTTTGGCAGCATGCTCTGGAATCTTCCCATGTCATCGAAAAACTTTATACCTGACTGACCTCTTAGCCATATTACTCTCTTTAGTTACTGATTACCAGCAAAGGCCCTTCAAGATTTTTAACATGTTAATCTGCCCTTTACCTTCCCTACCCAAATAAGTGCCATGTCTAATTCTCTCATCTCTAACTAGCCAAGCCACTCATTCTCTGCACCCTAATTTGTTTTGCTACGAGCGGGTTATGATCAGAGTCGAATCCTACACTGTATTCATAATCTAGCCAGAGTTAAAGATTTAACAACTTTCTCACTTTTCTAGCTAATGCCTCATTTAAAATCTGTATTGAACCTTATTATGTTGCAGATATCCAATTTTTACATCCACTGTATCATTTATTTTTCAGTCCAACTCATTATTTTAATTCCACAAAGTGTCAAAGTGTCTCGCTTGTAACATTTCTATATTTTCAAAGAAGTTAGTGAGAATTTATCAATCACAATTCTTCCTTTGGATGTTCATGCTGGCCATTTATTTCCTTATGCCTGCTATTTATTTATCTGGACAAATGGTAATTTCAGTCCTGATGGGGCAAGTGAAGTTACCCCTTCTGTCTGAGTCTTGAGGCTTCTGCACCTTCCTTCCTGATGGCTGCAGTGAGGAGAGAGCATGACTGGGTGGTGGAGGTTCCAGATGATTTATGCGCTGATTTTCTGCAACAATGCTTCATGTAGATGTGCCCAACAGTGGCGAGGGCTTTACCCGTGATGGACTGGGCCGTATCCACTACATTTTGTAGGATTTTCTATTCAAGAGCATTGGTTTTTCTATATAGACTGTGCTGCAGCCAGTCGATATACTCTTCACTACACATCTAAAGAAGTTCAGCATAGTTTTAGATGACATGCCGGATTTTTGCAAACTCTTAAGGAAATAGAGGTGTTGCCATGCTTCTTTTGTAATTGCACTTAACACGCTGAGCCTAAGACAGGTCCTTCAAAATAATAACACCAGAACTTCAGTGTTGCTGTCCATCTCCACCTCTGATCCTCTGATGAGGACTGGCTCACAGACCCCTGTTTTCCTTCTCCTTAAGTCAATAATCAGCTCCTTGGTCTTGCCGACATTGAGAAAGAAGCTGTTGTTACAGCATACTCAGCCATTTTCAAACTCCCTCCTATATGCTGATGCATCACCACCTTTGACTTGGCCTACGACAATGGTATCGTCAGCAAATTTGAATATGGCATTGGAGCTGTGTTTAGCCACACAGTCATAGGTGTAAAGTGAGTGTAAATGTAGAGACCTTGAGAAAGCACAGGTACATTTGCGTCAAGGATTATGCAGATACAATAAAAAGAAATGAAATGCAGACTACATAAAAAAAACTTGTAAACAAACAATGAGTGATTTTATTGCTTACTTTGCCCATTCCGGATGGTTAGCAACGGTCTCATTTATCAGATTGCTGGTGACTTTGATGATGTGAACACTTTCCTCATGAACCTACAAAAGCACAAAACCAGAGAACGAATAAAAAATGTTCTGGATTTTAAAATACATTTTCATTCACTTATTCTTGTAAATTAAGTTATGGCCAAATTCATATTATTTATTTTTATCCTATTGAATGAAGGCACTGCCATAAATTTGACATTTATTAGCTATTACTACAAATGGTAGAGTCTTTCTTGAGCAAACACGAGGAAATCTGCAGATGCTGGAAGGGTCTCGGCCCCAAATGTCGACAGTGCTTCTGCTTATAGATGCTGCCTGGCCTGCTGTGTTCCACCAGCATTTTGTGAGCCTTTCTTGAGTCCTTTAAAGTTGAAGTCTACTGGCAAATAGGGCACACACACAAAGTGCTAGAGGATCTCAGCAGGCCAGGGAGCATTTACGGAAATGAGTAGTTGGTATTTCAGGCTGAGACCCTTCACCAGTACTGGAGGAAAAAAGATAGGAGCGGACAGAAGGCCATAGAAGAAAGAAAAGGGGAGGAGCACCAGAGGAGGTGTGAAAGGGAAATGGGAATGAGGAATGGTGAAGGGAGGGGGAGCAATATGGGAAGTTCACGAAATTGATGTTCATGCTATCAGGTTGGAAGGTACCCAGATGGAATACAAAGTATTGCTCCTCTGACCTGACTGTGGCCTCATCGTGACAGTAGAGGAGACCATGGACTAACATGTTGGAAATGGAATGGGATGTGGAATTAAAATGGGCCACTAGGAGATCCCATTTTTTTTCTGGCGGACAGAGTGTAGGCGCTCAACAAAGCAGTCTCCCAATCTACGTCAGGTCTCACCAATATACGTTGTGCCACACTGGGAGCACCAGATACAGCAGATGACCCCAACAAACTTATAGCAAAGTGTTGCCTTGCCTGGAAGGACTGTTTAGAGCCCTGAATGTTAGCAAGGGAGGTGGTGTAGGGGTAGGTGTAGCATTTGTACTGTTTGCAAGGATAAGTACCAGGAGGGATATCAGTAGGGAAGGAGGAATGGACAAGGGAGTTGCAGAAAGCAGAAAATGGAGGGGTGGGGGGGAGCGAGAGATGTACTTGGTGATGGGATCCCCTAGGAGATGGTGGAATTTACTTAAGGGTTATGTGCTGGATGCGGAGGCTGGTGGGTGGTAGGTGAGGACAAAAGGAACCCTATCCCTGGTGGGGTGGCATGAGGGCAGACATGCATAAAATGGAAGAGATGTGGTTGAGGGGAGTGTTGATAATGGAGCTCCATTCTTTGAAGGAATAATCAGCATGGCTTTGTCAAAGGCAGGTCATGCCTGATTGAATTTTTTGAGAATGTGACTAAACACATTGATGAAGGAAGGACAGTAGATGTAGAGTATATGGATTTCAGCAAGGCATTTGATAAGGTACCCAATGCAAGGCTTATTGAGAAAGTAAGGAGGCATGGGATCCAGACCTTGCTTTGTGGATCCAGAACTGGCTTGCCCATAGAAGGCAAAGAATGATTGTAGATGGGTCATATTCTGCATGGCGGTCGGTGACCAGTGGGGTGCCTCAGGGATCTGTTCTGGGACCCCTTCTCTTTGTGATTTTTATAAATGACAAGGTTGTTGATTTTAATCTCCTAAATATTGAGTGGCATCTCACTAGAGCAAGGGGTTTAGATGGGGTGGAGATTGTTAGGTGTGTTCACGAACCTTTATGGTGACACAAAATGTAGATAAGCTTACAAGAGGAGAGGCTGTACTTGATCTGGTAAACACAAAGTACACTGCAAATGCTGTGGTCAAATCAAGACGTACAAAAAAGCTGGATGAACTCAGCAGGTCGGGCAGCATCCGTTGAAAGAAGCAGTCAACGTTTCGGGTCGAGACACTTCGTCAAGACTAAAGAAGGAGGGGGCAGTGACTCTATAAAGAAGGTGGGGGGAGGGTGGAAAACCAATCAGAGGAAAGATCAAAGGGTGGAGGAGGGGAAGCAGGGAGGGGATAGGCAGGAGAGGTGAAGAAGGAATCTAAGGGGAAAGCACTATGGATAGTAGAAGAAGGCAGAGTCATGAGAGGTGACAGGCAGCTAGAAGAGGAGACAGAGTGAAGGTGGGATGGGGGAAGGGAGAGGGAGGGGATTACCGGAAGATGGAGAATTTGATGTTCATGCCAAGGGGCTGGAGACTACCCAGACAGTATATGAGGTGTTGCTCCTCCAACCTGAGTTTCGCCTCATCATAGCAGTAGAGGAGGCCATGTATGGACATATCATATCATACTTGATCTGGTACTGGGAAATAAACCTGGTCAGGTGCCAGGTCTCACAGTGGGAAAGCATTTTGGAGATAGTGATCACAATTCTATCTCCTTTACCTTTGCATTGGAGAGGGATAGGAACAGACACTTTAGGAAAGCATTTAATTGGAGTAAGGGGAAATATGAAGCTATCAGGCAGGAACTTGGAAGCATAAATTAGGAACAGATGTTCTCAGGGAAATGTATGGCAGAAATGTGGCAAATGTTCAAGGGATATTTGCATGGCATTCTGCAAAGGTACATTCTAATAAGACAGGGAAAGGATGGTAAGATACAGAAATCGTGGTGTACAAAGGCTGGTGAAAACCTGTCAAGAAGAAGAGCTTACGAAAGGTTCAAAAAACTAGGTAATGATAGAGATAAAGATTATAAGGCCAGCAGGAAGTAGCTTAAGAATGAAATTAGGAGAGCCAGAAGGGGTCATGAGAAGGCCTTGGTGAGCAGGATTAAAGAAAACACCAAGGCATTCTACAAGTACAGTGGTATACAAAAGTTTGGGCACCCCTGGTCAAAATTTCTGTTACTGTGAATAGCTAAGTGAGTAAAAGATGCTCTGATTTCCAAAAGGCATAAAGTTAAAGATGACACGTTCCTTTAATAGTTTAAGCAAGATTACTTTTTTATTTCCAAAATATTTTCATTACTTTTTTATTTCCAAAATATTATTCAAAATACCAAAAAAGTTTGGGCACCCCTCATGGTCAGTACTTAGTAACAGCCCCTTTGACAGGTATCACAGCTTGTAAACGCTTTCTGTAGCCAGCTAAGAGTCTTTCAATTCTTATTTGGGGGATTTTCACCCATTCGTCCTTGCAAAAGGCTTCTAGTTCTGTGAGATTCTTGGGCCGTCTTGCATGCACTGCTCTTTTGAGCTCTATCCACAGATTTTTGATGATGTTTAGGTTGGGGGCTGTGAGGGCCATGACAAAACCTTCACCTTGTGCCTCTTTAGATAGTCCATTGTGGATTTTGAGGTGTGTTTAGGATCATTATCCTGTTGTACAAGCCATCCTCTTTTCATCTTCAGCTTTTTTTTACAGATGGTGTGATGTTTGCTTGTAGAATTTGCTGGTATTTAAACATACTTTTGCTCATTGCGGCCAAAAAGTTCTATTTTAACTTCATCAGTCCACAGGACTTGTTTCCAAAATTTATCAGGCTTATTTAGATACTCCTTTGCAAACTTCTGATGCTGAATTTTGTAGTCAGAATACAGGAAAGGTTTTCTTCTGATGACTCTTCCATAAAGGTCACATTTCTGCAGGTGTCACTGCACAGTAGAACAGTGCACCACCACTCCAGAGTCTGCTAAACCTTCCAGAAGATCTCTTGAAGTCAAACGGGGGTTTTGATTTGCCTTTCTAGCAATCCCACGAGCAGTTCTTTTGGAAAGTTTTCTTGGTCTTCCAGACCTCAACTTGACCTCCACCATTCCTGTTAACTGCCATTTCTTAACTACATTACAAACTGAGGAAACAGCTACCTGAAAACGCTTTGCTATCTTCTTATAGCCTTCTCCTGCTTTGTGGGCATCATTTATTTTTAATTTTCAGAGTGCTAGATAGCTGCTTAGAGGAGCCCGTGGCTGCTGATGGTTGGGACAAGGTTTGAGGAGTCAGGGTATTTATAAAGCTTTGAAATTTGCATTTGAAAGCTTTGACCTTTCCTAACAATGACTGTGAACAAGCCATAGCCCTAACAAGCTAATTAAGGCCTGAGACCTTGGTAAAGGTTATCTGAGAGCTCAAATCTCTTCGGGTGCCCTAAGTTTTGCATGGTGTTCCTTTCCTTTTTTCACTTTAAAATTGTACAAAACAAAAATAATGCACTAATCTTGCTTAAAATGTTGAAAAGAATATTTCATCTTTAACTTTATGCCTGCTGGAGATCAGTTCATCTTCTACTCGCTTAACTATTCACAGTAACAGAAATTTCGACCAGGAGTGCCCAAAATTTTGCAGGCTACTGTATGTGAAGAGCAATAGGATAAGACGTGAGAGAATAGGACCAATCAAGTGTGACGGTGGAAAAGTGTATATGGAATTGGAGGAGATAGAGGAAGTACTTATTGAATACTTTGCTTTAGTATTCAATACGGAAAAGGACCTTGGCGATTGTAGAAATGACTTACAATGAATTGAAAAGCTCCGACATATAGACATTAAGGGAAAGGATGTGCTGAAGCTTTTGGAAAGCATCAAGTTGGATAAGTCACCGGGACTGGACAAGATATACCCCAGGCTAATGTGGGAGGCGAGGGAAGAGATTGCTGAGCCTCTGGCAATGATCTTTGCATCATCAATAGGGACGGGAGAGTTTCTGGAGGATTGGAGGGTTGCAGATGTCATTCCTTTGTTCAAGAAAGGGAGTAGAGATAGCCCAGGAAATTATAGACCAGTGAGTCTTACTTCAGTGGTTGGTAAGTTGATGGAGAAGATCCTGAGAGGCAGGATTTATGAATATTTGGAGAGGCATAATATGATTAGGAATAGTCAGTATGGCTTTGTCAAAGGGAGGTCGTGTCTTACGAGCCTGATTGAATTTTTTGAGGATGTGACTAAACACAATGATGAAGGTAGATCAGTAGATGCAGTGTATATGGATTTCAGCAAGGCTTTTGATAAGGTACCCCATGCAAGACTTATGGAGAAAGTAAGGAGGCATGCGATCCAACTGGTGTGCCTCAGGGATCTGTTCTGGGACCCTTTCTCTTCGTGATTTTTTTATAAATGACCTGGATGATGACACAAAGGTTGGGGGTGTTGTGGATCGTGTGGAGGGCTGTCAGAGGTTACAGCGGGACATTAATAGGATTCAAAACTGGGCTGAGAAGTAGCAGATGGAGTTCAACCCAGATAAGTGTGAGGTGCTTCATTTTGGTAGGTCAAATATGATGGCAAAATATAGTATTAATTGTAAGACTCTTGGCAGTGTGGAGGATCAGAGGGATTCTGAAGTCCGAGTCCACAGGATACTCAAAGTTGCTGCACAGGTTGACTCTGTGGTTAAGAAGGCAGATGGTGCATTGGCCTTCATCAACCATGGGATTGAGTTCAAGAGCCAAGAGGTAATGTTACAGCTATACAGGACCCTGGTCCACTTGGAGTACTGTGCTCAGTTCTAGTCACCTCAGTACAGGAAGGATGTGGAAACTACAGAAAGATTGCAGAAGAGATTTACAAGGATGTTGCCTGGATTGGGGAGCATGCCTTATGAGAATAGGTTGAGTGAACTCGGCCTTTTCTCCTTGGAGCAATGGATGATGAGACGAGACCTGATAGAGGTGTATAAGATGATGAGAGACATTGATCATGTGGACAGTCAGAGGCTTTTTCCTGGGGCTGAAATGGCTAACATGAGAGGGCACAATGTTAAGGTGCTTGGAAGTAGGTACAGAGGAGATGTCAGGAGCAAGTTTTATTACGCAGAGGGTGGTGAGTGCATGGAATAGGCTGCTGGCAACAGTGGTGGAGGCAGATAGGATAGGGTCTTTTAAGAGACTCCTGGATAGGTACATGGAGCTTAGTAAAACAAGAGGGCTATGGGTAACCCCAGGTAATTTCTGAAGTAAGTACATGTTCAGCACAGCATCGTGGGCCAAAGGGCCTGTATTATACTGTAGGCTTTCTATGTTTCTGTTTCTATCTCCTTCGTTCTGGAATGAAAAGCCTCATTCTGACAGCAGATGCAGCGAAGACAGAGGAACTGAGAGAAGGGGATGGCATTTTTACAAGTAACAGGGCGGGAAGAGGAATAGTCCAGGGTGAGAATCAGTAGGTTTATAATAGACATCAGTAGATATGCTGTATCCAGAGACAGAGAGATTGAGAAAGGGGAGGGAGATGGACCAGGTAAATTTGAGAGCTGGGTGGAAGCTGGAGGCAAAGTTGATGAAGACGACGAGCTCCACATGGGTGCAGGAAGCAGCACCAATGCAGACGTTGATGCAGCGTGGGAAAAGTTGGGGAGTGACACCAGTGTAGGCTTGGAATATAGACTATTCCACATAGCCAACAAAAAGGCAGGCATAACTGGGACCCATGCAAGTACGCATGGCGACACCTTGTTCGAAGGATGCAGGAGAAGCCAAAGGAGAAATTATTGAGAGTAAGGACAAGTTCTGCTAGGCAGAGGTAGAGGGGAACTGGTTGGGTCTGGTGTCCAGAAATAAACAGAGAGCTCTGAGGCCTTCCTGGGGTGGGGGCGGGGGATGGGATGGAGCTGTATAGGGACTGGACATCCATAAGATGCTCGTGGCCAGGGAACTTGAAATCATTGAAAAGATCAAGAGCATGTGAAGTGTCACGGATGTAGGTAGGAAGGGACAGAACCAGGCGGGATAAAACAGAGGTACATAGATATAAGTTCAGTGGAGCAGGAACAAGCAGAAACAATAGGTCTACCTGGACAGGCAGGTTTGTGGACCTTGAATACAGGGTAGAAATGGGATTTGCAGGGTGAGAGAATGATGAGGTTGGTGGCAGTGGATGGGAGATCCCCAGAATTAACAAGGTCACAATGGCGTGGTAGACAATGACCTGGTGCTTAGTGGGATGCTATTCGAGGGTTAAGTAAGAGGAGGTGTCTGGCAGTTGTTGCTGGACCTCAGGAAGGTAGAGGTAAGTCCACCAGACTACTAGAGCACCTCCCTTATCTGCGGGTTTGATGGTGAAGTTAGGATTAGTGCAGAGAGAGTGGACAGCAGAGTATTCGGAATGAGTTTAGTTGGATTTGGAAAGAGCAGTGGTGAAGTCGAGACTTTTGATGTCCCGTCGGCAGTTGGCAATGAAAAGATCCAGCGAAGGCAGAAGACCAGAGTGGGGTGTCAGGAAGGGACTTTATTGAGACCTGAAGACCCACACAGAAACTTGTTGCTCCAAAACAGGTAGATATTTCTGCTGGAAAGCAGCAAGAGTGGGAGAATGTGCAGAAGCCATGCAGGGTAAGGTGAGATGCTGAAAACCTTCCAAGACAGGGTGGAGGATTAAATTAAGAAAACTAGGAGAGATCAGCCAACATTTTCTTATATATTAAAAATAGTTATATTGAGAATATGGCAATAATTTACTTAATCTGAAATTAAACAGCCCAGTGATGAAAAACAAACAGATTAAACCTGAGATTGCTGTTTGGTTTTTATTCTAGTAATAGAAACTAGGCAGGACATCCCATTGAATATGTCGTGGGAAATCAGGATACATCTGGCATGGACACCATTGGTGCAGAAAACACCCTCAACTGAAAGAGCCAAAATTCCAGATTCTGAGCCTGGGGTACAGCTGATGCTACAATAGTGCATCCATATGGTGGAGTGCCATAGATAAAAAACACATTTCAGAAAGGTGATCATCCCAAAGAAGGTAAAGACAGAATAAGTAATCACTAGGTAGTTAAAGCAGATGCAGTAGTGTGGGAGTAACTGGTATTTAGCTTTGAATACTGTAAGGAGTTCACCTAGAACCAAGACTACAATAGCATGGGTGAAGTGTCAGGAGATGGAGAAAGGTAGTGGAAGGATCATGAAGTGGTCTGGAAAACTATGAACCATTCACAGTTTAACTCCTTAGTCCTCTCTTCCAATTCCACTACCCATCTTTTCTTAGCACTTCACCTGTAAATGTGGAGGATGCAACACCTGCATTTTTTATCTTGGATATCAGTGAGATAAAGAGGATTTCAAAGAGTCAGGATAGTTTTGGGAGAGCTTTCATTATGGTGTGGAAGATCGGTGACCACCTGAGACAGTATTCAAATAGTTGAGTTTATGCCTAATAGAAGCCTGGATAGGGGTTTCATCAGCAAATAATTAATGCAAATTCTCTTATGACTGGTTTTCCCAGTGATTTTTTTTACACTTAACATCATGATAGACATCAGAATATGGCTATAAATGTGAAAGAAAGCTGCTCTTTTAAATGTTAAGACATATAATAAAATACAGGTTTTGCAGGACTATTGTCAATAAAAATAGATGCAATATAGAAAAGTTTATACATTTAATTACATAAAAGTAGAATGTATATCAGTGATACCTGACGTAGATTGGAGACCGCTTTACTGAGCACTTATGCTCCGTTTGCCAGAAAAGGTGGGATCTCCCAGTGGCCACCCATTTTAATTCCCATTCCGATATGTCTATCCATGGTCTCCACCAATGTCATGATGAGGCCATGCTCAGGTTGGAGGAACAACACCTTTTAATCTGTCTGGATAGCTTCCAACCTGATGGCATGAACATCGATTTCTCGAACTTCTGGTAACAGCCCCCCACTTTACCATTCCGCTTCCCCTTTTCCCTCATTCACCTTATTTCCTTGCCTGCCCATCACCTCCCTCTGGTGCTCCTCCCCCTTTTTATTTCTTCTATGGCCTTCTATCCTCTCCTATCAGACACCTCCTTCTCCAGTCCTTTATCTCTTTCACCAATCAGCTTTCCAGCTTAGCTCTTATCTTCACCCCTTCCCCTTCAGGTTTCACCTACCACCTTGTCTTTCTCCCTCCCCTTACCTTTTAACTCTACTCATCTTTTTTTCTTCAGTCCCATTGAAGAGTCCCGGCCCGAAACGTCGACTGTACTCATTTCATAGGTATTGCCTGGCCTGTCGAGTTCCTCAGCATTTTGTGGGTGTTGCATGTATATTCATAATGCCATATACCCAAAGAAATGATTAGCAAACTTCTTTTTTTTTAAACTGGAATTCTATTCGGGATTTAGTAGCTGTCCCACTGAATTGTCAATATAGTTTATATTTTAATTCCATGAATGCCAATTATTTTCTGTCTACCTCATTCCAATCTTTGCAACCACACAATCAACTGCTCACCCTCCATCCCCCTGGCATCTTCTCTACAATCCCCACCTCATCTCCCACCCACCTACACAAATACATACACCTTACTAAGTACCACTGCACGATTTCTCCTGTGTAACTCCAAAAGATATTTTGCATGTGTGTCACTATTTGGAAACATCAGCTTAGGACAGCGTACTTTCTCAATGTTCTTTTTTTTCAAAAAAATGTACACATCTTTACCTTTGCAGTTAGGAGCAGAGCCAGAAGTAATGTTCCCATAACCAACAAAAAGATGATAAAAACGCTGATTAACTTATCCAATGATTTCTCCAGACAAAAAATAATCTGAAAGAAAAAGCAAAATACTAGTACTATGATCAGTGACTATTGAGAAAATTCAAGTACTTATGAAACATGCAGAAACTTGTGCTATAAATACATAATTCAGCCATGTGCATCAAACCTGTTGTAAAATGTTCAGGCAAAACCCTCTACAGCTCTCATAAATGAATAACATTCGTGAAAAGTGCAGATCCTTTGATAAATCTGTTAAGAATTGCATCAAATGCAGAAGGACTAATGAAGTAATGATGTTAATGCTGTATTCATAATGCAGACGAAACACAACCAATTAAATCAAAGTCAAAAATTCTGGAGTGTACATTTTTCTTTCAATGGAACTAAAATCAAAATTTGGACATTAAAATGAATTAAAAGTGCTTCTTTACATTCAAATTTCTAAGCAAAGTTGTAACAAAGGTTAGATATAGTGTACAGTACAACTTTTGCAAATGGCCCAAGCCATATAACCATGTAACAATTACAGCACAGAAACAGGCCATCTCGGCCCTTCTGGTCCGTGCCGACGCTTACTCTCATCTAGTCCCACTGACCCGCACTCAGCCCATAACCCTCCATTCCTTTCCTGTCCATATACCTATCCAATTTTACTTTAAATGACAATACCGAACCTGCCTCTACCACTTCTACTGGAAGCTCATTCCACACAGCTACGACTCTCTGAGTAAAGAAATTCCCCCTCGTGTTACCCTTAAACTTTTGCCCCCTAACTCTCAAATCATGTCCTCTTGTTTGAATCTCCCCTATTCTCAATGGAAAAAGCCTATCCACATCAATCGATCTATCCCCCTCATAATTTTAAATACCTCTATCAAGTCCCCCTCAACCTTCTACACTCCAAAGAATAAAGACCTAACTTGTTCAGCCTTTCCCTGTAACTTAGGTGCTGAAACCCAGGTAATATTCTAGTAAATCTTCTCTGTACTCTCTCTATTTTGTTGATATCTTTCCTAAAATTCGGTGACCAGAGCTGTACACAATACTCCAAATTCGGCCTTGTACAATTTTAACATTACATCCCAACTCCTATACTCAATGCTCTGATTTATAAAGGCCAGCATACCAAAAGCTTTCTTCACCACCCTATCCACATGAGATTCCACCGTCAGGAAACTATGCACCATTATTCCTAGATCACTGTCAATTCCTGTGAAAATTTTTCCATTTTTCCATAAACATTGACCTAGAAATGTGCGTCAATAAATCTTTACAGTCATAATTAGAGAGGGTTTAATATACAACTAACCTATCTACAGGGTGTATTCAAAGGTCAAAATAAATTTACTAACGAAGTACATATGTCACCACATATCTAGCTTTATTTTATTTATTTAGTAGAGTCCCACTACCTGTTGCAGGTTCAAGAGTTAATTCAAAAGGACTCAGTGCAAAAATAAGTGCAATCAGGAAATTAATAATCTGTCCTCTGATAAAGCCAAATAAGACAAATGGTGCAGAGATGAAATCTGTCCCTATGAAAGCATCCACATCCACTAGCACACTGATCTTGCACCTATTAAAAATAGAGTTGTCAAATGGCTAATCTCTAAGAGGAATTGAGTTTAATTATTAGACTCAGTTTGAAGTAGTTGAATAGTAGCACTGCCACCATGTGCAGATAAATATTGAATTTCTGTAGGTGCTGTCAAAGTCTCTGATCTTCAACAGGATCTGCTTATCTGGCATAATTTTCTGATGTCAATCTCCTGAGAACGCCTGTGTTTCCAAACAATTATTCCCGTTTAAAACCCCAGAAACTGTCATGCCCTGTAACACGAAGTGTTACTGAAAAGTTAAAAGGTTTGCCAATACATGATTACTATTTAATGAACATGTCAGAATCTGGCTTCTTTGAAACTATTTTAGAATCTGATGATTTTAATTTTAGGTTTTAACCTTAATTTAATACTCTGTGTGATGTTTAAGAGTTAGTTCCCTACTTGCCTCCTGAGATTTCTTCAACGTGATTGCTTTGCCTACTGTCACAACAGGTGAACAGCAATGCCATTTCAATGGCTCGTCACTCATCTCTGAAATACCTGGACAGTGAAAATCAGGATGCACTTCACTGACGACTGCTCAGCATTCAACACTATCATCTCCTTGAAACAAATCAATAAGCTCCAAGGCCTAAGCTTCGATACCTCCATGAAACAACTGGATCCTCAATTTTCTCACTTGAAGTCCCCAGTCAGTTCAGCTTGGCAACAACACTTCCACAAACACCATCAGGCAGTGTGCTCAGCCCCAAGCTCTACTCTCTTTATATTTATGACTGTGAGGCTAAGTATAGCTCCAATTTCCATACTTAAGTTTGCTGACGACACCACTGTTGTTTGCAGAATCAGAAGTGGTGAAGAATTGACATATAGGAGGGAGATTGGAAATCTGGCTGAGTGGTACCACAACAACCTTTCACTCAACGTCAGCAAAACCACATAGCTGATTATTGACTACAGGAGGAAGAAAGTGGAGATTGATGAGCCATTCCTCATCAGGGAATCAGAGGTGGAGAGGGTCATAACTTTAAATTCCTTAACATTATCATATCAGAGGATCTGTCCAAAGGCCAGCATGTAAGTGCCATTACAAAGAAGACATGGCAGTACCTCTACTTTCTTAGACATTTGCGCAGAATCAGCAGGTCATCTAAAGTTCATAGACTTCTGTGTATGCACATTGGAAAGTATCCTGACTGGTTATATCAGGGCCTGGTAAGGAAACACCAATGCATAAGTATGGTCAAGTCTACAAAAAGAGATGGATACAGCCTAGTCGATCACAAGAAAAGCTCTCCCCATCATCGAGCACATCTGTAGGGAGCGATGCCACAAGTAAGCAGCATCCATCAACAAAGACTCACACCATCTGGGTCATGTTCTCTTCTTAATGTTGCCATTAGGAAGGTGGTACAGGAGCCTTAGGTCCACAGCTCCAGGATTACCAACAATTATTACCCTTCATCATCAGGATCCTGAACCAGCATGGATAACTTCACTCAACCTCAACTCTGAACTGATTCCACAACCTACGGACCACTTTTGAGGGCTCTACAACTCATTCTCAATACTAAATTACAATAATCACTATTATTTTATAGTTGCACACTGGTTGTCAGTCTTTCTGTGTAGTTTTTCATTGATTCCATTGTATTTCCTTGAACGTGAATACCTGCAAGAAAATGAATCTCAGGGTATTATATGGTGACATATGCATAGTTCGATAATAAATTTACTTTGAACTTTGAATCTTGAGAATTGAAGCCTGAAAGGAAATCTGCTCTAGCATTAGCTACATTTGTTGAATGCCTGTGGGGTGCACCATCACTTTGACCTATGCCACAGTGTAAGCTACTTTGTAATGGGATGCTCAAGTTGGGACATCATATTTCAACCAAGACCTGATGTAACTCTGCCATGGATAGTCCCAAGCCTGGCTACAAAAGGAGGAGGTTTGGGTCGGGGTTAGCAACCCCATCCTGTAAAAATCCAGAGCTACAGAAACGTGAACATGCGCTCCAAGGACTTCATCCCTGAGAGAGTAAGGATCCTTGTCTAAACTGGCCCAGGTCAGAGTACTCTGGTGAGCTGCTGTCAGCAGTCTACGGCCCAGTAGGGGTGATAGACTTAAATAAAAAACAAACAAAACCTGACTTATCTTACCATGTCAGCTTTATACTCTATATACACTCTATATGCACTCTTACAAATAGTTAGGCACCTTAACTGCTGTATTCATCCCCAGCATTTTTCTGTTTTCTTTCGGATTGCCAATATCCAGTTTCCTTTTACCTTCCCAATCCACCAAAACTGTTTACAGATGCTTTGCTTGTGTTATCAACAAATCTCAATATTAGATCCCTAACTATCGCAGCACTTTCATTTCTTCTCTAAATCAAGAATTCAAGCCCATTGTTTCAAACCCATTCTCCAGTCTACTTTTACTCTTGTACCAAGATCCCACTTCTCCTAAACTTTCCTGTGAAATACCTTAAAGAACAATGAGAAAATCTTACATCATGTTGATATAATAATGATCACCTTTTGAAACATGTCCACTTAATTAAAAAGTATTTTTCCAACATATATTAATACCGTTGTTCTTAATCATAAACACCTCACAATGATGAACATGTTCAGTACTAGACTAAGACAACAGCACTGCTCCAAAGAGTGCTATATGAGGCCATTAGGCCCACAATGAGTCAACCTATAGCCAGGGAAGTGATGACCACCACCTGTTAGACAGTTATTAACCTCTGTTTACCACACCCTGCTATCACAGACACCCTGTGCAATACTACCATCATTTCTTATCTGGACGGTATGTGCACCCATTATTGTATAACATGGTAATTCTTACACTACCATCTTATCAGTGTAAACTAGTAAATCTTGTACATCATATTTATAAGGTAACTTATTTATTTTAGTTTTTTTCTTTCTTCTCTTCTAGTACTTATAATGCTACCGTGACACTGTAATTTCCTTTGGGATCATAGAAACATAGAAAATAGGTGCAGGAGTAGGCCATTCGACCCTTCGAGCCTGCACCGCCATTCAGAATGATCATGGCTGATCATCCAACTCAGAACCCTGTACCTGCTTTCTCTCCATACCCCCGACCCCTTTAGCCACAAGGGCCATATCTAACTTCCTCTTAAATATAGCCAAATGAACCGGCAACAACTGTTTCCTGTGGCAGAGAATTCCACAGATTCACCACTCTCCGTGTGAAGAAGTTTTTCCTCATCTCAGTCCTAAAAGGCTTCCCTATTATCCTTAAAACTGTGACCCCTCGTTCTGGACTTCCCCAACATCGGAAACAATCTTCCTGCATCTAGCCTGTCCAATCCCTTTAGAATTTTATACGTTTCAATAAGATCCCCCCTCAATCTTCTAAATTCCAGTGAGTATAAGCCGAGTCGATCCAGTCTTTCTTCATATGAAAGTCCTGCCATCCCAGGAATCAATCTGGTGAACCTTCTTTGTACTCCCTCTATGGCAAGAATGTCTTTCCTCAGATTAGGGGACCCAAACTGCACACAATATTCTAGGTGCGGTCTCACCAAGGCCTTGTACAACTGCAGTAGAACCTCCCTGCTCCTGTACTCAAATCCTTTTGCTATGAATGCCAACATACCATTTGCCTTTTTCACCGCCTGCTGTACCTGCATGCCCACCTTCAATGACTGGTGTACAATGACACCCAGGTCTCGTTGCATCTCCCCCTTTCCTAATCGGCCACCGTTCAGATAATAATCTGTTTTCCTGTTCTTGCAACCAAAGTGGATAACCTCACATTTATCCACATTAAATTGCATCTGCCATAAATTTGCCCACTCACCTAACCTATCCAAGTCACCCTGCAACCTCTTAGCATCCTCCTCCCAGCTAACACCGCCGCCCAGCTTCGTGTCATCCGCAAACTTGGAGATGCTGCATTTAATTCCCTCGTCTAAATCATTAATATATATTGTAAACAACTGGGGTCCCAGCACTGAGCCTTGCGGTACCCCACTAGTCACTACCTGCCATTCTGAAAAGGTCCCATTTACTCCCACTCTTTGCTTCCTGTCTGCCAACCAATTCTCTATCCACATCAATACTATACCTCCAATACCGTGTGCTTTAAGTTTGCACACTAATCTCCTGTGTGGGACCTTGTCAAAAGCCTTTTGAAAAACTAAATATACCACATCCACTGGCTCTCCCCTATCCACTCTACTAGTTACATCTTCAAAAAATTCTATAAGATTCATCAGACATGATTTTCCTTTCATAAATCTATGCTGAATTTGTCCGATGATTTCACCTCTTTCCAAATGTGCTATTATCACATCTTTGATAACCGACTCTAGCATTTTCCCCACCACCGATGTCAGACTAACCGGTCTATAATTCCCTGGTTTCTCTCTCCCTCCTTTTTTAAAAAGTGGGGTTACATTAGCCACCCTCCAATCCTCAGGAACTAATCCAGAATCTAAGGAGTTTTGAAAAATTATCACTAATGCAACCATTATTTCTTGGGCTACTTCCTTAAGCACTCTGGGATGCAGACCATTTGGCCCTGGGGATTTATTTGCCTTTAATCCCTTCAATTTACCTAACACCCCTTCCCTACTAACATGTATTTCCCTCAGTTCCTCCATCTCACTAGACCCTTGGTCCCTTACTATTTCCAGAAGATTATTTATGTCCTCCTTAGTGAAGACAGAATCAAAGTAGTTATTCAATTGGTCTGCCATGTCTTTGTTCCCTATGATCAATTCACCTGTTTCTGACTGTAAAGGACCTACATTTGTCTTGACCAATCTTTTTCTTTTCACGTATCTATAAAAGCTTTTACAGTCAGTTTTTATGTTCCCTGCCAGCTTTCTCTCATAATCTTTTTTCCCTTTCCTAATTAAGCCCTTTGTCTTCCTCTGCTGGTCTCTGAATTCCTCCCAGTCCTCAGGTGAGCCACTTTTTTTTGCTAATTTATATGTTTCTTCTTTGGACTTGATACTATCCCTAATTTCCCTTGTCAGCCACGGGTGCACTACCTTCCCTGGTTTATTCTTTTGCCAAACTGGGATGAACAATTGTTGTAGTTCATCCATGTGATCTTTAAATGCTTGCCATTGCATATCCACCGTCAACCCTTTAAGTGTCATTTGCCAGTCTATCTTAGCTAATTCACGTCTTATACGTTCAAAGTTACCCTTCTTTAAGTTCAGAACCTTTGTTTCTGAATTAACTATGTCACTCTCTTAATGAAGAATTCCACCATATTATGGTCACTCTTACCCAAGGGGCCTCGCACGACAAGATTGCTAACTAACCCTTCCTCATTGCTCAATACCCAACATATTGTTCTCTCTAGTTCTTCTCTCAATACCCAAATACCCAACATATTGTTCTCTCTAGAGGCCTGCTCTCTAGTTGGTTCCTCGACATGTTGGTTCAGAAAACCATTCTGCGTACATTCCAAGAAATCCTCTTCTTCAGCACCCTTACCAATTTGGTTCACCCAATCTATATGTAGATTGAAGCCACCCATTATAACTTTATTGCACGCATTTCTAATTTCCTGTTTAATGCCATCCCCAACCTCACTACTACTGTTAGGTGGCCTGTACACAACTCCCACCAGCGTTTTCTGCCCCTTAGTGTTATGCAGCTCTACCCATATCGATTCCACATCCTCCAGGCTAATGTCCTTCCTTTCTATTGCGTTAATCTCTTCTCTAACCAGCAATGCTACCCCACCTCCTTTTCTTTCCTGTCTATCCTTCCTGAATATTGAATATCCCTGGATGTTGAGCTCCCATCCTTGGTCACCCTGGAGCCATGTCTTTGTGGTCCCAACTATATCATATTCATTAATAACTATGTGCATGTTCAATTCATCCACCTTGTTATGAATGCTCCTCGCACTGACACACAAAGCCTTCAGGCTTATTTTTACAACACTCTTAGCCCTTATACAATTATGTTGAAAAGTGGCTCTTTTTGCTTTTTGCACTGGATTTGCCTGCCTGCCACTTTTACTTTTCACCTTACTACTTTTTGCTTCTACCCTCATTTTACACCCCTCTGTCTCTCTGCAGTTGTTCCCATCCCCCTGCCACATTAGTTTAAAGCCTCCTGAACAGCAGTAGCAAACGCTCCTCCTAGGACATTGGTTCCAGTCCAGCCCAGGTGCAGACCATCCTGTTTATACCGGTCCCACCTCCCCCAGAACTGGTTCCAATGCCCCAGAAATTTGAATCCCTCCCCTTTGCAACATTTTTCAAGCCACGTATTCATCTGAAATATCCTCCTATTTCTACTCTGACTAGCACGTGGCACTGGTAATAATCCAGAGATTATTACCTTTGTGGTCCTACTTTTTAGTTTATCTCCTGACTCCCTAAATTCACCTTGTAGGACCTCATCCTGTTTTTTACCTATATCGTTGGTACCTATGTGCACCACAACCACTGGCTGTTCACCCTCCCATTCCAGAATGTCCTGCAGCCACTCAGAGACATCCTTGACCTTGCACCAGGGAGGCAACATACCATCCTGGAGTCTCATTTGCGGCCGCAGAAACGCCTATCTATTCCCCTTACAATCGAATCCTCTATCACTATATCACATTGTTTTGATGGTAGTAAATCACAGGAATGGCCGTGTTTCTCGCTGCCTGTGACATGTCCATTGACAACGTTCCTTCTCACTGTTACCGACGCCCAGATCGACACTGACTGCAGCAGGTGGGTCAGAGCTTCATACCCCTTCCTGGTGAGGGACAAGAGACAGTCAGTGGACTGTTCCAGTGAGAAGGAAAGAAATACCATTGTAAGATTGTCCTCCCCTGTCCTTGCCGTGTGTTACTATCACCATCAGTCCACGTGAGTAACTTTGCTCACCACCAGATACCCAGACCCTAAGGGTGCATCTCATCTCCCGATTGTGGGCCTCAGTTCAGACTCACCCCTCCCGTACAATCTATTTCTGCATCCTCTCATCATGTGGGGTTATCTTTTCCCATCGGTATCCTCCTGTGGGACCTCTCTTCCACACCCCCCTTCCTCCTGCATATCCTGTCTTCCTATCCCTTTTCCACCATCTCCCATTGACATTTCCTCATTCACAAACCTTCCTCTCTGTGGGACTTTCTCCCCTTCAACCCTGCCCTTCCGACCCTCTCGTCAGTAACACTTTTCTAACCATTGGGGGATGAGGCAGAATATGTGGAGTTTACAGGGTCACACCGACAGACTAAATAAATCATTAAAGTATCTATCTTAATGTCAAAATACAGATTGTGAAAAATCATCCAATATACTGATTAACTGCTTTTCCCTCTTCCTCTTTTTGATCAGTATTATCATATCAGCCTTCCTCAGCCACACCGAATAATTTGTACATTGAAGAAATTTTCAAAATAAAATTGATGGTCTGACTCATCCCTGTGTCTAGTCTGACTGCAATCAATATTCTAAGAAACATGCTTCCAAAATTTCCATAAGTAAAATGTCACCTGTTCATAACTATACAAGACATTCATAAACAATAAAATTAAAATCTCATGCCCATCCATCAGTAATGAAAATATATGATTGAACAAACTGCATTAAAATGAAAGCAAATCAAATGAGCTGGAAGCAGATACTTGGTGGTGAATTATTATCAGAGTAATAGATGACATTCAAGGAAGAGTCAGTAGGAACTCAGACCAATTTTACTGTATCTTCAAAGAGTGAAATTCCAAATCTAGATCCCCTTGAATGTTGGTGAATACACTTTATAAGGAAAAAAAAAAGAAACATTTGATAAATGTAAAGAGTCTGTACACCCTCCCCATGCAATGTGTGGATTTTCTCCATGCGTTCTGGTTCCTTTGCACAGTCCAAAGTCATACCAGTTAGTCGGTTAATTGGTCATTGTAAACTGTCCTATGATTATGCTAGGGTTAAATTGAAGGTTGCTGGGTGGGCACCTTGAAGGGTCGGTAGGGCCTCTTCCTCAATAATCTCAACAAACAAACAAAAATTGTAGCCCAAGTTTCGGAGAGGTTGCATTCTGAAAAACATTTTGCAAAACTGTTTTCCTTACCAAATCCCATGTAATAAGTGGAGCTGCTTTCTTACTGGAAGTTTTTCTCTCAGAAGTAATGTTTCCACAGGTGCACAGTCTATAGGCAAGAAAACTCTAATTGTATTGTAGGCAGGAAGATTGTGGTTGTAATTAAATAGAAATTGATGTACACTGTTCGATAAAGTTTCATAGGACAAATATCATTAGAGATCGCTGCCCTATCATTTTCCAAAGCAAATCATTTATGTGGCGTCCCACTGTGTACAGGCATTCTGTAACTTATGTCCTTGTTAAGTTAGTGCAGTATACATTTTGTGATGATTTATTTACTTTGACATAAATTCCATGAGAAGATTTCTATTTTCTGTCTCCAATTTTTGGTAGTGTTCATGAATTTTATCGGGACAAATTTCTGTTACTCGAGCTGGCACAGCATGGGGGCACTTCATACTGTGAGCTCAGAACTGCCACATACCTACAGGAGATGGAATGGTTGGATGAGATTAAAAAGGAAGAAAGACTAAATGAAAAAATACTGTCAGGAAACATCTAGGAAGCACTCAAGTATAGATAAAGGATAACAAACGAAAGGTCCCACGAGAGACAAAAAGGTTGCTTTCTTGTGAAGGTGAAACCTACACAAATATCCAAATGAGTATTCTGTCCATCTCCAATAAAGAGTAGACTTGATGCAAAAGAGGAAGACTGAATACTGGAGATAGTAAACTAAAGAGGTTATAAGAAAATGTATCCCAGAATATGAGATAATTGGATTAAAACTTGGCCCAATAAAGGAAAACCAAGGACAATAGTCAAGAGGCTTTTTTTTGACAGAATGACGTGTTCAATTAAATTTTCATAAAATTCAGTTAAGACGGTCCCTGGTTACATAGGGAACTGTCCATGAACTGCCTGCAAAGAAGTCGAAAGCAAATTCTTTCCTCCAAAACCAACATAAAAACCCGTTTCCATGAAATAATTGAGCCTCCCTTCCTGATGTACATTTTCTTTTCTTACTACTGCATCATACTGTCAATTATTTTCTAGTTACCTACACCGTATTGCTCTGCATATACTTCCTATAATTCTTCCATTTCATCAAACATCTACATCCACTCGAACACTAACCATAATTAAACTAATGAAACATACACTGCATTCAGTTATTAATGAATAACTCCAAATATTTTAATATTTGTTAGTTAAATCATTTATGGAAGTATTTGCATATGGTGAGGAAGAAATTTCTAGGTTGCTTCGAAGCATACAAGAGTGCCAAATATAATTCAATCTGGGAAAAAAAGAGAGCATTTGCTGAGGAAATGTATGATAAATGCAGCAAACTAACTCACTCAGAGAAATAGATATTTTTAAGTGTTCAATACTAGAAAGTAATAAAACCATAAGACACAGGAGCAGAATTAGGCTGTTCGGTCCATGGGATAGTCCCTCCATTGCCCAATGCAATGAATATGTGTAATGCTCAAGAGTAGGGAAGTTATGCTGAAAGAATATTTATTAGGCCACAGCTAGAGTTCTAGCTCTGGTCACCACAGCTCAGGAAGAATGTGATTGCTTTAAACAAATTTATGATGACACTAGGGCTGAAGAATTATAGCAATGAGGACAGAACAACGAGCATGAGGTTATTTGTTGTATAACAAGGGTACTGTGAGAAAATTTATTTATAGTATATAAAAAAATTAGGGTTTTAGACCAGGTGAACACAAAGGTTTGATAGATACATTAGAAGTGTGACATGGAACTGGACTTCACTGCAAAAAAAAAGAGGAAACAGAAAAGTGTGCAATGTATACATCTAGGGACCTATAAACTTAGGACTGTGAAGTTTGAGGTAACTAAATTATAATAAACGTCTATGTGTCTTGTATAAATGTTTTGTCAGTAAATATCTGACATCTGTTAGGTAAATTTGGGGCAATGTAAATTAAGTACTTGGCCACTTCTTTCAAAATTTGCATTTGAATAGATAGGGATACTTCTATTTTACTTGGCATTCTGAAAGCGGTTGCTATCAAGCATGTTCAATGGCCAAATGAAGTACACATACAGTACTGTGTAAGCCTTAGGTATATGTGGAAGAGCTGCAGACACACCAAGCCCTGAGACACTGGGCAAGGTCATTTGATTCCTAACATTTGGTTTATTGATTATTACAAAATGTAATGATCACCAGCATGTAATCACCAACAGGCAGAACAAAAATGATCCTTGCTCTCTGCTTATTGTTGCTTTCTGGCCCCGTAAACCTCCGAAGCAACTGTGCCCCAACACTTTGTTCTTCACCTAAGGCCAAAGACCAGTTCTATGAAGCTCTGGATGAGGCAATATTCAGAATCCCAAGCACTGGAAGATTGTACCTGCCGGGAGACTTCAATGCCAGAGTTGGAGCTGACCACGAAGCATGGTCTTCTTGCCTTGGCCATCATGGCATCAGCAAGGTGAACGAGAATGGGCAGAGATGGCTAGAGCTGTGTTGCCATCCTGGACTGTGCATCATCAACATGTACTTTCAGTGTAAGGAATGGCACAAGGTCTCCAAGAGACATTCACAGTCCGACCACTGGCATCAGCTCAACCTATCACCCGGCACAGGGACCTGAACAGTGTCCTTGGCACTCACAGTTACCACAGTGCAAACTGCGACACAGACCACCCCCTTATCAGTAGAGTGGGGCTGACACCAAAGAAGCTCCTTCATTCAGATACTAAGGGCTGATCTGTACAGCAAACCCTGACAGAGTACAGCAGTTCGCAGACACCTGAAAAACTCTCTTTCACTTTCAAGGTTAGTTCAAGTTGCTTTCTTTTTTCCCCCCAATTAAAATATTGTATGGTCATGCCACCAAGCACATCAAATTAACATGCCCTTCCCTCCCACATACAAATTAAGTATATTATGAAACCTAATGGAAATACTTTTCTTAATAAATATTAAGAAATGAATAAATGTTTTCCCTTATTTCTTGATTGTGATGTATAAACAAATTTGTAATATATTCTTCATCTAATCAGCAGCTTTAATTGCCCTTCCAATAGCACAAGTTTCTTTATGTTGAATCAGGGTCAGTATCATAAATTAAGCAAACCATCACCATTTAAGGCTGCTAGAATGTAAGGGACAAACATCAACAATTACCAGTTAAAAAATGTGGAACATTCATGCACGTCAGCAATGCAAGCAGAAAGTAAAAGTAAAAATCTGTAGTAGATGAAAACATCAAATCCACCTCCCTAGCAAAGCAGCTGTTATTTTTCTTTTCAAATAAACCACTGAATCAGGACTATTCAAAATAGAACAGTTTTTAAAAAATACATTATGATGAAAGTTGAAGAATTTACAGCTGATATGCATTTAACAGTTAGGGTTTAAAGTTAGTTTGTTAATATATGTCCTCCTGTGAGCAACTGGTTCTTTAGTAGCAAGACAATTTTCTGGAAGTGCTATAGGATTCACCTGACCTGAATCATCTGACCCATGTTCAAACAATTATCCAACATAAAATATTGGTGGCTTAACAGAAACATATTTTTAAACCGTTCAGCACAAGGCTGGAAAAAATTCATGAACACAAGTGTGCCAGCCAAAGTCTTGGAGTAATTCTGGGTGTAAATATTTTGCTTTAAAATTAATTTCAGCATCTACAATGTTTTGTTGGTAGAAGTACATATATTAAAACCTACCCTCCCATGGTTTAAATCAAGATAATTAACAAAAGAAATTGGAAACCTTGCTGCTAACAATGAAAAAGTAATTGAGTCCATTAAAATCTTAAAACTACGCAATCCATGCTTAAATTAATGAGCGAACAGATTGAAGCAGCAAGCGTTGAATCTGAAACAGCAGCCTACTAGTTACCTGCTTATTAAGCCAATGCCACAGCTTTTGGAAGAAGAACAAATTGGAGAGTTACTGATGAAAAAAATTCACAATAAAACGTAATAAAGGCAGTTTAGGTCAAAAGCCAATGAAAATCTTACCTATTCAACCTGCACAAACATTTTTTTTTGTTGGATCATTGCAGAAAGGAGCATTAACTCAGCATTGGCAAACAGTTCACATAACATCAAACTAAACTGTGCACAGAGACAACCAGGGAGAACTTCAAGCCTGTAAGCTGAGTATCTGTTAGGTGAAATTATCAAGAAGTTTTTACAAGATGAAATACTTTGAAAGGAACAAATGGGAGAAGTGATAACCTGTGGTGATTGGTACTAAATGAGTGTGAATGTTTCTGGTTCAAGTCACCACTTAATCTTCTTATGCAGAGCCACGAGTTCAACCTCTGGGTAACACTCTTGCGCCCATTTAGCATGAGTAACCAAAGAATAATTTTTTTCTGAGATGTGAAGAGAGGAATTGTTGCACACAGTTTGTTTTCTACTATCCTAGTAGTAACAATGTTGTTGACGATCCCTGCTAATCAGTTTCAAACAGACCTAGACAAAGTTGTGGAAATCCCAATCTTGAGAATGTACAGTATGTATAAGGAACTTTTCAATCAAAGTTGCCTGTTCTTTCCAGGCTTTTTTCAGCCTACAGCCTCTTTGTATGGTTGGTGAAGATGTTATCTTGGACTATTGGTTAACAACACGAGTGAATCTGCAGATGCTGGAAATAAATAAAAACACAAAATGCTGGCAGAACTCAGCAGGCCAGACAGCATCTATGGGAGGAAGTAGTGACGACATTTCGGGCCGAAACCCTTCATCAGGAGTGAAGTAACATGGGATGGTCGAGGGGGGATAAGAAGTGGGGGGAGGGATAAAGTAGAGAGCTAGGAAGTGATAGGCTGGAGGGAAATGGGCTAGGGGGAAGGTGGAGAATTATGGGAAATAAAAGAGAAAGAAAGGTAGGGCTGGGGGGAGATTATAGTGAGGGGAGAAAAAAGAGAGAGAAAGAGAACCAGACTAAAATAATAGATAGGGATGGGGGTAAGGGGGAGGGCAGGGGTATCAACGGAGGTCTGTGAGTTGGATGTTCATGCCGGCAGGTAGGATGAACATCCAACTCACAGACATCCGTTGATACCCCTGCCCCCCCTTACCCCCATCCCTATCTATTATTTTAGTCCAGCAGATTCCCAGCATCTGGCGCATCGAGATGCAATTCCTCAGAGACTGTGTTAGGGAACTGGAGCTGCAGCTCAATGACCTTTGGCTTGTTAGGGAAAGTCAGGCAGTGATAGACAGAAGCTACAGGGAGGTAATTAGCCCAATGCTACAGAAGACAGATAAATAGGTCAGGAGAGGGAAGGGGGAACATCAGATAGTGGAGAGCACCCCTGTGGCTGTCCCCCTCAACAATAAGTACTCCGTTTTGAGTACTCTTAGGGGGGAATGACCTATAGTGACCGTGCCTCTGGCACTGAGTCAGGCCCTGTGACTCAGAAGGGTAGGGAATTGAAGAGGATGGCAGCAGTAAAAGGGGACTATATAATCATGGGGACAGACAGGCGATTCAGTGGACGCAAAAAGGAAACACAGATGGTAGCTTGCCTCCCAGGTGCCAGGCTCTGAGATGTTTCTGGACACATCCACAATATCCAGCCAGAAGCTGTAGGACATATAGATACCAACGACATAGGAAGAAAAAGGGAGGTGGTCATGAAAAAAGAGTTAGGAAGGAAGCAGAGAAGCAGGACCTCAAGGGTAGTAATCTTGGGATTGCTACCTGTGCCACGTAACAGTGAGGATAGGAAGAGAATGAGGTGGCAAATAATTGGAGCAGGGGGCAGGAATTCAGATTTCTGGATAATTGGGACCTCTTCGGGGCAAGTGGGACCTGTACCGAAGGATGGGCTGCGCTTGCACTTAAATCTGAGGGGGACAATATTCTTGTGGGCAGATTTACTAGAGCTGTTGGGAGTGGTTTAAACTACTATGTCAGGGGATGAGTCAGCAGGTTTACAAGTAGATTTTGGGTGTAACATGAATGTAAGGAAGACAAGCCACTAATTGGGTTAAATGCAGACAGAGCTAAGAGTTGAATTGTACAACAGAGGCAAAATTCAAAACAGTGAAGAATGCAGGACTGAATGTGCTGTATTTAAATATGTATAGCATTTGGAACAAAGCTGACGAACTCGTGGCACAATTAGAGATTGGCTGGTATGACATTGTGGGCATCACTGAGTTGTGGTGGAAAGAAGGCCATAGTTGGGAGCTTAACATCAAAGGATATACTTTGTATTGAAGAGGACAAGCAGGAATGTATAGGCGGTGGTGTGGTTCTGTTGGTAAGAGATGGAATTACATCTTTAGAAAGGTGACACAGGGTCAGAAAATATTGAATCTTTGTGTGTGGAGTTAAGAAACGGCAAGGGTAAAAAAAAAAATTATGGAATCATACATAGGCGTCCAAATAGTAGCCAAGATGTGGGGTTGAGATTGCAAAAGGGAGCTGGAAAAGGCATGATACAATGCCTATTAAGGGTAATGATACAATTGTAATGAGTGACTTCAATATGCAAGAAGATTGGGAAAATCAGGTTGGTGTCAGATCGCAAGCAAGGGAATTTGTTGAATGCCCATGAGATGGCTTTTTAGAGCAGCTTGTGCTTGAACCTACTTTGGGAAAAGGTTATCTTAGATTGGGAATTGTGTAATAACCTAGATCTTATTAGGGAACTTAATGTAAAGGAACCCTTAGGAGGCAGTGATCATAATACGTTTGAATTCATAGTGCACTTTGAGAGGGAAAAGCACAACTCACATGTATTAGTATTGCAATGGGAAAAAAAGGGGAATTACAGAGGTATGAGGGAGGAGCTTGCCCAAGTGGATTGAAGGAGGATACCGGTGGGGATGATCACAGAGCAGGTGTGGCTGAAGTTTCTGGGAATAGTTCACAAGGCGCAGGACAGATATGTCCCTCAAATGGCTGCAAAAAATCCAAGGAAAGAGCATATAAGGTAGCAAAACTGAGTAGGAATTCAGATGATTGGGAAACTTTAAAATCCAACAAAAGGCAACTAAAAAAGCTATAAGAAAGGAAGAGATGAAATATGAGGGTAGACTAGCCAATAATATAAAGCAGGATACAAAAAGATTTCAGTTATATAAAGAGTAAAAGGGAGGTGAGAGTTGATACTGGACCTCTGGAATATGATGTTGGTGAGGTGGTAATAGGGGACAAAGGAATAGCAGATGAACATAATGGGTAATGGATACAGTGTCTTCACTGTGGAAGACACTAACAGCGTGCCAGAAGTCCATGAGTGTCAGGGAGCAAGAGTGAATGCCATTGCTATTACAAAAGAAAAAGTGATATGCAAATTCAAGGTTCTTAAGGTGGGTAAATTAGCTGAGCCAGATGGACTACATCCCAGAGTCCTGAGAGAGGTTGCTGAAGAGAGAATAGATGCAATGGACATGATCTTTCAAGAATCACTTGACTCTGGCATGGTCCCAGAGGACTGGAAGATTGCAAATATCACTCCATGCTTTAAGAAGGGAAGGAGGCCAAAAAAAAAAAAGAAATTATAGACTATTTAGCCTAGCCTCAGTGGTTGTGAAAGTGCTGCAGTCTATTATTAAGGATGAGGTTTCAAAGTATTTGGAGACTAATGATAAAATAAATCGAAGTCAGCATGGTTCTTGTAAAGGGAAACCTTGCTTGACAAATCTGTTAAGAGTTCTTTGAGGAAGTAACAAGAAGGATGGACATAGGAGAGAAAGTGGATGCCACTTACTTGGATTTTCACAAGGCGTTTGATAAGGTGCCACACATGAGGCTGCTTAGCAAGATAAAATCCTGTGGTGTTACAAGGAAGATACTGGCATGGATAGCGGAATGGCTATCAGGCAAGGGAGCAGTGAGTGGGAATAAAAGGGGCCTTTTCTGGTTGGCTGCCTATGACTAGTGGTGTTCCTCAGGGGTCAGTATTGGGACTGCTGCTTTTCACATTGTCAATGATTTAGATAATGGAATTGAGGGCTTTGTGGCAAAGTTTGCAGATGATATGAAGATACACGGAGGGGTAGGTAGTGCTGAGGAAGCATGGTGATTGTAGTACGACTTAGACAAATTAGAAAAATAGACAAAAATGTGGCAAATGGAATATAGCATTGGGTAATATATGATAATACATTTTTGTGAAAGGAACAATAGTACGGGCCATTATCTACATGGGAGAAGATTCAAAAATCAGAGGTGCAGAGGAACGTAGGAGTCATCGTGCAAAACTGCCAGAAGCTTAATTTATAGGTTGAGTCTGTGGTAAAGAAGGCAAATGCAATGTTGGTATTTATTTCAAGGGGAACAGAACATAAAAGCAAGGAGGTAATGCTGAGCCTTTATAAGACACTAGTCAGGCTGCTCTTGGAGTATTGTCAACAATTTTGGGCCCCATATCTCAGAAAGGATATGTTATCATCAGAGTCAAGAGAAGGGTCACAAGGATGATTTGGGAATGATGGGGTTAACATATGAGGAGCGTTTGGCAGCTTTGAGCCTGTACTCACTGGAATTTAGAAGAATGCAGGGGGATCTCATCGAAATTTACTGAATGTTAAAGGACTAGATAGGGTAGATGTGGAGAGAATGTTTCCTATGGTGGGGGTATCAAGAACTAGAGGGCACAGCCTCAAAATTGAGGGGCAACTCTTTAGAACAGAGGTAAGGAGGGATATTTTTTGGCCAGAGATCAGTAAATCTGTGAAATGCTCTGCCACAGACTGCAGTGGAGGCCAAGTCCGTGTGTATATTTAAGGCGGATCGATCAAGGCATCAAAGGATATGGCGAGAAGGCAGATGTATGGAGTTGAGTGAGATCTGGAATCAGCCATGATGAAATGATGGAGCAGACTCAATGGGCTGAAATGGCCCAATTCTGCTCCTATGACCCATGGTTTTGGGGAGAAGGCAGGAGAATGGGGTTGAGAGGGAAAATAAATCAGTGATTATTGAATGGCAAAGCTGACTTATGGGCAAAATAGCCTAATTTGAAATATATATTCATAAGCAAAATAAATGCAATACACAGCTTGAGACAAGTGACTAAGAATAGGGATGAGTGGGTGGTGCATTACAATAAAGGTATCCACATTCTGGTAACAGGACAGAAAACAGCAACTAAGGAAACACTCAGTTTAAGGCACGTAAGTACTGTGCAGAGATTAAAGATCAGAAGTTTGTTCACCTTACAACAAAGGAGGCTATAAGGTGAAGCTAGAAAATTTGCCATGATGAAGTAAACCTGAAACTGAGGGAGTGAGCACAAGTTTAAAAAATAAAAAGTCTAGTTTCCATATAATTATTTTTATCAAGTGATGACGGCAATCAGTATGTAAGTATCAAAGTGATGGACTGCTCTTCAAGATAACCGAAAAACTGCAACTTTTGGGATGAATCAAGGTGAAAGCATAATGTTTCGTTTTTTTTTGGATATTTAGGTTAATATTAAACAGAAAATACAGAAAGATCCAACATACAGACATGTACTAAACTTAGAATACACACATGTGCAAAAATGTTATGTGAATGGTTAAACTGTCTTATCTACAAATTTGAAGTGCCTCCTATTAGAGATTTTGAATAAGTTGGAAAGAGAAATCGGTGGCAAATACTTAAGTTGTTAAAATTATTATTTCATTGACTATGTTAAGGTACTTTGGCTGGAACAATATGAACAATCCTAAATGCTTCAATGCATTAGACTCATTTTGTAAGGCACAAGAAAGTAGATTTAAGAATTAACCTCAAAATTAATTGTGATGTTAATTTTTTTCCAGGTAAAATTTAACAGCTAAGCATCAATTTCTTCAACAGACAATAAAGATAAAAATGGGAAGCAAATGCTGAACTAAAGCTAGATCTGAAATGTGCATATATAATTTAATTATTGTTTTTCTGGAGATCATTTATTTTTAAAATAATCTAATTTTGAACTATTTAATCATGATTAACATTGCCTGCAGGTAGTCTAGGTTATCAGGAACTTATTTCTTGTGCTTCAATAAGTGGTTTCATCAAGAGCAGTAACAGAAGCAGCCTCCCTATTACTGGTCAGCCAGGCAAAGAAGGAGACAATCTAAAATAGTCTTGTTAGAATAATATGTTCAGTAAACTGTACCTTACTGTCAGCTTTTATAACAATTCTTCCAAGTCCTCGTATGGGTCCTGGAGCTAGAGCATCTTGTCTGTCTTTAACAAAGGCCGATAGAATCTTCCAATAACTACTAATGTGTCTCTCTGCAAAGTTTATTAATCCAAAACGTAGGACCAATTTCTTAAGCCCCCAAACTGTCATCAAAACAAATTAAGAATACTTCATAAACATATTGCAACACATTGAATAGGAAAATATCCAACAATGGCAGCTTTTATAATGCTTAACTAGACCTCTACTTCCATCATATTACAGGTGGATTCTCGTTAATTGGGCCATCGGTTAATTGAGCAGCCGTTTATTTGGGTCAACTCTAAAAGAAAAAAATCTAAGTTGCTAAGATAGCTGGGATTCCCTTTGTTTATTTGGGCCACTATACTGCCTAATTGGGGCAGAAGACTGTTGCTGAACGGTTTCTAACGAGTGTAATTTGTGAGACCGTTAGGCACTACACCATGCTTATGGCAAAGAATTTTTAAGTAGTGTCAGTTGTGTGTGTTTGTGTTCAAATAACAGTGATTTTTGTCACTGATAGTTGGTGAGAATTAGCAGTAAGACAATTCAGATCTGTTTTGCTCACTGTGGCTTCAGGCATTCGGGCTTGGAAGCACCAGAAATGGCCATTAGACATAAGGAGTAAATAGTTTTTAAACAACATCAGTTACATGTGTTAGTGTTATTTCCTCCACTTGGGCTGTTGGATACTGATGGATAAAGCAGTGATTTTTTGATTATTTGTTTTTTATTTTGACTTTATGCAGGAAGGCAATGAAGGAAGTCCATTATCTGCACTAAGTGTCTGTGCTGATTTTGTTCTTTCAAGTCAAACAAAAGAACACTGTATTGATGAATTCTTCCATTGATAACTATTAGAACTCATACACAGTTTTATAATACTGTAGTAATATCAGTTGTGTTCTAATTTGTTCTGTATTTCATTTAAAAGCATAATTTTTACTCAGTTAAACAGCAGTTTGTCTTTGTTATGCCTTTTTCCTATTTCCACAAAACTTTGGCTAATATAGGGTCAGCTGCTTAGCTGGACCAAAGTGTATGGGTTCCGATGTGTCCCAATTAACTGGAATCCACTGTACATCTTAAAACACTTTCAATGGAACTTTAAAAATAGAAATACATCCAAGGATACTTCACAGATACATTTATCAAAATGGTAGGCACAAAAATGTCCAAATAATGAGAATACAAAGTTCTTAAGAGCTGACCACAGTTTCTGAGCAAGCGGAAGAATGACCCTATAAAATGAGTTAAACACATGACTGTTTTAATCATAAATCCATAAGGGACTTGAGAGATAAACCTTCAAGTGAGCTGATTTTTACAGTGGAAGAGTGATGGATGGTTACAACAAAAACATAGAACCACTGACCCTATAGATGACAAGAAGTTGATAGATTAACAGATAGGTTATGACTAGATAGAGAAGGTTAATGTGTTCTGAAAATAGAAGTAGGCTGTATTCACATTGAAATACATCTATGACTTAATAGCAATCAGAAATCAATTTGGCTAAATCTGAAACAGCAGTTCAGGACCAGGATAAAGTAATCATGGACTTTTTACTACGTAAATACAGAACATCTAGGACTGTATGTTAAATAAACCATTTGAGCAGAAGTAGATCTAAATGTTATCAGCATTCATATATTCATCTGACTCGGTCAGAAATGATGTTGACAAGACATGGTATGTTGATGAGACACAGGAATACAAACATACTTAGCAGACTCAAGAGTAATGAGTCCAAAACCAATAAAAGATAAACATCCTAAAATACAGATTGCTAAAACTTTTTAAAAAAGAGGGAAATCATGTTTAGCTGGTAGAGAGGCATAGGAAGAGAATGGTGCAGTTAGTTAGACTAAAGGATGCAGACACAAGAAAGAGAATGCTTGGCAATTGAAATTATAGAGAATGTCTTTTGATAGGGCTTTTTTAATGCCAGTAAATATTGAGATTTGGCAGGAGTGATTTTAATATGTGCAGATGAGCACAGATTTAGATGTGATAATTTATTCAAGAATGTAAACAGGAAGGGGAGACCAAAAATGAAATTAAAATAGAAAATGATGGAAACATTGCAAAAGAACAACTGACTGAAATCGTCATCCTCTCTGCAAAGATGCCAAATGACCGACTTTCACCATTTCCCGCTTTTATTTCAGATTTCTATTTTGACTTAAAGACCTTCTTAATATCGCTACACAAGTTGTGACTTTGTTCAAATACATATCCTGGATTTGGCTGACATTGAAGATCACACCCTTGTCCAGTAGCTAATCACAATCTGCAATGAGATTCTGGCATGATTTCTTTTAAGCAAGGATGGGCCATTAGTTCACAAATATAGAAATAGGAATTTTCCTGCTATAAAAAATGTGATGTGCAAACTGAGTTCGTGATGGGGTCCAGAATTGACCCTATGAACTGTGCTGCTATTGAGAGAGAGGGGGGGAGGTGTCCGGCGCAGATGTGAAAGAGAGAGAGAGAGAGACAAGATTTAATGTTATGGTTCCTCGGCTGATTGTTTAACTTTTCTCCAAGGACACTTTGCCTGCTTGTTAAGATTCCTGCAGAGACAGCTGGGATGAGCTGGTTGACGGACAGCCGGTGTCCAGCATGTGGAGATAAAAAGCAGGTCTGCTGAGACACAGGCAGACACACCATGGGACACTGAACGAGCTTGGTGCACCCACGTGAAGGTGGGGTTTTTGGAGGATCAATTCGGGGAAATCAGTGGCTTGCAGTGAGTAAAGGTGCGACCGGTGGGGAACTGTTTGTGTGTCCACCCTTGCCTGGGTGACAGGTCCACCACTGAAGAATGGTCGTAAGTGGTATGGTCATAGTCGGTGACCACTACAGGAAGACAACGGGAAGATCGACGGCAACGGCATCACCTCTCTCTCTCTCTCCAACAACTGCCTCAAACTGAACTGAACTCTGCATCATATCGTAAGACTGTATCCATTTACCCCTTGCTCTGAAAGAGCATGGTTTTGGTTCCTATTTCCACACTTCTGTATATATCAATGCTAACCTGTTTCATATACTTGCATTTTATAGTACTGTACTGCTTAGTTTACTAATAAACACTAATAGTTTATGGTAATACCAAACTTCAAGGTGTTTTTCATTTCTGCTGGTTCTTAACCTGGTCACGGGGTGCATGACAAAAAGGAGAGAATAAAAAAGGCCACAACAACTTCTGTAGTCCGATTTAGTTCCTTTTTTAAAGATTGTAACAATGTTGGCTTTTCTCAAGAATGCTTGAATTTTCTCTTTATACCAGATTCTGTGCCAGTTATTTTTCTCTGATTTGATGATGAGTCTCAGTTCAAGGAAAATGACAATGGGGTGGGTCAGATGGTTAGCAAGAGGTTCTCTTTCAGAGCATTGAGGGATGGTTTTTGTACTGATACATGGCATAGTGTTCTAAGTATCCTTCCATCCAGCTATGCTTTCCTAAAGGAAAGTTAGCTCATCTTTGGTTTGAAGTGTTTCCTTAGAAAAGAAACTTTGACTGCAACTTGGAAAGGGGACACACCATGTTTATTAGCAATAACCTCAATCTTCTTGGATCTATTGCACTTTTACTTATTTGCAATGACTGTGATGGTCTTCTGAATAGCTTCACACCAAATAAATTAAGGTCCAAAGACTTCTTCATGATTAGTGGACCATACTGTTGTCTGTAATATGCTGCAGCAGATGGGCCAGTTTTTTATTCCAACTAAGATTAAACAAGGTCATATCACTTCTTCAATCATGTTCTTCATCTTCAGACCAGACATGTTTGCCCTCTTCAGAATACCCATGACACATGCACAATGATAACGGCTTTCAATCCATTCAATATCGTTTTTGCACAGGTTAGCAAAGCCTCAAATTTTTTCTCAACATCAAACAAAACAAAGTCCTCAACAAGGCTGTCTCAGGCCAACCTCAAATCACTGCTGAGAGTTGCTGAGACTTTGGAGAGCATTAGACATGAAGGATTGTAAAGGCAGAGTGATGTATATAACTGTATGGACATTAGCAAAGCCTTTGTCAAGGTCCCCATGGTAGGCTAGTCTTGAAGGTTACATCACATAGGGGTCCAGGAGAGCTAGCAAATTTGATATACAATTGGCTTGATGGTAAGAAGCAGATGGTGATAGTGGAAGGCCGATTTCCATACCAGAGGCTTATGTTTAATGGTGTGCCACAGGGATCAGTACTAAGCCCATTGTTATTTGTCATTTATACAAACTATTTGGATGGGAATGGACAACAATGGTTAGTAAGTTTGCTCGTGACACAAAAATAGGTGACATCATAGACAGCAAAGGAATTAATCAAAAATTACAGGGTGAATCTTGATCAGCTACGTAAAGTGGGCCAAGTAATGGCAAATGACAGTCAATTCAAATAAATGTGAGGGTTGCATTTTAGGAAGTCAAATCAGGGTAGAACTTTTACAATGAACAATCGAGCCTTACAGAATGTTCTAGGACAGAGGGACCTATGAATACAAGTACACAGCTCCTTGAAAATGGCATCACAGGGTTGCGAAGGCAGTGTTTGGCACGCTGACCTTCAGTTAGGGCACTGTGTATACTGAGAGTGAATGCCTGCAGGCTTTTCCCTCTTAGGTTGGGTGAGTCTAGAACTAGAGGTCATAGGTTTGTGGTAAAAGGTGAAATATTTAAGGGTAATCTGGGATGGAGGGAACTCCTTCACTCTGAGGGTGGAGCGAGTCAGAAGTGAGCTGCCGGTGGAAGTAGTAGATGAATGTTCAATTGTAACATTGAAGAGAAATTTGGAGATGTACATAGATGTGAAAGGTATCGACAGCTATGGTTCAAGTGAAGGTAGATGGAACAGAGTAGAAGAACAGGCTGGCAGACTAGATGGGGGGACATGCCTGTTTCTGTGCTGTAGTGCTCTATGACTCCATAGGAGTTGATTTACATTGCAGCTGTACAAGATGTTGGTAAGATTGTACCTCGAGTATTGTGTACTTTGTTGGCTATCTTGATATAGGAAATACATAATTAAGCAGGAAAGATTGCAAAGAGATTTACGAGAATGTTGCCAGAACTCAAGGGCCTGAGTTTATAGGGAAGGTTGGGTAGGTTATGACTGTATTCCCTGGATCTTAAGAGGATGAGGGGTGATCTTTTTAAGAGTATAAAATCATGAGGAACACAGAAAAGGTAAATGCAAACAGTTCCCCCCCCCCCCCCAGAGAAAGATAATCAAAAACTAGATGGCACAGGTTTATGGCAAGAGGAAAAAGATGTAAAAGAGACTTGAGTAGCAACTCTTCACTTAGTGGATCTGTGTGTACATGGTACAAGCTACTAGAGGATGTAGTTGAGGCAGGCATAGTAACGACACTGAAAAGACACGTGGACAGATACAGGGATAGGAAAAGTTTAGAGGGATATGGGCCAAACAGTCAAATGAGATTAGCTTAGATCGACAACTTGCTCTATTATTCTTTGACTCCATTTCTGTTACCTCACTAGCTACCCATCTCAGAGCCAAAATTCATTCTGACATTTGTCACAGGATCCTTCAGCACAGAGTAGTTACTTAAAGGAAATGCTGCAGCACATTTTCATCAATCATGATCTACACAGGGATCACCAAGATCCGGAGGTATAACACAGTCATCATTTCTACATTCCTCGAAGGATGTGAAACCTGGCCAATCTACGGCAGCGTGTATGGAAGAGATTAAACAGTCAATGTTTTGAACTGAAGGGGGAAGAAGCCAGAATAAGAAGTTGAGGGGCTGGGAGGGGAAAAAGTACAAGCTGGCAAATGATAAGTGAAACCAGGTGAGGTGGGTGGAGGATGGGGATGAAGTGAGAAACTGGAAGGTAATAGGTGGAAAGGACTAAAGAACAAAATCAGAAAATCAAAAAGAGACTATAGAAAATCCTTTACTTTAAATAGTAAAGCCAGCATTCCTGTTGCAACCAATGTCACCAGCAGTGAGACAATGATCTCACTGTAATCATTCCCCTGAACGAAACATTCTGTGCACATACCAGATTCTTTTTTCCAAACAAGTCCTTGATTCTCAGCCTAACTATGGCTAGGAGATTTATGCGAGCACAAAACAAAAAGGAAAAATATGCTGAAAATATATCTCAAGAAAACAGATAGATATTATATTGTAAATCTGTAGTACCAATCCTTGAATATAGTCAATCACTGATAAGAGTGAGCTGATAATGTCCACAAGAACAAAGGGAAAAGTTTCTGTTTGGAATAGTGCTGACCAACTTGGGATGGAGTAATGTATTTAAAAAGTCTGGTGATGTGAAAGAAGGGCAATTTGACAAGAGTCAGAGAGATCAAGCTACAATGTCCATTAGCACAGGGACCTGTAGCATACTGGGAGCAAGAAATGGGTCTTATTGACCACATTTAATCAGAGAAACCATCTAGGAAAAGTAGGAAAAACATGGACTCAAAGCTAAGGTGAAATGAATCCTGCAACAAATGTGACATTAAAAATATGAGGAGCAAGGGTTATGAAAAAGTAGTATTTGAATGAGTGCTAATGACCTTGGTGTAAAACAGGATCTGGAGTATTTCACACTTGTTGCCTGAAAACACTGCTGGAGGGGTTAGGGCAATTTAAGATACTGGTTATGGAAAGAACCATCTTTTTCAGCTCTGGAATTTTGCCATTCTGTGCATAGTAGTAAGTACAGTTGAGTGCTCAATTTTCTGGGACCCCAACATATATTGTTTTCTCCCCTGAAGTGTTGCCACAGTTTCCTTCTAAAAGCTAAGATTTTTATAGCGTGGAAACTAGCTCTTTGGTCCAGCATGCCCATGCCAAGCAAATAGCCATCAGACCTATGGCCATTTGTCTGTGTTTGGCCCATATCCCTCAAAACATTTCCCATCCATACACAGTACTGTCCAAATGTATTTTAAGTTTTGTCACTGTACCTGCCTTAACCTCTTCCTCTAACAGCTCGTTTCACATACACATCACCCTACATGTGCAGAAATTGCCTTTTAAATCATTCCCCTCTCACAAAGCTGGAGCCACACCTAACATATACCTTACAACCAAGATCTAGAAAACATTTGGGTATCATATATCACAAATGCTTTATGTACTAAAAATCTCAAGGTGGTGAAAGAGGGATCTGGGGCTGAAATGTAAAGTTAACATAAGAGATTAACTTCATAGAACAGTTGATAGCTGCACAAGGAACAGTCATAAGGGACATTATTAAACGGTACATACATTTTTGGCATATGGACTAATGACGTTAAGGATTATTTTCATTCTGGTGTTTTTATCTAACAAAACAACATCAACCAGTTGTTTGAGAGTCAAATATATTACCAGCTACTGGAACAGGAAGCAGCTCCAATATCCAAAGATTCAGCCAGATCTGCACTATAGCAATAGCCCAAACAAGCATCACAAAGTAGATCGCACTTGTTTTCTTCTTTTTGGCAAATGACACAATTCCAGGCCTTGGTACTCTGATTGGAGTAAACAAGGTTGAGGAGGCAGAGGAGGTGGCAGATGGCGAAGAGCTGAAGTCTCTAGATTCAGCAGACCCTAGTGAGAGAAAAAAATACATTACTGTTTGATTAAATCAGCAACAGGAACACTGCAAGAACTAACAAAATTAAATGGCCAAGCTATAACTATTAAGTACGATCCAGAGCAAGGCAGTAACTAAATCAAGAAAACTGCCAAATTTCAACTAAAAACCAAAATGAAACACAATGATTTTCTGCAGGGAAAAAAGTCTGTCCATTTATTTATTGATTGATTGAGATACAGCGTGGAATAGGCCCTTTGAGCCGCACCTCCCAGCAATCTTTAATTTAACCCTACCCTAATCACGGAACAATTTACAATGACCAATTAACCCACTAACCTTTGGACTGTGTGAGGAAACAGGGGCACCCGGAGTAAACTCACACATTCTACAGCAAGGACTTACAGATTCCTTACTTTAGACTCTTTCAATATCAACTAAACTACTCATTCTCAGACTATCTTATTGCTCCTTCCAAAAACAATATTTGATTATGACTCTAAAGAGCAAACACAAGGAAATCTACAGATGCTGGAAATTCAAACCACACACACAAAATGCTGGTGGAACACAGCAGGCCAGGCAGCATCAATAAGGAGAAGCACTGTCGACGTTTTGGGCCGAGATCCTGGGACGAAGGGTCCTGGCCCAAAACATCGTCAGTGCTTCTCTTTATAGATGCTGCCTGGCCTGCTGTTCCATCAGCATTTTGTGTGTGTTGTTTATGACTCAATTATTTAGTTCACCTTAATAGTATTAATGGCAACTAACAATGTCTAAAGTGATTCTATTCTTACCCCTAGTTTTAACATGTGTCCTTTGGCACAACTTTGTCACCAAGCAAACAATTTGTCATTTGCCTCAATGAACATTTCCAAATATGTAAAAAAAAAGAGCCAGAAGTCATGATCTGTACTGGAACCAACAACAAGGATTCACATTTGTTTCACATTCAGGTCAAAATTTTAGGAGTTAGGAAGTTTGAAAGCAGATACATACTCCTGGTGACATATACAAGTGAACAGAGAAGCAGGAATACATGAGAAGTCAATGCTTGTTGCAGAAACAATGCAAATAGGTGGACTTGGATTCTTGATGCACTGGAAACAGTCACGAAGCAAAAGGGACTCGTACAATTTGAACAGCTTAAAAAGACCAAGACTAATATCGCCTGGAGAATTGGTGTTTTGGTTGCTTATATAAGATAACTAGAAGATGCAGCAGACTGAAGAAGGCAAGAGAAGATACAAATTACTGTGAGCAAAGGCAAAGAGTGGTTGTAGACGGATCATGTTCTGCATGGAGGTCAGTCACCAGTGGAGTGCCTCAGGGATCTGTTCTGGGACCCTTACTCTTCGTGATTTTTATAAATGACCTGGATGAGTAAGTGGAGGGATGGGTTAGTAAGTTTGCTGATAACACAAAGGTTGCAGGTGTTGTGGATAGTGTGCAGGGCTGTCAGGTTACAGTGGAACATTGGGCAAAACTGGGCTGAGAAGTTGCAGGAGGAGTTCAACCCAGGTAAGTGTGAAGTGGTTCATTTTGGTAGATCAAATATGATGGCAGAATATATTATTAATGGTAAGGCTCTTGGCAGTGTGGAGGATCAGAGGGATCTTGGGAGTCCAAGTCCATAGGACGCTCAAAGCAGCTGTGCAGGTTGATGCTGTGGTTAAGAAGGTGTACGGTGTATTGGCCTTCATCAATCGTGGAATTGAATTTAGGGACCGAGAGGTCATGTTGTAGCTATTTCGGACCCTCGTCGGACCCCACTTGGAGTACTGTGCTCAGTTCTGGTCGCCTCACTACAGGAAGGATGTGGAAGCCATAGAAAGGGTGCAGAGGAGATTTACAAGGATGTTGCCTGGATTGGGGAGCATGCCTTATGAGAATAGGTTGAGTGAACTCGGCATTTTCTCCTTGGAGCGACAGAGGACAAGAGGTGACCTGATAGAGGTGCATAAGATGATGAGAGGCATTGATCATGTGGATAGCCAGAGACTTTTTCCCAGGGCTGAAATGGTTGCCACAAGAGGACACAGGTTTAAGGTGCTGGGGAGTAGGTACAGAGGAGATGTCAGGGGTAAGTTTTTTTACTCAGAGTGGTGAGTGCATGGAATGGGTTGCCAGCAATGGTGGTGGAGGCAGATACAATAGGGTCTTTTAAGAGACATTTGGATAGGTACATGGAGCTTAGAAAAATAGAGGGCTATAGGTAAGCCTAGTAACTTCTAAGGTAGGGAGATGTTCAGCATAGCTTTGTGGGCCGAAAGGCCTGTATTGTGCTGTAGGTTTTCTATGTTTCTATTAGGGGGGGTACACATAATTAGAATAAAGGAAGTTCTAAAGTGAAAAGGATCAGGCAGTAGGTAAATTTGTGGTGGACTATCTTGAGTATTGAGTGCAAAAGCATAGATCCCAATTACGAGATAGCTGCAAACTGAACTAAAATTGAGTAGCAGTAAGCGAGATAGGGTATTCAAGGAGATCCATGGTTACAACATTTTCAGAGGAAGTAGAACAAAATTAAAGGAATGATAGACTTGGAAGCTTTTAAGTATAAAATTTATTTGGTTAGACTTAAACAATACAGGAATTACAACAACGCTGGTTGAATAGTACATTATAGTGATAATGGAAGACCTCAATTACACTGGACAGCAATTTTTTTTGAAAGTATTGAACACTGAGCATCTACAGCACATTACAAGTACATTAAAGTTGTGCTGACCATGTAACCTACTCTAAGAAGCTGCCTCAAATTTCCCTACCACACAGCCCTCTATTTTCCTAAGCTCCATGTACCTATCTAAGTCTAAGACCCGATTGCATCTGCCAAAATTTGGCTTTTAATTTTCAAAAACAAGTAAAAAAAATGCTGACTCCCTTTCTTCTTCCAATATTTATTGAAGTTCAAAGCTGCTATAATTTTCTCTCATTAGGCCTAACTAGCTAATGTTCACATGAATCCAAATGGAAAGTTGTCACCAGATTAACTCAGAAGCACATGAAAGTTGAACAGATTCTTATCACAAAGTCAAAAGCATAAATGCCCACACAAGCAAAGGGTTCCCACATACTGCGGTCTCAAATATTATTTATTCAAAATATCCCTAGTAATCAATCTGTGCATCAATTGCTGCATAAAAGTTGACAATAAAGCAGTTTGTAATAAGTAGTAAAATAAAAACTCAGAACCGATCAATAAATTTTAAAAATAATTTACAGTAACCATGCAAACACAAATATTCAAATGAGGAGAAACTTTAATACTAATTTGCTGAAAACGAATACATTTCGACTGTATTTTATTTAAAGTTAAATTCATTATTTTAATGTTACAACCACCAGTTGAAATTATTGTTTCCTCAGCCTTTGTGGTTTTTGAAGCTGAACGAAAAAATTGCAGACTACTTGTATCATCACGCAGGAATTTGGAGAAACTAAAAATTAACTTTTATTGAATATAATGCAATTAATTGCATAATGGTGCTGACAATTTGCAATAGTTCAACTAAGCTAAAAATATTTTGTTGATGATTTTCATTTGTACACAGTGTCAAAGGCTGCTCAGTTAAGCGTCCAACAATGATCAATCAGTGTTGATGAATTTTAGTTGCCCTGATACCGTTTCTCCTTGAGCACAATGTCCTGGTGAAACATTTCATCACACTCATCACTGACAGCACTAAGATTTGCAGGGAAGAAATCTAAATGGGAATGCAGAAAATGAATCTTTAGTGACATGCTGCACTTCATAGTCTTCGTTTGCTTGAAGCATATTGTCAACCAGTTGCACGTAATTTGGTACTCTGTAGTTGCCAACAAAATTTTCAACAACATTCTTGAATGCCTTTCTCCAGCCCCTCTGGAAGCTGTTCGAACTGCCTGATGTTGATGGCAAAAAAAATGACTTCCTTAATCTTGGCATCAGTTACTCTGGGAAATCTCTCTCTCAAATAATGAAATCCTTTATGAACATATCTGCCTGGTGACAGCAGATTCCATCCTTGCAGTCTTGAACACAGTAATTCTGCTTTCACCTTTGACAAACCCAAATCTCTAACCAAGTCAATTAACTCAGATTGACTTATCAGAATGAGGCTCACTCAACATAAACGTTCAAAATTGGTATCAGTATCATTTTCCATTCCTGGCTCGTGAATCATGACATCTTTGTCGGCCTCTTCTAGACTCCATGTCTCTGGTGGCTTTGGTACTGGAAGACTATTGTCATGCGGCACAGGTCTTATAGCTGAAGGGAGACTGGCGAATTCAATGGCTTTCTTGTTTTTAGCAGAGAAACCAGACACACCGTTCAGACAGATGCAGCAGTCTGTCACATGATCCTTCTGCTCTCACCACATCATCAAGACAGCAAACGAGATTGATTTCCCAGTACCTCAGAGCCAAGCTCTACGATCGACAGTGCATGTTGTACAACAGATGTGGGGAGCCCAGGCTTTGTCTTGGTCACGGTTGTTGCAACATTGGCGAGACATTTTGTTATCACAAGTAGTCCTGAAAACACATACTTTATTATAATGAGTACACACAATATGTTATGTGTGTAGAGCAGGCGCATCAATGTGATCGCAAACTGATATACATGTAAACACAATGCATAAAACAGTGTGAGCATGATGATTTTACAGCCTTTCTAAATCTGGTCCTGCCATGCACCATGCCCTGCCTAAGCATGTTTGAACAACATAGAAAACTTTCAGCTCACACTGTGGGCAACATTTTAGCAGACTCGAATTATGAACTGAAATAACAAATATAGGCGATTAAAAAAAGGTGAGTAATAAGGAAATTTCATAGTAATTCTCATGATCAGCAGCCCACACTCCACAAGATATACCCAAAAGTATGTAGGAAGCAAAATCTTTGTTGTTCAGTGTTACTTTATGACTGACGGGGAAAAGTAAACATGTATGGGATAATTAACAGATAAATTCTTGATTTTGTAAGACTTAAATGAATTTCCAACTCAATGATGTTATTCTCCTGATGAGATGGAAGGTATTAGAATCTGGAGTAACCAACAATGTACTGGAGGAACTCTGGATCATGCAGTGTGTGTGTCAACATTTTCTTTCCTCCCACAGATGCTGTATGACCTGCTGAGTTTTCCAATGGTTAACATAAGTAGAGAAACTGTGGAGTGAATTGGCAAAGCAGAACTATAAAGTCAATGGCATACTTCTTTCTCCTAAATACTTCACAATTTCTTAGCATTAGTGTATTTTTAAGGATTTTAATGATAACAAGCTTGATAAAATAAACTACTGTAGTGGATTCCACATGAATCAAACTTGTTTGGTCAAGAAATATTTCTTAAAACACTGTATTTTGACATTTACCATCTCGTAGAACACCATGCATTCAGGTCCACGAAACCTTAATTGGTATCCCTCAAAACACTAAGATCAATCTGGAGCCTTTTGGTCATATCTTTATTTTATGCTATTCCCGTTAGTGAATAATTGTCTATTTGATGAAAAGCGGCCACACAAATTCACAACAAATTTGGAAGTAGCACTGTATCAGTGAGGTTATAACCTAATACATGGATTTTTAGCAAGATCTATTCTTTTGTGTGTTGGGGCTATAAACCTCTAATTTTTCTTGCTATTGGCACTTGGCCAGTGGTGATGGATAACTGGACTTCATGGAGGCTGAATGAGGGTGGCAGAACAACATGCATGACTGGGTGAAAAATAAGCTCCAAAATTAGCCTATGTAGCATTCTTACTCTCTGCAGATTATATTAAATTCTTTCAAAACAGTATAAAAGGCTGAGGATAGGGCCAGGCATTGATTGTAGTCTATAAAGCTGGAGTCACCTCTAGTTCTAGACTGTCTCATAGGAGGAAGCATCTCTCCATGTCCATCCTGCCAAGACCCCTTATTATCTTTTATGTTTCAATTAAGGAGATTCCTGCTGTTTTAGGGGGAAGCAAGACTAGCCTGTGAAACCTTTCATTGCATAATACACCCATAATTATTATTCTTATGACAGAGCTTCAGCTGTAAGATCAAGCACAGAATTATACTGTCAACATTGGGATGTTCTTACTCTGATAAACAATGTATTTATCAACTCAGAGATTTCCTTTCAAAACAACTTTCATTTATAAAGTAATTAAATCAACCGTTGTGGATGTACATGGGCTTATTTGAACATAGCTGCTGCTATCAGAATCAGGTTTAATGCCACAGGCATAGGTCATGAAATTTGTTGTTTTGCAGCAGCAGTACTGTGCAATACAGAATAATAAAAAACTATGCATTACACTAAGAAATACACATTAAAATTAAGTAGTACAAAAAGAGAGCAAAAAAATGTGTTCATGGGTTCATTGTCCATTCAGAAATCTGATGGCAGTGGGAAAGAAACTGTTCCTGAAACATTGAGTGTGTGCCTTCAGGCTCCTGTAATTCAAGGTTCAAAGTAAAATTTATTATTAGAATACATGCATGTCACCACATACAACCCTGAGATTCTTCTTCTGCAGGCATACTTAGCAAATCTAGTAACTGTAAACAGGACCAATGGACAACAAACCATGCAAATGCAGATATAAATAAATAGCAATAAATAACAGGCATGAAATAACAAGATAGAAGTCCTTAAAGTGAGACCATTGGTTGTGAGAACACTAGTAGTAGAATGAGTAGTTATCCCATTTGTTCAGGAGTCTTGATTATTCAGGGGTAGTACCCCTGCTACTATCCCTGTTCTTGAACCTTTGGGGTGTGAGTCCTGAGGCACTTGTACCTTCTACCTGATAGGAGCAATGAAAAAAGAGCATGGCCTGGGTGGTGAGGATCATTGTTGATGGATGCTCCTTTTCTACGATGATGTTTCATGTAGATGTGCTTAATGGTTGGCAGGATTTTACCTGTGATGTACTGGGCTGAATCCACTACCTTATATAGGATTTCCCACTCAAAGGCATTGGCATTCCCATACCAGGCCGTAATGCAGCCAGTCAGCACACTTTCCACCACATATCTATAGAAGTTTGTCAAGGTTTCTGATGAGATGTCAAATCTCCGCATATTCCTGAGGAAGTAGAGTTGTTGTCATGCTTTCTTTGCTATTATATTTTTATGATGGGTCCAGGGCAGGTCTTCTGAAATAGTGACACCTAGGTATTTAAAGTTATTGATCCTCTCCTGAAGTCTACAATCAGTTCCTTGGTCTTATTGACATTGAGTGAGAGGTGGTTGTTATTACATCACTCAGCCAAATTTTCAATCTTGCTCCTGTATGCTGATTCATCTTCACCTTTGATGTAGCCACCACAGTGGTGTCACCAGCGAACTTGTATATGGTGTTGGAGCGGTACTTCGCCCCCTGCTCTACTCACTTTATATCTATGACTATGTGGCTAAGGACACATTCCTGTGGAACAATAGGCAGTCTACCTCCTCCTTGATGGTATCAATGAGAAGAGGAAATGTCCTGGGTGATAGGGTTCCTTAATGATGGATGCTGCCTTTTTGAGGCATCACCTTTTGAAGGTGTCCTCGATTATGGATCAGCCCATGATGCAGCTGACTGAGTTTACAACTTCCTGCAGCTTTTTCCAGTTCTCTGCAGTGGCCCCTCCAAACTAGAGGCTACGAATCCTGAAGCCAGTAACTCATCTCCTAACTCCCCAGACCCTATCCATAGTTACAAGGCTCAAGTTAGGACTGTGATAGAATATTCTTTCACTTGCCTTAATAAGGCAGCTTCAAAAACACTCAAGAAACACAACCCCATATGGGATAGGAATCTCATCCACTACCAACTCACAGTGACAGTAGTTGTTGGTACACTACAAAATGAACAGTAACAACATACCAAGACTCCTTGGGCATCACCTTCCAAACACAGCTAGAACAATGGCAACAAAATTCAGTCAATACCACCACCTGGAATTTGCTCCCCAGGCCACTCTCTATCCTGATTTGGAAATATATAGTTGTTTTTTCAGTGTTGATGGGTCAAAATCCTGGCACTCTCTCCCCACTGCATGGTGGGTATACCCACATGTCAAGAACTCCAATGGTTCATGAAGGCAGCTCACCACCACCTTCTCAAAGACAATTAGGGTTGGGCAATTAAATACTGTTATAGTATATATTAATTTACTTCAAATATTTGAAAATCGAAAAACTTAATGTAGAAAATCCAACATAAATACAGAAAATACTGCTAACACTAAGTAGGTCAGGCAACATCTGTGAAAGATTGATGACTTTTTGTCAGATATTTACTTCAAATATATACTGAGTGTTGTTCAAATTTCTGCACATACTTGTAAAAACACATACAGTGTATCAGTATCTCCACATGATCTATCTGGGTTACAGGAATGAGAGTACAAATGGAATCAGTGCTAGAAGACGTCATTACAGCAATATAGTATATCCAGGAGTTGCATTATTAACAGTACTACTGAGGTTGGAGCCTGGTTGAAGGTTCAGTTAGCACTTCTCCAACTATGAAAATTTTAAGTGACCTCTTCGTAATATGTATTCACAAGTGAAGCCCTGGACAGAGTGCTAAAATGATCAAATACTCTGCAGGGTATAACTGTAGCGTACCATTATATAATTAATATATTTTAGCTACTGTGCAATTTAGTTATTAACATCTTAGAAGATATCATACTTCAAATTTTCTTTCCTCAATTCATATCGGCAGAATACAATTAATCACCTGATAATTCTTTTGCTGGATTTTCCTCTTGGTGACTTGAGAATCCTATCATTGATACTGCCATATTAACAGTGCTGAAAACCATTTGAATCATATGACCTGGCAGCTCCAAACCTGCAGATAAAAAAACGAAACAAATCAGAAGACAACTAGCAGCCTGAACATAACACAACACTGAAAACAGAACTAAGCATATTCTACAAATAAAATAAAATCAATAACTGTAGCCAACAACTACAGACTTACAGGCACTGACAATATAAAATTCAAGCCCTTTTAAGTCTTTGCCCTAACTTTTCCAAAAACTGAATGAGACTTATAAACCCATACTTTCACATTCCAATTCCTCTCACAAATATCAGAAAGAAACCTTATTAAGCAGGAAGAACATACATCTAAAAGAACTTGCTTTTCCCATCTTGATGGTCTGGATTGTTCTGCCACAGGGTTATCAGCTATAATTGCCCCTCATATTCTCTGCTTCCCAGGACCTAACACAGCTGAATCTAGAAAAGTCGATATTTGGGTTGGATAATCCTGGAATCAACCAGGAGCTCTGAACAGCTGGAGTGGGCGTAGTAATAGTGAAAGCAAGCCCTAAACATTAAATTCTTCTGGAAGGCCGACTGCTCGTAACAGTCTGTCCTAGCTTTTCTGTTGTCAAATTATAGAACATTTGCCTTTGACATATAGAAATATATAAAATTTAAAAAATTATAAAGTTAAACATTTAAATAATTGAACATAAAAAAACAAAATCAACTAAAAGCAATTAAGAATGCTTAAATGATTTAAAACCCAGAGTACATTTTTTTTAAAATTCTGCTTACTTTATCCTTATGTTTTTGTAGCTCTACAGCTTCTATGCAAACGCTGGATATGCAAACTACTTCATCAGGTCCAGAGTGGTACAGATTCCACATCTTAAGTTTTGGGGAATCTTAGCAAGGTAATGCTTCATCTGGGTTCCAGTGGAATACACTTCAGCAATCTAATCACAAATACCAAATTTGAAGGCTGGAATTTTGTAATCAGCAGCAGAAAGAGGATGCTCACCATCCATTGTGCTTACTTAACCTCCAACGATAGTGGCAAAATATGGGAGCTAAAGGTATTTCATGTGTTTTACTGATTGCTTCTTTTGAAGCCTTACACTTATAGAATTACAAATCTGATTTGATGCTTAAAGGCAAAAAATGTTATTACTAAAATTTCAAAACATGACATGCTTTTTAAAAGCTAACAAATTTAAAGTGAAACTGATAATTATCGCTAACAGATCAGTAAAACATGCCACTCAAAAGCTGGAGTGAGAAATTGCCAGATGAATAATGACAATAGTTAAAAGGGAGGTGCATAGTGATATAGTAAGGGTTCAGGGTCAAATGGAAGATCATGCTAGTTCTGTTTGTTGCTTGGATTTCCAGCATCTGTAGATTTTTCTTTTTTTGTGGTTTGATTACTACTCTGTGAAGTCTCTTCCAGGGATGCCTACCCTGAAGGTTTAAATCTTTCCTTCGACAGGAGTTCAGTGAAACTCTCACTGCTCCCCCACTGTGATCCCTGCTGCTCTCTGACTCTTTGATCACGTGCTTATCCAGACCCTTTGCCACCAGCTTATACCACATGGTTTCCAGATTCTTTTTCAAGCTTCTCAATTTGGAACCTCTGAGGACCCCAGGTACTCACATTCAATTGACTGCTCCATCAGAACAAGCAGGATCTCCCTGTGGTCACCCATTTTAACTCCACTTCCCATTCCCACATGACCATGCATGGCCTCCTCCACTGCCGTGATGAGGCCACACTTAGGTTGGAGTAACAACACCTTGTATTCCGTTTGGATAACCTTCAACCTGATGGCATGAACATCGATTTCTCAAACTTCTGATAATGCCCCCCCTCACCATTTCCCACCCCATTTTCCCTCTCTCACTTTATCTCCTTGCCTGCTCATCACCTCCCTCTGGTGCTCCTCCCCTCTTCTTCTTTCTTCCATGGCCTTCTGTCTCTTTCACCAATCAACTTCCCAGCTCTTTACTTCATCCCTCCTCCTCCAGGCTTCACTTGGTGTTTCTCTCTCCCCTCCCCCCACCTTATAAATCCACTGCTCTGCTTTTTTTTACTCCAGTCCTTCCAAAGGGTTTTGGCCCAAAACTTTGATTGTACTTTTTTCCACAGATGCTGCCTGGTCTGCTGAGTTCCTCCAACATTTTATGTGTGCTGCTTGGATTTCCAGCACCTGCAGATTTTCTCTGGTTTGTAGTTAGTGACCCAGCTTGTGTTGTCTACTATAAGTAAAAACGCCCACACAGTAAATGAACAATACATGCTTCATCATTAGCAAAGATATGGAACAACAACTATCTGCTGGAAAAAACTCAGTGGGTCAAGCATCATCTATGAGATGAAGGGAACTGTTGACATTTTGGGTCAAAACTCTGCACAAAGAACTCATTGAGTCTTTCCAGCAGATTGCTTATTGCTTTAGATTCCTGCATCTGCAGTCTCTTGTTTCTCCAAAATTATAAAAGAAACCATTATGTTTACTCACAAAACAGGGTGAGTATTGCTTAATAATTTAATGAAACATGTCAATATATATATGTTTACATATAAATTTAAGTCACTTTGCGCAGTATCAACTCACCAGTGCCATCCCCTGTCCCTTCCTGAAATGCTCCCATTACCAGCAGAATGACTATCACCAGAAAAACTGGAATTTGCCAAGCTCCAGCAATTGATGCTGTAAGGAAAATGAATTATTAATCTACAAACTTGAACATTCATTTTAGATTTAGGATACTAAGGAAATTAGAGATAGAAACATGGAAAACCTACAGCACAATACAGGCCCTTCCGCCCACAATGCTGTGCCGAACATATACTTGCTTTAGAAATTACCTAGGGTGACTCACAGCCCTCTACTTTTCTAAGCTCCATGTACCTATCCTAGGGTCTCTTAAAAGACCCTATTGTATCTGCCTCCACTACCGTCGCCGGCATTCCATTGAGCAGCCCATTCCATGCACTCACCACTCTCTGCATAAAAAACTTATCCCTGACATCTCCTCTGTACCTACTTCCAAGCACCTTAAAACTGTGCCCTTCCGTGTTAGCCATTTCAGCCCTGGGAAACAGCCTCTGACTATCCACATGATCAATGTCTCTCATCATTTTACACACCTCTATCCGGTCACCTCTCATCCTCTGTCGCTCCAAGGAGAAAAGGCCAAGTTCACTCAACCTATTCTCATAAGGCATGCCCCCCAATCCAGGCAACATCCTTATAAATCTCCTCTCTACCCTTTCTATGGCTTCCACATCCTTCCTGTAGTGAGGCGACCAGAAATGAGCACAGTACTCCAAGTGGGGTCTGACCAGGGTCCTATATAACTGTAACATTACCTCTCGGCTCTTGAACTCAATGAAATAGTTTCCTTAGATTCCCATAATCTATTGTAATTTCCCACTGATATTAGTTTTCACAGTGGACCTTATTAAGAGTTTCTTTGTAGAAGTCCTATAAGAAAGACGGATTTCGCTATCATCCGTGTAAAGCCTGGATTGGATGTGAAACAAGATAACAAATTTAATTAAAATTGAGATCACAATACTTGTAAATACAATTAGGCCATTCTCTGAAAAACATGTTGAGTGGCCTATGTCCTTATCTATTGAAATTATTCAAATACAAAAATAAGTTTGTTATATTTACAAAATAACACTGCAGTTGAGGTTTCAACAGTTCAGCTGAAATGTGAAACCACAGAGGAATGATCAATGTAGCTGGTATGGGGAGCCTGAAAAATATAAAAAATGACATTTCAACATCGAGAAATTGTCAAAGATCATTTTAAAAAGATACAGAATCCCTTCCAGTATAATCCACAACAGTTAATGATAAACGTGAAATTATGCTGAGTATTCAGATTTGATCTAGACATAAAGAGTGCTGCGATAAGGAGGAATCAGTGTGTCTTTGCATATGAAGCACAGAAAATTAAATGTACAGATATAGCATGCTAACAGAAAGGCAAATGGAATGAAAAATAGAGCTTTTGGTCACATTTTGATTATATTGTGCTATAGATTTCCCAAAACCAGACTGCATTAAAAAGCTAATTCTCTTTACATATATTATCCTAAAGTACTTCAGGATTTTAGTTAACATTGAGGTACTTTTGGAATTTACCAGTGAAGAAAAAATGCATCACTGCTACATCTTTCCTGATGTGGTTTGTTTATCTCTATTACCGTATCTCACTACTTGCAAGTTCACAGCTGTTGGTGATTACTTATTATCTCATTGTTAACCAATTAGTTTTCATCATCAGGGTGTCCATTTTATATCTTTGTACATTTCATTTAGTAGTTAAAAGCACTCATTAGAAGTCAAAGGAATTTCAATCAATATTTGAATCTGCCTTTTACACAGGCTCCTTGCATACTGTAACGCATTGGTGAATAATAAAATCGCCTTCAACTACAGCTACTTTGGAACTGGAGTTACCCATTGGTCTAGCTTGAAAAAACAGGCAAAACTCTTGAGCGAGGGCAGAATAATTACCATGTGCAATATCCTGCGAGAAACACTAACAGACCATCAATTCTCCCTATTTTGTTTTTTCATTCCCAATTAAGGATTACCGTACTTACATTCTTGATGTGTTAGAATGGGACTGCAGGAGTCTCTACTTAAAAATATTGTGGTGAGCATTTGGTCCATAATGACAGACGAGGAAGCTCTTTCACTCAACAACAGTTTCATTGTGATAAACACAAAACAGACGGGGCATCATGACACGGAGAGTGAACCCAACCAGTCTCACACCGACGGGGGAGGTGACCATCACACACTCTGGTTACAGTTAGGGTGACCCACAAATACACAAGCAAATAACTGTATAACCCAAGCTAAAAGGTAACAATAAATGAACTGGAAATTCCCACCATAATCCGACAAAAGCATTTTAACACAAGCTCAGTAAACAGTGCTGGTCATTAGAAATGCAGGGCAGGCTGTCGACCACACCCCCCCCACCCAGAATGTCACACTGCCCCCACCCAAGGGGTCAGCCATCCCCGGCAACCCCAGAGTCCATTGCAAGATCCAAAAGTTCCAGTGGGCGTTGACACTGCCGCCTGTTTGTGTGAGGCAGGAGGCAGGGCCCCCGGAGTGTCAGTTCCGTCCTTCAGCCTCACTGGGCCAAGGACCGAAATAGTGCCAGCCGTTCTGGTGCAGCACAACTGCCTTCCACCGCTCAGGTAACTGCACTCGATATATCACATCAGAGATGTGGTCCAGCACCTCTCCAGGCCCCTTCCAGTAGCTTCCAAGCCTGGGGGATAGTCCCTTCTTCCAGGAGGGGCAGTAGACACTTAAGGGGGCCCCCACCATGTACTGCTGCATTGGTACCCCGGACTGGCAGCCGAGGCCCTTCCGGGCCATGCATGAACAACTCCACATCCTGCCTGCATCCAGGCCAATAGAAGCGTTCACGCAGCCTGCTCACGTCTTTGCAACTCCGAGATGGATGGCCCCCACCAGCCCATGCACCGAACCGCAGCACCATGGCGCGGAGCCCCCGAGGGAACACCATCTGCAAGAGTCTGTCACCATCGGACAACTGTCACTGCTGGAACAGCAACCCGTCGTGGACTTCCAGTGTTCCCCACTGCGAGTACAGGGCCTTGGTCTCTGGGTCCAGGGCAGACACCTCTGCCCACTCCAGCCTTTGCCCCACAGTTAGCCATTCCCTTACCCGGGCCAGCACAGAATCGCTCACCTGATCGCTGCGCAGCTGCTGGTCCATGGTGAGGAGGTGGTCGCTGGCTGTCAGCAGAAGTGCCATCACTGACGCTGTTGCGCTGGGCCGCTGCCAGGTGTGCCGCACTGCTGTGGGCCACTGTGAAACCGGTGGTGGTTGTCGCTCCTGCTGGGACTGCTTCCTGGAGCTGCCCTGCCGGAGAGCGACGGCTTCAGCACCGAGGTAGGGTGTTGCCCCCAACACATCCATGCAGAACCCCCAGCGGGACAGCAGGTCCAGGTCAAGGATATAGGACTATGGGCTGTCGGCGAGACACATCTCGTGCTCCACCGTGTTACTCCCCACTGCGATGCGCAGCCTCCTCTTCCCTCACATCGCCACACAGTCACCGGTGACCGTCGTCAGTTGAACTGCCATCGTTGTCCACCCAGGTGGGGATGGCTGGTCCGTGTTGGGGAGGACACCAGGATGGATGATGGTGATGGTGCTGGTTGGACCCATCTCACGGACTCCTCCTCGTCAGAGTCCTCCTCCGCCTCGGTGACACAAGCCCGGGCACGCTGCATGCAGGGCGATGCTGGAACATTTGGGGGTGGGCGGCTAAGATCGCTTCTGCTCTCTCTGCCTCGGCCAGCACCTCGTCCAGCGATGATGGCGACATCAGGCGAACATGCTGCCAAAGGCGCTCCGGCATCAGCGCCTTCACAAAGGCGTGGAGAGCAAGCTATTCCTGGGCCACGGGAGGAACTCGGGGTACCAGGGAACTCAAGCACAAAGGTTGAGATCTGCTGCTAGCGCCCCCAAGTTTTCTCCCATATGGTGCCATCTGCTGCACAGTTCTTCCCTCATTGCTTCCGCCCACGGCCTCTGCTCAAAACTCCGCTCCAGCGCCATTACGAGCGCCCTGTAGTCACATGGCTCTGCCAGCGTTATGTCGAGGAGGGTTCACACGGCATTTCCCTCCAGAGCCAGGGCAAGGTGCACCACTGTCTCGGTAGGGCTCCACCTGTTTGACTTGGGACCAAGTTTGACTTGCGCCAGGTACGGCTCCAGGCGGCTGGTACCATCGTATCTTCAGGTTAGACCTTGAGGCACAAATTATCAAGGCCCTTTGATCTTCCTGTTGTTCCGGCGGCGTCTGCCATGGTGCCCATCCTCCCGTGACTATGGCGTCTTGGGTTCCCTGGTGTGGGTTGCTACGGAGGTGAGTGATGTGCTCCGCTCTGTCCCCGGGTTGGGGAGCCTGGCTACACTCACTCTGTTGTGGCTCCCTGGGAAGGTACGATGCTCGGTTCCCAGGTTCTCCCTCCGGGTCCCATCTTCACCAGCCTTGCCCGTGGACGCGGGGGAGGCATACTGCTCGGTCCCTTGTCTGATTCCCTGGGTTGGAAGGCACTCTAACCGCCGTTGCAGCTCTTCACACCCGTCTTCGAACTGTTCAATCTTGCATCCCACTCCTGACACCAATGTGGCGAGCATTTGGTCCATAATGACAGACGAAGAAGCTCTTTCACTCAACAACAGTTTCATTGTGATAAACACAAAACAGATGGGGCACCATAACCCGGAGAGTGAACCTAACCAGTCTCACACCGATGGGGGAGGTGACCATCACACACCCCGGTTATAGTTAGGGTGACCCACAAATACACAAGCAAATAACTGTATAACCCAAACTAAAATGTAACAATAAATGAACTGGAACTTCATAATCACACAAAAACATTTTAACACAAGAACAGTAAACAGTGCTGGTCATTAGAAATGCAGGGGCAGGTTGTTGACCATGCCCCCTGCCCAGAACGTCACAGTATTTTTAAAGAAAGGTTTCTTACCTAGGTAAAAGAGAAGCACTGTCCAAACTGGAACAGAGATTGTTTTAAGAAAACGCTCTGTTTTTGTATTCCACTTAAATGAAACTGCCAATACATATCCAACAACAAGAGTCCAGACCTGTATCAAATGAAAATAATTGTTATAAATATTTTGTTAATATCAGAGGTATTTCAGTTCAGGACAATCAAAAACAATATTGTAGCACCATGAAAATTCTATTTTTTTTAAAAGAACTTACTGGATTTAGAATATTTTTGACATTAAGTGTTAGATACATTCTTGCCAAAAGGTTATTGGTTACAAATAATAGAGACGGCCTCCTGGAAAAAAATTATGAATTATCAATATAAATGATCAATTATCATCAAGTTTTAATCATATGAAATCTTTATCAAAATATCTTCCAACATATGGCTACAGCTGAGATAACCAAGCAAGCATCCATAATTTTGAGTTGTATGTAATAGCTGTTTATCCTTTAGATATACACAGGATGACTGCAGTCTTTTTCTCAGGGTTGTGGAATTGAGGACTAGAAGGCATAGGTTTAAAGTGAGAGTAATTTACCACCAAAGGGTGGTTTGTGTATGGAACAAACTGCTGGAGGAACCGGTTGAGGTAAGTACACTAACAACATTTTAAAGGCACTTGGACAGGTACGTAGATAGGAAGGGTTTAAAGAGAACAGTACAGCACAAGAATAGGTCCTTTAGCACATGACATCTGTGCCAACTATAATATCAAAATAAACTAATCTCATCTCTCTGAACATGTTCCATATCCCTCCATTCTTGGTATGTTTGTATAACTGTCTAAATACTGTGGCGACCCACTTTCTGCGCAGGCGAACCGGCTCACAAATAGCCAGCGCGTGGGGAGAGACTTTGGTAATGCACCTCTGACGTCATTTCCACCCGGAGAGGGCGGGCGCAAGGGATTAAATGCCAGTGCCGCGAAGTTTGAATAAACTAGTCTCAAAATGACTTACTGACTGTGTGTCGTTATTTCAGCGCTGTGTGTAGTACATCGCTACATTGGTGACCCCGACGGTCCAAACGGGATTTGGACCAACGATGACCGACTCTTCATCTGTTCACGCAGTTTCGCTAAAACTGCCGACTTTCTGGACGCTGCGACCCCGCGTGTGGTTTAGCCAAGCAGAAGCCCAGTTCCAGATGCGGCAGATATCCTCTGATTCCACGTGTTACTACCACGTGGTGAGCACCCTTGACCAGGAGACGGCCGCCCAGGTTGCGGATTTCATACAGTCGCCCCCGGAAGAAGGCAAATATGAAGCATTCAAAGCGCTGCTCACTGGGACCTTTGGCCTCTCACGGCGTGAGCGAGGTGCCCGCCTGCTTCACCTGGACGGTTTGGGAGACAGGCTGCCGTCAGCATTGATGAACGAGATGCTGGTCCTGGCTGACGGACACAAGCCCTGCCTCATGTTTGAGCAGGCATTCCTAGAGCAGCTGCCCGAGGATAAACATCTGCTGCTGGCCGACGCAGATTTCAGCGACCCCCGGAAGGTGGCGGCCCAGGCAGACATGCTGTGGAAAGCCAAGAGGAAGAGCATGGCGTCCATCGGTCAGATTACCAGGCCATGCACCCAACAGCAGACCAGACCAGGCTCGGTGGGGGGCGCACACAACACAAGGCAGGAGTGAGGAGGACAGTGAACAGTGGTGTTTCTACCACCAGCAGTGGGGCACAGAAGCTCGCCGTTGTTGTCCGCCCTGTAAGGGCCAGGGCCAGGAGCAGCTAATGACTATGGCGGTTGGCCACCAGGACAGCCTCTTGTACGTTTGGGACAAACAGTTGGGACGCTGCTTCTTGGTCGACACCGGAGCTGAAATCAGCGTTTTGCCCCCGACGGGGTACGACACCTGCAACAGGAAGCCAGGACCCATCCTGAGGGCCGCAAACGGCAGCACGATACGGACCTACGGCACCCGCACAGTGCAGCTGCAGTTCGGCGCCAGCTGGCTCACGTGGGACTTCACACTGGCCGCCGTGGCCCAACCACTCCTGGGGGCGGACTTCTTGCGAGCTCACAGCCTGCTGGTCGACTTGCAAGGGAAAAGACTGGTACATGCCGAGATTTTCCAGACGTTCTCCCTGGGTGAAGCCAAGTTGCCGGCCCCACACCTGGACTCCATCATGCTGTCAGACAATGAATTCACCAGAATCCTGGCGGACTTCCCATCGATTCTGGCACCACAGTTCACGGCAGCCATGCCCAGACATGGGGTACAGCACCACATTCCGACCCAGGGACCACCCCTCCATGCCCGCGCACGAAGGCCCCCCCTGGAAAAGCTCCGCCTGGTGAAGGAAGAGTTCAAGAGGATGGAGGAATTGGGGATCGTACGGAGGTCCGACAGCCCATGGGCCTCCCCACTGCACATGGTGCCCAAAGCAGCCGGGGGTTGGAGACCATGCGGCGACTACCGCAGACTGAACGAGGTTACAACTCCAGACTGCTACCCCGTGCTGCACATACAGGACTTTGCAGCAAACCTGCACGGGGCAAGAATATTTTCTAAAGTAGACCTCGTCCGGGGATACCATCAAATCCCGGTGCACCCTGAAGACATCCCCAAAACAGCACTCATCACCCCATTCGGCCTGTTTGAGTTCCTCCGAATGCCGTTCAGCCTGAAGAATGCCGCACAGACGTTCCAGCGGCTAATGGATGCAGTGGGACGCGGCCTGGACTTTGCATTCATCTACTTGGACGACATCCTTATAGCCAGCAGTAGTCGTCAGGAGCATCTGTCCCACCTCCACCAGCTCTGCTCCCGCCTGAGTGATTTCAGCCTCACGATCAACCCGGCCAAATGCCAGTTCGATCTCGATACCATTGACTTCCTGGGCCACAGGATTACCAAAGATGGGGCAACACCTCTGCCCGCCAAGGTAGACACAATCCGCCACTTTGCCCGGCCCAACACGGTCAAAGGCCTGCAGGAGTTCGTTGGTATGGTGAACTTCTACCACTGTTTCCTCCCCTCAGCAGTCCGTATCATGCGCCCTTTGTACACCCTGATGTCGGGTAAAGGCAAGGAAATTACTTGGGATGAGGAGGCCGCGGCCACTTTCATTAAAGCCAAGGAAGCCTTGGCAGATGCCACGAAGCTGGTGCACCCCAGAACGGACGTTCTGACCGCCTTCACGGTGGACACATCCGACACAGCAGTCGGTGGGGTGCTGGAGCAGCTCATCGAGGGGCGCTGGCAACCCCTGGCGTTCTTCAGCAAGCACGTATGACCACCCAAACTCAAGTACAGTGCTTTCGACCAGGAGCTGTTGGCACTGTATCTGGCAATCCGGCATTTCAGGTACTTCTTAGAAGGCAGGCCGTTCACCGTGTTCACGGACCACAAACCGTTGACCTTCGCGTTCACGAAGGTGTCCGATCTCTGGTCAGCTCGCCAGCAGCGACATCTGTCCTACATCTCCGAGTACACGATGGACATCCAGCATGTCTCGGGAAAGGACAGCGTCGTGGCGGATGCACTCTCCAGACCAGCTGTCCAGGCCCTGTCCCTGGGGGTGGACTATGCAGCACTGGCGGAGGCGCAGCAGGCAGACGACGAGATGCCCAGCTACAGGACCACAGTCTCAGGTTTGCAGCTGCAGGACTTTCTTGTAGGCCCAGGTGAGAGGACCCTCCTGTGCGACATGGCTACCGGCCAACCTCGCCCCATCGTCCCGGCAGCCTAGAGGCGGCGAGTTTTCGACTCCATACATGGTTTGGCGCACCCATCTATCAGGACAACCGTCCAGCTGGTCTCCAGCAAGTTCGCGTGGCACGGACTTTGCAAGCAGGTCAGTGAATGGGCCAGAACATATGCGCAGAACCAAACAGTCAAGGTGCAGCGGCACACTAAAGCCCCGCCGCAGCAGTTCGAACCCACCCACCGGAGGGTCGACTACATTCATGTGGATATCGTGGGCCCCCTACCAGTGTCCTGAGGAGCGCGGTACCTCCTAACTATGAACACTGGTTCACAAGGTGGCCAGAGGTGGTCCTGCTCACCGACACATCTGCCGATTCCTGCGCCCAAACACTGATTGCAACCTGGGTAGCATGTTTCGGGGTACCGGACCACATTACCTCCGACAGAGGCGCCCAATTCACCTCCAGCCTGTGGTCGGCTGTGGCCAGCCCGTTGGGAACACAGCTACACCACACTACTGCCTACCACCCACAGTTGAACGGACTAGTGGAGCATTTCCACCGTCACTCGAAGTCGGCTCTCATGGCCCGCCTGAGAGGACCTAACTGGGCGGACGAGCTTCCCTGGGTCCTGATTGGAATTCGCACAGCGCCCAAAGAGGATCTGCACGTCTCGTCGGCCGAGTTGGTGTACGGTGCACCCCTGGCCGTCCCAGGAGAGTTCATACCAGCCCCAAGGGGGCAAGAGGAAGAACTCACAGCAGTCCTGGACAGACTACGCGAAAGGCTCGTCAACCTGGCCCCCGTGCCGACTTCACAGCACGGACGGACCCCGGCCCATGTACCCAAAGAACTGCAGGACTGTAAGTTTGTGTTTGTACAAAGGGGCAGACACCGGGCACCGCTACAGCGGCCATACGAGAGGCCATTCAAGGTGATCAACAACAACGGGTCCACGTACGTTCTGGACATTGGGGGTAAGAGGAGGTTTTCACGGTGGACCGACTCAAACCAGCCCATGTGGACTAGGCGCAGCCGGTCGAGTTTCAGGCACCGCGGTGCAGAGGCAGACGTCCCAAACAGAGGCTGATCCAGACTGTGGACATTGGGGGGTGTATCGCCGGTTCTGGGGGGGGGGGGGGGGGGGGAGGGGATTATGTGGTGACCCACTTTCTGCGCAGGCGAACCGGCTCACAAATAGCCAGCGCGCGGGGAGAGACTTTGGTAATGTACCTCTGACGTCATTTCCGCCCGGAGAGGGCGGGCGCTACAGATTAAATGCCAGTGCCACGAAGTTTGAATAAACTAGTCACGAAACGACTTACCGACTGCGTGTTGTCTCTAGCTCTGTATGTAGTACATTGCTACAATACCTCTTTAATATCCAAGGACCAAAATGGACAGATCATTGACATGAAATCTTAACTCTCTCTACTGAAACCATCTTACCTGCTGACTATTTCCAACAGCTACAAAAAACAACTATTTTAGATTTAAGATTGATTGATTTTTCCTAACCACGTTACTTAGATATGAGAAAGTAGCAAGATATGAAGTGCATCATACTGTAGATCTGTCAAAATATTGGTGAACGATGGACAAAACTCAGTCACCTGGCATACCGGCCCTCATTTTCCTATGTAGGAAATTTCATCAATAGGGTAAGTGACAAAGCAGAGTCCACAACATGATCAATGGAAAACTGCATTAAGTAGACAGGCCAAATGCCTGGTATTGTTCCGTTTCTAATCATAACTTATATCTTTGATAGCTTTTCATGTATACATTTTTCACAAAGATCATTTTGACTGAGACTTAGTTTGAAAATTACTTGCACACTGTTGCCCTGTTTGTTGTTCGTCTCCGCATCTGTGACGCATCAGGCGGCAACCTTACCATTCCTTTAGCATTTGTCTTTTTTACCAGGCCAAGTTGCTAGCTCAATGCTCAAGCCAGAATGGATGGAAAGTGTGCAAGTAGCTGTCTGGATTCAAATCTGGGACCACTTAACTCGAAGTTCAGTGCAGGTGCCGGTACACCACCAGCCGGCTTGCCTGAATATTAATTCTCCATTTTAAAAAGTTTATGTAAAATCTCAGTTTTGTTCTGCTTAGACGAATCTTTATTGCGTGAGAATACAGTACAAGCTGGTGTCAATTACATGACAAACACAAAGAAATCTGCAGATGCTGGAAATTCAAGCAACATACACAAAATGCTGGTGAAACGCAGCAGGCCAGGCAGCATCTATGGAAAATAGTAAACAGTCATCTTTTCGGGTCGAGACCGTTCATCGGGACAGGAAAAAAAGATGAGAAATCAGAGCAAGAAAGTGGGGGGAGGGGTAGGGAGGTGAGGAAGAAATACAAGGTAGTTGTCGTCGTCGCGGCTATCTCTCGAGGTCGAGGATGATGGTCTTCATTCCGTTTCCACAGAGTGAAGACGCCTCTGCATGTATTTGTTTAACGTGTACTTGATATTGCACTCCAAGAAGCACAAGATACTTCACAAATCAACCGATTCCAATGGCATGGAAAACACGACAATTGGAGCTGATGGATTTATTGCAGTCTTCATCCGCCTTCACAGCCACTAAGTTCAAAGTAACTTCGTCCGCCTGTTCCACCATTGAGGTCTTGGTTGGATCGTTCTTTGTCAGGGACCTCACCTTTGACCTTACCGCCATGGGTGAACATACCAGGAGCGTAGCTCCAGACGGCATCGCTCTCGGAATCTTAGGACCACACAAGCTTCTCCACCACGACAAGGTGACAATCCATGGAGAAGACAAGGTAGTGGGTGATAAATGAAACTCGGGGGGGGGGGGGGGGTGAAGTAAAGAGCTGAAAAGCTGATACATGAAAGAAGGGTTGGAGAAGGGGAGATCTAATAGGATAGGGTACAAAACAACAAAAAAAAGGAAAGGACAAGGAATACCAGAGGGAGGTGGTGGGCAGGTAAGGAGATAAGATGAGAGAGGGAAACAGAAATGGGAATGGTGGGGGGGGGGGGAGAACAGGGTAACAGGATCCCACCACCAAGCACATCTTTACCTCCCCCCACACTTTCCGCAGGGTTCGCTCCTTGTACGACTCTCTTGTCCATTCATCCCTCCCAACCGATCTCCCTCCTGGTACTTGTCCTTGCACGTGGAACAAGTGCCATACCTCCCCCCGCACCTCCTCCCTCACAATCATTCAGGGCCCCAAAGAGTTCTTCCAGGTAAGGCAACACTGCACCTGTGAGTCTATTGTGATCATTACTGTATCCAGTGCTCCCGGTATGAACTCCTGTATAGTGGTGAGACCTGACGCAGATTGGGAGACCGTTTCGCCAAGCATCTATGTTCCATCTGCCAGAAAAAGCGGGATCTCCTGGTGGGCACTCACTACAATTCTACTTCCCATTCCGACATGTCAGTCCATGGTGGTTTGAGGAGCAACACCTTGTGTCTCCAACTGGATGGTATGAACACTGATTTCTTAAACTTCCAGGGTCTTGACCCAAAATGTCGACTGTTTACCCTTCTACATAGATGCCTCCTGGCCTATTGAGTCCCTCCAGCATTTTGTGGGTGTTGCTTGGATTTCCAGCACCTGCAGATTTTCTCGTCTTTGTAATATTTTTAAACTGCTTTGTTTTACCAGGAAGAAAATAACTAGATGTGTTCACAATAAGCATTTGTTGAAAATCAACTGATATCACTCAAAGATAGTTTCCTGTCTGTTGTTCAGATAATGAGATTCTGGCACTGTACAAGCAAGTTTGTATTCATGTCCCACAATCTTACTGCTGCAAGGTTTGCGCTCGCTGCCTCTGCCTCCCAGAATCCTCTGAGACTGCAGAGTGCTGAAATGACCAAACGATTTCTGAACTGCAAATCACAGGCTCCAACAGTTCCAGAATCACATTCAAGACAAAAAAAGACATAAAATAAATGAAATATATAGTTTCATGATATGCCTAGAAGATGTCAACTGAAGGAGTGTTGTACACAGTCACCAGCTTGACTAGAAGTCATCTATTGTACCAGTGCCCAAGAAGAGCGAGGTCTTCTTCCTCAGTTATTACTGCCCGGTAGCACTTATAGTTGCAAGAAAAATTATTTAATAACTGGTATTAATAACTGGTAGAGCCTCCTTTAGCAGCAATAAACTCCACCAAACGTTTCCTGTAGCTGCAGATCAGACTTGCACAACAGTGAGGAGGAATTTTAGACTATTTCCCCACACCAAACTGTTTAATTTCATCAATATTTCTGGGATACCTTGCATGAAAAGCCCTCTTCAGGTCAAGTCACAGAATCTCAATTGGGTTAAGGTTTGGACTCTGACTTTGGCAATTCCAAAACACGAAGTTTCTTCTTTCTTTTAAAACCATTCTGCTGTTGATTTACTCATGTTTCAGATCATTGCCTTTGTTGCAGCATCCAACTTCTACTGAGCTTCAGGTGACAGACCACGACTCTGACATTCTCCTGTAAAATGTCTTGACAGAATTTTGAATTCATCGTTCCCTCAATGATTGCAAGCTGTCCAGGCCCCGAGGCAGCAAAGCAGCCCCAAACCATGATGCTACTTCCACTATACTTGGAATGAGGTTTTGAAGTTGGCGAACAGAGCCCTTTTCCCTCCAAGCATAGCAGCATACATTTCTGCCAAAAAATTTCAACTTTTGTCTCATCCATCCACAGAACATTATGGAACATTGAGGTGGTCTTTTGGAAACTTGAAATGTGCAGCAATGTTTTTATTCGAGAGCAGTGGTTTCCTCCATGGTGTCCTTCCACGAACACCATTCTTGTTCAGTGCTTCTCTTCTAGTGGACACATGAATAGAGACTTTAGCAAGTTCTAGAGATTTCTGCCACTCTTTTGTGTTTCACCTCCTTCAGCATTGCGTATTGTGCTCTTGGTGTGATCTTTGCAAGACACCCACTCCCAGGGAGAGCAGCAACAGGACTGAATTTCTTCCATTTGTAGACAATTTCTCTTACTGTGGACTGATAAAACACTCAGGTCTTTAGAAATGCTTCTGCAGCCTTTTCCAGCTTCATTTATCTCTACAATTCTTCTTCTAAGGTCCTTTGGAAGCTGTATTGATTGAGGCATGGTGCATATAAACAGATCTTTCTTCTTGTTAATGAGTTGTCTTCGTTTTTCTTCTGTCATATTTCTTTGGGATTCTTTTTCTAATTTCGTAATCTCTTTTTCCAATTGATCTATTTCTATCATATATTCCTTCTTAATTTTAGAAGTATAACTTATTATCTGACCTCTCAAGTATGCCTTCATTGCTTCCCACACTATAAATTTATCATCAACTGAATGTGAATTTATATCTAAAAAGAACTGAATCTGTTTTTTCATAAAATCACAAAAGTCTTGACGTTTTAATAATATTGAATTAAATCTCCACCTATAAACTGATTCCTCTTTATCTGTCATTATCATTGTCATTATTAAAGGAGAATGATCTGACAGTATTCTTGCTTTATATTCCACATTTTTCACTCTATCTTGAATATTTGTTGATAATAGGAAAAAGTCTATCCTTGAGTATGTTTTATGTCTATTTGAATAAAATGAATAATCTCTTTCTTTTGGATTAATTCTTCTCCATATATCAATCAGATTTAAGTCTTTCATCAATGATAGAGTTAATTTTACTGCTTTTGATTTTGTAACAACCTTTGTTGATCTATCTAAAGCTGGATCTAGTCAAAAATTAAAATCTCCACCTATTAATATTTTATCATGTGCGTTGGCCAAATTCAAAAAGACCTCCTGTATGAATTTTACATCATTTTCATTTGGTGCATAAATGTTCATAAGGGTCCATAGTTCTGAAAAAATTTGACAGTGTATAATTAGATATCTCCCCGCCGAATCAATTAATATGTTTTGTATTTTAATTGGTAGATTTTTGTTAACCAAAATTGCAACTCCTCTCGCCTTTGAATTAAATGAAGCTGCAATAACATTTCCAACCCAGTCTCTTTTTAATTTCTGGTGTTCTGTGTCCGTTAAATGAGTTTCTTGTAAAAAAGCTATATCTGTTTTCATTTTTTTAATATATGTTAAAATTCTTTTTCTTTTTACTGGCCCATTAAGCCCATTAACATTAAAACTTAAAAAGTTTAGTAGATTAGTCATTATTTTTTTTTATTATATTATTCCAATCTATAATAATACCTAATCTTTCCACTTTCATGGTATCTTGGGAAATCTTTATAAAAATCTCCGTGTTGCTATGTGTGTCCCCACCAATCATCCAGGCTAAAAGATAGAAGAAAATTAAAATATAAAGAAAAAAACAAAATACCCCCCTACTAATGTTGTGGAAAAATAACACAACATTACCCCCCTCTGCTGTACGGGTCATGGCAACCGCCATGATTACACACGTGAATCCCGCAGTAACCGATCCAAAGCTCCCCAGCCCCCCCGCAACACAAAAACGTATATGTATAAGAAGAGAAAAAAAAAGAAATACCATTCTCATTTAGTATTTCTAAAATTTTGCTCCCCTTTTCTATAATATCCATAAATGTCCATCAATTCTGTTCGTTGGGTCTATCTTCATAGCGAATAGATGGAAGATCTTGTACAAACTCCTCCGCTTTTCGATAATCGGGAAAAAATTTTTTTCCTTCCTCCAAAAAAATTATCAGTGTTGCTGGATGACGCATTGTAAATTTGTAACCCTTTACCCATAAGGCTTTTTTCACTGGGTTAAATTCCTTCTTCCTCTTCAACAGGTTGTGACTTATATCAGGGTAAAAAAGGACTGGTTTTCCTGCTATCATCAATGGCCCGTTTCTATTTTTGGCACTTTGGGCAGCAGCCTTCAGGATCTTTTCTTTGTCTTGGTATCGTAAGCATTTTATCAAAATTGATCGTGGGTTTTGATCAGCTCGAGGTCTTGGCCTTAAGGATCTATGAGCCCTTTCGATCTCAATTGGAATTTCTCCTTCCATTTCCAACTTTTCAGGGATCCATTTTTGAAAAAAATTTATTGGGTCTTCTCCTTCTATATCTTCTTTAAGTCCAACAATTTTAATATTATTTCGTCTACTGAAATTTTCAAGCTTATCAATTTGTTCCATAAATTGTTTTCTTTCTGATGCCCAAGCAGCATTTTCATTTTCTATTTTGTCCATTCTTTCAACCATGTCCTCCGTTGTAGTTTCCAAGTCCGTAATTCTTTTTTCCATTTTTTCCTGTCTCTTTGTCATTTTATCAAGCATAATCTCCATTTTGGTCATTTTTTTTTCGAGTCTTTTTTGATTATTTTTAATTATTTTTAATGTGTCTAATTTACGCATTATTTGCCTCAAAGTCTTTTCTATATTTCTAGAAGGACTTTTAGCTTCTTCTTCATCTGATCTTTCCGAGACATTTGACTCTCCCTCCGATTCACTGTCACTTTCAGTTGCAGTGGTAGCTGGGCTTTGTAGTTCTTGTTGCTCCCGTTTGCGCATGCTCCGTCCTTCGGGTTTGCGCAATTCACGATGACCCTTCCCTTCAGGAATGGCCATTGTTGCCGCGGTCTCTTGTTCCGCCTCGCCGGTGGCACAACGTACCTGAGACCGCGGTTCCTCGGCAGACGTGGGCCCCGCTCTTGTTCCAACTTGCGTAATCTTCCCGGAATTAGTTTGCTTCATCTTCCTTCTTTGAGGCATTGCTTGACACAGTCCGGAGTAGTTTATAAGTTACTTTTAGAAGATACTGACTAACTTTTCTTCATTTAGACATTAATTTATTAACTTTTTACGGGAGAGCTGGGTTCCAGCGTCTCGATCCTACGTCATCACGTGACGTCCCCCAACAGATCTTTCTTGAGCAGGCTGTCACAAACATTGTGTCTTTTTTTATAGGGCAGGGCACCTCTGTAACACAAACCTCCAATCTCATCTCAATGATTGGAACACTTGACTCCAAATAGTTTTTGTAGAAGGCTCCATAGGTTCACATACTTTTTTGAACCTAAACTGTGATTGCTTAAATGGTGTACTCAGTACTGACGAGATGTAGTACAATTGTTTGTGTGTTATTAGTTTAGTCAGATTGCATTTGTCCATTATTGTGACTTAAGACGAAGATCAGACCATATTTTATGAGTAATTAATGCAGGAAACCAGTTAATTGCAAAGGGTTCACAAACTTTTTCTTGCAACTGATGATCGACCATAATCAAGTGTTTCAAGAGGTTTGTTATGGCATGAGTCAGCTCCTCTGCATCAGAGATGACCTAGATCTACACCAATTTGCCTACCACCACAAGGTCAAAAGCAGATGCGATTTCTCTGGCTCTCACTCTGCTCTGGGCCATGAGGAAATCAGAAACTCATTCATCAGGCTGCTGTTCATTGATTAGAGATCAGCACTTACACAATCATCCCATCCAAACTCATCAAGTTTCGAGAACAGGGCTATGGTATCTCCTTTTGTAACTAGATGTTTGAGTTCCTTATCAGCAGACTTCAATCAGTGAACATTGATAACATCTCCTCTTTGCTGATCATCAGTACAGGTGACCTCAAGGCTGTGTGCTTAGCCCCCTGCTCTATTCTCTACACACACAACTGTGTGACTATATACAACTTCAATGGCATCTTCAACTTTGTTGATGACACTACTGTTGTTGGATTCAGGAATCAGCTGTTTGTCCACTAGGAAGATTATCCCGATGACAAAAGAGATACCTTTCTAGTTAGTACAATTGGATGTCTCCTTTCTTGAAGACTATCATCATTGTGGCATCTCTTAAAGTCTACAGGTGGATAATAAGACTGTGAATTTGTGATTTAGGTTCTTCATTGTCAAATTTTAGAGTTTCAGTGGGGATACCATTTGTGCACAAAGGCTTGTTTATTAAATATGGCCTTATGGATTTCTTGTTGGTCAAGAATTGTGGCAAGGCTGAACTGAATAGGTTGATATGGGACAAAGTATGCCAACATCAGTCATACTCAAGTTCAGAGTGCATTTTGTATTTAATGTTGGCTGCTTCTTTCTTTAGCTGGTAGGTGGGTGGTAGGTGGCCTTGACAGTCTCAACATACACAAATTCTTCACAGGAAGTTGTTAAATATACTGTGTTTTTTCCATCTATCACCTGTTCTTCAGATTGTGGGTTTTCTGTCTGAACTTTCTTTCGTATCCCTGTAGATTTCTAAAAATTTATTTGGGAGAACCAGAAAATAATAAAGAACAAGTTTCAGAATATCTACTCAAAGAAACAAGTTGCTGTTGAATAATCTTTTTCCCAGGACTGAAATGTTAAATACTAGAGGGTATGCACTTAACGTGAGAAAGGAGATCTGTTCAAAGCAGATGTGAGGGATAAGTTTCTTTTTTAAAAAAAACAGAGAGTAGTGGGTGCCTGAAATGCTCTGCCAGGGTTAGTGGTGGAGTAAAATCCAATAGAGGCTCAAGAGGCCCCTGGAAAGGCATGTGACTGTGCAGAGAATGGAGGAATAATGACGTTGTGTAACAGAAGGTATTAGTTAGGCATTTACATAGTATGGCACAACATCATGAGCCAATAGGTCTGTTCCTGTACTGTACTATGCAATACTGAAAAATAAGGTAAACCTCCCATAATAAGTAGAGCTAAACAATTCAATTTAGTTTACAGTATTAAAATGCAACTGAAAATGAGCAAACGAATAGCATTTGTACCAATATGAGTCTGACAGTCAATGCAGATTTGGAAGACCAAAGAGTTTGCTTCCATACTGTCTGACTCTACTCAAGTCAAGTCTATTATCATATACACACGTATGGTGAGATACAGGTACAATGAAAAACTTGCATGCTGCAGTATCACACCACACAGAACATAACCTGATCTGCAATACCTGAAGTTCAAGTCCAGCATTATCTTGTGAACATAAAGAAGACATTAAAAAAGACAGATACACCTTTGGTTAGCCAGGACGTCACAGTATCCAGGTGCACCGCCATCTTGCCAGAAGCACTGATAATTGCATCTTCTAAATATTCACTTTCACTGTAACACTGAAGACTCAGGCAAGAAATGTATGCATCTTAGCATGCCAGCCTCAAACCTCTAATCCTGCTGGCAACATCGACAAACTTGGGTGTGCTTCAAGAGAACCCAGCAGAAACTATAAATACCTTGGCACCCTGGCAGTAGGGGAGAAGCAGCAAATTATTCAGGGATGGTGTCAGCAAGCACTAGTTCACAAAAAAATCATGTAAAGCCTGCAAATCTTGTCGATAATCATGAGAATTGATTGGAATTTGCTTCTAGTGAGGGCAACTGGCCATGTTATCCTCACCACAGATGATACATGTCAGCTCTGGCAGGGTCTGCAGGCTATTACTTCCTACACGGTGAAACCGAACCAGATGAGCTCAACACGCTTATGCATACTTTGAAAGGGAGAAGTTCCCTTTGTAAGGTAACTACATGTGTGAATTTCCACAACATCTGATGACTCTACAGCCTCTGGCTTGAACATCAGAACATTTTTCCCAATATAATTGATCCCATTGCAATTTGTAAGGAACCCACATCAACTTTAGAGATAGGTACATGGAACTTAGAAAAATAGAGGGCCACGTGCTAGGGAAAATGCAATGGATTCCAGTTAATACATAGGGACCAGTATATCTTGGCCCAATTAAGTGGCTGTCCCAATTTGCGGAAGTTTCATGGAAATAGTTAAGAAGGTATGGGAAGACAAATAACCTTGAAAAAGATATCCTTGAAAACTCCCACCAGTTGGTTGGCACAGGTTTTCTGTGCCCTACCAGTTACATCATCAAGGCATGCCGTCTTGCGAGAGTTCACTGATTCTCCTTTGGCCTTGGATCAACTGAACAACAGCAATACCTACATCAGGCTGCTGTCCATTTCCATCTCAAACAGTCGATGTTGCCAGGATCAGCACCATCATACCCTCAGTACTAACCAACAAGCTTTAGAATCTGGGTCTCTGTACCTTAGCGACTGGATCCTTGACTTCCTCACCGGGAGACTACAGTCTGTACAGATTGAAATTAACGTCTCCTCCTTGCTGACAGTCAACACCAGTGCACCTCAAGGTTGCATGCTAATTCTATATACACCCTTGACTATGTGGCTTGGTACAGCTCAAATGCCATCTATAAATTTGCTGATGATACATCTATTATCGGCAGAATCTCAGATTGTGACGAGGAAGTGTGCAGCAGTGAAATAGATCAGTTGGTTGAGTGGTGTTGCAACAATAATCTTATATTCAACTTCAGTAACACCAAGGAACTGATTGTGGACTTCAGGAATGGGAGGTCCTCATTGAGGGATCAGCAATGGAAGGGATCTTCAAGTCTGAATGAATACACTACAGTTGTCACTGACTTCAAGACCTGTGGGTTTTCGGGCTATTACTTTTTAAAAAGTGAAATCTAACATCATGAATGGCTGTGATGTTTCATTCCCAGATGAGCTCAGTGCCTTTTATGCATGCTTTGAAAGGAGAATACAACTACACCTGTCCGCTAGCTTTCAGTGATCCACTAGTATACCCAAATCCGTCGGTACTGCACACTTGCAGTCTCTCTCCATTTGGATAATAATGTTTATTTGTTCTCTTCTCATACTGCCCAAGTTCAAACTTTCCACATTAAACTCCATTTGCTAATTTTTTGTCCATTCACTCTGTCCAATTATATCCTGTTGCAGAATCACACAATCTTTACTACAATAAGCCCTTCCACCTATTTTTGTATAGCCAGCAAATTTAGAAACGTAGTATGCTCTTCCATCCTCCCAATCATTCATACAAGTACAGCACAATTGCGGGCCAACAACTAATCGCAGCCACACTCCACTAGTTACCTTCTTCCAGTCCATAAAAGAACCAATTTATTATATCTCTTTTTGCCATTATCTTCTTGTAGCACTTCATCAAATACCTTTGGATACCTAAATATATACACCTACAGGATTCCCTCTATCAACTCTCCCTCAACGGATACAAGGAAAGTTGCCAAACCTGATTTATCTTTCATAAAATCATGTTGCTCAGGCTCAATTACATTCAACTTTCCTAAATGATCAGCTATTTCAAAGTTCAAAGAAAATTTATTATCGAAGTACATTATCTAGCACCATATATTTACTTTTACTTGCAGGCATACTCAATAAATCCAACAGCCATAATAGAATCAATGAAAGACTGCATCAATTGGGCATTCAACGAGTGTGCAAAAGACAACAAACTGTACAAATAAAAGGAAGAAATAATAATTTATAAAAATGTGTATAAGATGATGAGAGGCATTGATCATGTGACTAGCCAAAGACTTTTCCCATGGCTGAAATGGCTGACATGAGGGGGCAGTGCTTTAAGGTGCTTGGAAGTAGGTACAAGGGAGATGTTAGAAGCAATGTGTTTTTTTTTTAAACACAGAGAGTGGCGGGTACACGGAATGCACTGCCAGTGACAGTGGTAGAAGTGGATACAATAGGGTCTTTCAAGAGATAGGTACATGGTACATGGAACTTAGAAAAATAGAGGGCCACGTGCTAGGGAAATTCTAGGCAGTTTCTAGAGTATTTTACATGGTCAGCACAACATTGTGGCCTGAAGGGCCCGGAGGAGGACGAGGACGAGGACGGGGAGGAAGAAGAAGAAACAATAAATATCAAGAACCTGAGATGAAGAGTCCTTGAAAATGAGTCCACAGGTTGTGGGAACAATTCAAGGATGGGGCAATCAGAATCAGAATCAGGTTTATTATCACCGGCAAATTACGTGAAATTCGTTAACTTAGCAGCAGCAGTTCAATGCAATACGTAATCTAGCAGCGAAAAATAAAATAAAAATAATAATCCCTGAAGGTGTCCTGTAGGCTAGTACCCAAGAAGATGCTGACTAGATTTACAATCCTCTGCAGCTTCTTTCAGTCTTGTGCCGTGACCCCTCCCTACCAGACAGTGATCCAGCCTGTCAGAATGCTCTCCACGGTACAACTATAGAAGTTTTTGAGTGTATTTGTTGACACACCAAATCTCTTCAAACTCCTGATAAAGTATAGCACTGTCTTTATAACTACATTGATATGTTGGGGTCAGGTTAGATCCTCAGAGATCTTGACATCCAGAAACTTGAAACTGCTCACTCTTCCTACTTCTGATCCCTCTGTAAGGATTGGTATGTGTTCCTTCGTCTTACCCTTCCTGAAGTCCACAGTCAGCTCTTTTGTCTTACTGATGTTGAGTGCCAGGTTGTTGCTGTGACGCCATTCCATTAGTTGGCATATCTCACTCCTGTACGCCCTCTCATCTCCATCTGAGATTCTACCAACAATGGTTGTATCATCAGCAAATTTATAGATGGTATTTGAGCTATACCTAGCCATACAATCATGGGTATAGAGAGAGTAGAGCAGTGGGCTAAGCACACACCCCTGAGGTGTGCCAGTGTTGATCATCAACGAGGAGGATATGTTATCACCAATCCACAAAGATTGTGGTCTTCTGGTTAGGAAGTCGAGGATCCAATCACAGAGGGAGGTACAGAGGTCCAGGTTCTGCAACTTCTCAATCAGTATTGTGGGAACGATGGTATTAAATGCTGAGCTATAGTCGATGAACAGCTGATGTAGGTATTTGTGTTATCCAGGTGGTCTAAAGCTGTGCGGAGAGCCATTGAGATTGCATCTGCCATTGACCTATTGCGACGATAGGCAAATTGCAATGGGTCCAGATCCTTGCTGAGGCAGGAGTTCAGCCTAGTCATGACCAACCTCTCAAAGCATTTCATCACTGTCAATGTGATAGTCATTAAGGCAGCCCACATTATTCTTCTTAGGCACTGGTATAGTTGTTGCCTTTTTGAAGCAAGTGGGAACTTCCGCCCATAGCAGTGAAATTTGAAAATGTCTTTGAGTACTCCCACTAGTTGGTTGGCACAGGTTTTCAAAGCCTTATCAGGTACGCCATCGGGACATTCCGCCTTGCGAAGGTTCACTCTCTTTAAGGACAGCCTAACGTTGGCTTCTGAGACAGAGATCACACGGTCATCAGGTGCATCAGGGATCTTCACAGCTGTAGTCGTGTTCTCCCTTTCAAAGCATGCACAGAAGACATTGAGTTCATCTGGTACTGAAGCATCGCTGCCATTCATGCTATTAGGTTTTGCTTTTGCAAAGTAATATCTTGCATACCCTGCCAGAGTTGCCATGCATCCAATGTCACCTCCAACCTTGTTTGAAATTGTCTCTTCACCCTTGAAATAGCCCTCCTCAAATCATACCTGGTTTTCTGGTCTAGGCCTGGGTCGCCAGACTTGAATGCCACAGATCTAGCTTTCAGCAGACAATGTACGTCCTGGTTCATCCACGGCTTTTGGTTTGGGAATGTATAGTAAGTCTTTGTGGGCACACACTCATCCACACAGGTTTTAATGAAGTCGGTAACAACTGCAGCATACTCATCTAGATTCAAAGATAAATCCCTGAACACAGTCCAGTCCACCGATTCAAAGCAGTCCTGTATGCACTCCTGTGCTTCCCTTGTCCATAATTTCTTGGTCCTCACTGTTGGTGCTGCAATCTTCAGTCTCTGCCTATACTCAGGGAGTAGAAGTACAGCCAGGTGATCAGACTTCCCAAAGTGAGGGCGTGGAATAGCACAGTAGGCATTCTTGATGGTGGTGTAACAATGATCCACTGTGTTGTTTCCTCTGGTATTGCAAGTGATCTGATGGTAGTTGCTTAGTGATTTTTTCAGCCTGATCTGGTTAAAATCTCCCAAAACGATGGTGAAAGCATTAAGGTGCGCTGTTTCATACATGTTGATCCCATTGCTCAGATCATCTAAAAAAGCCTGCATTACATTGGCCTGAGGTGGAACGTAAACTGCTACCAGAAAACTCCTGTGGTAGGTAAAAAAGAAAGCGCTTTACTGCTAGATATTCCAGGTCTGGTGAGCAGAACTGGGATAGCATTTATATGTTTGTACACCAAGAAGAGTTGGTCATGAGGCATACTCCTTCACCTCTGCTTTTGAGAGACTCTATAGATCTCTCCTGATAGTGTATAGTAAACCCATCAATCAGAATCTCCGCATCCGGTACAGAAGGGCTTAACCAGGGTTCCGTGAAACAAAGGACACACACAGTCCTAATGTCCCTCTGGTTCAGCACCCTAGCTCTGAGATCATCGATTTTATTCACCAGAGACTGCATGTTCACCAGCAAGAAAGTCCAGAAAGGGAGTTTAAAACCCCGTTTCCTTAAATGCTCTTGTAACCCCGGTCTACACCTGTGCTTCCTCCGAGGTGTCCTACATCGGTGTTGTTTCTGTCAGCAAGTGAAGTTGAGTGAAGTTAATCCCTTACGTTCCACAGTTTGATGGTTAAAGGGTAATAACAACTTTTTCTGAACCTGGTGTTGTGAGTCCTGAGGCTCCTGGACCTTCCTCATGATGGCAGCAATGAGAATTTAGCATGACCTGGGTGGAAAGGGCCCCAAATGATGGATGCTGCTTCCCTGCGACAACATTTCGTGTAGATGTGTTCAATGGAAGGGAGGGCTTTATTCATGATGGACTAGGCTGCATCCACTACTTTTTGTAAGATTTTCTGTTCAAGGGCATTGGTGCTTCCATACCAGGCTGTGATGTAGCCAGTCTATACACTCTCACCACACATCTATAGAAGTTTGTCAAAGTTTTAGATGTTACGCCAAATCTTTGTAAACGTTTTGCTTTTTGATAATTGACTCTAGCACCTTGTCAATAATAGCTGTTAAGCTAACTGGCCTGTAGTTACTTGCCTTCTGCCTTTCTCCTTTTTTGGTCATAGAAATCATTCCATTGCCCGTTAGTTTTCATTCACTTTTTTTTCAAGTTGTTTCCAGTACAGGCAGTCCTGGGGTTACGTACGAGTTCTGTTCCTGAGTCCATCTTTAAGTCGGATTTGTATGTACATCGGAACAAGTACAGCTGGTATTATTAGCATCAGTTAGTCAAACGTTTGTCTTGGTATATAGTATATATTTTACCTTTCTATATATATAAAACACTTAAGAAACGTATGTATTCCAATAATTAAACCACTGCATTGCTTAGTAATAATTGTAGCTTTCATCAGGGCAGGCCCTTTCACAGGCTCCATTATTCTCACTTTTATCTTTTATCCTTTAAAATTGTTCTGATCGTTGACTGACTGTAGCCTAACGTTTTTCCAATGACCGATGGCGTTTCACCTCTTTCCAAACGCTTTATTGTTTCCACTTTATTTTCAATCGCGATCGCTTCCCGTCAATGGAACAGAAACACGGCGGGAGGCGGGTCCAGACCTCCGTCAGCTCTTGAGGTCTGCTGGGTCCTAAGGACCACTGCACTGAATTCCCCAGGTCCTAAGGACGATCGCTCTGACACAGATTAAATGGGACAAGTAATGGGTATTTGATCCTCCACAATATTCCACGTGGGAATTTAAACTGGAGGTGGCAGTGCTTTTTTTTACAAGGTCGAGTTGCAAGCTCGACATTAACGGGGCACGGATGGTACGGGAGTCACTGGATCGACATCAAACCGACGCGCTCGGGCGGGAGCGGTCTGTCTTGAGGCCAGCGCTGATTTCACTACGCCACCAGCCAACCAGAACGGGTGGGGGGGGGGGGGGGGGGGGGGGCAGGGTCAAGGTGACTCTTGCTAAGAAAAATTTAAGCGAAATACAAAGTTACACACTGAACACTGTGTCAACGGCAACGACTTAAAATGGCGGACGGTGTCGCAATCTGACTTAAAATGGCAGATGGTGTTCTCCTTCCTCGGTTCCTAAGTACAAGTTGTCCGTAAATTGGACGTTCCTAACTCGGGGATTACCTGTACAGGCATTCCTATATTCCCAAATTCGCCAGACTTCAATGTTTTTGTGTAATATCTAGTACAGAGTTCTGTGCTACTAGCTGAAGGATGGTGTGGAAGAAAATTTCAAAAATAGGATTAAAAGAGCTGTGTCTATTGCTAAGCTTTGTGTATTTGAGAAAATCCAGTGTTTTTCCAATTAAATTTTTTAATCTGCATAACTAAAATTATAGTTCTGGCCAAAATCCCTCACTAAAGTGATAACACAGCTGCACTAATGAGATGAGTGTAGACATGAATTAACACCTTTGTTTTACTAAGGTCACGCATGCTTGCTACTAGATAGAAAGCAACGCTTTTCACTTGTATTTCAGAGCTCCAAATGTGTCTGGGCTCTCCTTGGAAGTCTGGTATCCAGCTTTATTTTAAAAATTCTCTGACAATGATCTGGTGGTAATTGTCAGATTTCCTTGCCCATGCTGCTGTGTCCCCATCAATGCTGGAGATGTTGACTCAGGAGAGCACACTGACTTCAGTTTACTCAAACTACTGGAGGGATTTTGAGGAAAAGCCAATGGTGATATTTCTTGTGTTTTCTAGTTGTCTAGGACCACAAAGGCTTTTGTATCAGCTCGAGGTCTTGGTCTTTACTCTTTACTCAGCCAAAGGATTTGCTGCTGAACTGATGCTGATGGCAAATTTTATCTTCCTTGAGTACCTGCCTTATTGAGATGTGGCTCCCAAAATACGGTAAGCTGGAAACACAAGAAAATCTGCAAATGCTGGAAATTCAAGCAACACACACAAAATGCTGGTGGAACACAGCAGGTCAGGCAGCATCTATAGGACGAAGCACAGTCGACGTTTCAGGCTGAGACCCTTTGTCAGGACTAATGGAAAAAAGAGATAGAAAGAGATTTGAAAGTCCGGGGGGGGGGGGGGGGGAAGGGAGAGACCCGAAATGATAGAAGACTGGAGGGGGAGGGATGAAGCTAAGAGCTGGGAAGTTGATTGACAAAAGGGATACAAGGCTGGAGAAGGGGGAGTATCATAGGATAAAGGCCTTGGAAAAAAGAAAGGGGGAGGGGAGCACCAGAGGAAGATGGAGAACAGGCAAGAGGTTATTGTGAGAGGGAAAGAGAGAATTTTTTTTAAAATTAAAAATTAGGGATGGGGTAAGAAGGGGAGGAGGGGCATTAACAGAAGTAAGAGAAATCAATGTTCATGCCATCAGGTTGGAGGCTACCCAGACGGAATATAAGGTGCTGTTCCTCCAACCTAAGTGTGGCTTCATCGCAACAGAAGAGGAGGCCATGGATTGACATATCGGAATGGGAATGGGACATGGAATTAAAATGTGTGGCCACTGGGAGATCCTGCTCCCTCTGGCAGACAGAGCATAGGTGTTCAGCGAAATGGTCTCCCAATCTGCATCGGGTCTCACCAATACATAGAAGGCCACACCGGGAGCACTGGACGCAGTATACCACACCAGCCAACTCACAGGTGAAGTGTCGCCTCACCTGGAAGGACTGTCTGGTGGTGAGGGAGGAAGTGTAAGGGCAGGTGTAGCACTTGTTCTGCTTACAAGGATAAGTGCCAGGAGGGAGGTCAGTGGGGGGGGGGGGGGGGAATGAATGGACAAGGGAGTCGTGTAGGGAGTGATCCCTGCGGAAAGCAGAAGGGGTGGAGGGAAAGATGTGCTTGGTGGTTGGATCCCTTTGGAGATGATGGAAGTTATGGAGAATTATATGTTAGACATGGACACTGGTGGGGTGGTAGGTGAGGACAAGAGGAACCCTTTCCCTAGTGGGGTGGCGGGAGAATGGGGTGAGAGCAGATGTGTATGAAATGGGAGAGATGCATTTGAGGGCAGAGTTAATGGTGGAGGAAGGGAAGCCCCTGTCTCTAAAAAAGGAAGATATCTCCTTCATCCTGGAATGAAAAGCCTCATTCTGAGAGATGCAGCAGAGAGAAAGGAATTGAGAGAAGGGGATAGCCTTTTTGCAAGAGACAGGGTGGGAAGAGGAATAGTCCAGGTAGCTGTGAGAGTCCGTGGGCTTATAGTAGACGTCATTAGATAAGCTGTCTCCAGAGATAGAGACAGAGAGAACAAGGAAGGGGAGGGAGGTGTCGGAAATGGACCAGGTAAATTTTGAGGGCAGGGTGGAAGTTGGAGGCAAAGTTGATGAAGTCAACGAGCTCAGCATGCGTACTGGAAGTATTGGAGTATAAAAGTATAAATTTACCAAAACTATGAAGTCAGAACTATGAAGTCAGTTCTGAGCTTGCTATTTGCTATGCAAAATCCTAAGAATGCAAACAATGTGGAGAAAAAGGGGGGGCCAAGCAGAACCCGGAAGGCTTGTGGAGCATGGAAGACGGTTTGTTGGTAGCGCCCACCCCTCTACTGACGATTCTGATTTCAGAAGCGCATGGGATGGACCATTGTGCAAGAGGGGAAGTGATAAAGAAAATAAAGAAGGATGGTTTTTGGTCACCTTATTTACAGGCTTCAGTGGACTTTGTCTTGTCACAGTGCGAGGTATGCGCACAAAATAATGTTCGGAAGGGAATTACAACCCCAATAGGTCACATTCCTGTACCTGAAGGACCATTTAAACATCTAGTGATCGATTACGTAGACATGATAAAGACAGTGAGAGGGAAAAGATACATGCTGGTAGTAATTGATCGATTTAGCAGATGGGTGGAGGCAGTACCTTCAAGAGATCAAGGGGCAAAGACAGTGGTAAAATTCCTGACAAATGAAGTGATCCCAAGGTTTGGAATACCTACAGAAGTTAGCTCAGACAATGGTTCAGCTTTTATCCAGAAAGTGGTCAAACTGGTACTACAGGCGCTGAGGATAAAGCAAAGATTTGGATGTGTATACCACCCTCAGTCGCAGGGCATGGTAGAGAGAATTAATGGAACCCTGAAAGCCAAACTAAACAAAATTTGTGCAGACACTAAACTTAATTGGGTCGATGCTTTACCGTTAGCATTGATGAGTTACCGCATGCAAACTAATCGAATAACATGCCTGACACCACATGAGATGCTCACTGGGAGGCCCATGCCAGTGCCCCAGTGGAGAGGGCCGTATAAGGGACCTAGCTTGGAACAATTGGAAATAGAATTGAAACAATACATGCAGCAGCTAACTATGATACATAGGTCTATTTATGCCCAGGAAAAACAGAAAGAGCCCGAGACCGTACAAGGGGAAGGATCGATTAAACCAGGAGACCAGGTTTACCTGCGAGTTTTTTGGAGAAAGTGGAACGAGCCAAGAAGGGAGGGACCCTTGACGGTGACCAAGGCATCACCCACCGCAGTTCAGGTAGAAGGACGCTCCACCTGGTACCACCTGAACCATTGCACGAGGGCTGTCCTGCAAGGGCAATCAGGTGAAGTGTCCGAGGTAAGTGATGCGGAAGAGCAGTTAGCAGGAGACAGACAGGGGGAACAAGAAGCTGACACTGCACCGCAGGAGTTTGATCAATTAGTATGGGAAATTTTTGATTCTGAGGACGGGCCTGAAGACCCTCAGGATGTGGTGGTGGATAGTAGGGCTTCTTAACAGACAGGTACTGGATTGGCTTTTGGCAGAAAAAGGGTGTGTGTGTGTAACGTTTGGAGAACAATGCTGCACTTTCATACCGAACAATACTAGCCCAGAAGGGTCTTTCACCAGAGCAATGAATAAATTAAAGAATCTGCGGACGGAGGTCAAACAGAACGCAGGGTTCGGACATCAGTTCTTTGATTGGTTAGAAAGTAGACTCGGAGGATGGGGAGCATGGCTGACTAAAATAGCAATAACTGTCAGTATTATATTGTTGAGCTGTGCGTTTCTGCTGTGCTGTTTTCTTCCTTGTCTCAAATCTCTTATAGTACATGCTGCAACCAAACAATTTCTAATGCTCGTGGCAATTACTGAAGCAAGCTTAGTGGAGAAAGAAACACCGAAAATGTATCGTTACAGCCTACAACACCTGCAGGATGACAGGAGCAAAACGACAGTGTGGGAGTAGATTGTAAGGGCTGCTGAGTCTTTTTCCCTGTCTCAGATACAGAGGGACCGGTTTTTGGCTCAGTGGCCCGGGTAACAGGGAGAGAATACTTTGAGGTCTTGGCGCAGAAAATTATAGTTTAACCCGAGATTTGGGAATAAGTGCTTGAGTTTATTGGGGCTTTTGTGCGCGGACTCTTGGTCTTCTTTCTCTGTGTGACACTCTCTGGGTCTCAAAGGGGGGATATATTGGAGTTAATGAGAAGTAGCTAAGTGATATAGATTAGAACATAATTAAGTCACATAATCCTAGGACTATTATTTGCTATGCATGTACCCAATTTGGTAGGAGACTGAAATCCTAAAAATGTAGAAGACAATGGTATGTTAATGAGAGGTAGCTAAGAGATGTAGATTAGAACATGATTAAGTCAATTGATAGAAACAATAGGGACATGATGTACGTGAGGTACGTGTAATACACAACTATAGATCGATTACATATGCTAATGCAACTGGACCAGGAGATTGCTATAAAAAATGCTGGTGTCTGGGGGTCGGTGGGCAATCAGCGACTAGCTCAATGACTGTCTCAGCTTTGATTTGCAAATTAAAGTTTAACCCTTCTTGAAGAATCTTCTGCGTCTCTTGGTCATTTGTGAGGCACGAAAAACCACGACAGAAGTAGTGCCAATGCAGTCATCAATGTAGCGAAGGAAAACTGGGGGATGGATACCAGTAAAGGCTTGTTTATTTGCCTTTCCACATAGTCACCCGTGAGAAACTGAAGCAAGTGAGAAACTTTGCTGTTCCACATAGCCAACAAAAAGGCCGGCACAGCTGGGACCCATACGGGTTCCCATGGCTATGCCTTTGGTTTGGAGGAAGTGGGAGGAGCCAAAGGAAAAAGAGTAAGGACCAATTCCGCTAGATGGATGAGAGTGGTGGTAGAGGGGAACTGGTTAGGTCTGGAATCTAAAAAGAAACTGAGAGCTTTGAGACCTTCCTGGTGGGGGTTGGAGGTATATAGGGACTGGACATCCATGGTAAAAATAAGACGATGGGGGCCAGGGAACTTGAAATCATTGAAAAAATCCAGAGCATGAGAAGTGTCACGAACATAGGTGGGAAGGGATTGAACAAGGGGGGAATAAAACAGTGTCGAGGTATGCAGAAATGAGTTTGGGGGGCAGGAGCAAGCTGAAAGAATGGGTCTACCTTGACAGGCAGGTTTGTGGATCTTGGGTAGAAGGTAGAAACAATAAGTGTGGAGTGTGGTAAGCTGGACCTCACTTTCTAGAGGTGGAGCCATAAAGCAGAATCTTTATCTGCTGATGCTTAGCTTAAAGCTCATTCTCTCACTTGCTTCAGTTTGTCAATGGTGGCTTTAAGAGCTGGGCCAATGGACATGTCCATAAGCAATCTACATGTTACAACTTACTGCCTGAAGCTGGGACCATTCATAGTGTGCTGCGGATCTTTGCAGTCTGTCATTCATATCAATATATAAGGATTCTACAACTTTTCCCCCATTTCCTGCATCCAATAAATTTGCTCTAATGTTGCACTTTGCACACAGAAGATACTAGAAATTACTTTCCCTAAATGAAGCTTGCCCTCCACTGTCTCATTAACAAATAACCCTTCTTACTGTCACCCCATTTTCTCCCAGCTCGTGAGAATAAGAATCCCCTGAGCCTCACTTACCATCTCACCAACCAATTAATTCATTACCCTTTGCAATTACTACATTTTTACAAGATCCAATAGGCACAATCTGATTCCCGAAGTCGATTAATTAAAACTTCAAAACAGCAAATGTGCACTATTCAAATCATTTTAGCAGCGACGACAGCTCTTCGGTTAAAATAATTTCTAATACTCATATAACATGCTTGACGAAATCAGTCTTCTTCCAACTTACCCACAATGTACTAAAATACTCCAGCCCCAAGGTGATTAACCGTCCGGTGTCAGTGAGCAGTAATCGCAGTCCGACCCAGGTGCTGAAGCAGTAGAGGAGAGAGAAAACAGGCGCACCCATGGCTAACATAAGCAGTATTTTGCGGTTCAGCAATACTTGATTGCCCAACGTTTCCACCCCTTGGTTGACGAAGGAAATAGGCAGCATGAGGGTGCCCAAGACGATAGGCGTGTGGGAATCCTGCAGGCCATCCAGCCACTTCCTTACCAGGTTAGTGAGAGTAGTCTTGAAGGGATGTAGGAAGGTACCACAAAGTACGGCCCAGAGCAGCGGCCGCAGAAACGCCTCCAGGATAAAATAAACCAGCACGGCTGCACCGCAAGAGATGGCCACAAATATCAACGCGCCCGTGTTATAAAAAGCCTGCTTAATGTTCTTATCGAACTTGAGCGGCAGCAACTGCTGCACTCCTTGCTGGACGCAGTCGCTGAAGAGACTGACACTCGAGGACCTGACGAGCAGAGGTTTATCCCCCAATGCCGCCGTCTCCTCCTCCGCCATGTTTGCCTTTGCTTAGTAACAGCAGGCGGGTGGCAAGGCATGCCGAGAGTTGTAGTTCACTAGCTTGTCGGAACATTGAAAGTGTAGGCAAATGAGAACTACAATTCCCGGCAGAGCATGCGATCAAAGTCGTTTTGCCTTGGATGAACTTTTGGTTAAGGACTAGAGAAAAAAATGTGGGAACAACTGGTTGGTCAGGGATCATCTCTGGAAGGTTAACGTCGGGTTTTCATTGTCCATTCAAGATCGCGAGGCTCTTTTTCAGCATTTATGAATAAATATATATTTAGGTACGTTTAGCCTGCTAATATCACTATAATATAATTAAATTGACACTAATGTGGTTGAGATGTGTAACATTTGGCGATTAGTTTGTAAAAGTTCCTCCGGTAGCCTCGGTTAATTGAAGATATAAAATGTGGAAGGCACAAGGAATTACTCCAGAACTTGGCAAACGAAGATTGAATTTGATATAAACCATACAGCCTGAACTCTAGCGATGCCTGAAATCAAACTCAACTTCCATTTCCCTCTAGGTCTGTTTCTCAGAACACATTATTTAAGATACTTAGAGGATCTGCTTAGAACCTAATAATTATGAATTTGAATGAACACAGTTCTCCTGAGCAAAGAATTCCAAAGGTTCACTCGTCCATGATTTTTTTTGCCTGAGTTCTAAATAGTCTAAACTTTAACAAGTACACTTAATGAAGGTGGTGCACTTGATGTGGCAAGCATGGATTTTAGCCAAGTGCCAGGGAAAAGTTCCACATGACAGATCTGTAAGGAATGTAAAGGTCCTGGGGTTCAAAGGAAAGTGGTGGTAACATAGAATCTATGACATGGAAGCAGAATACTTGGCCCCTGCAAGTGCTCTGCTATTTAACAGTAAACATTGCTGTTTACTGCCTCGACACCACTTTCCTGTAATAGTCCAATCTCCCGGATATTTGTGATATTCAGAAATCTATCACATTTGAAATGTAATCAATGACTGAGCTTTCATGAATCTTGTGGGTAGAAAATTCCAAAGATCCATCTCCAATCTGAGTGCTTTTTTATTTCAGTACTAAAGAGCCTATCCCATATTTGGCAAGAGGGAACATCCTCCGTTTTTAACCTAGTGAAGCTCTCGGAGTATTTTCATTGAGTTATAAAGTTGAATAGCACGTAAGCAGACCACCCAAGTCTGTGCCATTAATCAACTACATTAATGCTGTTTTTTAAAAATTCTGCCTACATTACCATCAACCCCTCTCCAGATTCTACTGCACACCTGCACATTAGGGGTAATTTACATTGGCCAATTAACCTATCAACCACATTTTTTTTAATTAAACAAAATATACTTTATTCAAAAATAAAATTATATACAATAACCATTCAAAGACTTCCACTTCTTTACAGTCGGTACCATTACAGTCTTTACATTCCCAAAGTTCAAAGGTTTTGCCACCCACGTGGCACTCTGTTCTTTCATATTTACATTCAGTGGGGTATACCCCCAACCCCCTACCCCTCAACTCCCACGGGAGAAGAACCCTAGACTGTGGTCCCTCCCCACCAGGCCCTTGCGGTGGCTGCACCGAGTTTGAGTCAACCACATACCCTTTGAATGTCGCAAACTTTAATACGGCTGTCTGTTCACAGATTTAAGGAATAGAGGCCTATCTTGCAAAACCTCATCTCATTTGAGAGGTCTAGGATCAGAGGTGAACTATTACTGCAAGTGCATCTTTCTTTATGTAGGAAGACCAACATTATTTACAGTTCTGGGACCCCTCTTTGTGATTTTTATAAATAACCTGGATGAGGAAGTAGAAGGTGCGGTGATATCATGTGTCACGTGTAAGAACGTGATTGGACAGAGTTCGGATTATGCGCAGAAATGAAAGAATGATCGAGAAGCTTGTATAGTGAAAACGTGGTTGCTGTTTCCTGTTAAATAAAAGTTCTAGTTCTATTCTTCCAGAATATGTTTTGTTATTAGAAACCCATGGTATGTAAAAGAATACAACGTGGTGTCAGAAGTCAGTCTGGAAGAATAATACGGAAACAGGAGAATCAAAGATAATCGAAGAAAAAGAAGAGCGCAAACTTTTTTAGTGTTTGCTAACAGCTTTACAAGTGGAAGGGTTGCAACCTCCGAAAACACTTCAGCTGACTGGGGACAAAATTTAAACAGCGTTTTGAAATTTATTTATTGGCGATCGGAGCAGAAAATAAATCAGAAAAAACAAGAGCTGCCATTCTACTCCACGTGATAGGGACGACGCAATTGAGGTATATAACCATTTTACTTTTGAGAATGGAGATAGTTTGAATCTAAAAGCGATAATGGACAAGTTTGAAGCATTTCGTATACCAAAGCACAATGTGATGTATGAACGGTACAAATTCTTTACATGCAAGCAAAAAGCTGGTCAAACTATTGGTCAATTTGTCACCAAATTGAGAAACCGCAGTAAAACATGCAAGTTTGCAGAGCTAACGGAGTCTCTCATTAAAAGTGGAATTGTTTGCGGCATTCTGGATAATGGTCTGAGAGAAAGACTCTTAAGTGAACCAGATGTAGATTTGGAAAAAGCTTTGATTCTTTGCAAAGCTTCAGAGACTGTGACGTTGCAGGCTAAAGAGCTTTTTATTGAGAGCTACGTAGACGCTGTGGAAAAGTGCAAAGATGTTAGAAAAAATAATAAAGCAGCAACAAAACCGACAGAGAGCAAGATGTCTTCTGAAAGAAAAAAAACTTTGTGATCGCTGTGGGTGGGAGCACCGACCTGAAAAAAGTGTCCAGCGTGTGGAAAAATGTGCAAACCCTGCAGTAAGAGTAATCATTTTTCATGCTATTGCAGAAGTAAAAAGGAAATAAAACACGTAAATGCAGCACTTGAAAATCAATGTGAGGAGTTTTATATTGATGTGCTTTGTGAAAACAAACAAAGTAAGAATGATTGGACTATGCCATTGCAAGTGAACCAAAACATTATTCTGTTTAAATTGGATACTGGGGCACAATTAAATGTTCTTGAAGAATCTGAGTTTAATGTATTAAAGCCAAGACCACATTTACATCAGACAAATATAAAAGTGACTGGGTATTCAGGTGCAGACATTCCAGTTAAAGGAACATGTATGGCAAAAGTATCACACAAAAATATTAAGCACACGCTTTCTTTTGTGGTAGTGCCAAAAAATGTACAGTCAATATTGGGTTTTTCTGCCTGTTAGAGATTGAATTTGGTGAGAAGATTCTTAGTCCTGGACAGTGACACAGATTCAGAATACAGTGACTTGATGAAAGAGCAAGAGAGAACAGAATTTGATCCCAATGCAGCAAAAGTAAAATAAGGCATAAAGAAAAATCCCAGACCCATCCCTTTGTTACCAGCATCTAGCAAAGCATTGCCACCAAAACCAAACTTGCCGGTACAGTACAATACTGATCTGAAGCCAAAGTGTAACAAGAATCAGGATCCAATGAAGAATTGAACGCACAAGTGAAGGAATTGAGAAGTTTTATTGAACTGATGGAGGTTCAGCATAATAAAGAGATTACAGTTAGTGAATGAATTGCAATTTTTTCTTAAAGACCTCAAGAAAGAGCCAACTTCAGAGTTTCAGTTAACTGATGGAGACCAGACGAAACATGAAAATAACAATGAAACACAAGAACTGTATGAACCATTTAGAAGGTCTACTCATGTTCGTAAACCCCCAGAGAGACTGATAGAGACAAGTTAAATTATGCATTTGTTTTGATAAATGTTGCTAATTGCTTTAATTTTTTTATGGAAAGGAAGATGTGCTGATATCACGTGTCACATGTAAGAACGTGATTGGACAGAGTTTGGAGCTTGCGCAGAAATGAAAGAATGATCCAGAAGCTTGTATAGTGAAAACGTGGTTGCTGTTTGCTGTTAAATAAAAGTTCTAGTTCTATTCTTCTAGAATGTTTTGTTATTAGAAACCCATGGTATGTATAAAGAACACAACAAAAGGGTGGGTTAGTAAGTTTGCTGATGACACAAAACTTGAGAGTGTTGTGGATAGTCTGGAAGACTATCACAAGTTTGCAGTGGGAAATCGATAGGATGCAGAACTGGGCTGAGAAATGGCGGATGGAGTTCAACCCAGCTAAATGTGAAGTGGTTCATTTCGGTAGGTCAAATTTAAAGACAGAAGGTAATATTAATGGTAAGATTCTTGGCAGTGTGAAGGATCAGAGGGATCTTGGGGTCCATGTCCATAGGATACACAAAGCTGCTGGGCAGGTTGACAGTGTTGTTAAGAAGACGTATGCTGTGATGTCCTTCATCAACTGTGGGATTGAGTTCAAGAGCTGTGAGGTAATGTTACAGCTACATAACACCTTAGACCCAACTTGGAGTGCTGTATTCAGTTCTGGTCATCTCACTACAGGAAGGATGTGAATACTATAGAGAGAGTGCAGAGGAGATTTACAAGCTTGTTGGCTGGATTGGAGAGTGTGCTTTATGAGAATAGGCTGAGTGAACTTGCCTTTTCTCCTTGGAGTGGTGGAGGATGAGAGGTGACCTGATAGAGGTGTATACGATGATGAGAGGCATTGTTCATGTGGATAGCCAGAGGCTTTTTCCCCCAGAGCTGAAATAGCTAACATGAGAGGACATAGCTTTAAGGTGCTTGGAAGTAGGTGCAAGGGAAATATTTCTGTGTTCTATGGAGTAGTACTACTAGTATAGTTTCACTATGAGACTGGGTGCTGGAGGTCCATTATTAAGGATCTCCAGCACCCAGGGTATGCCCTTTTCTAACTGTTACCATCAGGTAGGAGGTACAGAAGCCTGAAGGCACACAATCAGCAATTCAGGAATAGCTTCTTCCCCTCCGCCATCTGAATTCTAAATGGACTCTGAACCCATGAACACTACCTAATATACTGTATATTTTTTTAATATATATTTCTGTTTTTTGTATGATTTTTAATCTATTCAATATACTTACACTGTAATTGATTTACTTAATTATTTATTACTATTATTATTATTTTTTTTTGTTTTTTTCTTCTATATTATGTATTGCATTGAACTGCTGCTGCTAAGTTAACAAATTTCACGACACATGCCGGTGAAAATAAACCTGATTCTAATACTGTATAATTGCCATGATAATTATTTACTCCTGTTGTCAAATTGCAGGTGTACGTTAGTTTTCAATGTTTTATGTACAAGGACACCCTGCTCAGCTGAAACACTATTATTCCTCAAGTCTGACCATTTAAAAATGCTCCACGTCTCTGTTATTTCCACGGAAAAATTGAAAGGTGGGAAAGCAAAAGGTAATGGTTGTTGTAAGTTTTAAAATGGGAGAGATATACTGGGGTTTCATGGGTCTTAGTAATAAGCTTCTCATTTTTTGAGGACTTAATTGACTTCAAATGGAAATAAATTGGAATGAAACTGCAAAATATTATGTTTAAGGTGTTAAACAAATTTATATCTGTGTCACTTTCACTGCAAGTTCTTAATTAATAAAATTGCGATTGTTTCCAGAACATTAGAGTGGAATTTGCAGTCATCAGCTTAGTGTTGAAAAGATCTCCTAAGACCACGTTCTACCTTCAATAAGGGGCCCAAACAAATGCTGGAAAAAACTTACTGACAGCAGTATGTCATGCTGTATTGCTTTTCAAACTATTGAAACTCTCTTTTTGGCATCCAGAAACAGCAAAAAACATTCCCAAGCTATTAAAATCTTACAAAAATATTCAAAGTCAAGTAAAGAATTAGTTACCTTAAAAAGAACACTTAAAGCAGTTAAATAAACATAATTATAATCCAAAAATGCTAACATTAATTTCCCACAGTTGTTCTCCATTATACCAGGGTGAATTTGGTACTGGCTCTTTAAGCAGATTTCCTAGCATAGGTGCATTGCACTCTAAGGCTGGACTCCACAAGCCATCACGGACTCAGGTGTCTAACATTGGAGCACTATCAGGAAATAACAGATAAACAACTACCAATTATTTTAGGATTCGTGTGTTCATGCAAATATGAGCAGAAATCCAAAACTTAGTTTAGAAAATGCTTTATTGGAAATGTCAATATTTCTTTAAAAAACCTGGTTCATAAGTTCTCATAGCAATGGTCAGTTTTATAATAGCTGAAACAGTAAAAATCAAGTATAAAAACATTATATATAATTGTCCAAATTTAATTGGTGTATGTATGTGTGTGTGTATATAAGAAACATACAATATTTAAAATTATTGTGTGTGTATGCACATGAATTCAAAAGGGGGAAAATAAGCTAAACAATGCTGAGTAATACTGGCAACCACGAAGCTGCTCTTTCTCTGAGAGGATAAGTCTGCCTTCATATGCTAGGAAAAAGCCCACAACCAAACTGTAACCTGCCTGCAAAACATTGGGATGTTTGGCCTGGGTAGAAACGTGATTAGCAGTAAGGGGATACACCTGAAATGAGCAAACAGCCATAGTTAAGAAATTGGAAATTAGGGAAGGCAGTCTTGTCCTCACCAAGAGTGACGACTAATTTGTACTAATAGGGATGGGAAGTGGAGAATTGGGTGGGGGATGTAGGGGGAACAGAGAAGGAAGAAAACTGATGGCAGAGTAGGTGACAAAGGTAGAGTAAACTAAAGAAGGTAGGCGATCAGGGTAAGGATGGGTGTGAGGGAATGGAGCCAAAGAAGAGTGGTTTGGTAAGATCATGTGTTTGTTTCCATTTGTATGAGTGAGTAACACACACAAAATGCTGGAGAAACTCAGCAGGCCAGGCAGCATCTATGGAAAAGAGCACAGTTGATGTTTTGGGCTGAAACCCTTTGGCAGGACTGGAGAAAAAAAGCTGAGGAGTAGATTTGAAAAGTGGGTGGAGGGGAGAGAGAAACACCAAGCGATAGGGAAACATGGAGGGGGAGGGATGAAGTAAAGAGCCGGGAAGTTGATTGATGTGAGAGACAGAAGGCCATGGAAGAAAGTAAAAAAAAGGAAGAGGGGAGGAGCACCAGAGGGAAATGATGGGCAGGCAAGGAGATAACATGAGAGAGGGAAAAGGGGATGGGAAACGGTGAAGGTGAAGGGGTGGGGGGTGGAGGCGGTAGAGGCATTACTGGAAGTTTGAGAAATCGATGTTCATGCTATCAGGTTAGAGCTACCTGGACTATCTCTGGAGACAGCTTATCCACCGGTGCTTATTATAAACCAAAGGACTCTCACAGCTACCTAGACTATACCTCACCCCACCCTGTTACTTGTAAAAAACAGCATCCCCTTTTCTCAATTCCCGTCTCTGCCACATCTGCTTTCAGGATGAGGCATTTCATTCCAGAACAAAGGAGATGTCCTCCTTTTTCAAAGAAAATGGCTTCCTTTCCTCCACCATCAGTGCTGCCCTCAACCACATCTCTTCCATTTCACATACGTCTGCTCTTACCTCATCCTCCCGCCACCCTGCCAGGGATAGGGTTCCTCTTATCCTCACCAGTCTCTGCGTCCAGCACATAATTCTCCAAAACTTCCACCACCTCCAAATGGATCCCACCACCAAACACATCTTTCTCTCCCCCCACTTTCTTTCCATAGGAATTGCTACCTATGCAACTCCCTTGTCCATTCGTCCCTCCCCATTGATCTCTCTCCTGGCACTTATCCTTGCAAGCAGAATAAGTGCTACACCTACAGCTCCTTCCTACCATTCAGAACCCCAAACAGTCATTCCAGGTGAGCCAACACTTCACCTGTGAGTCTTTTGGGTCATATACTATGTTCGGTGCTCCTGGTTTGGCCTCCTGTATATCAGCGAGACTTGACGTAGATTGGGAGACTGCTTCACTGAGCATCTGCTCTCCATCCACTAGAACAAGCGGGATTTCCAAGTGGCCACCCATTGTAATTCCAATTCCCATATGTCCATCCATGGCCTCCTCCATTGTTGTGACAAAGCCACACTTGGGTTGGAGGAACAACACCTGGTATTCCGTTTGGATAGCCTCCAACCTGATGGCATGAACATCGATTTCTCAAACTTCCAGTAATGCCCCCCCTTCACCATTTCTCATCCTCTCTTTTTTCTCTCATGTTATCTCCTTACCCACCCATCACCTCCCTCTGGTGCTCATACCCACTCCACATTTTTGTTTCTTCCATAGCCCTGTCTCTTTCACCAATCAACTTTCTAGCCCTTTACTTCATCCCTCCCCCCTCCAAGTTCCACCTATTGCCTAGTGTCTCTCTCCCCTTCCCCCAACTTTCAAATCTACTCCTCAGCTATTTTTTCTCCAGTCCTGCTGAAGCATTTTGTCCCGAAACATCAACTGTGCTTTGTTCCATTGATGCCACCTGGCCTGCTGAGTTCCTCCAGCATTTTGTGTTTGTTGCTTGGATTTCCAGCATGTGCATATTTTCTCTTATATGAGTGTGTGATCAGTGTGCATTTGTGTGTGCTTAGAATCTGTGTTATTTCATGAACTTGTGAGGACCTGGTAGCTAATTGTCTAAGACTCCTTACCACTGGTCCAAGATCGTACACTGTTGTATTGATGTGGTAACAATTCATGCACAGGACTCTTTAATACCTCAGAAATAGAAAGAGAGTCATCCTCAAATGGATAGTTAAAGGAAAATATATGGTATATATGTAATGATTTATTTGGATATTTACATAATTATAGATGAACATGTAAATAATATAAAATTGAGTATTGTGTAATTTCCTGTAAAAGTTAAGTCTGCACTGTCAAGATTTTGACAAGTACACTACCTTCACAGTTTATGTTATATGTGATAGCTTATATAATAAATTTCACCTAAGATAATTAGATACAAGATTGGAAAGATAGAAGATAAGCAGATCATTGGGATTTTAAATTAATATAAATTTCGGGGACTGGAATCTCACCAGATATGGAAATATTCCTTTTTACTCCTGTACTAAGTGCACATTTACACTGTTACGAAACCACTAACTGGTTTCACTTACCAGCAAAGATAGATATGTCAGTTGAAGTCGAATGGTACTATTTTCAAAAGTTTTATTAATAAAGGGGCACAAAAATTAAGGTTAATACAAACATTCAGATAACATGCGTCAATACTCAATCTAAAACACCGGTGTAACCATAATCAATCAGAAATAAGCTCTTTCGTTGTCTAGGGTATATAATACTGAGTCCAATTGGAAATATAAAGAGTCACTCTGAAGTCTGCAGGCTTTTGGTTTCACGTGTTGGAGAGAGAGAGAGATAAAACGGAAAAACTTGCCCCAAAACATTGGAAATATAAAGAGTCACTCTGAAGTCTGCAGGCTTTTCCCTTTTTGGTTTCACGTGTTGGAGAGAGAGAGAGATTGTTAGGAAAAGATAACACTTGCCGTTGTCTTTATGAATCAAATCCTCAGCCTCAGGGGATTTGGCTTCCCTGGTGTTAAATAAAGCGATCTTCCGTTGGTTCCAGCCACAAACCCCGCATTCGGAATTTAACGCACGTGGCTTATTTCAAAATGGCTTCCCGTTCCCATGGGAAGCGGTATCGTGCTTCTTGGTGTCTCCTTGGTGCGTCTGAGGGTCGTCCTCTTTCAGACCCTTCTTTATACTGCCTCACGGGATCTCAGGTGTCAATCAGGTTGCAGGTGATACAATCTCTCTCTCAACCAGCCCACTTTGCCCGAGGGCTTTACAATGTCCCTGCGAGTTGGCACGTCTGCAGTTCCCAGGTGTCTCCTGAGAACAATGCCACAGTCACCAGCTTTTGTCCCAGTGGAATGTCTTTCCATTTCCTGTGTCCATTCAGCCTGTCTCTCTCTCTCTCTTTTGGGTCATTGACCCCCCTTTTCTAGGGCTCTTGCAATTCTCACAAAGGAGGGGGCTGGTATCATAACAACACTCAGTGGCCACTTTATTAGATACACCTGCATATCAATGCAAGTATCTAATCAGCTAATCATGTGGCAGCAACTCAATGCATAAAAGCATGCCAACAAGGTCAAGAGATTCAGTTGTTTTTCTGACCAAACACGAAACAGGAAAGAAATGTGATCTATATGACTTTGACTATGGAATGATTTATGGTGCTAGATGGGGTATTTAGAGTATCTCAGAAACTGCTGATCTCCTAGGATTTTCATGCACAACAGTTGTGAAGCAATGTAAAGAATGGTGCGAAAACAAAAAAAAAAGGCTATTCTGTGGTTGAAAATGCCTTATTAATGAGAGATCAGAGGAGAATGGCCAGACTGGTTCAAGCCGACAGGAAGGCAACAGTAACTCAAATAACTGTGTTACAACAGTGGTGGGCAGAAGAGCATCTCTGAATGCACAGCACATCAAACTCTGAAGTGGATGGACTACAGTAGAAGACCATGAAAAGCACTCAGTGGCCACTTTATAGTAGGTAATATCAGAACTGCTTTTTAGAAAGCCTGAATCATTACATTTGTCAACTCCAAATTTATTTTGAGATTCTTGGTTGAGGTATCATACCATTAGCATCTCCCACTTAGTCTTCTTTGCTTGATTCCATTTCTTGGGTTGTATAATTTGTTTTCCCTATTTTTTGAATTCTTCTCCTTTTAACTACTTTCATTGCAGTTTTAAGCTGAGATCCACTGTAATTTGCAAACTTAAGTGAGTTTGAAGGTCAGAAACAGTAGCACTGAAATTTAACCAAGTATTGTACACAGGTTAGAGGCAATAGATTTGGACCATAAGATATAGGTGCAGAAGTAGGCCATTCGGCCCATCGAGTCTGCTCTGCCATTCAATCATGGGCTGATCCAATTCTTAATAGCCACTTAATAGATAGTGAAGCAAGAAGTTTGTTGGATTTGTGTATTTGGTTGGAGTTTTTTAAGACCATTTAATGTCCTGCTCAATTGATCCGCTGGTTTATATTATTTTAAAAATAAACTGTAATGTAGCCATTTGAAATTGTGAAGTGCTTGGATATAGCCTGTGACCATCAATTAGGAATCTTGACAGAAGTTCGTAGAATATAATCACATATATATAGTAGTAAGCATATAACTAGTAAAGCATACACTAGTAAAGCACTAATTAGCACGAGCAATTTGACAATATAAACAATGTTAGCATGTAACTTTTACTGTAAGCCACAAGGTATTGTGCTTATTTTACACAAAATTAACTTATTTTTATACATTTACTCCATATTCTAATACACCCATGACTAAAAGTCTACACAAACACTTTGAACGTTTACTCTGAAATAATTCTCTCCAAGTACTGATATCAGGAAATTTGCTGGCAAGGAGCCTGATGTTGCAGAAGATGGTCTTGATTTGCTGCCTCGACAACACTGCATCCCTACTGCAGAATACTCCAAATCCTTTGACTCACAACATCAGTACCAATCTATTTATCCCTATGTGCCTGCATATGATCTATATCCCTCTACTCTTTACCTTTTCATACTTATGTCTGAATATTTTTTTAAATATTGCTATCATATCTGCTTCCATCACCTCCCAGGTAGCATGTTCCTGGCACATACGAACCTGTCTTAGAAAAAGGCTTGTCTGGTAAATCTTCTTTAAACTTTCCCCCTTTCACTTAAACATGTGCCCTCTAGTATTTGACATTTCCATCCTGCAAAAAAGATGCTGATGATTTACCTTGTCTCTGCCTCTCATAATTTTACACATTTATCAGATTGCCTGTTGACTTCCTACCCTTCAGTAAAAACAATCCAAGATTATCCAATCGCTCCATATATCTAAGACTCTTAGGGCCCCCGCCAATAAAGGTAAGCATGCCCAATGCTCTCCTCACCACCCCATCCACTTGTGTTGCCACTTTCAGGGAGTGGCATCACCTCACAATTGTCTGCTTTAAATCTAATTTAACAGTCTTCCAGCTAGATCTATACCCTGCTGTATCCTTTGATAACCTTCCTCACCATCTGCAATTTCATCAATTTTTGTAATCAGACCACCTACATTTTAATTGAAGTCATTGTTATATATTACATACAATAGATGTCTGAACACCGATCCTTGTGGAATACTGTAGGTCATAGAACTCCAAATAGAGTTACACTCTTCTACCATACACTCTGCCTTCTAGAAAATTAGGAATAAGGAGAGGTTGGGTAAACTTGGATTGTTTTCTGTGGAGTATTGGAGATTAAGGGGAGAACTTAAGTTATGGGCTTAAGCCCGTTTTGAGAAGCAGATAGAGTTGATAGCTTGAGCCCTCTTCCTATGGTAGAAATGTCAAATAATAGAGGGCATAGTTTTTGGGTGAGAGGGGATAGTTTGAGAGCAGATGTGTGGGACAGATTTTGTTTAAACAGAGTAGTAGGTGCCTAGAACGTAGTGGAATTTAGACAAGAACACGAACATGCAGGAAATGGAGGGATATGAACCATGTGTGACTCATTTAATTTGGCATCATGGTTGGCAGAGAGATCATGGGCTGAAGGGTCTGTTTCTTGCTGTACTGTTCTGTATACTTTCTCAAAAAACTTAATTGTGTTTGAGAGACATGAACAAGCTATCTCTACTGTCTATGCCTTTCTAGCTGAGAATAATTACAGTCCATATGAATCTCCAATGACTTCCCGATCAGTAAGGCTCATCTGCCTATAATTTCCTGGATTATTCCAAACAATGAAACAAAACTGGCTATCCTCTGGGACTTCACCTGTGGTTAAAAAGAATATAAAGATCAATACCGAGGCCCCAACAATCTCCAGCCTTGCTTAACTTGGTTTCCTGGAATAGACCCCATAGGTGAACATTTATCCACCTTAATGTTCTTCAAGAGATCCAACACTTTCTCCTTAATATCAACTTGCACTTCTCTGTTCTATCATCCATGTCTTATTCCTTGGTGAATTGAATATCTGATGCAAAGTATTCATTTAGTACTTTGCCCACTTCCTCCAGCTTGAGGCATAAATTTCTTACCTTGGTCTTGAGTGAACCTATCCTTTCCCTAGTTTCCCTGGTTTTTAAATACAGTATATGCATAAATCACCTTGGGGATTTTCTTAATCCTATTTGCTAAGCACACATCCTGGCCTCTTTTTGTCACCCTGATTCCATGTTTAAGTTCATTCCTGCTTCCTTAATATTTTTCAGGGGCTTTGTACGATTCAACTTCTGAAAACTTATTTTATTTAGAGATACAGAGTGGAACAGGTCCTTCTGGCCCAATGAGCTACACTGCCTAGCAATCCACCTATTTAACACTAGCCTCATCACAAGACAATTTACAATGATCAATTAACCATCGGCATATGATAGGGCTGTGGGTGGAAACTGGAGCACCCAGAGGAAACCCACGCATCAAAAGGGAGAACATGCAAACTCCTTACTGATGACACCAGAACTGAACTCCGAAATGCTACCGCGACACCCTTTTATTCAGTATGTTCTTCCTTTTTCTTTTGACTAAATGTGCAACATCCCTTGTCATCCAAGGTTCCCAAACTCCAGATTTAATATGGTCTTCTCACCATCAAGTAGCAGGCTTAAGGTCTGAAGAGTTCAAGAGGCAACAAATGCAATAAGTGCTTTAGTAACATCATCATTTTGGCTCTTTTTTGCCTATTCCTTTGTATTGTGTGATCTATTGGGCACATCCTACAGTTTCTATTATTGGCAACATATTACGCAGACAAAGCAGCTTAATCTGATTTTAACTGCTACTGTGGTCTGGTGTCCATCTGGTAGAACTATTTCCTTCATTCTATCCATCCTCAACCACCTTCTTTGCTGCTGTTTTCTCTCTTTTCCATTCTTATGAAGAGACACTGTTTCTTTTTCCACAGATGCTGTCTACCCTACTGATTGATTACAATACTTTGCTTTTACTTCACAAAGTTTTAAATGTTATTTATATTAAATTTCAATAATAAATTAAATTATCAATCCTCAAAATAGCTGTTGAATACATATCCCTCGATAATCAATAAAACATTACTATTAGAGATTGGAATTAAAAACTTAACTAACAGTGGAAACTCTATATCTGATTGTGATATTATTATTCAGTGAAATAGGAAAGTAAATCAAGGATGGCTGGACTGAAGCTATTAGTAAGAGATTACATACATCAATTTATTAAAAAAATATTTTCTAATGGAAATTTAAGCATTAATACATTATCATCCCTCACCTAAATATAATCCTTCATATACAGCTACTTTCATTTTAAACTTTTATAACACTATTTTGATAACCAACATCAAGTATTTACTCAGTTAAAGTGCCAAGAAAGAGTAGACATCAAAGGTTTAACATTCTGAGAGTTAATCTATTTGCTCATCAAACCCAGATAATTGGACCAAATGACTTTCCTAATATTTTTATGTGCAGTAGATAGCATTGCCATGCATTATGGATTATCATTTTTACAAAATGAAACAGACATAAAGAAAAACTTACAAAGATGAAAGAAAAACATGCCTTACTCAATCCACATCTTTTACAGATTCTCTCTGCTGCATTTCTATGTGTTTTGATATTGAATATTCACACTTTTTCTCTAATACTTTTCAAAATGGTACTGCTCAATACCATATTTTACTTAAAGCCTGAAATTTTGCATCTTTTGTTATTCTGGGACCCAAACAGCAGACCTTAGGTTACAGTACAGTCGGCCCTCCTTATCCGCGAATTCAACCAACTGCGGATCGCAAAAACCCGGAAGTGCTCTTCCAGCTTGTTGTTCGAACATGTACAGATTTTTTTTTCTTGTCATTATTCCCTAAACAATGCAGTATAACAACTATTTTACATAGCATTTACATTGTATTAGCTGTTATAAGTAATCTAAAGATGATTTAAAGTATACGGGAGGATGTGTGGATTAGGATCGAAAAAATCGGAAGTTCTCTTACTAGGTAAGTCGGAACAGGTACATCCGGTATTATTTAGCATCAGTTAATCAAATGTTTGCATTCGTATATAGTATATATTTTACCTTTCTATGCATATAAAACACTTAAGAACGTATGTTTCAGCACTGGGCTCGGGAACTTCCCAAGTTCGATCTAGTGACAGATCACTATCGAGTGCGTTCTCCACTGTGCCGGGTTGATGTGGAGGATCAAAAACCCAATAATTAAACCACTGCATTGCTTAGTAATAATCGTAGCTTACATCGGGGTAGGGCCTTTCACATGCTCCATTAAAATTGTTCCGATCGTTGACTGACTGTAGCCTAACGCTTTTCCAATGACCGATGGCGTTTCACCTCTTTCCAATCGCTTTATTACTTCCACCTTATTTTCAATCGCGATTGTGATTATTTTCATGAATAGAAACACCACAGATTCAGAGCTATGCCGGATCCTAATGCTCACCGCTCTGAACATGTTAAGTCCGGGGTTCTGCTAGGTCCTAAAGACCACTGCACTGATTCAGGCTTGTTACGAATGTGCCACAACTCTGAGGGGCCGAAGGGTACAAAGTAGCCCCCTCCTTTTTGAGAATCGCAAGATCGCTATTAATTCGGGTCTGGGACCCAGGAAATGAGGGAGAGACACGCAGAATTCACAACGGTTTGGAATGTGTCCTGGCCTCAGCAAGGCGGAACCATTGATAACGGCTATTGTCTCTTGGAGACGGAATTGTGTATTGAGTACTGTACTATTCATTGAAGCCCTCAGGGGGTGACCAGAGTGGGCTGGTTGAGGGATTGCATCATCCCAACCTGACTGACATCTGAGACCCCGTGAGTAAGGATAAAAGAGGGTCTGGGGAACAACCCCTTCAGACGCACCAGGAGAAACATATGAGACCGGTGGGGACTTGTGTGTGTGTCCATCCTTGCCCGGATGACAAGTCTTCCACGGAACGGCCTCGCTAAAGGACGAATACGGATCAAGATCGGATAAAGGAAAGCCGGCAAGTTTCTAAAATCGGTCTCTCTCCAACCAAAAGGCTGCAGCCTGCATGAACTGAGTGACTTTTATATTTCCATCGGACAATACATTATCCCCTAGACAACGATACAGCTATTTCTTATTGATTATTATTATACCCACACTTTTAGATTTAGTATTGATGACGTATATTATCTGTATGTTTGCATTGATATTATTTTTGTGTATTTTTACCAATAAGTACTGTTAAAAATAGTACCATCAGACTTCAACGGACCTCTCTATCTTTGCTGGTAAGTGACCCAGTTACGGGGTTCGTAACAGGTTAAATAAGGGACTTGAGCATCCGCGATTTTTGGTATCAGCGGGGGTCTCGGAACCAATCCCCCGCAGATAAGGAGGGCCGACTGTAGTACAAAATCCATAGCAGGAATTATTAAATTTTAGGAACATTGTGACTGATTTATGTCTCACTGCTAAATAATTTTTTTAGCTTTTGCAATTACATATTTAAATGATTGTAATGAAGTATGACTTCAATCTTTTCTTTAAAACCTTTGTCCCTCAAGAGACACAAGATAATAATTGTTTCAATTGATGATTATTTTACTGTACATACTCATGAAAAATATATTCAGTTAGTTTTGAATTTTTTAGACAATTATTCCTGTTAGCTTGTTAGTTCTTTATAAAGGGTAAAAGCTTGGACTGAATGCCACTACAATTTGAATACTCCACATTTACACAAAATTAATAACTTATTTAATTCAAAGTCTTGCATTGATCAAAACAGAGTTTAAAATGAAATATCTGGTACAATAAATATTTAACAAAATATGCAAAATAAAACTATCCTACAAGTGTATCAAGTTATCAATTAAGTAGCATGTTAGCTCAGAAATTACTTTCACAGTAATATTAGTAATTGTTCAGTTATAGACCGCTTGGCACATGCAGCATAAGAAAACCTGGCAATAGGGTGGGGGTAGAGATGCTCTCTTACTCTGTCCAAATAAGCACTCAGTATGGTCCCACTGATCAGCCAGAGCTCCACAAACAAAACGAAGATTTGCAACTCTAATTCTTATTTTTCACATTTTCATTTGTCCAAATGCTGACTATTATTCAAATGTATAGTCATACATTCATTTGAGGGTCCAGTGAAAAAACTATTCTGAAAAGAAAATTTGCATTCATTTTAAGATCAAATATTTTTATGTTAATATTCTTCTGCAACAATTTAGTTATGGAGTCCCCATTAATATGTAGAAAGTCAAAGCAACAATTAATAGCAGGCAGAAAGGTGAAGAGAAGGTTTGAAAAGCTGCAGAAGGCATGAACACATCTTCATACTTGTAAATGCTGACAACATCTTCAGATACTGGTGGAGAGTCAATATCATGCCTGGTAATCGAGCCTTTCAAGTCAAAAAAGCAGAAAGGAAAAAGTTAAAAAATGAAACAAAACATCATGATATTTTCATTGAATTTAGATGCCTTCAATGGTATAATCAAGGATTTTGACATTTTTTGCTACAAAGAAATATTTTACTTCTTCTTTGTCACTCTGATTATTCATAATATTACTGTTTTCATTTAAAAATAATTAAGTGATTTCTTAAACCTGTTTCTAAACCCACAGCGATATGGATGACAGTGGTGGGGCTCATCACCAACAACAATAAGATGGCCTACACAGAGGAGGTAGAAGAGCTAGAGGCTTGGTGCCAGGCAAATAACCTTTTCCTCAATGTCAAGACAAAGATGGCTATCAACTTAAGAAGAACTCGCACCTCTCTTTACATCAGCAGCATAGCAGTGGAAACTGCAAACAGTTTTAGACTTCAGGGAGTGCACATCTCACACAACTTCTCAGTGTCAGAAAACATTAAACATAATTAGGGAAGCTCACCAATGTCACTACTTTGAGGAGGCTGAAGAGAGCTCGACTATGAAAATCTATACTCACACCATTCTACAGATGTGCAATAGAGAGCATCTTAACAAACTGCATCACTGCATGGTATGGAAACTGCACTGTAGTGGACAGGAAGGCTCTATAACGGGTAGCTAAAACTGTCCAACGCACCACTGGCACCAGCCTACCTGCTCAAAAGTATATATACACAAAAAGGTGCTGGAAAAGGGCCAGTAACTTGATGAAGGATCTCATCCACCCTGCTCATGGGCTGTTTGCCCCAGTGCCATAGAGGAGGAGGCTATGTAGCATCCACACCAGATTCAAAAACAGTTACTTTCCCCAAGCAGTAAGTCTGATCAACTCCTCCAGCCATTAACCCACCCTCTACACCCCCAACCACTACTACTTTATAATTTCCTGTCAATCACTTTATGTACAGACGTAATTGTGCCTACTGTCACTTTATGGACATCAATGCTTATAAGCTAACCTGCGTACTTATATTTATTGTGTTCTTTATCTTAGTGGGTTTTTTTGTGCTGCATTGGATCCGGAGTAACAATAAATATTTTGTTCTCTTTTACACTTGTGTACTGGAAATAACATTAAACAATTGTGAATCCTGAACCTTGACTCCCTTCTAAAATATCCAGTCCTCCTTGGACAACAAATACTAGACTTGCCAGCAATGCCCACATCCTGTAAACAAACCTAAAAAAGAAATCACTCTGATAACAACTTTCAACTGAAATGCAAACTGCTGAAATCATTCAGTAGGCCAGCAAGTAACCTAACAAATAGAAAATAAATTGATGTTTCAGGTCAAAATCCCTTCATCACATTGATATCTCCACTTTTTCTTTTCATTTCTTAGTGTTTCCTATGTTTTCTGTTTTAATTTCAGATTTTCAGAATACCCATTTGTTGACTTTCAACATTCTGTAATTTTGCTTAACCAAGTAATTGCAGTAAGGTTGAATATTTGAAACTGCATTGTTCTTGATAAGGAAAGCAGAATATCAAGACTAATCACCAAAGATTACCCAATAGTGTGTTTTTGCAATCTTTACCTTAAAACAATGAATGCTTTTGCTGTAAAATTTCAATTGATTTTCTGAGAACATTTGATTGTAATTGATAAATAATAGTATGATGGCAATGCAGAAATGGTTCAATGGGTTATGAAATTATCTGTGATGCCAAGCAATAATACTGTGTTCTGTAACTCTTGAAGATTAGTCAACATCACCTATAATTAAATTTAGTTTAAACCACAAAAATACATGCTTCGTATTTCTGCAAGTCGGTGCATATGGTTTCTGAATTTAAAATTATGTTTAAACTGAACATTGGCCAGCTCAACTGATATGACCAAAAATGGAAAGTAAGTTTCGATCTCTAAGCTTGTAATGGACAGGATAATATTGTTAAAACACAATCCCTACAGTACAGCAATGGGAAACAGATACTTTTTGAAGATGGCAGCATTAGTGCTTTGTCTATCATTTCAGAATTATCATAAATCTTAATAGTCATGTGGAGCATGAGAAAATTAGGAGTTAGGTCTCTGACCTATATATGGAAGATTTATGTTAGAGCTGGGAGAAAATATAAAATCTATAAAGCATTTAGACAACACACAAGAACAAGATGTTTTGTTGCAACTTTCTCATATTTCCAATGAGCTGATACTTTTGTGAAAGTATAAGTTTATGAATAATAACCCATTTCTATAATCTGAGCACTTTTTTTCTGGAAGATTAGTCTGATAACAGAAAAGTTACAATGCTATGTAATTTTATTATAATATGTTCAATATAATTCATGTTAATAAAAAAAACAAATCAAATCATTAGAAAGAGGTGCAAAAGATTGGAAGGTGTTGAATTGTTGTGGGTAGGGCTAAGGAACTACAAGGGTAAAAGACCCTGATGGAAGTTATATACAGACTTCCCAAACAGTAGTAAAGAGGACGTCTACAAATTATAAGAGGAGATGGAAAATGTATGTCCAAAAGACAATGTTACAATAGTCAAGGGAGATTTCAGTATGTGGGTAAATTGGGAAAATCAGGTTGGTGCTGGATCCCAAGAGGGAAAATAGCTAGAATGCCTATAAGATGGCTTTTTGGAGGAGCTTGTGGTTAAGCCCACTAAGAGATCAACTATTCTGGATTGAGTGTTGTATAATGAATTGGAATTGATTAGAGAGCTTAGGTAAAGAAACCCTAAGGGGTCAGTGATCATACAATGATAGAATCCACCCTGCAATTTGAGAAAAAGCTAAAGTTAGATGTATCAGTATTACAGTGGAGTAAAAGGAATTACAGAGTCAAAAAAGAGAGGAGCTGACCAAAATTGATTGGAAAGGAATACTAGCAGTAATGAAGGCAGAGCAGCAACGGCTGGAATTTCTGGGAACATTTTGGAAGGCACAGGACGTGTACATCCCAAAGGAAGTATTCTGAAGACAGGATGACACAACCGCAGCTGACAAGAGAAGTCAAAGCCCATATAAAAGCAAAAGAGAGGGCATGTAATACAGCAAAAATTAGTTTGAAGTTAGAGGTTTGGGAAGCTTAAAAACAAAAGGCAACTAAAAAAACATAAGGAGAGAAAAAATGATATACGAAGGTAAGCTAGCCAAAAATATTAAAGAGGATACCAATTTTTTTCAGATATATGAAGAGTAAAAGAGGTGAGAGTGAATATAAGACTGCTAGAAATGACGCTGGAGAGGTAGTAATGGGGGACAAACGGGCATAAGTATTTTGCATCAGTTTTCACTGGCAGTATGCCAGAAATTCAACTGCCAATGGGCAGAAGTGAATGTTGTTATTACTTAGAAGAGGGTACTTAGGAAGCTGAAAGTATATAAGTCACCTTTACCTATCTCTTTCAGGGAGAATAAAGTAACTTATAGGCCAGTCAGCCTGACTTCAGGGGTTGGGAAGATGTCAGAATCCATTATTAAGGATGAGATTTTGGGGTACTTGGAGGCATATGATAAAGTAGGCCAAAGTGAGCATTGTTTCCTTAAGGGGAAATCTTGCCTGATGTTGGAATTCTTTGAGGAAATGATAGGCAAGATAGAACAAAGGAGAGTCATTGGATATTGTTAGCTTGGATTTTCACAAGGCCTTCGACAAGGTGCCAGACTGAGGCTGCTTACCAAGATAAGAACCCATTATGTTACAGGAAAGATATCAGCATGGATATAAGACTGGCTGATAGGCAGGAGGCAAAGAGTGAGAATAATGGGAATAAGTTGGCTGTCAGTGACTAATGATGTTCCGTATGGTTCAGTGTTACCACTGCTTCTGTTTGACATTACATGTCAATAATTTGGATGATGGATTTGGTGGCTTTGTAGTCATATTTGCAGACAATACATAGATAGTTAGAGGGCCAGGCAGTGTTGAGGAAGCAAGGAGTGTAGAGAAGGACTTGGACAAGTTGGGAGAATGGGCAAAGAAGTGACAGATGGAATAAGACCATAAGACATAGGAGCAAAATTAGGCCATTTGGTCCATCGAGTCTGCTCTGCCATTTAATCATGGCTGACCCTTTTTTCTCCTCCTCAACCCCAGTTCCCTGCCTTCTCTCCATAACCTTTGATGCCATGTCCAATCAAGAACCTATCAATCTCTGCCTTAAATACACCCAACAACCTGGCCTCCATGTTTTCATGTGGCAACAAATTCCACAAATCCACCAGCCTCCGCCAAAAGCAATTTCTCCGCCCTGTTTTGAATGGATGTCCCTCCATCCTGAGGTTGTGCCCTCATCCTAGACTCTCCCACCAGAGGAAACATTCTTTCCACATCTACTCTGTCCAGTCCTTTCAACATTTGAAAGGTTTCAATGAGATCCGCCCTCATCCTTCTAAATTCCAGTGACTGCAGAGGCAGAGCCATCAAACGTTCCTCATATGATAACCCTTTCATTCCTGGAATCATCCTTCTGAACCACCTCTCAACCCTCTCTAATGCTAACATCTTCTAAGATGAGGAGCCCAAAACTGTACACAATACTCAAGAGGAGGCCTCACCACGGCCTTATAAATCTTCAGCATCACATCCCTACTCTTGTATTCTAGACCTCTTGAAATGAATGCTAACATTGCATTTGCCTTCCTCACCATCGACTCGGCCAGCAAGTTAACCTTTAGGGTGTTCTGCATAAGGTCTCCCAAGTCCCTTTGCATCTCAGACTTTTAGATTTTCTTCCTGTCTAGAAAATAGTCCGAACATTTATTTCTACTACCAAAGTGCGTGGCCATGCATTTTCCAACATTATATTTCATTTGCCAGTTTCTTGCTGTCTAAGTCATTCTGCATCCTACCCATTTCCTCAACACTACCTTCCCCTCCACCTATCTTCGTATCATCTGCAAACCTGGCAACAAAGCCATCTATTTCATCATCTAAATCACTGATATACAGCATAAAAAGAAGTGGGCCCAACATCGACCCCTGCGGAACCCTACTAGTCACTGGCACCCAACCAGACTTGGATCATTTTATTTCCACTCGCTGCCTTCTTCCAATCAGCCAATGCTCTAACCATCTTAGTATCTTTCCTGTAACACCACTCTTAACTTAGTAAGCAGCGTCATGTGTGGCACCTTGTCAAAAGCCTTCTGGAAGTCCAAATATTCAACATCTACTTCATCCCCTTTATCTATCCTACTTGTAATCTCAAAGAATTCCAACAGGTTCGTCAGGCAGGATTTTCCCTTAAGGAAACCATGCTGACTTTGCCCTATCACCAAGTACTCTATCACTTTGTCCTTAACAATTGACTCGAACATCTTCCCAACCACTGAGATCAAACTAACTGGTCTATAATTTCCTTTCTGCTGTGCTTTTCTCCTTTTTTAAAAGAGTGGAGTGACATTTGCAATTTTCCATCCTATAGCACCATGCCAGATTCCAATGATTTTTGAAATATCATTTCTAATGCTGCCAGAATCTCTAACTCCACCTTTTTCAGAACCCTAGGGTATAGTTCATCTGGTCTGGGTGACTAATGTAGGATACCCCCCCTTCTTTTTTTTTCTCTCTCTGCCCATCACTCTTTGCCTGTTCTCCATCTCCCTCTGGTGCTCCCCTCCCCCATTCTTTCTCCCTAGGCTGCTCGTCCCATAATCCTTTCCCTTCTCCAGCTCTCTATCCCTTTTGCAAATCACCTTTCCAGCTCTTAGCTTCATCTCACCCCTTCCCATCTTCTCCTATCATTTCAGATTTCCCCCTCCCCCTTGTACTTTCAAATCTCTTACTATCTTTTCTTTCAGTTAGTCCTGACGAAGGGTCTCGGCCCGAAACGTCAACAGTGCTTCTTCCTATAGATGCTGCCTGGTCTGCTGCGTTCCACCAGCATTTTGTGTGTGTTGCTTGAATTTCCACCATCTGCAGATTTCCTCATGTCACTGACGCAAAATACTCATTGAATTCATCTGCCATCTCCTTGTCCCCCGTTATTATTTTTCCTGCCTCATTTTCTAGTGGTACTATATCCACTCTCATCTCTCTTATTTTTTACATACTTGAAAAAGCTTTTACTATCCACTTTGCTAGCTTGCTTTCATATTTCATCTTTTCCTTTCTAATGATTCTTTTAGGTGCTCACTGTAGGTTTTTAATAACTTCCCAATCCTCTATCTTCCCCACTAATTTTTGCTTTGTTGTATGCCCTCTCTTTTGTTTTTACATTAGCTTTGACTTCTCTTGTCAGCCACAGTTGTACTACTTTGCCATTTGAGTATTACTTGACTTTTGGAATACACATGTCCTGCACCTTCCTCATTTTTCCCAGAAACACGCACCCTTGCTGCTCTATTGATATCTTGCCAGCAACTCCTTCCAATTTACTTTAGCCAACTCCTCTCTCATACCACTGTAATTTCCCTCACTCTACTGAAATACTGCTACTTCAGACTTCACTTTCTCCCCATCAAATTTCAAGTTGAACACAATCATATTGTGATCACTGGTTCCCAAGTGTTCTTTTACCTTAAGCTCCCTAACTGCCTCCGTTCATTACATAACATCCAATCCAGTATAGCTGATCCCCTAGTAGGCTCAACAACAAACTGCTCTAAAAAGGCATCTCTTAGGCATTCAACAAACTCACTCTCTTGAGATCCATTACCAATCTGATTTTCCCAACTGACTTGCATGTTAAAATCTTCCATGACTATCATAACATTGTTCTTTTGACATGCCTTTTCTGTTTCCTGATGTAATCTGTGGTCCACCTCCCAGCCAGTGTTGGGAGGCCTGTATATAACTGCCATCAGAGTCCTCTTACCTTTGAAGTTTCTTAACTCAACCAACAAGGATTCAACATTTTCCAAACCTACGTCACACAAGATGTTGTGGACACGATCTGTGACATCCCTGACCCTGGCACCTGGGAGGCAACATACCATCTGGGTGTCCCATTCACGTCTACAGAATCTCCTGTCTGTTCTCCTCACTACTGAGTCCTCTATCACTACCACTCCCTTTTTCTCTCTCTTTCCTTTCTGCACCCAAACCCATGCTCGGTGCCTGTAACCTGATTGCCGTGGCATTCCCCCAGATGGTCATCCCCCACAAAAGTATTCAAAGCAGTATACTTATTTTTGAGGGAAATGGCCACAGGTGTGCTCTGCTCTAACTGCCTATTTGCATTTCCAATCCCAATGTAGTGTAGCGAAGTATACGGTCATGCAGTTTGGTAAAAAGAATAAAAGCGTAGGCTATTTTCTAAATGGAGAATATTAAAAAATCAGAGGTGCCAATTTATGAGTCCTTGTGTAGGATTCCCTAAAGGTTAACTTGCAGGTTGGTACCAAATGCAATGTTAACATTCATTTCAAGAGGACAAGAAAGTAAGAGCATGGATGTGATGCTGAGGCTTTATAAAGCATTGGTCAAACTGCATCTGCGGTATTGTGATCACTTTTAGGGCCCTTATCGAAGAAAAGATGTGCTGCCATTAGAGAGGGTCCAAAGGAGATTCACAAAAATAATTTGGGGAATGCAAGGGTTAACATACGTGAAGTGTTTGATGGCTCTGGCCCATACTTAGTGGAGTTTAGAACAATGAAGGAGGGTGTCATTGAAATCTATTCAATATTAAATGGTCTTGACAAGAGTAGATGTGGAGAAGATGTTTCCTTTAGTGGCTGACTCCAGGATGGAAAGGTATAGCCTCAAAATAGGAGGACATCCATTTAGAACTGAGATGGGAAGGAATTTCTTTAGCCAGAGGTTGCTGAATCTGTGTAATTCATTGCCACTGATGGCTTTGGAGGCTAACCCATTAAGTACGTTTAATCCAGAAGTTGATAGGTTCTTAGTTTTCAAAGATAATAAATCAGCCATAATGGAATGGCAGAGCAAACACGATGGGCTGAGTATCCTAATTCTGTTCCTATGTCCCATGGTCTTACAAATATATCATTATGTATTAAAATTGCTTACGACTACTTACAATGACCCTATTAACATATTCCTTGAAATGATATGGTCAGAAAGTAGAAAATAAATCAAGACCTCATTGAAATGCCAACTCGTGCTTCTATTTCTTATGTTCTAAAACCAGCCATTTACTAACTGCTAACATTGATGCAATAACTTAAAAGCATTAGTGATCAAGGCAAATTGTAGTACCAGTTCTGATATTCTGGCACCGTTAAAACTTTTGTAAACTTGTAGTGCAAGAAAGAGCGGACGTAATTGGAAAATGCAAAGCAAATTTAAGTATGATTGTAGTTATATGGAGTCACTGTTAGAAACACCAGGTTCCTTAGCACATGTGGCAATGCACATGGCACTAGAAGTAGAAAAATACTCACTTTATTAAAATAATTGGCCTCATTTCAAATTATTTTGAATTGATGATATAATACCAAAAGAATTATTATCCATGGATATCTATAGATTTGCGATATTTGAATAGACAATTAAATCTGTAAATCCTTTTAAAATGGTCTGAATGACTTGCACACTATGTAATTCATCAAATATACTCATAATTAGATATCATTTAGAAATATTAAGATATCATTGATAAGCTAATATAAATTACTTATAATATTCCTGCAACATTTAAAACGTTGACATACCTTGTATGGCAGGGCCCCATGCAAATAAGTAATACCAGCTCAAGTGAAGGTCGATAATTGTTTCATCTCTAGGAACATACACAGGTCGTTTAAATCGACAAGTTACTCGGTTGTCCTCAAAAATACCTTCTTCATCTCTGGCTGGATTTCTTTTTATTTCCTTTGCCCATTGTCCAACATTGTAAAAGTGTTGGATTCGAACTCTGCCATTGTCATCATGCACACAAGCCATTACATCATCACCTCCCTACAAGAAGAAAATAGGAATATTTCTGCATTCAAATCAATACAGATATCATATTGTATACTGTATATGTGCTTTACTGACTGGAAGTCTGTAACCAGTACTGGACTGCAGATATCAGTGCTGAAATTCTTATTTGTGATTCATATTAATGACATAAATGTAAATGTAGGCAGTACATTTCGTAACTTGGAATTATATGAAAGTTGCTGGTATTCCAGATAGCAAGGAAGGTTATTCAAGGCTATAGCAGAATATAAAAAATAGATAGTTGGATGGATTCACAGATAGAATTTAATTCCAAGAAGTGTGAGGTGGGAAATTAAATAGAGGTAGGACATACACAGTAAATCGTAAGGCACAAAGGAATGCTGATGAATAGTGGGACTATGGGGTTCAAGTGCACATTTCCCAGAAACTGCCATACAAGTCTGTGGCATGTTTGGTCTACAGTAGTCGAGGCACAGAACATGAAGGCTGAGATTTTATGTTACAAGTCTACAAAAGGTGGTTGCACCATACCTGGGAGTACTATGAGCAGTTCTGCTCACGCTATATGAAGGGTGTGGTTGTGCTAGAGAGAGTACAGATAATTAGAATGAGAGGGTATCAGTTTGGTGAGAAAAAGTAGTTTTAAGCATGGATTTGTTGCTATTTATTTTAAATTATTTTTACATACTGTAGTGATCTGAAATTTGCTACCAGAAGAGATGGTAAGAGTCTGGCAGGCACTTAAATAGGCAAGCCATAGAAGGATATGGACTTAATACAGCCAGATGGGATTAGTGTGGATGGGCAAAAAAAAAAGTCAGCATGGACAAGGATTCCCTCTGTATAACTTCAAAACGTTATGCTTCAAGGCAATATTAAATATGTTGACAAAGTGTGTAGACATGCAAGAGATGCTATGTAATGTGGAGCTTTTAATTGGCCAGTCTAGTGAGGCCACCAAGTGTCAGCTGTTTGTGGTTCTAAGAACGGAAATTGAAACCTTTGTTTGTGTTGCTATGCTGAAAAATATGCCACTTCAGGATATACATCTACAACTACAACATTTTAATGAGTCCTAATTATACCGTATGATCACTAACATATTCTGAAATCCCCAAGGTATGGGTACTTTATATATCCTCCCACATTTCCTCACATACATCAGTACTATCAGTTGTGGTTAATCTGTCCGTGAGAATAGTTAGGTGATGGCAGCATATGAATGCTCAAATGTGATCCTTCTGCAATCAAATATTTCACCAGCTCATGCATATCTGCACAAAATATCATTAACTATATAGACTATATGTGCTGTGTGTGACTATTGGCACTATGTTTTACACCTTGGCCCCATAAGATCAGTTTGTTTTGGCTGTATTCCTGTGTGGCTGAATGACAACTTAATTTGAACTTGATAACAGAAGCCACTTGTATTCAGCAAATACCAAGGCCTCAGTTTGTATTATCTAATAATCTATCTTCATGATTATTTTTTTAAAAAAAACAAAATCTAGGGGATGCTAACTCAAACTGAGATGGAGACAGAGGCAGAGTTAAGATGGCACTAAACAGTGACTCCTTTGCTCGCATCTTCAGAAACAGCTATATTTCCATCCTTAATATCTTTATTTTTCCCTTTCAGGGTTCTTTTGAAGACACTGACATGGAACTACATGCTGACTTTGGTTCTTTGCAGGAATGGGACCCGTTCTCGGGGATTCAAGACTGGCTGATGTGCAGCATGACAAGGGGTAGGCCTGAGAGGCGGCCTAGTGTTCAGAAGCCTAAGATCTCGGGGCTCTGGAGACGGGCGGATCAAGGGTCAGTGTCACTGCAAGAGACTCGTGTGTCGCTGGGGAGGCCAGAAAATCTTTCACTGTGGGCCCGAAGACCCGAGATCTTTGTGATCTTTGGGCACAGAGCTCGTAAAAAGTGACAAAACGGACTTTTTAACATCGTAAAGCAGCGGGTTGTTGTTATGTCTCCCACTCCCTGTGAAAACGGGGGAAACCTCCCTCTCCCTTGCCATGGGGAGAGAGAGAGAATCTATGGGTTGACGAATGCTGGATGAAATGCGATAGTCTTTGGGGTAACTGCAAAGTCTGTGTCTTTGCTGTCGCTTACAGTACTAATGTAAGTCTTTCGTAACAGCGAGTTGTCGTAAATCGAACGTTCGAAAATCGGGGGACACCTGTCGCTCACAATTGTGCTCGGTAACGAGTGCACTTTTTATTTTGCTGGTGGGGGAGGGGGGATCGCTGCTCACCACCGCTTGCACGCGGGAAGGTGGAGCGGGGGGGAGACTTTGGGGTTCTCACGTTTAACTGTCATTCATTCTTTGGGGCACTTTTCTGTTTTTGTGGATGTTTTGCGAAGAAAAAGCATTTCAGGATGTATATTGTATACATTTTTCTGACATTAAATTGAACCTTTGAAACTGTTTATTACTGTGGAAAGATAAAATTATAGACAATGTATCTTTAAACCCCAATGAATAATCCATTCATTTGCATTACTTTATAAATAATGAAAAATTATAAAATGTTTATGTATTTATTTCTCACATTTCATCCATATTTCTATTAAATATGTTGGTGAGCTGGTTTACCATCAGTTTGTCAGATGAGAATCCAACTGCAACCCAACCATCAGTGTCAGCACTTAATTCAAATTCAACATCAGCACCTATTCTGCGATAACTGAGGAAGTAATCACATGTGTCTGCATCACAGCCAGGTTTTCCATACCTGTAACAGGAACAGAATATCTTCATACAACATACAAATCACTTTCCTTCATCTGATTCTTTAAATCATTTTGTAGAGATGTAATTTGTAAATTGGAACATTTACTACACTTATATCTTCTAAACATAACCTCATACTTCATGGTTAGCTTATATTACACTGCAAAATGTTTACCATATCTGTTAAATGTTTTTAAGTAGTCTATTGCCATTCTTCATTAAAATAAAGTCTCAGGATTCCCAAGAAAAAGAGAAAAAAAGTGATACATGTTATGGAATCTGGATAACAGTTATAAAAATAATCTGTTTCTTAAAGGTAATAATCTCTAAACTAGTATCTCACAATGCATATAGCTTGAGTGTATGTCCTGAGGTTCCTGTACATCCTCCCTGATGGTACTAATGAGAATAGGGTATGTCTTGGATGGTGATGCTCCTTAATGATGGATGCCGCCTTCTTATACCACCAGCTTTTGAATATGTCCTTGCCGGTGGGGAGGCTAGTGCCCATGATGGAGCAGGCCGAGTCTACAACCCAATGTAGCTTTTTCTGATGCTGTGCATGGAGTTTTCAGTCAGAACGCTCTCTATGGTACTGTAGATCTGAATTAATTAATTAATTAACTCAAACTACCTGCGTCTCAATATCACCAAGACCAAGGAGATGGTGGTGGACTTTAGGAGATCTAGGCCTCATATGGAGCCAGTGATCATTAATGGAGAATGTGTGGAGCAGGTTAAGACCTACAAGTATCTGGGAGTACAGTTAGACGAGAAGCTAGACTGGACTGCCAACACAGATGCCTTGTGCAGGAAGGCACAGAGTCGACTGTACTTCCTTAGAAGGTTGGCGTCATTCAATGTCTGTAGTGAGATGCTGAAGATGTTCTATAGGTCAGTTGTGGAGAGCGCCCTCTTCTTTGTGGTGGCGTGTTGGGGAGGAAGCATTAAGAAGAGGGACGCCTCACGTCTTAATAAGCTGGTAAGGAAGGCGGGCTCTGTCGTGGGCAAAGTACTGGAGAGTTTAACATCGGTAGCTGAGCGAAGGGCGCTGAGTAGGCTACGGTCAATTATGGAAAACTCTGAACATCCTCTACATAGCACCATCCAGAGACAGAGAAGCAGTTTCAGCGACAGGTTACTATCGATGCAATGCTCCTCAGACAGGATGAAGAGGTCAATACTCCCCAATGCCATTAGGCTTTACAATTCAACCGCCAGGACTTAAGAACTTTTTAAAAGCTATTATTAATGCTTTTTTGAGATAGTGATTTAGATGCATATCATATTTTTTTTACTGAGTTAAGTATTGTATGTTATTAGTTTTGCTACAACAAGTGTATGGGACATTGGAAAAAAAAGTTGAATTTCCCCATGGGGATGAATAAAGTATCTATCTATCTATCTATCTAATTTGCTTGAGTCTTTGGTGATTACCAAATCTCCTCAAATTCCTAATGAAGTATAACCACTACTATGCCCTTGTGTGTGATGTCTTTAATCTGTTTCCTTTCCTGCCTTCCTCTGTAGGGCTAAACCTATATGATTCTTCCTCTATGTGCTTAACTTTGCTCTTCAATCCCCTTGAAAGTTCCCACAATCTATGTCCATATGGTCCTTAACACATGCTGCAATGTAGATTTCTATTTATGATATGGCATGGAGAAAATATGGCTCCGACTGGACACCTCATCTGATGTGGATAAATGAACAGGATCATAGAAGGTTTTGCATGTAATAGAGAATGGAGTAAAATAAATGGGAAAGACTGCCAGAAAATGAAGAGGTGGGAATAAATGAGAGAGAGCAGGTAGAAATGGAGAGTAAAGGATGGGGGCCATGTTTTCTCCATTCTTTGCTGCAACATGAGGTGTCACTGAATATCATGAGAAGTCTAAAGAACCAAAGGAGCAGAAGACAGAGAAAGTGGTGTCAAACAAACCACTCTTAATCTTTTACTTGTTAATGTTTGTACAATTGGGAACTTAAGGTAAAATGGGAAGTCTGACTAGATTAGTTAAGGGTTATGTAACTGCATACTTAATATGCAAGCTTAATATGTAGACTTCTGTTAACTTCTACACCGATCGTCAGTTTGTAATTACCTAAGGAGACACAATGAACTAAGATGAGGTGCATCATTAAAGTGGCCTTTATATGGACCAACCATTGGTGCAATCAGTTGCCTGTTTACTTGCCAACTCAAACCTGGAATTAACCAGTTATTAGGTAAGGGATGTGAGCAACTTGTCACAAAATGGAGGAAGAATGAGTTAGAAATTATGTGAAAGAGATAATAGAATGATGGGAAAGATTGTTATAGGTGTAATGATACAAAAACAAGCTATCAAAATAATATGAGGTGCTGATTTAAAAGGTCACCTGGAATCTTAAGTAGGAATGTTACTTTCAAGCAAATTAAATCAAACTGACAAAATGCTGGAGGAACTCAGCAGGCCAGGCCGCATTTATGGAAAAAAAACACAGTTGATGTTTTGGGCCGAAACCCTGGGCTTCGTCAACTGTCCCCCCTCACCCCCCATATATACTGCCTTGCCGTGTGTGTGTGTGTGTGGGGGGGGGGGGGGCTTGGATTTCTAGCATCTGCAGATTTTCTCTTGTTTGTGATTTGATCACACATTAAGGCACACTAGTGACTATACTTCATTAGGAATTTGAGGAGATTTGGTAATCACCAAAGACTCTAACAAACTTATACAGATGTACGATAGAGAGAATTCTGACTGACTGTATAACCTCCTCCTATGGAGGCTCAATGCACAGCATCAGAAAAAGCTGCTGAGGTTGTAAACTCAACCTGCTCTAACAATGGCACTAGCCTCCCCACCATCAAGAATAAGGTGGTGCTCAAGAGAGCAGCATCGATCATTAAGGACCCTCACTATCCAGGACATGCCCACTTCCAAACAGCAGCAACTGGAAGGTATTTGTATTTGGAGTTATTGACTGTGATCTGTTTTGTGTTTAGAAGTCAATTTGTGTAGAGTTTGAAGCTTGAATAAAAGGTATTGAGAAGACTGGGCAGATAGAATTATACATATAACAATCTTGCCTCTTATTTGGTCTAGTTCAGTTGCATCTCTGAACACAAACTGGAAAGTATTGTTGCACCTCTTATGTTTCTAATTGGTACTGCAATTCCATTTTTTTAAAAAAGCTGGGCTTTTTGTTTTCTTCAGTTGTCATTAATTTCTAAATACTTAAAATCTCAATGTGGTAAAAAAATGTACATCTACTTAATTTAAACTTTTTCACAATTTAAATGTAATTGGAAGTTAACATTCATATTTGCTGCATTGATAAAATTATAAGGTAATTTAAGATAGTGTATCCCAAGTAGAATGAGTCTTGCACAGAAAGAATCAGCTTGGCAAATAACCAATGTGAGACCTCAACTGCTTTGAGATATTGACAAAAGACACAGCAAGTGTTGGAATCTGGAACCAAAAACAGACATTGGAAAAACTCAGCAGGTCAAGCAGCATCTGTGGGGCAGATATGGACATTGGCATTTCAGATCAAAATTTTGCATTAGGATCAAGAGGGAAGAAAAGGGATACAAAACAATATACAGTATACTGGCATTCTTTCCTCTTCTCTCTCAATCTGGATATACAGGGCCTCAACCCAAATCATAGACTTATAACATTTGCCTCCAAAGATGCTGCATAAACCATTGAATTCTACCAACATTCTGGTTTTGTTTTGGTAAGTTGATTTATTGCTTTGCGATATTGCTGACCTGCAATGTTGAGAATTGTAGTTAAAATTGTTGCAGCTATTTGTATATTTTGCATGAATTAATTATAGTTGTCGTACCCATGGCATAGTTGAACTGTAAATGTAAAATGTAAATGTAAAGCAGTAATCTGAAGTTTAAAAATACAGTTTTGCAAACATGATGCGTAATTTTCAAGATAGAAATCCTCTGAGTTTTCTGTTTTAAGTGTTGTTTGCATTTAAACACGTATCACTGAAAATAAATGAACTGTGCTTTAAACTACTTTGTTAACTGGAAGTATCTTCTCCTTGGTAGGGAGATGGTAACCCACTGCTCAAATAGTGGGTACTGACAACTAGATTTGCCATGGAGAATAAATAGGGAAGTAAACTAGCTTTTAAAGATTGGGCAGTTACTACTTTTAGTGAGAGTACTGGTGGCTATTTATATCTGAAAGAGCTTAAAATCTACATTTGAGTTTAAAACTTTACAGTTAGCAAACCCAATACCATCACAGATTCTATAATGCATTGTCACAAAATATTAGTTTGGAACTTTTGATGTGGTAAATTTTTGTATTAATTGCAGGAAAATCCTAGAATCCTGTTCTGTCCTTGTATCTCTACAACTTTGACTTCATATATTTATTTCTCAAATGTATTTGTGAATGGCAGCAAGGCGAAGGGAACTGGATTATAAAGAAAACTGTGCAGCTATTTCAGGTGTGGAATGGGAGGGAATGGCATGGATATTATTTTGTCAGATGACATTTACAAAATTAACATGCACTTCAAATACCCACCTAAAGCAGCCTTTAGTTTTTCCACAATCATCTACCCGTATTTTTGCAAAAGGATCCACTGGAGGAGGGGATGGGAAAGCATAACCTGCAAAACCAAAATATAAACTACTACTATGATGACTATAAAAATGAGTGTTTGTCAATATATGAATGATTCAACAATCTATTAAATGTAAATGAAGTTATTAGTCTGTGAATTATAAATTATTTTAACTTAATTTCAATGTCCTGAAACAAGCTACAGTTGTATAGTTACTAGAATTAAATATTTAACATTTATACCTAACTTTGTACAGTAGAAAATCAATGTTGTTTGAAACAACAATATTGCTAAACAAAGATTTCTCTTTGTCCTTTTGCTCTTAAGTTAGAAAGCTAAGTTCATGTTAGCAGGCTACATTACTGATTGCTGCTAAGTGATCTTACAACCATATAACCATATAACAATTACAGCACGGAAACAGGCCATCTTGGCCCTTCTAGTCCGTGCCGAACACTTACTCTCACCTAGTCCCACCGACCTGCACTCAGCCCATAACCTTCTATTCCTTTCCTGTCCATATACCGATCCAATTTTTTTTTAAATGACAAAATTGAACCTGCCTCTTCCACTTCTACTGGAAGCTTGTTCCACACAGCTACCACTCTCTGAGTAAAGAAGTTCCCCCTTGTGTTACCCCTAAACATTTGACCCTTACCTCTCAACTCATGTCCTCTTGTTTGAATCTCCCCTACTCTCAATGGAAAAAGCCTATCCACGTCAACTCTATCTATCCCCCTCATAATTTTAAATACCTCTATCAAGTCCCCCCTCAACCTTCTACGCTCCAAAGAATAAAGACCTAATTTGTTCAACTTTTCTCTGCAACTTAGGTGCTGAAATTCAGGTAACATTCTAGTAAATCTTCTCTGTACTCTCTCTATTTTGTTGACATCTTTCCTATAACTCGGTGACCAGAACTGTACACAATACTCCAAATTTGGCCTCACCAATGCCTTGTACAATTTTAACATTACATCCCAACTCCTATACTCAATGCTCTGATTTATAAAGGCCAGCATACCAAAAGCTTTCTTCACCACCCTCTCCACATGAGATTCCACCTTCAGGGAACTATGCACCATTATTCCTAGATCACTCTGTTCTACTGCATTCCTCAATGCCCTACCATTTATCATGTATGTCCTATTTTGATTAGTCCTACCAAAATGTAGTACCTCACACTTATCAGCATTAAACTCCATCTGCCATCTTTCAGCCCACTCTTCTAACTGGCCTAAATCTCTCTGCAAGCTTTGAAAACCTATTTCATTATCCACAACACCACCTATCTTAGTATCATCTGCATACTTACTAATCCAATTTACCACCCCATCATCCAGATCATTAATGTATATGACAAACAACATTGGACCCAGTACAGATTCCTGAGGCACAGCACTAGTCACCGGCCTCCAACCTGACAAACAGTTATCCACCACTACTCTCTGGCATCTCCCATCCAGCCACTGTTGAATCCATTTTACTACTTCAGTATTAATACCTAATGATTGAACCTTCTGTGTGGAACCTTGTCAAAGGCCTTACTGAAGTTCATACAGACAACATCCACTGCTTTATCCTCGTCAACTTTCCTCGTAACCTCTTCAAAAAATTCAATAAGATTTGTCAAACATGACCTTCCACACACAAATCCATGTTGACTGTTCCTAATCAGACCCTGACTATCCAGATAATTATAGATACCATCTCTAAGAATACTTTCCATTAATTTACCCACCACTGACATCAAACTTACAGGCCTATAATTGCTATGTTTACTCTTAGAACCCTTTTTAAACAATGGAACATGAGCAATACTCCAATCCTCCTGCACCATCCCCGTCTCTAATGACATTTGAAATATTTCTGTCAGGGCCCTTGCTATTTCTACACTAACCTCCCTCAAGGTCCTAGGGAATATCCTGTCAGGACCTATTTATCCACTTTTACATTCTTTAAAAGCGCCAGTACTTCCTCCTCTTTAATCGTCATAGCTTCCATAACTTCCCTACTTGTTTCCCTTGCCTTACACAATTCAATATCCTTCTCCTTAGTGAATACTGAAGAAAAGAAATTGTTCAAAATCTCCCCCATCTCTTTTGGCTCTGCGCATAGCTGTCCACTCCGATTCTCTAAGGGACCAATTTTATCCTTCACTATCCTTTTGCTATTAATATAACTGTAGAAACCCTTTGGATTTATTTTCACTTTACTTGCCAAAGCAACCTCATATCTTCTTTCAGCTTTTCTAATTTCTTTCTTAAGATTCTTTTTACATTCTTTACATTCCTCGAGCACCTCATTTACTCCATGCTGCCTGTATTTATTGTAGATCTCCGTCTTTTTCCGAACCAAGATTCAAATATCCCTTGAAAACTATGGCTCTCTCAAACTTTTAACCTTTCCTTTCAACCTAACAGGTACATAAAGATTCTGTATCCTCAAAATTTCACCTTTAAATGACCTCCATTTCTCTAGTACATCCTTCCCATAAAACAAATTGTCCCAATCCACTCCTTCTAAATCCTTTTGCATCTCCTCAAAGTTAGCCTTTCTCCAATCAAAAATCTCAACCCTGGTCCAGTCCTATCCTTCTCCATAATTATATTGAAACTAATGGCATTGTAATCACTGGACACGAAGTGCTCCCCAACACATACCTCCGTCACCTGACCTATCACATTCCCTAACAGGAGATCCAACACTGCCCCTTCTCTAGTTGGTACCTCTATGTATTGCTGCAAAAAACTATCCTGCACACATTTTACAATCTTTATGCTGTTATTCCCTACTAATACATTGGAAGAGGAAAGGGGTTGCATCTGAACAATTTACTATTTAGAACTGGAAAGGAATATCTAACTAAAGTACAGCCTTAGAGAATAGAAAAAATTACAGGTTCTTGGTACAGCCAGCTATCATAAGACCATAAGATATAGGAGCGGAAGTAGGCCATTCGGCTCATCGAGTCTGCTCCACCATTCAATCATGGGCTGTTCCAATTCTTCCAGTCATCCCAACTCCCGTCTTCTCCACATACCCTTGATGCCCCTGCCAATTAAGAACCTATCCATCTCTGCCTTAAATACACCCAATGACTTGGCCTCCACAGCTGCTTGTGGCAACAAATTCCACAGATTTACCAGCCTCTAACTTAAGTAATTTCTCTGCATCTCTGTTCTAAATGGACATCCTTCAATCCTGAAGTTGTGCCCTCTTGTTCTGGACTCCCCTACCATGGGAAATAACTTTGCCATATCAAATCTGTTCAGGCCTTTTAACATTCGGAATGATTCTATCAGATCTCCCCCTCATTCTCCTGAAGTCCAGGGGATACAGCCCAAGAGCTGCCAGACATTCCTCATATGGTAACCCTTTCATTCCTGGAATCATTCTCATGAACCCTTTCCAATGTCAGTATATCCTTTCTAAAAAAGAAACCCAAAACTGCACACAATATTCCAAGTGTGGTCTCATGAGTGCTTTATAGAGCCTCAACATCACATTCCTGCTCTTATATTCTATACCTCTAGAAATGAATACCAACATTGCATTCACCTTCTTCATCACTGACTCAACCTGGAGGTTAACCTTTAGGATATCCTGTACAAGAACTCCCAAGTCCCTTTGCATCTCTGCATTTTGAATTCCCTACCCATCTAAATAATAGTCTGCCCATTTATTTCTTCCACCAAAGTGCATGACCATACACTTTGCAACATTGTATTTCATTTGCCACTTCTTTGCCCATTCCCCTAAGCTAAGTCTCTCTGCAGGCTCTGTTTCCTCAACACCACCCACTCCTCCACCTATATTTGTATCAGCAGTAAATTTAGCCACAAAACCATTAATCCCATAGTCCAAATCACATACATTGTAAAAAGCAGCGGTCCCAACACCAACCCCTGTGGAATTCCACTGGTAACTGGCAGCCAACTAGAGTAGTATCCCTTTATTCCACTCTCTGTTTTCTGCCGATCAGCCAATGCTCCACTCATGCTAGTAACTTCCCTGTAATTCTAAGGGCTCTTATTTTGCTAAGCAGACACATGTGCAGCACCTTGTCAAAGGCCTTCTGAAAGTCCAAGTACACCATATCTACTGCATCTCCTTTGTCTACCCTGCTTGTAATTTCCTCAAAAAAATTGCAGTAGGGTATTCCCCTTTCAGGAAACTATGCTGGCTTTGGCCCATCTTGTCATGTCCGTCCAAGTACTCTGTAACCTCATCCCTAGCAATCGATTCCAACACCTTCCCAACCACAGATGTCAGGCTAACAGGTCTATAGTTTCCTTTCTGCTGCCTCCCACCCTTCTTAAATAGCAGAGTAACTTTTGCAATTTTCCAGTCATCCGGCACAATGCCAGAATCTGTCAGTTTTTGAAAGATCATCGTTAATGCCTCCGCAATCTCTCCAGTGACTTCCTTCAGAACCCAAGGGTGCATTCCATCAGGTCCAGGAGATTTATCCACCCTCAGACCATTAAGCTTCCTGAGCACCTTCTCAGTCGTAATTTTCACTACACATACTTCACTGCCCTGACACTCTTGAATGTCCGGTATACTGCAGATATCTTCCACTGTGAAGACTGATGCAAAATACACATTCAGTTCCTCTGCCATCTCTACGTTTCTCATTATAATATCCCCAGTGTCATTTTTTACTGGTCTTATATCTGCCCTCAACTCTCTTTTACCCTTCATATACTTAAAAAAGCTTTAGCATCTTCTTTGATATTAGTCACCAGCTTCCTTTCATAATTCATCCTGTCCTTCCTAATGACCTGCTTAGTTTCCTTCTGCAAGTTTTAAAAGCTTCCCAATCCTCTATCTTCCCACTAGCTTTGGCTTCCTTTTATTCTCCCTGTTTTGCTTTTACATCAGATGAATTACACTGGACAACAAAGATTTTGCTTCCTGAATAACTTTGGGTGTATCTTATGGATTTTGGGCTGCTGATTATGAAAATGACCATGAGATTTCCCTACTATGCACCACGATTTTGAATCACAAACAAGAAAAATGCAGATACAACACAGCAGGACAGGTTTTAGAATGGGTATAAATGCATCATGCACACACCTGCGATCACATGGCCTGCCGAAGGGTCTTGGCCTGAAATGCTGGGTTCCTCCAGCATTTTGTGTGTTACCATGTTTTTGAAATTGCCTATATTTGTTATATATATTCATAATTCAAGTGAATTAAAATGTTGCCCACAATGTAAGCTGAAAAGTTTTCTACCATGCTTAGCCAGGGCAGATGCTGCACAGCAGGGCAGATTTTAGAAAGGCTATAAAAGCGTCACTCACACATCATCCTACACATTGCATTTGCAATCAATTTGATGTGCATGCTCTACATGCATAGCATATTGTGTGTTTTTCATTATAATAAACTAACTGTATGTTCAGGAGTATTTGTGGTAGTAAAATGTCTTGGCAATACACAACAGCCGCAATACTTTCTGTTATTTGCGGCGAGTGTATGCTTAAATCTCAAAGATGGAGCACAACTCCTCTTATTAAGAAAGCCTATGAGCTCTATTTTGGGTGTAAAATTGGTAACCAAGACAAAGCCAGGGCTCCTCACATTTGTTGTACAACATGCATTGTCAATCTTAGAGGTTGGCTCAGAAGTACTCTGAAATCAATGCCATTCACTGTCCCAAAGTTGGCAACAGCAGGATTATGTGACAGACTGCTTCTTCAGTCTGACCAGTGTGTCTGATTTCTCTGCTAAAAACAGGAAATCCATTGAATATCCCAATCTCCCTTCAGCCATGAGGTCTGTGCCGCATGACGATAGTCTTTCAGTACCGAAGCCCCCAGAGACATGGAGTCTTGAGGATGCAGATGAAGATGCCATGATGCACAGACCAGGAATGGATGATGACACGAATATTGATATAGATTTTGAACCTTTTATGTCAAATGAGCCTCAGCTGATAACTCAATCTGTGTTAAATAACCTGATTGGAGGCCTGGGTTTGTCAAAGGGTAAAACAGAATTACTGGGCTTAAGACTGCAAGGATGGAATCTGCTGTCACTAGGCACAAAAATTTCAGTGAATGATTTGGATACGAGACAGATGTTTCCCAGAGTAACTGATGCCAAGATTAAGTAAGGCAATTTTGTTGGTCCACAAATCAAACAGGTCATCAATGACAAATAATTCAAGGAACTTCTGGTGGGACTCAAGAAAATTGCATGGAAGGCATTCAGGTTGACAACATGCTTCAAGCATACAAAAGCATGAAGTGCAACACATCACTAAAGATTCATTTTCTGCATTCCCATTTAGACTTCTTCCCTGCAAATCTTGGCACTGTCAATGATGAGCATGGTAAAAGGTTTCACCAGGCCATTGCGATCATGGAGGAAAGGTACCAGGACAACTGGAATCTAACAATGCTGGTTGATTATTGTTGGACACTTAAGCAGGAAGCCTCAGATACAGAGTACAAACGAAGATAATCAACAAAACATTTGTAGCTTAATTGAACTATAGCAAAGTGCCAGCACTGTTATGCAATTAAATACATTATATTCAATAAAAGTTAATTTCTTGTTTCTCCAGATTCCTACCTGATACAAATAGTCTGAAATTATATTTGTATTCAGCTTCAAGAGGTCTATCATTTAAAAAATTCTGAGGAAACAACACATTCGAAAAAAAATTGCTGCCCAGTGTGACTGTTACTTAAAGCTACCATCTGATTTCCTCAAAGAATACAGTGACTGGCAATACAAGGATTAATGGAGTTTTCTTTATTAAGGGAATTAAGGATATGGATTTGGTGCTGAATTAAAAGATCATAATTGAGCTGAATGACTGAGCAGCCACAAGGAGGCAATTGGCCTATTGCTGCTTTTATTTTTAATTAAGTTGCAACGAATGAAAAGGATACTTATAATTTTATTGATCTCTTCGCTCCCGTTATTGGTAATTATCTATATTTAGAATCTTTGCTGCTACTAATTGTTAACATTTTTTCAGTTAGTAGCTAAGCTTTTTCATCTAATATGAATCCGCAGGCATCACGTTTAGAGGGGTACAAAGCGAAATGCAGAATTTAGAACAAACATTTTTCAGAAACCTCAAGGCCAAAACACCCAACGTTGAGCAACTGTGATGGATGAAAATTTCACGTCCCTTGGTGCTGAAAAAGAGTAAAGCCTCCTGAAACATAACTGCCAAATACAGAACACGGTACGAATTCAAAATGCTGCAGGAAATCTCGCAGGCCAGGTAGCATCTATGGAAAAGAGTACAGTTGACGTCTTGGACTGAGACCCTCAGGGTCTCGGCCCGGAACGTCGACTGTACTCTTTTCCACCTGACCTGCTGAGTTCCTCCAGCATTTTGTGTGTGTTGCTTGGATTTCCAGCATTTACAGATTTTCTCGTTTCAAATTCCTACGCGGCCGAATTATGTCTTTTCCCTCACTCAAATTAATCCTTCTTCCTTTTTACAACGAAACGACTGCACCAACCTTCATCCCCCCAATAACGGGGCTCCAACAGTTCCGCCGCAAACGTGTTAAAGGATTCCTGGTGCTTCTCGGTGGCACCCGAGTCCTCCAGCTGCAGCCCGCTCTTCTCCAGCTCCTCCAAGGCCACCCTGCCTTGCTCCTCCAGCTCGGGCTCGCTCGCCATCGCACCGCGCGGTAGGGGCTCCTCGGCTGCACCAGCGCAGGCGAGTAGAGAGACGACAAGCGCCCATGTCACCGACATGGTGGCGGCAGACAACCGCCGAAAGACGGCGAGGTAATGAGCAAAGGAGGACGGGTCAGACCCAGACCACGGCTTGTCTCAGCATCAGTCGGCGGAGCTGAATGCGCGCGGACGCACGCATCGGGACCGGGCGGGCGGCGGGCGCGCGCGCTGCGCCCCCACCCCCCGCCCCCGTTCGCGGCGGGTTAACGGCGACACCTTGGACAGACCGACCCAGTGAGAGCTGCGTGGATGTGGGGATAACATTGTGTCGGCCAGTCAGTTTGAGCGAAAAGCAAACCGCAGTAAGGACTCAGCACGAAGATCGTCCCTCTCCCTTCCGCTCCACAGAGGCTACTCGACGCGCTGTTTCTTCCTGCAGTTTTTTTTCCCGCTCCAGATTTCTCCGAGATAGAAGATAGACTGGCAGAGGACAAAGCGTGGGAATAAAGAAGGCCTTCACTGGTTGGCTGCCAGTGATTAGAAGTCGGTGTTGGGACCGCTTCTTTTAACGTTATGGAAATGATTTGGATGGTGTAATTGATGGTTTTGTGACCAGGTTTCGGACCATACAACAATAAGTAGAAAGCAGTGAGTCGGCAGAAGGACTTGGACGGATTAGAATGGGCAAAGAGGTGGCAGATGGGCTATTGGTGTAAGGAAGTGTATGTTTGTGCACTTTGGAAGAAGGTACATATAAAGATGTAGACAATTTTCTAAATGGAGAAAATTTCAGAAATTGGGTGGAAAGGCACTTGGAGTCCTTGTGCAAGATTCCCTAAAGATTAACTTGCAGGGGTTAACATTCCTTTCAAGAGGATTAGACTATAAAAGCAAGGATGTGATGCTGAGGCTTTATAAGGCATTGGTCAGACCACCCTTGGAGTACTGTGAACAGCTTTGGGCACCTCATTTAAGAAAGGATGTGCTGGCATTGCAGAGGGTCCAGAGCAGGTTAATGAGAATGATTCTGGGAATAAAATAGTTAGCGTCTGAGGAGTGTTTGATGGCTCTGGGCCTGTACTTGCTGGAGTTTAGAAGAATGAGGGAAATCTCATTGAAACCTATTGAATAGTGAAAGTCTGTGATAGAGTATACGCTGAAAGGTTGTTTCCTATAATGGTGGAATCTGGAACCAGAGGGCACAGACTCAAAATAGTACAATGTTCCTTTAGAACAGAGATGAAGAGGAATTTCTTTAGCCAGAGTGTGGTGAATCTGAGGAATTCAGTACCACATTTGGCTATGGAGGACAAGCCATTGGATATATTTGAAGTTGGTGGTTAGTAGTTCTTGATTAGAAAGGGTGTCAAAGGATATGGAGAGAAAGAAGAAGAATGGAGCTGAGAGGGATAATAAATCAGCCATGATGGAATGGTGGACCAGACGCAAAGGGGGGAATGGCCTAATTCCACTTCTATGGTTGTCAGGGACCAGGTTGCCCATCTGGAGCAGCACACAAATGCTGGAGGAACTCAGCAGGCTGACTACACATCCCCCTCCCACCCCGCAGATGCTGCCAGACCTGCTGAGTTCCTCCAGTGTTCTGCATGTTACCTCAGATTCCAGCATCTGCAGTCTCTTGTGCCTTCTTTGCAGGTCAGTGTGAGTCACTGCCAGTGGTTGGTCAGACAGCAAGCTGGACAAGTGGTCAGAGAGCCGACGAGAGATGACAGGAGTCGGGGGAACCTCTCCAAGGCCTCAGCCTTGCTCAAATTTTAATTTTATAACTAAGAAGGATTTCTCTTCAAAGAGAGATAAACATGTGTATTGGTTCCTGCTATCCTATGCACTGTGATGTCTCTATAGTCAACAGGCACATGTGAATGGAGGCTAAATACCTGCACCAATTATTTGTAGGTACAGTATATTGCTTTACAATAATGGATATGTTATTTCCCCATTGTTTACATTTTAGCTTCCTCTTTACTATTACACACCATTATGAAATTAACCATTCATCAGTTTCTGTGACTTAAAACAGCCAAATAAGATTATGTTTAGCTGCCCATGCAAAAATGACTGCAAACTGCAACACTCATTGAAAGAATGCATTTGTCTCCTGTTAACTGTTGTTTAGCTACAAAGAAAAACAAAAATGTCATGGAGATATCCAGTATTTATCAGATATCTGAATTTAAAAAGAACAAATGAAGCATATACAATGTTTAGGAAGCTAAAATCAAACAGATAGACAGACAGACATACTTTATTGATCCCGAGGGAAATTAGATTTCGTTACAGTTGCACCAACCAAGAATAGAGTAGAAATATAGCAAAATAAACCAAAAATAATTAAATGATAATAAGTAAATTATGCCAAGTGGAAATAAGTCCAGGACCAGCCTATTGGCTCAGAGTGTCTGACACTCCAAGGAAGGAGTTGTAAAGTTCGATGGCCACAGGCAGGAATGACTTCCTATGATGCTCAGTGTTACATCTCGGTGGAATGAGTCTCTGGCTGAATGTACTCCTGTGCCTAACCAGTACATTATGGAGTGGATGGGAGACATTGTCCAAGATGGCATGCAACTTGGACAGCATCCTCTTTTCAGACACCACCGTCAGAGAGTCCAGTTCCACCCCCACAACATCACTGGCCTTGCAAATTAGGGCCTTTAAGAAGTAAAAAGGAAGCAGCACATAATCAAGAGGGCTAAACAGGTCCATGAAATGTTCTCTGTGAGCAGGATTAAAGATAATCCCAAGCACTTTATACATACATTTAAAATAAAGGGTAACTAGGGAGAGGTTAGCACCACACAAGGAGTAAGGAGTAAATTTATATCTGGAAACAAATGTGGGAGAGATATTAAATTAGCACTTTGCATTATTATCCGTGAAGGAGAAAGATATGGAGAAATCAAAGAGAGGTATGCTAATATTCCAGGGCATGTTGATATCCAAAATGAAGAGGTGTTGGAGCTCTTGAAGAGCATCAAGATAGATAAGCTGAAGGCATCAGACCACAAGACCCTACAGAAAACCACAAACAAGAGAAAATCTGCAGATGCTGGAAATCCAAGCTACACACACAAAATGCTGGAGGAACTCAGCAGGCCAGGTAGCATCTACAGACAAGAGTACAGTAGACATTTTGGGCTGAGACCCATCATCGGGACTGGAGGAAAAACCATTTTACTGCTCTCACCCCCCTCCCCTGTGATCTCTGCTACCCTCCACTCTTTGCCTTTGATCACATGGTCGAAAAGTTGGAGGCCAGCAGAGATCATTGGGGGGGGGGGGGGGGTGTGGTGTAGGTCAAAGTGAGACAGGGATTTTTTTCTCCAGTCCTGATGAAGGGTCTCGGCCCGTAATGACGACTGTACTCTGTTCCGTAGATGCTGGGTGGCTTGCTGAGTTCCTCCAGCATTTTGTGTGTGTTGTTGAGGATAGTAAAAACTGCCAAGAGGATCACAGGTGTCTCCCTCACCCCTATTTGTGATATTTACCAGAAGCATTGTACACAAAGGGTCCAAAGTATTGTTGAGAATCCCTACAACCTGTCCCACAATCTCTTTGACCCTCTACATCAGGAATTGTACAGTCAAACTGGTTAACAGCTTCTTCTCTGAGCCTGTGAGACTAATGAATACCTTACCACAACCGAGATCTCGTCACTAGGACAGCGAGTGTTTACTGTTTACCTGTACTGTGCTCTAAAAGTATTTTAAAATTGTATTTTGTTAACTTATTGTTTTGTTTTCTGTGCTGTATGTGTCATATGTATTGTGGGTGCACTGTGGTCCAGAAGGACATTGTTTTGTTTGGTTGTATATTTGTACAGTCAGATGACAAACTTGAACTTGATAATTCCCCCATCTTTATGTGATACATTTTATTGAAAAGCAAAAGAGCAAGATTGTCATTCAACCATACACATGTATACAGCTAAACAAAACAGCATTCGTATCAGGCCAAGGTGCAAAACAGTACTAACAGTCGCACACGGCATTTTCTAGCTTGTAAAGTTACAATAGCAGAAAAACATGCAGTTGCATGGGCCGTCATGTGATATCTTTTGAATCACTGGCAAGCTCTGAGAGCATTGGAGATTAGCTGATGATATTCCTCTTTTTAAGATAGATAATGGAGACCAATGCCAAAACTGTTGGCCAATGAGCCTTGCATCAGTGGTGATGAAGAAGATTCTTAGGGATAGGATTTGTACACATCTGAAAAAGCATAGACTTAATGAGAGATAGTCAATATGGCTTTGTGCAGAGATGTCATATCTTACAAACTTAATAGTTTTGTTGAAGAGGTGACAAAGATGATTGCTGAGGGTAGGGTGGTGCATAGATAAAGCTTGCAACAAAGTCCCACATGTAGGCTGATCTGGAAGATGAAAGCACTTAAGATCCATGGAGAGTTGGCCATAGAAGACAAGGGATAAAAGTGGATGGGTGTTTTTCTGACTGGAGATCTGTGACTAGTAATGTTTTGTAAGGATTGTTGCTGAGATCTCTATTATATATATGGTTTGGATGAAGATGTAGTTGAGCTGTTCAGTAATTCTGCATATGATACAAAAGTTGGCAGAATGCTTTTTAGTGAAGAAGATTGTTAAGAGCAGAACCCTGACCAATTGGAAATGTTAGGTGGGGTGGGGTGAAACCTGGATAAATGTGAGGTGTTAAGCTTTGAGAGGTGTAACTCACAATTGAACTTTCAGATGTAAAGTGGGGAGCAGTGGTCCAGTCAAAAGGAGTTAATGATAGTATTGGAACAAGGGAAAAGGCCTCAAATGTTTCCATAAAAGCAGTGACCTCTGGAAGTTCTGAATACAGTAAAGAGTCAAATCTTATGAATCAGTAAAAATTAGAATACAAAAGTTAGTGAGAAACTTAAAACATAATCCACTCAAGTACTCATGGATATGTTTGTAAGGAAAATAGTAGCTAATGTGTGTTTCTTATAAATTGTGGAGAATAATGATATAACAGAGAAGTTAAGATTTTGTGTCCAGAATAAAACAGAAAATTTGGGAAATAGCTGTGGGAGGAGGAAGAAACAATTCAACTCAAAACATTAAGACTCTTTGTCAGAACTAGGAAGGAGACAAAAAAAGCTGATTTAAGTTACAGGGAGGGTGGATGATGTCTCGGACATGGTAAAACCTGGGTGATCATAGGAATAATCTGTAAACAAGGTTAACTGGCCTCATTGTAACAGTACCTGTCTATCTGTGGCTGCCTGTACTGTTAACATTGAGGCCCAATACAAGCATGAGGACATTGCAGTCTTTTGGATTTAATATTGAATTCTGCAACCTAGGATAACTGTCTGTATGAACCATCCATTTGTGATGTTGGCTCAGCTTGTTTATGGTTTTTATTCCCATTTTTATTTATTTTTTTTCCTCTGGGTGAGGGGAATATGCCTAGCCTGGCCAGTTGGGCATGTCTTCCTGCTCTACATTTTGCAACATCTGTGTTCCTTTGTGTATATTCTTACTCTCATTTATTATTAGTTGGCCATTTCACATGGGTTTATGAAAATCAGATTTGATAAATCTGTTGCAGCTTTTTATCTGGCAGAATAAATGACAGTGAACCAATCATTGGGGTGTATTTTGACCTTGAGATGGCCTTCAACAAGGTGCCTCAGAAAAGAGTATTAAAATTAGAATATTGCAGTTTTTTGGCTTAAGGATTGAGCAATTGAGAGAATAGATATTTAGTGAAGTTTTAATTATTTGGAAGATTCTGCATGGATTTGTTAACAATGAATTTTGTCTGACTAGCAGAATTGAATGTTAATAAATGGGAATATTGGTGGAGAGAATCTTAGAGATATCTTGTATATTGATTTTCTGGTTCCTTAAGGTTGTTATAGTGGGGGGAAGGTAGTGTGGATTAGCTCCCATTACTTACTAAATGGTCCCAATTGTGTGCATCTGAAATAGCTTCTGACAATCAAGTCCAGCTCCTGGCCTTCATGTGTGGTTTAGCCTCTAAGCCCGGCTGAACCATTTTTACTGACAGGAGAAGGGGGCATATGCAGGTTACTGGCACCTTAAAGCCAGTTGTTTTAGGCAGATGGGGCTCATAAGTTGTGGTTGGCAACTCATCTAGGAGATGGAAAACTCTGATCTCAAACCTCCCCTGCCTTGCTGCTATACCCACTCATGGAGAAGGCTTTGGGAGTAAACCCCAAGGGAATAATCCAAAGCTGGAGTCTATAAGGCAGTCTGACATTGAGTTCAATGGTGACTGGCAACTCGTGTGACACCACTGGTGCCAAAATGTATTGGTCTCTGACGTTCCTTTAGCTATATCAGTAGTGTGGAGAGAGACAGCCTGCTACATGGGGAATGGTTTGCTTTCCAAATCATACTGCCCTGGCTAGTGTATCACGTCAATGGCTGGGATGGAACATCCATAGTTGATCTTGACCAACAGAGGGCCTTTATCTGATTTCCAGAATTTATTTGATAAAGTCTCATACCAAGGATTAGTGGCATGAACCTGAGACAGAACACAGAGAGTCTTTGTAAAACTTTGTCAGACATGAGGGCTTCAGATTATGACATGGTTCTGTTACAGAGAACTGTACATAATCCTAACTGTTCACAAGTCAACAATGAACAAAACTGTGTGGGAGAGGGTCACAGAAACAGGTGTAAGGAGCAGGTGTGGGAAGAGTAGTCACCAGCTGGACTCTCAGATTTGGTGTATGAGAGAATGAATCTGCTCAGGGGTCCTAGCACTGTTTGGCTCAACCCACCTCGATTACTTGAACTAGAATTGGAATAGGATGTGAGGGGGTTGGGTGGTAAGGGAATCTGTGTGGAAACACCCTGCTCCCAAATGGCAGAAGATGCCAGAAGCCCAGCAACAGCTGGCAAATCCATCCTATGAGTCTCCCAGATACTCATTCATATGTACAGTCTGAATAAGTCAGGCATTTGAAACCTGGGAAGGATCTGTACTGATGTTCACCGGGGAAGTGGTAGGATTTTTTATACAGTATGAAGTAACAAAAATGACTTGGATTTGGGCTTGTGGGTGAATTTCAAAACTTTCAGACAGCACCATACCTAAAAGTAGTAAGGAGAATTATGATAGACTACAAGAAGACATAACCAGACTAGGAAAACTTAGAGACAAAGGGTTAATGAGAATAAACCATATAGTGAAAAGACAGAGTCTAAATGGTGTGCAGAAGCAGAGGGAACAGGCTGTACATTTATATAAATCTTTGAAAGGACTTGTCGAAAAACTGGTTAGCCAGTACAAAACCAGCAAGGCTGCAATAAACTGTCATAAAGTACTGGCACTAACTAGAGCACCATATCCCATTGTCACCACACTTAAGGAAAAAGAAGTCCTGGAGAAGATGTAGGAAACAACAGTTAGAACACAGAAGCCAAGGTTATTTTGCTTTAGAGCAAAAAGTTGAGAGGCATTTTAATGGATGTATGCAGGATTTATAACTGGTTTAGTTAGAAAGAAAGTTAATCTATTTACCCTATTTATTTATTCATTTTCCAGAAACTGCGAGTGACTGCCAGCATCAGCTCTTTTCCCCCTCAATCTTAAATTGCTCTCGAGGCTTCTTGACCGAATGTAGTCAGCCTGGTGAAGGTACTGCCTCAATACTGTTCTATAGGGAATTTTAAGTTTTAAACATAATAATAATTAAGAACTGAAGATATTTCCAAATCATAATAGCATATAATTTGTGAAATGTCTTGGTGGTGTTTGTATGCATCTACTATCCTTGTCCATCTTGTTGATAGAAGAGTTTGAGAAGTGATGCTGTTAGCATTCTGGTTTAAGTCTTTAGTGAACTGCATTCATTTGGTAGGTGATGCATATTGCAGCCATTGCACAACAGTGATGGAGGGGTTTCTTACAGGTAAAAGATACAAAGTCCAGGGCATACATATTCAGGACTGTGTGCTGAGCCCATGCAGTATACTCTGCTTGCACATGACTACACAGTGAAACATCCAAGTAATCAAATTGTCAAGTTCGCTTATGACATGCAAGTAGTGGGGCTCGTTACCAAGAACGATGAAATGCTAGGTAAATAACCTCTTTCTTGATGTCAACAAGACAAAGGAGATGGTTATTGACTTTAGGGGAACTTGCACCACTCACATACCTCTTTACATTAGCAGCACAGCAGTGGAAACAGCAAAAAATTTTAAACTTTTGAGAGTGCACATCTTGCACAATTTCTCATGGTCCCAGAATATATCCTACATAATCAAAAAAGCTGAAGAATGCTGGACTATGCACGTCAATACTCATAACCTTATACCGATGTGGAGTAGTGAGCATTCTAACAAGCTCCATCGCTGCATGGTACGGAAACTGCAATGTGGAAGGGTCTTTAATGGGTAGTCATGTGTCCAATGCATCATTGGCACCAGCCTACTTGCTATCAAGAACATACAGTATATACAGAAAGGTGCTGGAAAAAGGCCAGTAAGATGTTCTATAAAGCTGAAGATGTTCTATAGGTCAGTTGTGGAGAGCACCCTCTTCTTTGTGGTGGCGTGTTGGGGAGGAAGCATTAAGAAGAGGGACGCCTCACGTCTTAATAAGCTGGTAAGGAAGGCAGGCTCTGTCGTGGGCAAAGTACTGGAGAGTTTAACATCGGTAGCTGAGCGAAGGGCGCTGAGTAGGCTACGGTCAATTATGGAAAACTCTGAACATCCTCTACATAGCACCATCCAGAGACAGAGGAGCAGTTTCAGCGACAGGTTACTATCGATGCAATGCTCCTCAGACAGGATGAAGAGGTCAATACTCCCCAATGCCATTAGGCTTTACAATTCTACCGCCAGGACTTAAGAACTTTTTAAAAGCTATTATTAATGCTTTTTGAGATAGTGATTTAGATGCATATCATATTTTTTACTGAGTTAAGTATTGTATGTAATTAGTTTTGCTACAACAAGTGTATGGGACATTGGAAAAAAGTTGAATTTCCCCATGGGGATGAATAAAGTATCTATCTATCTATCTATCATGCAGGATTGTACCTATCCTAGTCATGCACTGTTTGTCCCACTCCCATCAGGGAGGAGACTATTGTACGTAGCATCCACACCAGGACCACCACATCCAAAACAGTTAATTTACCCAAGCAGTAAGGCTGATCAACTCTTCCACAGCCATCAACAAATCAATTAATTCCTGTCAGAGTTACTTTATGTACAAGCACTCCTCTACCTAGCATTGCTTCATGTACATACAATTAATCCATGTGGATTGTCTTATGTATTTGCATGTTTTTAATTGTTGTGTTCTTATTGTGTTTTTTGTGCTGCATCCAGAGTAACAATTATTTTGTTCTCCTTTACACTTGTGTACTGGAAATGACATTACACCATCTAGAATCTTGAAAATGATACAGGTCAAGATGGTAACTGTTTTCAAATCAGAAGGTTGTTTGCTCTGGACCCTACTGACTGCAAAACCAGAATCAGAGTACTTGAAAGGTAATCAGATAGGCACCAGGGAAAGTAATTTTTGGAAACAGCAGGAGAATGGGACTGAATGGATAAACCTGTTGTGGATTTCACAGGTCAAATTACCTTCTCCTGCACGATTACAATTCTGTGATTAATGTTCTTACAGCTCTCGAGTTGTCATAAAGATTTAAAAAAATCAGTCGACGTTACTTTTCCTTACTTAAAAACTGACAATTTGTCTCAATACACATTGCTAGCCTTTTTGTGTTTATTGTATGCAATATTTCACACACTTCCTTTTTTACTTCTATATATTCTCTTGCAAAGCAATCTAAAGTTTACTTTTTAACTTTAACCACATTTTTCCATCTTTTTGCTTGGGTTTCCTTTTTAGTTTCTTATTTGCTGTTCTAAAAATGTCAATTACTGATAGACAGTGTTTCCTGTTAGATTTAATTTGCTAAAGCTCAATAAATTTGATTCAAATAACCGATGTCATTAATTACATTTAACTATATAGTACATTATCAATTACATTTGAGTCAATTTGTATTTATTGCCCAAAGAAGGTAAGTGTTCGTGCTGCCTTGAGGGTTAACTTGGAGAGTAGTGGAAGAAATCTTTTTCGAATTTTCATTTTAACACCAGAGTTGGAGAACATTTTTTTGACTTTAATAGCAAATAACATTCAAAAAAACTGCATAACTCATTTCAATACTTTACATGAAATAGAATGACTGTATTCAATTTCAGAACATTTTATTGGTACAAGGTTGTGTGTAATCAACATTGATCAGCACACATAAATAAATGCTATTAGCAGCAGTGTACCACAATGCAAATTTTGTAGGGTTGGTACAGTATTTAATGCAGGAATTGCACAATAGTTGTTGACATAACCTTTAAGTGCTAAATAACTAGAGTCATAAAAGCAGTACAAGACTAATATCACATGGAGAAAATTTACGGGCTTTAACAATGAAATTTTCATAATGGCACCACAGATATAATTTTTTCCGATTATCATTCTGAAAATACAGTCCATCGAAGATTCATCAGTCAGCTACAGCCCAGCAAAACACCCATCAATCAGGTACAATCATCATACAATTCAACACCGGTATTTTACAATTTCTTTCTGAAAATTATTCAAATACCAAGCCTCCAGAAAATTGGTTTCCAACAAAAAATGCTGATTTAAAATAAAAAGCATTTGTAAATCATACACATCATGTAAAAAGTCTTTAATATTCTACTTTAACTAGTTGAGCATCACGTCATTCCTTTCTTTTCATTTTTTTAAAATACATATGACCCACTTATTTACTCTGATACTCTACTAAAGTGGAAATAAGTACTGAAGAACGTTGTGTACAATAGTGGAGCAAGATCAGTACTAAATATAAAATCGTATGTTCTGATAGCAGTAATTAACTGTGATTTAAAGGAAATACCAAATTTAAATGACATAGACCTTTAACCCCAACACACTCATTAAAATGTTTCACAGTTAATTGCAATCCTGAGGTCTCCATTAACAGTTCAATGGATAAATGTTACATAAAATTGGGCTATGCCAGTCCAGATGGTTCTGTGCATGTATTTTTGGTCTGTACTGACCATTATTAATTATGATTGGCTTTGGAACTACCTAGAAAAGGATTTGAGAAGGAGAAAGAAAGGTAGAGGCGGACAGCACAGGGGCAGATAGAACCATATGCTCTTCATTTAGGTACTGGGAAACATTTATTGACAAAGAGACATTTTTTTAAACTGTAGGTCAAGTTTGAAAAGGGTGATGGTTATCTGTTGTGCTATCCACAGTCAGAAAGGCTGCTGATCTACTAGACTTGCATACAAAATTAATGGCTACTTGGATTCTGCAGTGAAGAGCTCCCAGTATCAGTGAAATCAGATTCCTAAATGCCTCATTGACCTCTGGGTAGGAAATAAAGTAAAACAATAAATTCTGAGCATTTATCCTGATTCATTACTGATTATCAATGCATTCTATTAAATTCTCCACTTAAGAATTGCCAAGATAACTCGTGAAAATTATAATTTCATTAATACCCGGGGTACTGACATACACAGTATTTTACAGTAGTACTAAAATTGCTAGGTTTATCAAATGTCATTACTTAAAATTAACAAATTAAGGCGTATTTTCACTGTAAACATTCCACTTATCATTGTTGATCTTTTATTAATTCAAAAAGTAAAAAAAGTAAATTGAAAGTAAAGGCAATATTCTCAAAAATATCAATATTATTTTACAAATTTCCTGAATCGTTCAGATCTAACCATATTTTGTAATATTTTGGCTCTTTCACAGGATAAAACATTTACAGTTTGCAATAGAACTATTAATCTTTCACAACACAAAATAAAATCAGCACTTAAGACCAAATCCACTTTTAGTTTGTTTTTACATCAATACAACACAGTAAAACATGACACCTGAGTCACTAATTTGATGTTGTTTCCAATTTACATATCATTTTGGCATCTTAACTGGACTGCCTGAAACATACTTAAATAACTTTACTAATTATTTTGAGCCAATAAATATCCAGTTGTCTTGTTGGCACTTAATTTGAAATTATATTTTTTGCATATTTGACAGGCAAGCAATTTAATGTTAAGTCAAAATGCTACTGATCTGAAATGGCCTATCACTACAAAACAGTATCTGCAATTGTTTTTTCATGCCATAATATTAAATAGGTTCTCAGCATTCAGGCCAACTAAGAACACTCCATATTAACATGAGTGTATTATGTTGTTGCTGTTATTTTAGCTATAATGAAGTGTTTATGGCAAGATTGTAGAACAAAACAATGCTCTACCCCACAGTTTGCTGAATGGTTATCAAGGTGTCCTTTACTGTTGAAAACCCTAAGTGTTGCTGATTCAACAATCAGTCAGGTGACCTGTGATTTTTGAGTAACGTTGACAAATTTTAGCCAGTTTTTTTACTCTCTGCTCCCCCCCCCAGTCAAAATGAACATAGAGAATAAGATTAAGATTATAGTAATTGGCTCATGCTGCAATTGATGAAAAACTTTAAATGTTCTTTGCAAAGCATTGCAGAAATATTTATGTTAAAAATGAACAGCAACCTTCAAGAAGCCATGCAAGGAATCAACTGGTGTTTTATCATCTCCTGAAACATTCCAAAATAATTTGCCTGAGTAACTTATAAGTAGTAGGCAAACACAGTAACAATTTTACACAAAGCCTGATCTTATTAATATCTTACTGAATAAATACAACTTATCAATTGATTGTTGGCCAAGTTCTACACTAACTGTCTACTAGTTTTCAGATGATACCATCATAGTGGGCTGTATTTCAAATAATGATGAGCTGGTGTATAGAAAGGAGATAGAGAGCCCTGTAATATGGTGTCATGATAACAACCTTTCTCTCAATGTTGGCAAAACAGAAGAGCTGGTCATTGATTTCTGTGCAAAAGCTCCTGTTTACATCAACACTGTTGAGGTCGAGAGAATTGGGAGTTTCAAGATCCTAGGAGTGAACATCACCAATAGCCTGTCCTGGTCTAATAACTTTGACACCACAGTCAAGAAAACTCACTAATGCTCTACTTCCTCAGGAGGCTAAAGAAATTTGGCATGTCCCCTTTGACCCTCCTCAGTTTTTATTGATGCACCATAGAAAGCATCCTATCTGGATGCATCACAGGAAGGTATGGCAACCGTTCTGAACATGACTGCAAGAAACTGCAGTGTGTTGTGGACACAGCTCTGCACATCATGGAAAGCAGCTTGCCCTCTATGGAATCTGTCTACACTTCTCATTGCCTCAGTAAAGCAGCCAGCATAATCAAAGATTCCATTCATCCTGCTGTTTTCTCTTTAACACGTACCATCAGGCAAAAGATAGAAATGCTTGAAAGTACATACCCCTAGGTTTAAGGACAGCTTCTACTGTTTGCCTCGTATGATAACATGGACTTGACCTCATGATCTACCTTGTGACATCGTACCTTAAATTCACCTGCACTGTACTTTCTCTGTACTGTTAACGTTTTATTCTGCACTGCTATAGTTTACCTTGTAATATTTCAATGCACTATTGTAATGAATTGATCTGTGTGGGTGGTATGTAGATTTTTCACCAAACTTTGGTACAGGTGACAATAATAAACCAATATACCAATTCATTTGTTGTACAAAATATTGTCATGGACTCAGGGAATATTCTAGTTATTTTTAAAAAGGAATAGGAATTTGGGTGAATAGGTTTACCAATGACTGCTCCAAGAAAACAAAGATGGATGCTGAGGAAAAAATTCTCAATAAAAATACTTATGAATATGCATCCTCAGTAGATTTATGCTGACCATACCAATTTCACTACTGATATAAACCTGTAGTATATGCACATACTTCCTCAAGCTTCACTGAATAATTTTTGCTCTGTAATTTGCGATTGATGGTGAACATCTTATCTCTTTTCTTTCCAGTATACCATTACATTAAGACATTTCTGAAGCAAAATAAAAATGATGCTGCTAATTGAATAAATTATCTCTGTATTTTAAACTCATCTGTAGGTGGTTATCATTAAATTGCTTGAGTGAATTACATATGATTAATACTAATAAACATTATTTTTAAACAGAAAATGCTATCCAAGCTGCTATACAGCAATGTACTAAAGGAAAATGGTTGCGTAGTGATAATTGGTATTACTTTGATTAAATAGTACAACCATATTAATAAATGTGTTAGAATAATTTATTCTTTCTGGCCAACAAATGGGATTTGAAAACTGCTGCTACTAAAATTGAAAAACAAATGTTGGAAAAATTCAGGTCAGGCAGTAGCTGTGGAAAAAGAAACAGAATTAACAACGCAGGTTATTTTGTATTAATAAACTCTGGTGAAATATGGCAAAAATGTCAGGGTCACTTTTTTGCCAAAAGCTTACTTAATCCACAAAAGTCAGGTAAAATTACGTTTCATTGAATTGAATTTTTTTGTTTTATTGCTCAGATTAAAGTTTTCACAACAGCTAAGTGAGTAAATATAATGTAAACTACTGAGCAAACCTGAGTCTCATGCACTATGCATGGTAGTACCTTTCCTGTAATAACCATGAACTCTTCTCTTGTTAAGCAGCCTCATGTGCCTTGTCAAAGGCCTTCTGAAAATTCAAGTACACAGCATCCACTGATTCTCCTTTGTCTATCCTGCTTGTTACTTTCTCAGATATTTCTAACAGATTTTCGCTTAAGGAAACCATGCTGACTTTGGCCTGTTTTATCAAATGCCTCTAAGTACCTTGAAACCACATCCTTAACAATCGACTCCAACATCTTCCCAATCACTGAGATCAGGCCAACTGGCCTATAATAATTTATTTTCTTCTGCCTCTCTCCTTTTTTGAAGAGTGAAGAGACACTTGCAACTTTCTAGTCCTCCAAAACCATTCCAGAATGTAGTGATTCTTGAAAGATCATTACTAGTGCCTCCACAATCCCTTCAACTATATCTTTTAAAACCCTGATGTGCAGTCCATCTGGTCCGGGTGACTTATGTACCTTCAGAACATTCAATTTCCCAAGCAGCTTCTCATTAGTAATAGTAACCACACTCTCTTCTGCCCCAATACTTTTGAAGCTCTGGCATACTGCTAACATCTTCCACAGTGAAGACTGATAAAAAATACTTAATCAGTTAGCTTGCTATTTGCTTCTTCCCCCATTACTACTTCATCAGCATAATTTTCCAGCCTCTCATTTATTCTTTATATATCTGAGAAAACTTTTGGTATCCTCTTTGATATCATTGCCTAATTAACCTTCATATTTCATCTTTTCCTCCCCTTATGGCTTTTTAAGATGCCTTCTGTTGGTTTTTGAAAGTTTCCCAATCCTCTAACTACCTACTAATTTTTGCTCTATTACATGCTCTCCCTTTGGCTTTTATGTTGGCTTTGACTTACCTTGTTAGCCACAGTTGTGTCATTCTCCCTTTAGAACACTACTTATTTAGGATGTATCTATCCTGTGTATTCTGAATTGCTCCCAGAAAATCAAGCTATTGCTGCTTTGCTGTCTTCCCTGCCAAACAACTTTGGCAGCACCTCTCTCATGTCCCTGTAATTCCCTTTACTTCTCTATAATACTGATACATCTGACTTCAGCTTCTCCCTCTCAAATTGCAGGGTGAATTCTATCATACTAGGATCACTGTCTACAAAGTGTTCCTTTACCTTAAGCTCCCTAATCCAATCTGGTTCATTAGGAAACATCCAATCCAAAACAGCTGATTCCCTAGTGGGCTCAACCACTAGCTGCTCTAAAAAAAAAGCCATTTTGGAGGCATGCTACAAATTCTCTCTCTTGGGATCCAGTACCAACCTGATTTTCCCTAGCTACTTGCATATTGAAATTCCCCCCACAACTATCATATCATCGCCCTTTTGACGTGCCTTTTCTACCTCCAGGTATAATTTGTAGCCCACATCCTGCCTATTGGATCTTGATCTAGCATGTGTAGCAAATCACTTCATAGCAACCAATAATGAAGAACCATGAAAGCATCCACTACATGTTCTAGATCATTTCTCCTGTTAGCTTGTAACTATAAATGTTATGATTTTTGAGACCACCTTTCCTCTCAATAGACCAGTGAGGTAACAAGTAAAATACTGGAAATGAAGATTAATTCAATTATATAAAGTATTTATCAGGTGGGATCTAGTATCAGATGGTTCAGGCTCATTACAATATATAGTCAGAGGTAATACTGAAATCTGCACAGTGTTCATGAGCTGTACATATGGGTTCTAAAAGGAGATTAACATTGTAACTTTCAGGAGACACCATCAATTCATCTGCAAGCCACCCAAACTGAGGAAATGCAAAAAAAATGAAGACAGTTGAAATTATGAAAGTATGTGACAAGGTAGTTAGAAGTAGTCAAGTCTCATTTTTTCAAAAAAGGAAATGGGTATGTGATGAAATTCATAGCATTTTAAAATTCATTTACAGGGTAGTAAATCAGAGATCATGATCAAACCATAAATTGTATCAATTCCTAGATCAGACTAGATAGAAAATAGGGCAATAGCCATCTGGGAAATGTAGTTAAACCTTATGTATATAAGGATAAATCCCAACAAAAATTTGTAGCCTTTTGTATTGCCTTTTGATGTTAATTAACATGTATTTTCTATTTTTAGGTCAGAATTATGTCATGTTAATATTTCATCTTCATGTCCCTTTGTAGCTGAGAAATAGTTTTAAGTCATGGAGGACTTTCTATTCAAAAATGGTATCATTGCAAAGTTGCAAATAACAAAACATTTAGTTATGATGGCAGCTATTGTACATTTGAAACACAGAATACCCCATTGTTAATGTTTTATTTTGGCCAATAATGTAAATTGAGGTTATCAAGCTAAAATATAATCCACAGTCCTGTTGAGGTATCACTGCATTGAGATACTGGAGTTAATGCTCATCATTTCAACCCATTAGTTTACATGGCAAAACAGTTCATGGCGGACTACCCTCAGATTTGTTAAAGGAAACTTCCCCTAAAGAATTAGAAATACCAAAATGACATTAAATATGGATTTTATATCATACATGATAATCTACACTTTCATACATCTTTGTAATAATTACCTACAGTACATATTTGCCATAACCTCCAAGCAAAAGCTCTCAAATTTCTGGTTCCATTAGCATAACATTTATAAATTATTAAAGCAACCAGTTTCACATCTTTAAACACTTTAAAAATCATTCCAATTTGTTTAGACAAATCTCTCAAAGAATATTATTTACAATGAAATATTTATAATCACAACTTTTTTGGCTTCAGTTGGCACTGTCAGGCATGTGCAAATACAGTGAATTCCAGTTAACTGGACCATCAGATAATTGGGACAGCTGCTTACTTGAGACAACTCAAAGAACAAAAACTAATTGCGAAAATTGCCAGAATTCCTTTATTTGGGACTCTATCCTGCTTAATTGGGGTAGGAGACTGTTGCTAAACAATTTCTAACTAGCATCAGATGTGTGTACTTGTGCGGCATTTGACACTACAACATGCTTAGAATGAACAGTTTTTAAAATGTCAGTTGAGTATATTTCTGTCCAAAAAACAGTGACTATTGTCGCTGATAATTGATGAGAGTTAGGCAGTAAGACAATTCAGAACTTTTGCTCACTGTAGTTTCAAGCATTCAGGCTTGGAATGGCTGGGAGTGAAAGTGAAATGATTTTACTACTTGGACAAGTTAGGAACTATGAAGAATTCGAAGGTATCGACAATAATCTTGAATGTGATAATGAAAATGAAGACTTAGAGGATGCAATCATCGAAAGTATTGTTAAAAGACAGTCCATTATCTGCACCTGGTGTTGTGCTAATTTTGTTCATTTACATCAATCAAAAGAATACGGTAGTGCACACTGGATGAATTCCTCCTTCAATAACTATTAGGAACTAACACACAGTTTTATAGTACTGTAGTAGTATTGGTCATGCTTTAATTCATTCGGTATTTCATCCAAGTACATAAATTATTACTCAGTTTATCTTTTTTATACCTTTTTAACTACTTCCATGAATCTTCAGCTAATTGGGACAGCCATTTAGTTGGGCCAAAATGTACTGATCCCAATGTGTCCCAATTAACTGGAATCCACTGCATATCAGTAAAAACAGCCAGTACCATTCTGGAAAATGATTAATGAATCATTGAAGAAGTCTCCTGTCTTCAATGTGTAAGTCACAGTACTGGTATATTTCAACATATATTTGTGAAAATATCTTAATGAAATCAAATAATCTTAAGACATCATCACTGGAAATTTCCTCTGGATCAAAAATGATCAGTTATGTGACTCTGGAGTCGCACTCACAATCTCCATTAATTAAAATAGTCATATGCTTACTGTATGCCATGTGCACCATTCCATCAAATGCAAAACCATACAGCAGTCCACAAGAAGAATGTAAACAATTGTTCAAAGAATCATTTTTTAAACTAGTGTCCTAGTGTTAAGCAATGTATAATGGAAAATACAGTATAATTATTATACTCTAATACAATAAAATTTCATATTCTAATACAGAAGTCAGACATATGAGTATCACTGCTCTAGAGGATTTCTCAGTTACCTTCCAAACTTTTCTTCGGAACCCACAGTCTGAGCATTCTACCAAAGTTTTGAAGACTAAAAAAGAGATCCCATCCCCATTCACACTCTTGTGCAAAGAAAATATCTACAAACTAGGTTTAGTAAATTGTAATGAAAAACATTTTGGAAATTTGAGTGTTACTGTAAGATTAAACAATTCTGCATCAGCACTAGTATATGATAACCCAAGTATAGTTGTGATTTCCTGGACCAGTCTTTAAAAAAAACTAAAATAAAATTAATTACAATTGAATTTTAAAAATCTTTAAATCTGATTTTCAAAAATATTATTTATAAAATGTATACCTATATCCTCCCATTTTGTACACATACACACATAACTGGAGAAAAAATGTACCTGAACTGTTCTTTTAAAAAAAAGTCCTGTGACAGAATTGTCTTGCCTTACAGTAAACAATGAACAATACTACAAAATTATTTGAAAATAGGTTTAACTGAACATGGCCTTTTGTCAACTTTCCTTTTGGAAAAATATCAGTTAAAGGGCATTTTAGTAAAGATTTTCATTCATGGTTCAGAAGTTCTTGTAGTATGCTGTTAGCATCCTATGAATTGTATGTAAAGCACAAATATCTGGCCGAAGTCTATGTCTCAATTTTAGATTTATCTAGATTACTACATTATGGGAATATGTAAATATATTAAATACAAATTTGAGTATTGCACATCTCAATCCTATTATTTAGACATTTAATTTGGCAGCAGAATATACAATTTATGTTCAAATGATTTTTTTTAACAATATTAAATATTATAGTTTACTCTCTCCTTTCACTTAAAACTAGACCATCAAAATGTAGTGGCTCAGTAATAGCTCCAGATATACAAAGTGACGGTTTTCCACAATCCTATGAAAATATTCTCCAAAACGTAGTGCAAATATAGACAAACTTTTTTTCCTTACAATTAAATAAGCTGTGTACAACATTTTTTGTGAATGGCCTTTTTTCCCCCAAAGCAAACCTTCAAACTGTTGCATTGGTGACACTGGTTACAGAGGCAGTGTCAGGGATTAAATGTATGCTGACCCTTGTAAAGCAAGCCCTTCCTGATTATAGCAGGAAAGTAATATAAACATCTAGTTCAGTATGATAAAAAATGCTTTTCCATGAATCACAATGAAGAAAGTGTAACAAACTACACACATCAAAGCTTCTTTGACATTCAAAAGGAATGCCAACAGACAAAAGGCACACAGAGGCCCTGATCCAGTTCTGCAACTTGATCCAAGCTACGCTTTCACAATTCTGTCATTAAAAGACGTTTCATTATCTTCTCTCGATCCAGCTCACGCCTCAAATTATCAGCACTGCAAAAAAAAGGATAACTTTGTTAAAAACTCAAATCTTAAGTGTAGCATTGTACAATAATAATATAATTATTTTACAATAGTACAGGATCTCCCCGTAAAATGAACATCTGAATTAAGGGCTGTTCATACATAACAAATGAGCATCTAGGAACCTGGTGGAATTTGCTAAGTGCCATGGACTGCAGGCATCTTCTGAAAAGTGGGAATGGGGCAACCCACAATCTTTTTCTCCTCAGTGCACCCCCTCCTTCTTACGTGAACCATAACAGGAGGGGCTAAGTCGAGCAAGAGCAGGAAGCGCTGAGCAGACTCTCACTGTGTGACTTACAAACAGTATGGGTTAAAAATAGTTCTCAGGACCAGGACCCTGACATAACCTGGGGACTGCCTGCAGTAGTTTATTATGTAAAAAAATTAAAGGGAGATGAGAGTGGATGTAGGACTGCTAGAAAATGAGGCTGGAGAAATAATAACGGGAGGCAAGGAGATGGCAGATGAACTAATAAGTACACGTTTGTATTTTGCTTCAGTCTTCATTATGGAGAACACTAGCAATGTGCCAGATGTTATGGTTTGTGAAGAAAGAGAAGTGAGTGCAGTTACTATTACAAAGGAGAAGGTGCTTAAAAAACTGAAAGACCTAAGGGTACATAAGTCACCCAGACCAGATGAATGCTCTAGGGTTCTGAAAGAGGTAGCGGTAGAGATTTTTGGAGGCATTAGCAATGTTCTTTCAAAAATCATTGGAGTCTGACATGGTGCCAGAGGACTGGAAAATTGCAAATGTCACTCCACTCTTTAAGAAAGGAGGAAGGCAGCAGAAAGGGAATTATAGACCAGTTAGTTTGACCTCAAGTGTTTGGGAAGATGTTGGAGTCAATTGTTAAGAATGAGGTTATGGAATACTTGGTGACACAGGATAAGATAGGACAAAGTCAGCATGGCTTTCTTAAGAGAGAATCTTGTCTGATAAACCTGTTGGAATTCGAGGAGATTACAAATAGGATGGATAAAGGGAATGCAGTGGATGGTGTACATTTGGATTTTCAGATGGCCTTTGACAAGGTGCCATACATGAGGCTGCTTACCAAGTTAGATAGATAGATAGATAGATAGACTATCCCTAATCAGACCTTGTCTGACATCAAAATAACCATATATCCAGTCCCTTAGAATATCTTCCAATAATTTACCCACAACTGATGTCATGCTCACTACCCTGCTTATTTGTTTTTAAATTTATTTGGCAATACAGCATGTAAAAGGCCTTCCAGCCCAACTAGCCACACTGCCCAGCAACCCATCTATTTAACCCTAGCCTAATCACAGGACAATTTACAATTACCTATTAACCTACCAACTGGTACATCTTTGGAATGTGGGAAGAAACCAGATCACCCAGAGGAAACTCACACGTTCACAGGAAGGTCACAAAACTCCTTACAGATGGCATTGGAATTGAACTCCAAACTCTGATGTCCCAAGCTGTTATAGCATTGTGCTAACTGCTATCCTACTGTGGTGCTCTTAGATTCTTGAATAACAGAACAACATTTGCTAACATGGCACCTCATCCATCACTAAGGATTGTTCATATAGCTCTGACAGGGACCCTACAATTTCTGCACTAGTCTCCCACGAAGTCCAAGGGGACACCTTGTCAGGTCCTGTGGACTTATTCACCTTAATTAGCTTCTGGACAGCATGCACCTCCTCTTCTGTAATCCAAATATGCTCTGTGACCTCAATACTCTTTTCTCTCAGCTCTACAGTCCCTGTGTCTGTCTCCTGAGTAAATACAGATGCAAAAATAATAATTTAAGATTTCAACCAGCTCCATGCATAAATGACTATGCTGATCTTCAAGAGGACCAATTCTCTCCCTTGCTATTCTTTTGCACTTAATTTATCTGTGGAAGCCCATGGAATTCTCATTCATCTTGTCTGCCAGAGCAACCTCATGTCCTCTTTAAGACCTCCTGATATTACTCTTCAAATGTCTCATTTGATCCTAAGCACCTATACCTGATATGTACATCTTTCTTCTTCTTAACCAGACTCTTAGGTTCCCTAAACCTGTTAGCGGGAACATACAAATTCTGTACTGTTAATATTTCATTTTTGAAGGCCTCCCTCTTACCAAGCATCCCTTTGATGGAAAACAATCTATCCCAATCCACTCACAAACAAGGGGAAATCTGCAGATGCTGGAAATCCGAGCAACACACACAAAATGCAGCAGGAACTCAGCAGGCCAGGCAGTATCTAGGGAAAGAGTACAGTCGAAGTTGTTTCAGGCCGAAACCCTTTGGCAGGACTGGAGAAAAAAATTGAGGAGTAGATTTAAAAGGTGGGGACAGGGAAGAGAGAAACACAAGATGGTAGATGAAACCTGGAGGGGGAAGGATGAAGTAAAGAGCTGGGAAGTTGATTGGTGAAAGAGACAGAAGGCCATTGAAGAAAGAGAAGGGGGTGGAGCACCAGTGGGAGGCGATTGGTGGGCAAGGACATGAGGTGAGAGAGGAAAAAGGGGATGAGAAATAATGGGAGGCATTACTGGAAGTTTGAGAAATCGATGTTCATGCCATTAGGTTGGAGGCTACCCAAACGGAATATAAGGTGTTGTTCTCCAACCTAAGTATGGCCTCATCACAACAGTGGAGGAGGCTATGGATGGCCATTTTGGAAAGGGAATGGGAATTGGAATTAAAATGGGTGGCCACTGGGAGATCCCGCTTTTTCTGGTGGATGGAGCGTAGGTGCTCAGCGAAGCGGTCTCCTAATCTACATCTTAGGTTGGAGGAACTACACCTCATATTGTGTTTGGGTAGCCTCCAACCTGATGGCATGAACATTGATTTCTCAAACTTCTGGAAATGACACCCCCCTCCACCCAGCACCATTTTTCATCTATTATCACAACCTTATTTTTCTTGCAGTTGTCTGCCATCACTCTACAAATTGGCTCCTCTAAATCCTGCTGATTGTTGGGAGGAATATAATACACCCATTAATGTGGTTTTCCCTTTCTTTTTCCTCAGTTCCAACCATCTTGCCTCAGTAGACAAGCCCTCCAATATGTCCTCTCTGATCAATGCTGAGACATTTAGACTGATGAGTAATGCCACCTGTTCCCTTTAATACCTCCCACTCTACCATGTCTAAAACAAAAGAAACACAGGACATTAAGATGCCAGTCCTGACCCTCACATGGGTTTTTTTGGTATAGGAGGTCTTGAGTTATAAGAGGAGACTGGATAGGCTGGAATGAAGGAGGCTGAGGGGTGAACTTAGAGAGGTATACAAAATCACGGGGCGCAGATGAAGTGGATTGTCACAGTCCTTTCCCAAGGTAGGGGAGACTAAGAGGTGAGAAGGAAAAGATTTAAAGAGGACCTGAGGGTCAATTTATTCCACACAGAAGTGGTAGGTATATGTAACAAGCAGCTGGATAAAAGAGTAGAGGCAGTTTAAAAGATAGTTGGACTGGTACATACATGGATAGGAACAGCTTAGAGGGATATTGGCCAAACAAGTAAATGGGACTCGGTCCGGTAGGCACCTTGTTTGGGTGAGTAGGGCCTGCTTCTGTGCTGTAAAGCTTTGTCTGTCTCACTGGCCACTTCTTTTAAATTCTTATAATTAAAATTAGGCTGTTTATACTGTATCTATCTGATGAAATCACAATGAACAATAAGGATAAAGAAAGCAAATGAAAAACTTTTCATGGTCAAGCCAAAAGGCAAAGATATTGTAATGTGCATTATGTAATTGGGTCAGGAATGTCTTTAATTGAATCCATTCCATTCTGACAGGGAAGGGTGAGAAGCCAGAGGTTGTGGCCCATGTCAGTACCAATGACTTAGGCAGGAAGGGTGACATTAAAGATATTACAGAACAGAAAAAAATTAGAGTAATCAAATCAAGCTTTGTAAAATGTAAATCGTGTGTGAGTAATTTATTATAATTCTTTGAAGACATTACATTTACTGTGGATACAAGCGATCCAGTGGATGTACTAAACTCAGATCTGCAGATGGTATTTGGTAAAATAATGCAGCTGAGGTTATTGTGGAAAATGAAAGTTTTTGGTGTGGGAGGTAATATACTGACATGGATAGAAATAGTGAATAGACATAAAGAGATCTTTTTTTCTGATTGGCAAGGTTTAAAGAGTTGTAAACCACAGGTATCAAGTACAGTAGCCTCATCTTTTCACAATTTACACAATGATCTGGATGAAGGCACCAGCTAAATTTTCTGATTATAGAAAAGTATACAACGAAGAGTACATAAGGAGACTGCAATTGAATGTAGGGAGGTTAAATGAGTGGGAAAGATCTGGGAAACGAATTATAATGTGGGGAAATGGACTATAATGTGGGAAAATGTGGAATTGTACATTTTGACAGTGAATGTTAAAAAAACATATATAATTTAGTGAGGCACCCTTGAAATTTAAGATGTAGAGGATATGGGGATTTCATTTCATGATTTGCAATATGCATAAGTACTGCATATAATTAGGAAAACTAGCAGAATGTTAGGGGAATTGAATACAAATGCTGTACTTGTGGGACATCTGGAATACAATGCTGGTCTCCTAATTTAAAAAAATATATTAATACTTTGAAAACTGATCAGAACAAGTTTATTAGAATAATATTAGACACACATTTATTGTCATATGTGGAAAGGATGAAAGACTTGACCTGTTTTTGCTGGAGTTTAGAAGAGCAGCAGAGGATGATTGAAGTATAAAAGACACTAAGAGCTCTTGACAGAGTGGATGTGAAGAGAATATTCTCTTATATGAGAAAATCTAGAACACTGTTTAAAAATAAGGGGTTACTTATGTACCATAGATAGATTTTGAATTTTGCTTTCCTCCAAGGGTCATGAGCATTTGGAACTTCCTTCCTCAATGATTACGGGAAGCTAAGTCTTTGAATACTTTAAAGACAGAAATAGATAGATTCCCAAAAGAAAAGTTAGGGTGGTTAAACAGGAATATGTTGATATTACAATCACCTTAGTTAGGCATAATCTTACTAAATGGTAGAGCAAACTTGAGGGGCTCAAAAGCCTAATTCTTCCCAAATTTATAAGTATATAAATTGTCATTTTATTTCAAGTAAGTTATATTGATAGAATGTCCAAATTACAAGCAAAAATATCATAAACATTCATTCTGTATCACCTGAATCACATCACAATTTTCATCAGAACTGGTAATCATGAAAAGTTCTGCAGATGCAGGACACCTTGAGCAATGCACACAAAATGCTGAAGGAGCTCAGCAAGTCAGGCAGCATCTATGGAGGGAATAAACAGTTGACGTTGCTTTGGACTGAAACCCTTCATCAGGTCTCTGATCGTCTCACCCCAAAACATCCGCTGTTTATTTCCCACCATAGATTCTACCTGACTTGCTAAGTTCCTCTAGCATTGGGTCTGTCCATTAGCAACACATTACAAAAACAAAGAAGTTTAACTCTGACTTTAAATAATATTAAAATGCCACATTACAGTCCTATTCTATCAAATATCTCCTTTGTCTGACCCATTTCCCTCATTTAATCAGTAACCAAAGATTAACTATTTTCTCTTTCCCAGTCTAATGAAGGGTCCTCAACCTGAAATGGTACATGCTTCTATTTTCACAGATGCTGCCTAACTAGGACCTTCAGCCTTTATTTCAGATTTTTAACATCTTTTAAGCTCTTTTGATTTTCATTTACAGGAAGGTATATTCTATCACTTGGAGGAAGTGATGAGCAAACTCATCAAAGCTCATTGTGAAATATTGCATACCAGTAACCCCAACGAAAAGTGAAGTTCCCATAACATGGAATTAAGCTTCTTGGACTATGGAGATCTGCCTGCTTGGTTTATGAACTACTAAGAATGAGGCAGAACAGTCACTGAAGATGCATAGTAAAAGACTGCAATCTTTAAGAATTTATATGGAGGTTTGTGAAATAAAGATACTTGTCAGGTAAGATCATCTTTAACTGTGCATTTAACCTGTATCCCTCAAAATCTTTCTTACATATACTTGTCCAAGTTGCTATTAAATGTTGTTAATATACCTGCTCTAGGAGCCATATATCTATTTTCTGTCTGTATTGTATTTTTGGTGTTTTTAATATGGTAATCTGTCACGTGGGTTGGGGTGTAGTAAAAGCAAATGAGTAGTTACATATCTTGCTTTGGGTTAGTTATTAGTGGAGAGGGGGTGAGCCATGGGAATTTTTTTCTGTTGACTGCTAGTTGGCCATTAATTGGAACAGTATTAGATCATTTGAATATGTATAGAATGCTAATTCTGGTATCACTAATTAGAATACTTAGTTACCCTGATTTGAATGCTAAGAGCGCTGCATCGCTAATTTAGTTTTGTACGTTTTTTAAAAAATCGTTAAAAGATCATTAGTCTTTGCTGATTTTGTAACAAAGGATCAAATGTAGGTGAGACCGCCTCTGTCAATGGAGTAGCAGTAATTTTGTGCTGCTCTTAGTTTTCTCTCTCTCCCCCCAGTTTAAATTTTGAATTTAAAATTTTTAATTGCTGATTCTTGAAGGGGAGTAATATGTCTACGTCTACGAGAAGTGGGAAGAATCTGCATGAACCTACTGATAAAGGTAATGGAAAAGGAAAGGTGCAAAAGGAAAGATTTGATGAACTGCCATCATGGGCGGAAGATATCGTTCGGACACAATTCAATTCAAGATCAGAACAGGGCAATTAAAGATCAACTGGAAAAGAATAATAATTAAATGAAGTTATTTCTGGGAAAACTTAAAGATGTGGAAACTCAAGTTACTAAACATGAAGAGGAATTGAAGTTAACTAAGCAAAAACTGTCTGAAACTACAACCCGTTTGGAAAAATATCAAAATAAGATTTTAGACCTGGACACTAGGTCTCGCCGAAACAATATATGAATCGTTGGATTGCAAGAAGGAACTGAAAATGGAGACTTAATGGTTTACTTTGGTAAGCTCTTTCAAACTCTATTTCCAACTATTTTATCACAGCCACCTGCTACTGAAAGAGCTGTCTACTTCGAAATCTAAAGACTCAAGCAGACCAAGATTTATTTTGGTTTGTTTTCATCACTTTAAAATTAAAGATCAAATAATGCGACAGGCAAGAAAACAGAGAGTTTTCAAATTCAATGAGTCTGAGCTCCGTTTTTATGAAGATTATCCAAAAGAAGTAATGGAACAAAGATCAAGATTTGCTTTGGTAATGAAACAAGCATATGATAAGAAACTATTTCCCTCTTTGAGTTACCAGACAAGAATGAAAGTTTTTTCTCCTAATTCTTCTCCACGCATTTTCTTTGACCCAAAAGCCACACTGGATTTTGTTCAGGCTATACCTGTCACCGTCACTGACATTACTACCTAATGAACTATCTGAAAAGATGTTTGATAATCTGTATATTATTCACATTTTGAAAAGAAGATATATGAAGTTATATGAAGGCTATTTGGATATTTCATTGAGAGATTAATAAAAGAAGATAAGAAAACCTGCTCATCATTACATCCTATTGGATTTTTTTATGGAAAGAAGATTTACGGTTCAAGTTTGACTGTTTAAATGGCTAATTAGATATTTGACTGAGAAGAGGATAAAAGGATTTGTTCCTTTTATCTAATATTTGGTTTGATGTTTCTTTTTGTTGTTTCTTAATTTACTAATTGGTAGGTTTTTTCCTATTAACAGGGTTTCTTTATATATATATATATCTCTGGGAGGGTTTAGCTACATATGATATTACTAATTAATATTTTTGTAAATTTAGTTCAGTTAAATATACTATTAACCTTTTTTATCTGTTTGATTATAGTGTCCTATAACCGAATTTAAAGTTTTCTTAGATGTTTAAAACTAAACTTAAGATGGCGCTGGTTTTTCTCTCTAAGAAATTATATTATTTTGGTTCTTTTTTTGTTTAATATATGATGGAATGTAAACACTCTCCTTTGTTGAAACATTACTGTCTTTCTTGCAAGGCCATTTTATTTGTTTCTGTACTGGCTGGGGGGAGGGAGAGACGAGACCGACAGAGCGGCCCATGGCTTTGTATTCTATCTTAGTTCGCTTGTCTTTTGGGAGGGTGGGTGGGTTTAGAGTTAGGAGTTTTTTCCCATTGGGTGGTTCCGGAGCATGCGTGTTTTCTATATGGTTGTATTCTTCATCATCGTCATCTTTGATAATCCCGTATTGGTATGTGTTCTGCGCATGTATAAAGTAAATTAGAATAAAATTATAGTATGGCAGTTAAACGGATTAATGTAATAAGTTGGAATGTACGTGGTTGGAATCATCCTATTAAACGAAAAAAGATTTTTAAAATTATTAATCGATTCCAACCTGATATAACTTTTGCTCAGGAGACACATATCAAGGCGGGAGATCAAAATTGTTTTTTTGGATGGTGCAATGGATTACAGCTCCATGCTACTTCTCAGAGTAAAACTAGAGGCGTGTCTATCTTTATTAAATCTAATATATTTACTCAAGAGGATAATGAATCAGATTCTAATGATATATTTTTAATTGTTAAAGGATTGATTTATAATAGAAAGGTTGTTTTGGTCAATTTGTATGGCCCTAATTTAGGTGATCCTTTTTAAAAAAAAGTATTTGCTTTATTGCCAGATATGTTGATAATGGATGGGGATTTTAACTGTTGTTTAAATCATATGATTGACAAGAGCTCAACTAGTCAGTGACTTCCAAATCATTCTGCGTCAGTTATTAACTCCTTTTAGACAGATTTCGGGTAGATCAAATTATGGAGGCATTTGCACCCTGATAACAGAGAATATTCCTTTTTTTTTGCATGTCTATAAAAATATTCAAGGATTGATTATGTTATAATTGATTCCGGCCTCTTGCTTAATGTTAAAAACTGTGAATATGATGCTATTGTTATATCTGATCATGTGCCTTTGAGTTTGTCCTTTGAATTTGATGTCATTTTTGCCTGTCCACCATGGCGCACGTCTCAGACTTCATTGCAAAACTCTGATTTTATCAGTTTTATTGAAAGCCATATAAAAGAATTCTTTCTTTTTAATGATATAGGAGGTATGTCCAAATTAATTATATGGGATACATTCAAAGCATTTTTACGTGGTCAGATTATCTCTTATTCAGCTAAACTTAAAAAACAGACTAAAGCAGAATTAGATAAAATTTCAAAACAAATTAAAGATTTAGATAATATCTATGTGACTTTCCCTAATATTGACTTATTTAAAAGAAGGATGGAACTTCAGTCACAATATAACCTATTATTAACTCATCCAATTGAAGGTTATCTACTTAAGTTAAAGAGCCCATTTTATATGTTTGGAGATAAAAATAATAAACTACTTGCATCTCAATTAAAATCAGCTGGAGCTAAAAGGCAAATTTTGAAAATTCGTAGAAAGGATGGTACCCTGGCTTGGGAAAATGAATAAATTAATAAGATTTTTCAAGATTTTTATACTGAACTTTATAAATCTCAATGTCCAGTAGATTCTTCTGAAATGAATGTTTTTTTTTACAAAAGATTGCTTTTCCTAAAATTTCTGCTGAGGACCAAAAAACTCTTGATGCTCAAATTACTGAATCTGAAATTCATAAAGCTATTTTTTCAATGCAATCTGGTAAGGCCCCGCCCGGGACTTGATGGTTATCCTGTAGAATTTTATAAAAAATTTGGAAAATTGCTTTCTCCATATGTTGGAGATGTTTAAAGATTCTTTTGTGAAAAGTGATTTATCCTCTACTTTTTATGAGGCTTCTATTTCTTTAATTCTCAAAAAGGATAAAGATCCTACTGATTGTGCCTCATATAGACCTATTTCATTATTGAATGTTGATGCTAAGATTCTCTCAAAGATAGTGGTTGGAGAGTATTTTGGGTAAAATCATTTTTAAAGATCAAACAGGCTTTATAAAGGGCTGTTATTCTTTTTCAAATGTTCGGAGACTATTTAACATTATATATTCGCCCTCTTCTAAAACTCCACAATGCATTGTATCTTTGGATGCTGAAAAAGCATTTGATCGAGTTGAATGGAAATATTTATTTAATGTTTTAGAAAAATTTGGTTTTAGTATTAATTTTAATAATTGGATTAAAATGATATATGAAGCTCCTATTGCTACCGTTGTCACTAGTAATTGTAGGTCTTTTTTTCAGCTATCATGGGGGATAAGACAAGGTTGTCCATTAAGTCCTTTGTTATTTAACTTAATATTAGAACCCCTGGCTCTTCGTGAAGCCAAAAATACCCATGGGATTTTTGTGAATGAGACCATACACAAGATCTCTCTTTATGCTGATGATTTATTGGTATATATATCTAAGCCTGAAGAATCTATTCCTGCTTTGCTATAATTATTTGACAAATTTGGAGACTTTTCAGGATATAAAATAAATTTTAGTAAAAGTGAATTACTCCCTTTAAATGAATCTATCTCTATATATGATAATATTCCTTGTAAAGTTACAGATTCTTTTAGATATTTAGGTATCATAATTACCAAAAAAATAAGGATCTTTATAAAGCCAATTTTCCTCCTTTAGTGGACTCTATTAAGTACTCATATAGTAGATGGAGCCCAATTACATTTTCACTTGTTGGTCGTATTCATGTAGTTAAAATGATGATTTTACAAAATTTTTTATATTTATTTCAGAATATTCCTGTTTTTTGATCGGATTGATTCTATTACTCTATCTTTTATTTGGGATAATAAAAGACCAAGAATTAGTAAATGTCATTTGCAAAAGTTGTAAAAGGATGGAGGTCTCACTTTGCCTAATCTAAGAATGTATTATTGGGCTGTTAATTTGCGATATATGTCCTTTTGGTTATATTGGAGTGATAGGAATGATCAGCCAATTTGGGTAGACCTGGAACTGAGAGCTGTGAAAGAGTTTTATTTAACTTCGTTATTAGGAGTTGCTCTACCTATACAATTAGCTAAAGTTGCTAATTTAAACCTATATCCTGTGGTTAAGCACTCTTTACAAATTTGGCTCCAGTTCTGCAATTTTTTTTAATCATAAAAAATTTAAACTTTGTAGTATAATTTATCGTAATTACTTTTTTTAAACCTTCCTGGAGTGATCCAATTTTTTTACTTTGGAAAAATAAAGGTATAAATTCTTTTTGGATTTATTTAAAGAAGGCACATTGATGTCTTTTGAACAATTAGTCAATAAATATTCTCTCTCATATTCACACTTTTTACAATATCTTCAAGTTAGACATTTTTTACAAAAATATTTAAGTAATTTTCCTTACATATTGGAGGCTGACTTGTTAGATACTATTATGAATATGAACCCTTTGATAAAAGGTTCTATTGGAAGAATTTATAATTTATTATTACAATGGGATAAGCATCCTTTACTTAAGATTGAACAGGATTTGGAGAAGGAAAAAGTCAAATTGAGTTCCTTCTCCAAATCCTGTTTAATCTTAAGTAAAGGATGCTTATCCCATTGTAATAATAAATTATAAATTCTTCCAATAGAACCTTTTATCGAAGGGTTCATATTCAGGATTGGACATGGATTCTGAAGCTGGTTAACTCTTCTTTGATCTGCGCTAGTCATTCACTGATTCAATTTAAAATAGTACATCATTACCATTTTACAAAGGAGAGACTTTCTAAAATATTTCCCAATGTTGATAAGTATCGTGATAGATGTAAAACTGAGATAGCTACACTGACACATATGTTCTGGTCATGTTCTATATTAAAACAGTTTTGGAAGTCAGTCTTTTCGACAATTTCTAAAGCACTCAGAATCAACTTACAACCTAATGAGTTGACTGTGCTTTTTGGAATAATTCCTCAAAATATCCATGGTATTTCTGTGTCTGACCAACATGTTATTGCGTTTGTTACATTGATAGCTAAGAGGGCCATCTTGTTGAAATGGAAGGATATATCAGCTCCTACTTTGTCACAATGGTTCTCTCAAGTGATGCTGTGTCTTAGCTTGGAGAAAATTAGAAGTCAAACCTTTGAACCTTTATTTGATTTAGAGAAGAGATGGGCCTCATTTGCTCGTTATTATCATTGCAATTAACTGATAGATTTCCTCCACAATCTGTGTAAATTTTTCTTCTTGATATATTTTTCTTTCTTGTTGGTGGCTTGATGCTTATTTTTAGAAGCTTTTTGTATGACGCATGGCTCCGGGGTTGTACCCCTAATGGGTTTCTTTTTTTTCTCTCATTTTTCTTGCTTAGTAGGGTTTTTTTTATTCACAAAAATTTTCAATCTTTAAGAATTTTTTTTGGAGGCATTGTAAGTGTTGTTACTTCGATGTACTTGTGTTATTTTTGAATAATAATAATAATAATAATAATATTAAAAAGATATGAAAAGAAAGGATCAAATGTACCTTTTTCAACTTTGGGACTTCGTTATTTGGAAATGTGTCATACAGTGTTGATCTCCTGGGTTAGTCTCTCAGCGGTTTTGGTTTGTTTTAAAGTAACCGCTGCATTTTGTCAACAAAAGAAACCTGACAAGCTATACGAGCTGTTCACATTAAAGTGGTATCTTGTTTAGACACAGATTCCTTTGTCAATGCACTTTGACGCTTTATAGCAAGATGGGAACAGCTTCGTGAATTGCTCTCTGATAGTGCGATACACTTTGTTAGAGCTGAGTGTGAGTTGAGTAAAGTCATTGAGAAGTGGGGTCACTGATGTCCTTCTTCAAAGAGGAATTGTGGATTTCTAACACTCTAGGTGGTTCACATCATGGAGAAAACAGGAGAGGTTGATCAGGTCTGTGCAAAAGGTCCTCATGTCCCACCAAATAAATATACAGAATCTTTATGAATAGGGTTTCCACACATTTCATTGTGAAGTAGAGGCTATTATTGATGGTCATCCAATTACGAAAACATCCTCCAATCCCAATGATTTGGAAGTACAAACACTCAACCAACTATTTCTTCTAATGGCCTCATCAGCCTTACCACCAGGAAGTTGCAAAAGGAAGACATTTATGCTCATCGTAGATGGAAGCAGGTACATGTCAAACTTGCTTTGGAAATGGTGGGTCAAGAAGTATTTACCACAGTTACAGGAATGTCAGAAATTGTCAGGTATAAAACGCAGTTTCCTCCCAGGAGACATTGCGCTCATAGATTGTGGGAAGATTCATTCACGTCTTTCAAGATAGAAAAGGATTTGCGCGCAGGTGCACATCAAAGCTAAGACCAGATGTCTGGACAGGCCTATAACCAAGATCTGTCTTCTACAGGAGGCAGAGTTTTCAGGAGCTGCAACTCTAGAAGCTTCGTGATTTTGACTTGACTTACTGATTTGACAGAAAGTGATGGTAAAAGTCACTCTGTAGTTGGCTAAGTGCTGGTAACCCCTGGCCTAGATGACTGTTACATGACTTGATTGGAAGAAGAAAGAAGAAAGAGGACATTTGTATAAATGTTGAGATGTTTGTCCTTGAAGATTTTAAGTCCCTATTTTAGCATTATGTTGTAATTATTATAGTGTAATAATTAAGGGACTGGGATGTAGGAGCCATGTATCTGTTTTCTGCCTGTATTGTATTTTTGGCACATTTATTATGGTAACTTGCCACATGGGTTGGGGTGTGGTAGAAGCCAATGAGTATATTTATATATCCACACTTTGGGTTAGTTAGTTGTTAGTGGAGAGGGGGTGAGCCACGTGACTGCTATTTGACTGTTAATTGGAACACTATTAGATCGCTTAAATACATTTAGAATGCTAATATTGCTAATTAGAACACTTAGTTATACTGCTTTGAACACTAAGATTGCTATATTGCCAATTTAGTTTCACTTTTTAAAAAATTGTTACAAGATAGTTCATCTTTGGTGGTTTTGTATTAAAAGACTGAACATATGTTTTTTTGAGTTTGGAACTTTGTTATTTGAAAGCACGTCATACAATGTCGATGTCCTGGCATAGTCTCCCAGTGGTTTTGCTTTGCATTGTGTATGTGACCATTTACACAACAATATCATAAATAAAAACGCTTGGAGACTGGAGCTACGTTAACAGGGTTCTTTTTACTAACTAAAACCAAACTGAAAACTTATATACAGATCAATACATGCCCCATAGTGCATGCTCAATAATGTGTTACTACGACATAAAATATTATACAGTAGGCTATATGGTACACTCCTCCCCTTTTATTTAAAAAGTATATCAACTTTTTTTTTTAAACGCTAAACAAATACTGTATGTGTACCCTTAATATCCAAACGCCCACCCACTGTTTAATTAGTAACTTAATAACATGAAATTATAACAATGTAATAATAATAATAATTATTATTATAACTCAGGTCTTTTTGGGGGGGTCTTCTCTGCCCCTCTGAGTAATGTCTGTCAATAAACTTGTTTGTTTTAATACAGATTTCCATATAAAAGTCATAAAAAGTTGACCTCTGAGCATAGGGAGTTTCCAAGGTCTGCTTCAAAGATGACTTGCCACCAACAAAAGAAGTGGTTGGTGATCTGCTGTCTCTACTAGTTATTCAAAAGTCGGGGCAATAAAATGACTTACAGAAAGATCAGTACTTTACCAGTAATCTTTCACCATTTGATGCAGCAGTTGATCGAAATCCTGTTGTTCGTTCCATTGTTCTTAAGCTGCTGTTGAAGTACAGTTTTGCCTATATTAAAGATTACCTGCAGTGCTATCTGTCTGGCTCAGAGTGAGAATTCCTTCAGATGCACATTCAGCACAAGTGTGAAAATACAATAACAGAAACCTTACAGTTTGTTGCCATAATTTGCCTCTGCTTTGATGCTGCTGTTTCCCAACTTCTTTGTAAAAAATAAGACACATTGGCTGAAGATTCAAAATATGTACGTGCAAAAGAAACTTTCCCACAAAGGATTAAGTGTATGATTCTCAATGGAGGAAAAAGTTGGTTCAAGATTTACCTTGTGCGAAAGCTGTTCTGTTTGAATGGAATTGATTTTGTCCTTTGTTAAGTTTACCTTCTTCTCCAGCAACTTGGTTTCCATTTATTTCATCACTGTCAGTAATTTCTCTGAGGCTGGTTGCTATATTGTGGGCAGCGACCATAGCGACAACAAACTAAGTAAAGCGGGTAACGCTATTTTCTGTAAGGAGTATGATGTTGCTGATTTTGATAATTTTGGTTTTCTCCATCTGTTGCTGACTCTGCTCCATCTCCTTTCTCTCCACCTTCAATGTTCTGTTGGTAATTACATGGTGGACCTTGGTGGCAAGGGTTGCAGCAACGATAATGATTTCTGTCCTTGACATATCAGCTTCCTTGGACTGGAACTCCTCTGGGACCAGTTACATTTGCTGCTTTGGCACCCTTTTCACCTTCCCCTACATTGAACTCCATAGTTTCACCGTCTCCAACACTACAGAGGTATTTCCATGGGTTATTCTTTTTTATAGCAGTCTAATGTACAAACACATTTTCCTTTGTATCACTCCTGTTGATGAATCCATATCCATTTCGTACGTTGAACCACTTTACTGTTCCAAGAACCTTCGTTGCGATGACTTTCTTCTCCCCAGGGATTTGGGCTTGTCTGGCTGTTGCTGCTGCTGTTCTGATTGCTGCTCCGTCTTGGCCTCACTCATGGTGTTGGTGGGCTGCGTGAGGTGGTTGCGGCTTGGGCCGGTCTGAGGTGGGGGCTTCTGCACTCTCTCCGCTTCTTTCTTCCCTCTAATATAATTCCTGTCCACTTTTTCTGTCTCCAGTTGCAGAAAAAGCTCTGCATTTCGTATTCCTTGCTTGTATTGTGATCTAGTTCCTTTATCCTTTTCTGATACTTCTGCAAAGTGCCTTCCTGTAACTGCTGTAGCTGCCTTTTGAGAGATGTCAATTTCTCCTGGTACATCTGCTCTTTTACTTCCAGGTCATCTTCATCATCCTGCCTATTGGCAATATCTGTCTCCCTGTTGACTCTGTCTAGCTCCTCGTTGTCATTGTAATAGTTGACAATGGGTAAGAGGAGAGCTGCGGACATCTTCCCCACCGAGGTGCCCTCCTTTGTTGACACATCTAGTGCCTTGCTGGTGTGTCAATTCAACTGGATTTTCCTGAGCCATTCACGTCCCAGCAACGGTGGTCCTCCATTTTCCAGTACATAGAGGTTCAGCTGCTGGGTTTTGTCCCCCATAGGTCACTGTCACTTCAATTTTACCTTTGGGACGCACTTTCTGTCCTGTGCAAGTCTTTAGCAGTAGTTTAGTTCATTTCAGAGGTATGTGAGAAAGCAGTCGTTTGTAGTTGTGTACAGAGATCACTGTTAAAGCTGAGCCTGTATCCAGCTCCATTTTCAGTCTCACGCCTGCCACTTGTGCAGCGATCCTTCGATCACCTATCTCTTTCATGCTGTGAAGTTGCAGACAAGACAATTCACTTTTGTCTGAGTCGTTTTCATCAGAACTGCTTTCTTCAGAACTGCCTTCTTCCATTTTGTGTACCTTGTTGTATTTTCCTTCCTGGGGTTTCTTGTTTCTCTGTATTTTGCCCTTTTCCTGCTGTTTACTAGCTTTGAATACTCTGCCAGTGTGGCCCTGTTTGCCACAGTTCCTGCATTCTTTGTCTTTAAATTAACAGTAATCAGGGTCTTGTGACATGTTCCCACAATGGTAACATTTTTTTTCCTTCATTTCTGTTCAGCATGTCCCCACAACAGTTACATTTCTTTCCTTTGTTTCTGCTCAGTGACATTTTAATCGTAGTGTATTCCAGAAATCTTTGTTGTATCTCTGAAGCACCTCATGCGGCTATTTCTAATGATATTGAGATGTTTAGCGCTTTCTCGAATGCAAGGTCTTTTTCACACAGGAGCTTCTTCTGTGTGGTTTCACAGTACATGCCACACACTAACCTATCCCTCAATGCATCTGATAGACCCGCTCCAAATTGACAATGTTCTGATAATTTACACAATTCAGTACAATATTCAGAAATGCTTTCACCTTTGCTCTGATTTCCATTGTAAAATTTAAATCTTTCAGCAATGACCAATGGTTTGGGGTTTAAGTGCTGCTGAAGAGTGTCTACTATTTGCTTAAACATTTTGTCAGCTGGCTTTTCAGGGGTTAACAAGCTCCATAGCAGCCCGTATGTTTTCATGCCCATTACACTAAGTAAGACACTGGCTTTCTTTTCTTCATTAACATCGTTAGCATCACAATATAACTCTATTTTTTCAATATAAGTTGCCTAGTCTTCAATGCCACTATCAAACGCTGTAAAAGTTCCAATTAACGTCATCCTTGTTATGTTAGTTTATTCTTGTTATGTAAATTTAGCCTCGGTCCCTCGTTAATTTAGCCCCAGACCCTTATTTTCTTTTTGACTTACGTGACCTTTTGTTATTGCTAGTGTCACGAGCGTACTCTGGCTAGATGCGTGTGTTGCTCCTTGTAAATTTCTTCTGTGTTCTTTCCAACTTAATGGCATCTTTTCTACAGCAGAGTGGCCAAAACTGAACACAATATTTCAAATGTGGCCTCATCAACATCTTGTACAACTGTAACATAACATCACAACTATACTCAATACTCTGACTAATGAAGGCCAGCATGCCAAAAGCCTCCTTCCACACCCTTTCAACCTGAGACACTATTTTCAGGAAATGTATACGTCGATATCTCTGTTTTACAACACTCTCCAGGGCCATATCATTCACTGTGAAAGTCCTATCTTGATTTATCTTTCCAAAATGTAAGACCTTGCATTTATCTGAATTAAACTCCATTTGCCAATCCTCAGTCTACTTAACAAGTTGATTAAAATCCCACTGTAATTCCTGATAACCATATTCACTGATAATCATCTGGCCAAGTACTGAAGAACTATGCTAATTTGGAGTGTTTACTGACATCTTCAGCCTCTCGCTTCGGCAGTCTGAAGAACCCACCTGCTTCAAGTGCTCAAGAAGAATGTGGTAACCTGCCTGAATTTCGATTGCCCAGTGGCATTTACAGGCAGTGGCCACTTTATTAAGTACACCTTTACACCTGCTCATTACACAAATATCTAATCAGCTAGACATGGTCAAGAGGTCCATTTGTTGTTCATACCAAACATTAGAATGAAGAAAAAATGTGGTCTAAGAGACCTGACCATGGAATTATTGTTGGTGCCAGATGGAGTGGTTTAAGTATCTCAGAAACTGCTGATTTCTTGGGATTTTCATGCACAGCAGTCTCTAGAGTTTACAAAGATTGGTGTGAGAAACAAAAAACATCCAGTGAGCAGCAGTTCTGTGGGCAAAAATGCTTTGCTATTGAGAGAGGTCAGAGAAGAATGGCCAGACAGGTTTAAGTTGCCAGGAACGCAATAGTAACTCAAATAACCACATGTTACAACAGTGGTGTGCAGAAGAGCATCTCTGAATGCACAACACATTGAATCGTGAAGTGGATGGGCTACAGTAGCAGAAGACCACGAACCTACACTTGGTTTACATCCACTATAATGAAATGTATTGAGAGGTTGGTCATGAAGCATATTGACTCTAGCCTGGGAGTGACTTGGATCGACTCTAATTTGCCTACTATCACAACAGGTCCACAGCAGATGCCATTTCATTGGCTCTTCACTCAGCCTTGGAACATCTGAACAGTAAAGATTCTGTACATACATCAGGATGTTCTTTATTGGCTTCAGCTCAGCATTCAAAGGTTCACTTATTATCAAAGTACACAACTCTAAAGTTTTTCAGTTCTCCAGGTAGCCACGAAACCAAGAAAGAATAGAAAGGCAGCACGATCATCAACTCCCAAATCCCACCAACTCGCAAAAAAAACGAACAAAAATTGGAACAGGCACATCAACCCCTAAATCCCTCCTCCCGCACAAAATAACAAGAAAGATTTTAAAAAAAGACGAAAAACACAGAATAAAAATTGTAAGACTTAAAGGAAGTGTCTATAGTCCAAGTCCACATCCAAAATGCGCAAAAAACCTGGGCAGCACCCTCTGGGCACAGTGGCATTCTCTCCTCTCACCAGTACAGAGTAATTGATCCAAAGGCAAGCAGCCGGTGCTCACCCTCTGCACTCACTTTGATGCTTCAATCTCCTTTGTTGATTTAATCAGCTTGTGCCCCATCTTGCCTGCTACAAGGTTCGTGCACACTGCCTCTTGCAATCCTCTTGGAGACTGCAGAGTGCTGAAACACCCAAATGATCTCCAAACTTCCGCACTCGCCTTGACATTTCAATTGTCCTCATCACTTTAATTGACAAACAATAGAAGTTAAAATTGGCGAAATGGGGTAAACCATCAGCTCACATGCCATCTTGCAGCCTTCTCGCTAAGCGGTTCGCTCACGCTGTCTCTGCCTACCAGGATCCTCTCGGAGACTGCAAACAGCAAAACACAGGCTCCAACAGTTCCACAATCACATTCAAGACCAGAAACAAATGTAAAATCCATAAAAGAAGTGGAAAAAGCTGGTTCCATAGTCTATCCAGATGATGTTGATCAAAAGAGCATTTTATGCAGGTGCCATCATGACTGGAAGTCAACACTATCATCCCCTCAAAACTAACCAATACATTTCAAGGTACTTCCTTGTATAACTGGATCCTTCATTTCCTCACTTGTAGTTTGGATTGGCAACAAAATCCCCTCCATAATCAACGTCAGCACAGGTGGATCACAAGGCTGTGTGCTTAGCCACTTGGTCTCCACATCTTATACTTATGACCATGAGGCTAAGTACACTTCCAATGCCATATTCAAGTTTGCTGACGTTGGCCAAATCAAAGGTGGTGACAAATCAGCATATAGGAGGTAGATTGAAAATATAGTCAAATAATGTCAACAACCTCTCACTCAAAGTCAGTAAACCCAAAAAGAGCTGATTATTGACTGCAGGAGGAAGAAACCAGAGGTCCATGAGTCAGCTCTCATTAGGAAACTGCAGGTGGAGAGGGTCAATAACTTTAAATTCCTTGGTGTTATCATTTCAGATTGTATCATCATATGGTGTTCTCATATCGTATCATATTCTGGGACATGCACGTAAGTGCCATTTCAAAGAAAGCACGGCAACACTTCTACTTTCGTCGAAGTTTGCATAAATTTGGCATGTCATCTGAAATTTTAACAAACTTGTATAGACACACAGTAGAAAGTATCCTGACTGGTTACATTATAGCCTGGTATGGAAACACCAATGCCCCAGAATGGAAAGCATACAGAAAGTGCTGAATACTCCCAGTCCATCACAGGAAAAACCCTCCCCACCATTGAGCACATCTACAAAGAGAGCAGCCACAAGAAAGCAACATCCATCCTCAAAGATAACCGCCATCCGGTCCATGCTCTCTTCTCGCTGCTACCATCAGGAAGGTGGCACAGGAACCTAAGGTCCCATACCACCAGGTTCAAGAACAGTTATTACACTTCAACCATGAGGTTCCTCAGTCACCTCAACATTGAACTGATTCCACAACCTATGGACTCACTTTCAAGCACTCCACAACTCTTGATCTTAGTATTTATTATTCGTGATTTTTGTATTTGTATGGTTTGCCTTCTTTTGCTCATTAGTTGTTTGTCAGTCCTTGTGTGTAGTTTTTCCATTGATTCTATTGTAATTCTCTGTTCTACTGTGAAAGCCTGCAAGAAAGCGAATCTCAGGGTAGGAAATGGTGACATATACTCACTTTGATGATGCATTTACTTTGAACTTTGAATCACTGTTCACTGCTCCACCTATTTTAGTGTAATCTGCAAATTTACAAATCATATTGATATATTCTCATTCTATCATTATAAATGATGTATAACAATGGGTTGAGCACTGACCCCCAAGGACACCTCAAGTATGGGTCTCCAGTGCAAGAAATAACCTTTCACCAGTACTATTTGCTTCCTACCATCAACCCAATTGTGGACCCTATTAGCCAGGTCACCCTGGATCCCATGTGTTCTGACTTTCCATAGCATTATGCCTTGTAGAACCTTATCATAGGGACCTTAATAAACATCATATAGACCATGTCTACTGCTCTGCTCCAAACAACCTTCTTGGTTGGGTATCTCTTCAAAAAACTCAGTCAAATCTGTGAGACATGATCAACCATGCACCAAACTGTGCTTACTATCCCTCATCAACCCACCTTGCCAAGTACATGTATCCCTCAGAATCTCCTCTACTAACTTACTTACCACAGATGTTAGGTTTACCAGTCTATGGTTCCCAGGTTTTTTGCTGCAGGCCTTCTTAAATAAGGGCACACCATTACCCATGACCAAGCGTTCTGGCACCACCTGTTGCTAACAATCCTGCATACAGTATAGCTCAGCCAGGGTTCCCTCAATTCCTTCCCTAGCTTCCAGAGTGTTGTTGGATATACATGATCAGGTCCCAGAGATTTATCTGCCTTCATACTTTAAAGGTACCGAGTACCTTATCTGCTATAATGTGGACTACCCCCAAACATCCCCATTAACTAATTCAATTTCTGAAGTGTTTCTTCATGGATCATGGATTAGAGGAGAAATAATCTTTGCCTATCTCCTTCATGTTTGAAGTATACTCTGAAACAAGATATGACTCAATACAAACATCATTCCATTACAGAACCATCATATTCCCTTACCTGTCTGTTGGAGATGTGGCATGTTGAACTGGTGGGAGTGGATCACTTAGATACCTAATTGCATGCAAAGGCATTGCTGATGTAGAAACTGCTGGATCAGTCGTATGTCTTGCTGCATGCAACGGTGTTACTGATGATTTTCCTGGATCACTTGGATATCTGATTGCATGCAAAGGTGTTACTGATGATGACATTCCTGGTTCAGTCAGGGGTCTTGTGGCATGCCAAGGCAGCCCTGATGAGGATTTTCCTGGATCAGTCAGATGCCTGTTGCCATGCAAAGATGTTACCGATGGTTTTCCTGGATTAGTTGAAGGTCTAGCTGCATGTACGTATGTCATGGTTGAGGGGTCGCTTGGAGCTCTAGCTACATTCAAAGGTGTTGTGGATGAGGATTTTCCTGGTGATGGTGGGAAGTCAAAACACTGCAAAATGTTGTCTGTTAGTTCAACCTGGAAATAATGGATAACAATGATGAGAAATTGCAACATAACCGACCATATTTTAACATACACAGTGGAATCCATTATGTTAAGGGAAAAGATCTATATTCTATAAATATGCATATTGCAGAAATTTGTGAAGACAGTAGTAACACCTGAAAATGCAACATGGCAAAAGTTATGATGAATGAAGACAGAAAAATGACAAACATATCCAGCAGCATATTCAATATACTATATGCTGAGTGTTAAAACAAAACTTAGCAATTAACTACTTTCTTGTTTGCCAAGTACTTACTGGAAATTGCTGTACAGGTGAAAAAGGATGAGCTGGCACAGTCTTTACCTGCAAAATTAAGGAAAGCTCAAAAAAACACTGAACCAAGTTTGGTGCTGTAGTGATATTGCTATCTTGTGAAACACCAGTATTGCAATTAATTGCACAGAAACCATTATTTACCATTTTGTCATGACAGAGATCTTAAGAAAAAGGAACCAAATCTGTGAATACAACAAGCAAACTAAATTCATATCCTTCTAAATGCCTTCAAATTGACCTTAAATTTTCCAATTGACTCCTAGTTTCCATACAGTACCTTACCTGCAAGAAAGAAAAAGTAATAAGGCAATATTGCCTTAAAGGATATATATTACTTCAATTTAGTAGTATATTACTACATTTCAATGGACTTCGCAAATGTGAACCCAGTGATTTTAAAGGAAGCTAAAAATATACATACACTATGGACCCTGACTCAAGGGAGACATCAGAGATAAATCATTATTAAAGAACTATAATAACACTTTGGTAACATTTTGCCTTTGATGGTGCTGGACTGTAAGATTTTCATAACTATTGCATGTTACTCCCACTAATAAATAAGCACACTTTCATCTGTGAGTTTAAAAGAAGTGTGAGATAGACATGCACTCTGGACTCTGGCTCTGGCTGCAAACCTACCCTCGTTCCTGACCCTTGGCATTCCAGATCCCAGCTCTGGGCCCAGCCACATTCTACACACATTAAATATGTACATGTTACTTATGATCACTTATGAGCTAGGGTGCACTTGACCCTAGCACATATTCCAGGCTAATGAGCAATACAAACAGCAAACCTTCAACTAATGGACAATAGTTTTACAGTAATTCATTGGCATGTTCCAGAAGCAGACCAATTAATTCCATATTAATGGTTCACATTATCAAATCTTATTTAGAAAGATCCACTTTTAATCCTCCATTCTCTTCATCTAACCATATATTCAATCACTATTACAAGTCCGTTCAAGAACACAACAGGAGCAGAAGTCCACCAATCCACCAAGCCTGCCCCATTATTCAATATAATCATGGCTGATCTGTACTGGCCTCAATTCCTATTCTCTGTTTCTCTAAACCCTCAGTTCCTCAAACTTACAAAATAATATTCAAATGACAGAACAAAGTGTAATTATTTTTTAACATACAATTCTTTCCAAAATGATATATGGCCGAGGCACCTTCACAGAACTGTTCTCAGAGTCTCTGCCAAATTAATCATCCCTGTTTTAGAATCGCTGTTTATGCTTTAAATAAATTTCTTAATAATAAATGCAAATAGAAACATATAAAAGGTTGCAAAATTAACACAGAAGAACTTACAATTTAATTTTTAAACTTAATGGATATATATCTGAGCAAAATAGACCAAGTAGTTTCAGATCAATTCCTGGACAGTCCTGAATTAATTAAGCTCAGCCAAGCAAAAAGTTCTTCCCACTAATGGACTTGTATTAATATGGTTATAGGAGAATACAGGGGAGGAAGTTATTCAGGATTCCAGACTTTGAGCATCAACTCTGATGCCATTTTGTATCACAAAAGGAGATTCAAAAATATCAGAAACTCTGGATGAAAATTACAGTACTGTGCAAAAGTCATAGGCACGCTAGATCTTTTATATAAATTTAGTCATAGATGTTTATTTTTGTCTTCTACATTAGTGTGTCAATAGAAAAGAGCAAATTTTAGATTTCTGAACTTTTTTCCCCAAAAAATTAAATGTTACAGAAAGAGTTTTGAATTTTGTTAACGGAAGTAACATTCAGTAATAGACCACTTTTCAGATAAAAATGATCACTTTGTAGGCATACAACATAGTGCATGATTAAACTAAGATAACAAACAGGTGCTAATGATCAAAGACATAATGAGTTGACTAAACTAAACTGATTAACTGAAACAGAAATGAGTGTAGAAGGAATCAGACTGGGTGAATTAAAAGGTGAGGGTGTGGGAGATGTAACAGTTTAACCTTCAAATCATCAGTTCCTGCACCATGGCAATAGTGGGCATAGCAACAAAACACAAGGTGGTCAGCCTACACCAGCAAGTTCTCTCCCAAGCAGAAATTTTTCAGCAGACAGGAGTTTCATGATGTGAAAAAGCACAAAGAAACTGACAAGGGTGAGGACCAGAAACATAGTGGTCGGCCACAGAAACTGAGTGCAGCAGACAAGAGATATGTCAAATTGATGCCCCTTTGAAAGGAGAAGTCGTCTAGCATTACTTTCAGCTCTGAACTCATAGCAACCACTGGAACCCAAGTACAACCCTCTATAGACCAGAGAAGTCTTGTCAGAAGTGGTCTTCGTTGAAGTGGAAGCAAAGCCAAAAGAATCAACTGGACATAAAAACAAAACAAGGACAGGGGTGCTGAACAATGACAGCAAGTGCTCTGGACTGATGAGTCAAAATTTGAAATTCTTGGCTTTAACAGGAGGCTGTTTGTCTGTAGACGAGCTACATGGATGAGTGTCTGCAGCCAGCAATGAAGCACAGCGGAGGTTCCCTGCAGGTTTGGGGCTGCATTTCTGCAAATACAGTTGGTGATCTGGTCAGAATTAATAGAAGCCACAATGCTGAGAAGTACAAGCAGATTCTCATCCATCACACAATATCATCAGGGAGGAGTCTGATCAGTCCCAATTTCGTTCTGCAGCAGGACAATGACCACAATCACACAGCCAAGGTCATTAAGAACTATGCTCAGTGACAATAAGAACAAGGAGTTCTGCAACAGATGGTATGGTCTCCACAGATTCCTGATCTCAACATCATCGAGGCTGTCTGCGAAGCAAGCAAGATACCAAAAGACTGCAGAGCTATGGCAAGTTCTCCAAGATGTCTGGAAAAACTGACCAGCTGATTTTCTTATAAAACTGCACAACAAAGAGAAATGATAGAGTTTTAAAGGTAGAAGGAGACCATGCCTGACCTTGATTTGATTTAGTTTTATTTACTGTTTACTGTACTTTATAGTAATTTGTTTGATATTTAGGAACTTTCCATTTCATTATTTGGAAGTATCTTCACTTTACAGATTTTTTACATGTGCCCAAGACTTTTGCATAGGACTGTATATGGGCACAGATTTGAGAAATAGCAAAATAGTATTATTTCCTTGAATATTCACAAGGTGATGTTTGCAATCAGTATTTTGGTCAATAAATTGAATTTATAAAACTGCAGACACCAAATACAAACCAGAGGAGTAGCTTCAGTGAAGTCCATCAGTAGATCTCCCGGAGAAGCTAAATCTGTTTGGTCTTCTTCTGAATTATTCTGTTAAAATACAATTGTTATAAATATAAACAAATAAATGTTTCAAACAATTTGGGCTTATTTCACATTACATTCAGAGCTGTAGAGTACTACAGCACAGAAACAGGCCCTTCAGTTCATCTAGTCCATGTTGAACTGTTATTCTCTTCAGTGCCACCGATCTGCACCTGGACCACAGCCCTCCTTACCCCACCCATCCAAGTACTTATCCAAATTTCTTTTAGATGCTGAATTCGAACCTGCTTCCACCATTTCTGCTGGTAATTAGTTCCATACTCACACCATCTTTTGAGTTACAAAAATTCCCCATCAAGTTCCCCTTAAATATTTCACATTTCACCCTTAACCTCCAGCTTTGGTCTCATTCAACCTCAGTGGAAAAAGCCTGCTTGCTTTCACCTTATCCATATTCCTCATAATTTTGTGTAGCTCTAATGAATCTCTCCTTATTCTCCTACATTCCAGGGAATAAAATCCTAATATATTCAATCTTTCCCTATAACTCAGGTCCTTGGGTACTGGCAACATCCTCGTAAATTTTCTCTGTACTCTTTCAATCATACTGATATCTTTTCTGTAGCTTAGTGGTCGCCAACCAGTCAATCGCAGTCGACCGATCGATCTTTGAGACTTTCCCAGAAGATCCTGGAAAAAAATGGAAAATGTGCACCAGGCAGAAAAGACCGGAAGCAAACCCCCGCAACCCGGAAACAACCTCTCCCCACAAACAGCTCTCTGCAGCGGGAGCGCCACTACATCACCATTATCCTAATCAGCATCAACCTATCTTTATAATGCTCACATTACAACACTACTCCCCCTTTAAATTTCAACATTCCCCAAATGTAAAAGAACTGGGAAAAAACAGTGGTGTCATTAGGTTGCGTACCTCTAAAACTTATACTAGTGTCTCAGTACCAGCTTACCGATACAAAACACCTGAAAAACGTGGCAGATTCAACATTCAGTCTAACAAAGGAAACTATCCATTCAAATATTCAGTCTGTCAGGAGGTTTGCGAGGGTGCTGTGCTGCAACAGATGAAAATTATTAAATCTAAGTACAGGAGCTGTCTTACTGACAGACACCTCACAGACTGTCTCTCTGTAGTTATGAGCCAAATTTCAGGGAACTAGCAGAAAGAGTTCAGCCCCAGTCATCACACTGAGTGCAACAGTCAATTTTTATTCATTTATTTTTCGTGTTAAAATAAAATTAAATAATAAAACATAGAATTAAAGGTGTTGTAATGTGAGCATTATAAAAATAAGTAATACCAATTAAAATAATGGTAACATAGCAACACTCCAGCTATGGAAAGCCGCCTGCAAAGAAAGACTGCTTCCGGGGCTGAGGGGCTCCACTTCCTGTCCCTTCTGCCCAGTGTGCATGTGTGTGTCTAAACGATTTAGTAGGTCGATCTTGCCTTTCACGAAGGCAGAGGTAGGGGATCTTGGGCTTAAAAAGGTTGGCAACCACTGCTGTAGGTAGATGTTCAGAACTGGGCACAACACTCCAAATTTCACCTCACTAATGTCTTATTCAACTTCAATATAACATCCCAATTCCTCTATTCAATACTTGGAATTATGAAGGCCAATGTACAAAAGACCTCTTTATGAGCCTATCTATATGTGATGCCTCTTTCAAGGAATTTATAAAACTCCCCATAAGAAATGGCAAAAAAAATGTTCTTGAACTGCAAATGTGTGCTCATAAATATTTACAGTAAGTAACTGGGTCCTAATTCTGAAACGTTGTATGTCACAAACAAGAGGCAGAAACGAAATACAAGGCCAAAGAATCATACTTAGTCAATTCATTATGACATCAATTGTTGCAGGTTCGATTTTTATTGGTACCAAAGAGACTGAATGAAAGAAAGAGGTTTAGATAACAAACAGAAATTAGTCTTTCACTGGAAAGTTTACCTGTAAATAATTAAGAGAGGCTTTTTAAGACAGAGCAGAATAGATTTAACCAAAAGGTTCCAGAGATACATGGAAAGACTAGAACAGCTAGGGTTGTTCTTGTTGGAAATCATGAGCCTGTGGGGAACTGAGTGAGAAAAATCACAAAGGCTATAGGCCACATACTGTAGACAAAAATTCTCATGATGATGGGATAAAGCATTTGCAGAAATAAGCCATAGGAGCAGAATTAGGCTATTTGCCCATTGAGCCCTGCTCCACCATTCCATCATGGTTGGTTTATTATACCTCTCAACCCTGCCTTCTCCCTGTAACCTTTGACGCCCTGACAAATCAAGAACTTATCAACCTCTGTTTTAAGACCTCTGTGGAGGCCAATGACTTGGCCTTCACAGTTATCTGTGGCAATGAATTTCACAGATTAACCACCCTCTGGCTGAAAAATTCCTCATCTCTGTTCTAAATGGATGTCCCTCTATTCTGAGGCTGTATCCTCTGGTCCTAGACTCCCACACAACAAGAAAATTCCTCTTCATCTAGGCATTTATCTAGGCATTTCAATATTTGATAAGCGTCAATGTGATCTTCCTTATTCTGCTAAATTCCAGCGAGTACAGGCCCAGTGCCTTCAAATGCTCCTCATATGAAAACCTGTTCATTCCCAGAATCATTCTTGTGAACCTCCTCTAGTCTCTCCAATGTCAGCACACCTCTTCTTAGATAAGGGGCCCAAAACTTCTCACAATACTCAGTGCAGTCTGACCAATACTTGGAATGTAGGGCTATGGCTCAGGTGTAGGTTGACCTGACTAGGTAGAATAACAGTAGGCTGAAGGACCAATTTCTGTGCTGTAGTTCTATATTACTATATGACATGACATTAAAAAAATGTACTGGTTTTGTACGTTAAGATGTGGAATAACTTCTAACAGTAGTAGGAATAGCAGATGCAAGTGCAACGATCCACAGGGATCTGGATAAATACCTGAAAGACAAACAAATATTTACAAGACTTAGAAGGAAGAGGGAGGAGATGTGGTCAGCTGTTTTGCTCATCTATTGACTTGGTAGTCACTGTAGTAACCATTTTGTGATACACTGCATATCAGGAAAAGAGCCACAATCTCTCTCACAGACAGTCTTGCCCCTCTAAGATCAAATAAAAATAGCTAGTTTGTAAATTTCCAGAAGATAAACCCAGTTTTACCTAGCATTTTTGGTAGTGTAATAAAATTTATAACTAGTCATTGTATATGCACATACAAGGTGGCTTTTCCCAATTTTTCAACCATTATTTATTAAAAAAGTTCATTAATTTTAGATAAAACTTTTGATGCATTCTAAATTACTGTGAGATGTACAGTAAATTAAAAATAACTAAAATTGAAAATGGAAACAACTAGAAAAAGCAGGATAAAGCTCACTATAACACTGATTATGAGGCTGAAGGAGAACAGTGATTCAGCTGTTCCCTCAAGCCAATTGTAGTCTCCTTATATCTCTTCGCACGGCCTCATCCTTCCCTTATTCTCTTATTACCAGTGCAATGAGCCCTAATTTTCTCACTCACTATATCCCCTCAACTCACTATTGCCCTGCAAACTTTGTCTCCCATCAATAACCTATTACTGTGCCACAATTTGACTCTCACTTCTTCACAAATCAGCTGTGCCATTTCCCCTCCCACCGTACTAGTTTCTCTGATTGCCAGGAATCTATCTGGGTTCTGATTGTGAGTAGTTGCTAAGCAGAAAAGAAAAAAAATTAAAAATTAAAGCAATAAACAACCAACTCGAAGAATTTAGTGGGTTGAGCAGCATCTACAAGAAGGAAGTGGCTTTCAACATTTCAGAAACTGATGACTCTTTTGGTCCTGCAGATTGTCGCTCAAGATTCAAAAGATGGAGACTTGCTGTTAAATTTGAGCAGTTTCCCAGTTTCTTCCCACAAATACTGGGAGTCCAAAATTCAAAATTTGGCTAATTTTGCTTAATAACCTCGGCACATCCTTGGGTGTGTTGGTTGTTAACGTAAATGGTGCATTTCACCCTATGTTTAGATATATGTGATAACAAATAAATCTGAATCAAACTGTATGAAAATAACATTAATTCATTGCAATTGTTGAAGTGCTGAGAAAGAAACGTTGGTGATGTCTGTCACTTGTCTTATCATTTAAAGTGGAAAATTAAACTGCCCGTAATTTGCCAGAAATACAGCATTTTACTGAAAGGAGTCACATGGATTAATTTGAGGAGAAAATGGAACTGCTACTTTGTTGCATTGAAGCGTGGACAGATTACTCCAGGAGTTAATTGCAGAATGATGAAACAAAGGGTTTATTTCCTTTGTACTGCTCCTTTGTACATACAGTACTTTCATCATAAACTAGAGGCTTAATTGCTACTTCTGGAATTTTATTTCTCAAGGGTCACAATGACACTTCAGACTACAATATGTTCACAGATACGTATATGCATGTTAAAAAAAAGCCTAGAACTGCAGGATGCCTTAAATATTTTCAAAGTAGTTCCAAGCTTACTGTAATCTCAAACCCAGTCAGACTGACTGGCTGACCTACCATGAACTTGGAAATGAATGGCAGTGTAGATAAAATAGGGAAAGAGGTCAAGAGGACATGGATGTAGTGTGAATAGAAGACATTTTTGCCTCTTCTGCCTCACATGTACAAAAGCAAAAATGCTTATGTAATTGATTTCTTCTTGGGTCGTTAAACCATAATCTTAACTGCAGGCTGCAGCCGACAAAACCCATTCTAGATTATTTGAAAATCAAGGAAATTTTCTTGGGTGCAGAAATTTAGACACTTAATTTTTAAAACCATAGAATCATGTTTATATAAATCAACTTTTCACCTCAGAGATAAATTTCTAGTTCAAATCACACTAGTCCCGGAAGTTGACCAGGTGGTACCACTGAGATTCACCTTTACACTCCTGATGCAAATTCTACACCAGGTACATATGAATTAACACCCTTCTCCAGACAGCACCTGAAATATTATGGCAAAGGTAGTGCATGTTGTCTGGACAGCATCTGTCAGTAGATTGTTTTAGGACAGCCTTCAATCAAAAACATCAGCCAATCCAATTACATTACACACTCCCTTCCTTCCGGACTAAGTCTTTCCTATAATGGTACCCATTACTCTACCTTGCAGTCTCATCCTTGGTCCTTAGTTAGACCCCATCAAGGTAAAGGCTCCAGCCTTTTTACCCTCACCTCATCTTGATCGCCGACTAGACTGAACTCCCAGAACAAGGGCTCGGTTCACTCCAGACCTAATACAGCTCCCGATTACTGGGTCTCCCCATCAACCATATCCCAGACATATCTTCTTTTATGCACTATAGAGTATGTACAGTACTGTACCTGTCAACATGGAGTGGAGAGCAAGTTTGTAAATCTGGCGGGAGCAAAGGATGGGACAGCAGGAGTGGTATGGGACGAGTGGAAGAGAAGGAACGCAAGGAGCGGGTGTAGGTGCTGATGCAAACGCACCCAGCCCTGAGACACTAGGCAAGGTCATATGGCTCCAAGCAATTGGTTTATTGATCATTACAGAATGTCAGTCTAGTGCTTCCTGCTCCCTCTCCTCTCCTAACCATGATTCCCCTCTCAGGACCCCTTGACACTCTCAGTCCACAATAGAGACCCATATCAGAATCAGGTTTATCATCACTCACATATGTCATAAAACTTGTTTTTTGCAACAGCAGTACAATACAATGCATAAAATTACTACAGAACTGTGCAAAAGTTGGGCACACTAGCTAAATACATGTGCTATGTTCACACTATAGTTTAAAATAACCATTTAGTTCATTATTGATCTGTGAATTTGTTGTGTTTCAAAATGTTTCTACACTGTGACAGTTTAATCTTTAAGAATTTTACGTTGATTTCAATAAAGTAAACTTCATACCTTGATGCAGGTGGGGTACTGTAACTGCTGAACATCAGTAGCGGACAGTCTGCTGATGGGGGGAGGACTGCTCCGTGTGGCTGCAGCTAAGGCAGGTGGCAGGTCATCCTCATCACTGTGATTACTGTAAGATAAGACAAAGGACATTACTATCAATCTGTAATCAACAAGGAACATTACGGTTTCTAAAGAACTACTCAATCCATAAAGAATCAAATTTTATTAATCACTGTGTGTGAACCTTTAAAAAGAGCAGTTTTCAATACAAGCCAGGCAAGAAAAATAAATTTATTTGGATTTTTAAATGTTAGTCGATTCACTCACATGCATGTACAGATTTCTGCCAATTTTCAGCAAACATTATTGAGAAACTGGTGGGGTGAGGAAGGCAAAAGAGAAGGTGGTGGTAAGTACCAATAACTAAAGTAACAAAATTTCAGCACGAATCCAACCTCTCCAAGCATTGGAAAATACAAGTTAGAATCCATCCGATAACATGAGGGAGTAAAAACCTTTGCATTATGACTCCATTGTAATGTATATACATGTGAATGGCTTGTAGAAAGAAGCTGTCCAATAGCCTGTTGGTCCTGGCTTTAATGCCATGGTAGCGTTTGCCAGACGGAAGCAGCTGAAGCAAATTATGGTTGGGGTGACTGGTGTCCCCAATGATCTTCCAGGCATTCTTTCTGCACCTGCTGCTGTAAATATCCTCAGTGGAGAGAAGTTCACATCCACGGATGCGCAGGGCTGTCTATTCCATTCTCTGCAATTCCATTGCCAGCAATCAAAGTTGGTGCAGTTCCCGTACCAGGTCGTGATACAGCCCATCAGTATGTTCTCAATGGCGCCCTTGTAGAAGGTCTGGAGGATTTGGGGGCCTTTGCTGAATTTGTTCAGTTGCCTGAGGTGGAAGAGACACTGTTGTGCTTTTTTTTTGTCACACAGCCGGTGTGTACAGTCCAGGTGAGATCATCGGTGATGTGTATAACCAGGAACTTGAAACTACTCACCCTCTCAACTGTAGACCAGTGAATGTTGATCGGGGCCAGCCTGTCTCCATTCTTCCTGTAATCCACAACCAGCTCTCTTGTTTTTTGGACATTGAGAGAGACGTTGTTATCCTGGCACCACTGTGTCAGGATGTCAACCTCTCCTCTGTAGGCTGTCTCATCACTTCCATTAAAGCCCCTCCTCCCCTTCTTACCCCATCCCTGATAAACTTAGCTTTTCCCTCCTCCTCTTTTTTTTCTCTCTCTCTCTCTGCCCATCACTCTGCTTGTTCTCCATTTCCCTCTGGTGCTCCCCTCCCCCTTTCTTTCTCCCTAGGCCTCCTGTCCCATGATCCTCTTCCTTCTCCAGATCTTAATCCCTTTTGCCAATCACCTTTCCAGCTCTCAGCCTCACCCCACCCCCTCCAGTCTTCTCCTATCATTTCACATTTCCTCCTCCCCCTCTACTTTCAAATCTCTTACTATCTTTCCTTTCAGTTAGTCCTGACGAAGGGTCTCAGCCCAAAATGTCGACAGTGCTTCTTCCTATAGATGCTGCCTTGCCTGCTGTGTTCCACCAGCATTTTGTGTCTGTTGCTTGAATTTCCAGCATCTGCAGATATCCTCGTGTTTGCTTTTTAAAAAAACTACCTTTTAACTGAGTAACAAATTATGTATTTAAATGAAATACAAAACAAATTAGAACAGGGAGGAGTGTAGTGTATTTAGTATTTCAGTAATATGAGTAATATTGTAAATATATTGTTTCATTAAGGATTGTTTACATAATTCATTACGTGTTATATGTAAAAGTACGTGAATGGTAAACGTCATAATGCTACCACATCATATGTGTGCACCTCAATTACCGTAGATTCCGGATTTTAAGCCGCTACTTTTTTCCCACATTTTGAACAGCTTTGAACTTTGCGGCCTTTAATACGGTGCGGCTAATACATGATTTTTTTCATGCCGCCTCGTAAACATTTTGCCTCATAACAGTAGACCAATAAAATTGATGAGTAGTTCACAGAGGTCCAATGAAATTGTACGATAAATCAAGCGCACTTTCACAATTAAATTATTGTAAATCAGTCATTTGTACTCACCCTCATCAACATGGAAAACACTCGAAGCATTGTGCTGCCTTATGGCAGTTATTTAGTTTATAATATTTTCGCTTAGTAATTCATTAGTTAAAGTTAGAAGAGTTTTAACTATATTTGTTTTCTGTACTACATCGCGGGATGCTATGACGTCACACCCGGTTTCGCGGTGTCTTGTGGGAAAAATGCCGTTTGCGATAAACGGGACGGCGGAGCGAAAACGCTGCTTTTAAGTTAAAGGCGATCAATAACTTTTCCTGGTAGGCTGCAGTATATATATTTTTTACCAGTCGTTAGGAGATATTGGAATGTTGTTCAGTAAAGAAGTATACGCAACGTATATTTAAAAGTAGCCGCGTTACGGGCACGGTTCGAAAAAAAGCATTTGCAATATGTATTTGTTTTTGTTACCATATGGATTTAATTAAAAGTTAAAAAATCCTCACGTGTAATATCTTTCTGTGTAAATATCTCATATTACAACGTGGGACACCTGCGGCCGAAAATCCGGTGCGGCCTAAAATCCGGTGCGGCCTTTACAATTAAAAAATTGATTTTATTTCTAAAATTAGAGCCAGCAGCTTTTAATCAGGTGCGCTCTGTAGTCCGGAATCTACGGTAAGTAAAAACTCTGTGCTTTTCTTTCAAGTAGATTTACGTTTTGGAGCTACATAACAGTGATGATGAAGATGATTTAAAGTGAACCTCAGATGGCTACATAGTACCTGTTGAAATGTAGCAAGACATTTGAGTAAAAAAGAGCGCAGCACCTTTCTACTTCACCAGAGGATAGAGATGGTTGAGTAAATAAAAATGGCACAAAATGGACAAAATTCACAAATAATGGGTAGTGGGTGATAATAATAATAAATCAAAAAAATGCAGAAATGGCTGGCTACATTGGATAGATTAACACATTCGACAGCATAAAAGATTACTGGGTGATGTATACTAAGCGAATTGAGCAATATTTTGAAGCAAAAGAAATAGCCAATGAGAAAGGAGTGGCAGTTTTGCTAAGTGCATTTGGTGGAAGAGGATACTATTTGCTTAGAAGTTTAACTGCTTCAACCAAGCTAGTTGAAATATCATGAAAGTAATGCTTCGAACCGAAACAATTGTTGAATGCAGAATGCTTTAATTTTCATAAATGGAATCAAAAGGAAGGGGAATATATTTCAGCTTATGTAGCTGAACTGAAGAAATTGTCTGAGCATTGTCAGTTGAATGATGGGCTTAATGATGCACTGAGAGATTGTTTAGTTTGTGGACTCTTACAAGAAAGCATTCAAAAATAACTCTTACCTGAAGCACAATTCACATTTAAAAGAACAGTTGTGATCGCTGTTATCACTAGAAACCACAGCCAGAGGTTCAACTGAGTTGAGTCAGAAATGAAAATGAGCATGAACAAATTTGCAACATCTGAACAGAAACCTCCCTGGCTGAACAAATTGTTATCATTGTGGCACCACACTGGTGCCACTTGTAAGCTCACTTACATCACACCAATGTAGGCTTGAAGGTGAAACTTACCGAAAATGCAACAAAGTACAAAGAGCCTATCAGGCTGGTAAAAATAAATGGACTGCACAGGAAAGAGAAAAAGCTAAGTTGCAGTTTCAAAAAGTACTAATTTACATGCCATTGATCAAAAATCTGATAACGATGAGAGTGTCACAGGAGTGGGTAGATTTCAGATTTACAACATGGAAACTAACAAGAAACAAGCAACACACACAAAATGCTGGAGGTACTCAGCAGGTCAGGCAGCATCCATGGAAAAGAGTAAACAGTTGAAGTTTGGGTGAAGATTCTTCATCAGGACTGGACAAAAAGAGACAAGCAATATGGCTTACACCAGAATTGAACGGTAAACTAATTAAAATGGAATTGGACACTGGCTCTGCTATTCAGTCATTCCACAAAATGAGTCTGAATGGCATTTCAAAGATACTGAACTAAAGTCTGCAAATATTCAACTAAGAACTTACACTGGAGAAAAAAATAACTCCTGTGGGAATGACATTTGTAACAGTGAAATACAACAACCAACAAGCCACATTGGGCATGTACATGGTAAAAACAGGAAGGCCAGTATTGTGGATGCCTGATTGGCTAAGATAGCTACAACTTGATTGGAGATCCATCCACCATTTGCATGCCACGTTCCCTGAAAATAGAGTCAACCGAAAGTAAATTAAGAAAGGTACTGCACAGCAGTATTCAAGGGTAGAATTAGAAAACTCAAACTTGCCACACCCAAGTTTTACAAAGCCCATCCAGTTCCTTATACCATTGTGATAAAGTAGCCACTGAGCTGGATCATATGGAGGCTGAAGGAATTCTTTCCGAGGTTGAGTGGATCTCATGGGCAATGCCAGTGACCCCAGTAGCTAAAAAGAATAGACTTGTCAGAATCTATGGTGATTTACAGGTCACCATCAACCTAGGATAGAAGATACCTTTGCAAACCTTTCCGGAGGAAAACACTTCGGCAAAGTGGATGTAGCTGAAGCCTACCTATAGATGGAGATGGAGAAAGAGCCCAAAGTATATCTCACTAGCAACACGCACAAAGGGCATTATTGCCACACTATGCTTATTTTTGGAGCAGCATCTGCACCTGCACTTGGCAGAAAGCTGTGGACCAGGTGCTGCAAGGATGCCCTGGCACTTGTTGTTATCAGCAAGGTTGACAAGGAACAGCTCCAAAATCACAAGGCAGTGTTAAAAAGATTACATGATTATGGGCTCTAAGCACAATGCAACAAGTGTGAATTTTGTAAACCAAGCATTGCTCACTGTGGTCACATAACTGACACACAAGTGTGCTGAGAAAATTCAATCAGTGGTGGATGTCTCAATGCCAAAGGACATGTCACAGTTGCAATCCTTTTTAGGATTTGTCAATTACTGTAACAAGTTCCTGCCAAATCTGGTTATGCTGCTCCACCTCTTGGAATCATTACTACAGATCAGGAAGAAATGGCAATGGACAAAGCAGTGTGAGGTGGCTTTCCAAAAGGTAGAGGAAATGGTGAGGTCAGGCACAGTACTCACACATTATGATCCACATCATCTAGCGTAGCTTGTCTGTGATGCCTCGCCTTATGGTATAGGGTGCAGTCATGTCATGGTACGAGTGGTGGAAGTGAATCACCCATAGTCTTTGCATCACGTTCCCTTACCGTTGCAGAGAAAACTTGATTGTCGACAACTTGCGTCCGTTTTCAGTCTACAGCAGGGTGTTCTACTAACAGCAGCAGCACAAGTGCAGAGATTTGTTCTGTTTCTTGGAGAACACAATTACAAGATTGAATTCAAGAGGACGATTATGCTGATGGATTGTCTCATTTAGCCTTGGAAAAGGAAGTACCTGAAAAATTTACAAAAATATACACTCCTCTTGATGTATTCTCCCTAATGTAAATCGAAAGTCTCCCTATTAGAGTAGAGGTGATCCAAAGAGAAACCAGAAAATAAAACACACTGTCTCAGGTCTACACGGCCACCTGGAATGTTATAAACTTTTTTTCAGTCTTATAGTTTTTTTTATATTCTGTGTTTTTTTTGCCTGATCTTTCTCTATTTTTGTGTGTGCAGGAAAGGGAGATTTGGGGATTGATGTACTGTTCCATTTTTGTTTGTATTTTGTGTGGGGAGGAGGGATTTGGGGTTGTTAATCGTGCTGCTATTCTTTTCTTTACTGGTTTCATGGCTATCAGGAGAAGTATTGTAAACTTTGATAATAAATGAACCTTTGAATGTGCAACAGAAACACCAGTTCTCTCTTTTTACCAGCACTGGGACGAACCTGCCCTTGATGGGGGTTTGCCTTATGTGGGGATTAAAAGTTGTTGTACCATCCAAGCGGAGAGCTAGTGTTGGAGGAGCTACATACCAGTCATCTAGGCATGGTCAAAATTAAAGCATTGACTCTAAGCTATGTCTGGTGGCTTAGGATAGATCAACAATTTGCCATGCACTGTTCAGGATGCCAATATGAACAAAGATGTCAAGAGCGGTGTCTCTCCATCCCTGGGAATGACCTGTACTGCCCAGACAAAGGATTCATGTTGATTTTGCCAGACCATTCAAAGGCACAAATTTCTTGATAGTGGCAGATGCAGCTACAAAGTGGCCAAAAGTGTTCCCAACAGTCTCCACTACAGCTTCACACACTGTAGATGTGTTGAGAAGCCTCATCTCAAATATTGGTGTTCCAGAACAATTAGTCAGTGACAATGGACCACAGTTTGTTGTGGAACAGTTTCAGTCATTCCTGAAAATGAAGGGAATAAGACATATTACATCTGCACTGTACCAGTCAGCTTGGTGGAAAGGTTTGTCCAGAGCCTAAAGAATGTATTGCAAATAATATCAGCACAACACACTACACAACACTGAATCAGAAGCTTGCCAATTTCCTCTTTGCATATTGCAATGCAGCACACTCCACAAACAAAAACTCTCCAGTTGTGCTGTTCCTGGGTCATCTGCTTATGCACCTGCTTGGATCTCCTCAAATCTAATCTCAGAAAGAGTATGCAGAATAAACAGCTGAGACAAATTGAGGACTACTCAAATCACGAGGTTTAATGTTTCACTCCTGGACAAGCAGTCCTGGTGAAGCACTATAGAGTATATCAAAAGTAGATACTTGAAAAGGTTAAGAACAGAACTGGATCACTCTCCTACACAGTGGAGATTGTGTCTGACATCATCTGGAGATGACACATTGATCAGTTGAGGAAAACAAAGTCAATTATTAGAGAAGAAAGGTGTCCAGAGCTCGCAAGTCCACTTCTTGCAGTCCCAGAGTCAACTCCTCCAACCACCACAGAGGGTCAAGTCAAGTCAAATCATTTTTATTGTCATTTCGACCATAACTGCTGGTACAGTACACAGTAAAAATGAGACAATGTTTTTCAGGACCATGGTGTTACATGACTCAGTACAAAAACTAGACTGAACTACGTAAAAAAAAACACAGAGAAAGCTACACTAGACTACAGACCTACACAGGACTGCATAAAGTGCACAAAAACAGTGCAGGCATTACAATAAATAATAAACAGGACAATAGGGCAAGGTATCAGTCCAGGCTTCGGGTATTGAGGAGTCTGATAGCTTGGGGTAAGAAACTGTTACATAGTCTGGTCGTGAGAGCCCGAATGCTTCGAAGCCTTTTCCCAGATGGCAGGAGGGAGAAGAAATTGTATGAGGGGTGCCCCAGAACCTGAGATTACTTCTCAGCCACAAGTCTCACTTGCCAAGCAGAGTGACCAACCCCGCCCCCCCACCCCCCAAACTTGTCAGGGAAGATGTTATTTCACAAGAGTAATAAATCCACAACAATGATTAAATCTTCAGGCCTGAATGGGACAATTTAAAATTTACTATAATGTTATTTGTATATAGTAGTTGTATAACATGGTATACTGTATATACAGTACATATACAGTGGTAAGCGAAAGTTTGGGCACCTCTGTCAAAATTTCTGCTACTGTGAATAGCTAAGCTATTCAAAAAGATGACTTGATTTCCAAAAGGCATAAAGTTAAAGATGACACATTTCTTTAACATTTTAAGCAAGATTACTTTTTTATTTCCATCTTTTACAGTTTCAAAATAACAAAAAAGGAAAAGATCCCGAAGCAAAAGTTTGGGCACCCTGTATGGTCAGTACTTAGTAACACCTCCTTTGGCAAGTATCACAGCTTTTGGAGACAGCTAAGAGTCTTTCAATTCTTGTTTGGGGGATTTTCGCCTATTCTTCCTTGCAAAAGGCTTCTAGTTCTGTGAGATTCTTGGGCCATCTTGCATGCACTGCTCTTTTGAAGTTTTCGATGATGTTTAGGTGGGGGGACTGTGAGGGCCATGGCAAAACCTTCAGCTTGCGCCTCTTGAGGTAGTTCATTGTGGATTTTGAAGTGTGTTTAGGATTATTATCCTGTTGTAGAAGCCATCCTCTTTTCACCTTCAGCTTTTTTTTTTGCAGACTGTGTGATGTTTGCTTCCAGAATTTGCTGGTATTTAATTGAATTCATTCTTCCCTCTACCAGTGAAATGTTCCCTGTGCCACTGGCTGCAACACAAACCCAAAGCATGACTGATTCACACCCATGCTTAACAGTTGGAGAGGTGTTCTTTTCATGAAATTCTGCACCCTTTTTTCTCCAAACATACCTTTGCTCAAGTAAATGAAGGGAGTCCTGGCGATTTTCTTGATTAGTTTTCGTTCATTAAGAGTTGGCCCAAATAAGCAGCTGCCCCAATTAACCAGAATCCACTGTATATAGTATTAACATTTCTTGTTCCTTATCAAAAACATTAAAGTGTATGATTTCGCAATGTCACAAACTCATAAATTTTAGAAAAAGAAACTATTACCTTCGCAAATAAAAATATGACCAGTATGTCTTCCACTCAGTTTTGCTGATAAGCATTAAGGCTTTTACACAATTATGCTAGTTTTCTTGTTCAACTATTAAATTATATCTTTCTTTCATCCTTTCAGATGACATGATTGGTCATTTAGCTCTATTGAGTATTATGCTTTCTTCCCCTCCATTCAATTCTACCTGCAGCATAATTTCCCAAATTCTCATTAACTCTACTATCCAACTACGAATAAGGGAATTACTTGGCTAACTAACTTACCAATGCTGGTCTTTGGGATGAAACAGAAAATCTGTGCAGTCACAGGGAGAATGTACAAACTTCACACAGACAGTACCAGAGATAAGATTTAAACCTGATCACTGAAACTGAGAGGCAGATGCACTAACTGTGGCACTACTGTGCCAATGCCAATTGAAATGCTCTGCTGCCAAGAACAGCAGGATAACACTTCTATCTAAACTTCTGATGTTTTAGAATATAAGCTTTACTTCTCTCATTAATATGATCCAGAAGTCCACGCTTTATTTAGTTACCCACACTTTGCTGCTACCTACACTAATTTATTTCTATTATTTTATGTTGCTAAGGACTTCTCTTTCCACAGATGCTGCAAGATCTGCTTAGTTTTTCTAATATATTTCATCTTAGAATAATAGAGCTGTGCAACACAGAAATGGGTCCTACAGATAACCACATCCATTTTCCCCTATCTACTGGTTATGGGTTTGGTTCATGGGTTCAGGGGTTTGGCAAATGAGGACAGAAGATGGTCATTGCCAGTATGTAAGTTAACTATTTATTTACAGGACAAGATGGGCACTTGTCATTCAGTAACCCATTCAAGTTACACACATTGGCAAACACTTCAGTTAAGTATTTAGGCCAAGTGTGAACCTAGGCCCTCTCTCACTGCAGCACACTTCCACTGTTTCTATGCCACTGTCTATGACCTGACCCATGGTGACCCAGAGAGCAAAAAGAGAGCGTGTGGTTTCTGTGCATTAAATTTAAATTCTACCGGCACTGAGACGTCATCAGCTAAATGGCAGCTAGGGGGAGGGCTGTAGTGTTCCTTAAACAGGCCAATCCCTAGTTAGCACAGGGAATGGCTTTCAATGAACGGGTAAGATGAACACTTACTGCAACATTTACACCACTTGTCCATATTACGACTATATCCTATCTCTTCCTATTTAAGTGCCTGTCCAGATGTCTCTAAAACATTATGACGGTATCTGATTCCACCTGCTCCTCCAACAGCAAATTCCCGATAATAACCACTCTGTTTAAAAAAGAACATTGCTTTCAAATTCCCTTTAAAATGCAATCCTCACACCTTAAACCTATACCCTCTTGTTCCTGGCACTCATGGCCCAGAAAGAAGATTTCCCATCCACTCTATCAATCTCTTTTTAATATTAATATTTAATACTCAATGATTCCAGAGCAGCTTCTTTCCTTCTGTGACCCAGATGTCTGAATGATCTGTGAACATTGTTTTGTTTTTTTTTTGCATTATTTATATATTTTCATACAATATAGTAATTCCATGTGTTTGCACTCTACTGCTGCTGCAAAAGAACAAAACACATCATAAGTCAGTGGCAATAAACCTGATACTGATTTTCTCTAAATGATCTACTTCCCCTTTCCTGAACTTATTGCATTGCATATCCTTCTCCTAAGTGAATACTGATGACATTATCTGGCTCCACACACATAGATTATCCCTATAGTTCCCCAGAGGTTCCCCAGAGATCATACAGAGAATGCTGGAGGAACTCAGCAGATCAGGCAGCATCTATAGGAGGAAGTGAATAGTCAATGTTTCAGGCTGGGAACTTTTGTAAGGACTTGAATGATTTTTTACAGAACTGAACACAATATTCCAAACGTGGCACAACCACAGTTTTAAACAGCTGCAACATGACTTGCTAATTTTCATACTCAGTAATCCAACCAATGAAGTCAACTATGTCATATGCCTTCTTTGCCGTATTTTCCACTTTCTGGGGTTTGCATCTCAAGATCTTTCGGTACATCAATACCCCTCAGGGTCTTGCCATTTATTGCATACTTTCCTTTTGCATTTGCCCTCCCAAAATAAATCACTTTAGTCTTGTTTGCCATTTGTTCAACCCAACTTTCCCTCAGATATCCAATGGACCTATATCCTACTGTATTCCTCGGTCACACAGTCCACATCAATTTTCATATTGTCTGCAAACTAACTAATTAGATCACCTGCATTTTCAACAATCATTTATACATATTATAAACAACAGAGTTCCCAGCACTGATGTTTACAGAACATCACAGGTCATAGACCTCCAGTCAGAAAAACAACCCTCCACCATTACACTCTATTGTCTAAGATCAAACCTATTTGTATACAAATTACCAAGTCATTCAATAAGTCAATATTTTGGACTAGCCTACCAGGACAGACCTTGCCAAATGCTTTAATAAATTCCATGTAGACATCATCCACTATTCCCGCCCCCACCATCAATCTCCTTATGAATTCTTCAACAAACTTAGTCAAAGACAGAGCCTCCCCACCCAAGGCTATCTAGGTAAAATCAATAGAGATGGACAGTTATGTTCTATGACACTGCAATATGAAAGACTGATACAGTTAAATTGCAAAATGATCCAAAAAGACTACATGTTATATTGACCAGGTATCCTGAGAGCAAGAAGTATTTCTGTCGATCACTTTTTCTTTGACCTCAGAAACAATTTAACATTATGGCTGATAAATGGAAGTCATGCAGGTTCACATGTACACTAAAATTATACCTCATTAATCTAAATGAACTAATCCATCCGTTATATGGTATGCAGTATATTGCCATACATTATACACTAAATGCATAACAAATAACGCATGAGGTTCTGTTACAACAGACCAAATTAGGATTGGAATATTCAATTATGGTCTAAGGTGATTAATCTGAACATTCAAATCTTTAACAGAACATGCTAAAAGCTTTACCAAGTCATTATACTCACAAGCTGTATTGTCTTGTCAGTTTCCTGATACGGGAACTTTTTGATCGTGGCCTTTCCTGAACACCAGTTGTTTTTGTGCTATCTTGTGATGTATCCAGGCATCTAGCATTGTTTAAGAGTACAGTCAAATTTTGATTTGTTCACTTCAAAAAACAGTTCACTTAATATCAATTGTTTTTCATCATAATGTCTAAATAATTTTACCATTGATAATGAGAAGGCAATCATCTTTAAAGAAACACTTACTTTGTGAAAATGTACTGCATCTATATTATACAAAAATGACACAAATTCCATCATAATTTTTCATGAATGTGAAGAATAGACAGGCAGCATTTCACTTTCAAGAACTCTCTTGGAAATGGAAAGTAGAAATACACTTTCATTCTTTATATAAAGATCCACAGCACCACTATATTATAAAGATATATACAATATCCATACAATTCCATTTGGGATTGCATGGGATTCTACACTTTAGATACTACAAAAATATTAGTTACTTTTTCAATAAGATTGTGGGAAGAATTCAGAAGTAAAAACAATATCACAGATTGTAGAATTTATTTAATATTTCTTGAAAGTATTCATTTATACAGTTCCAAGGGGAACAACCAACATACCTTAACCTGATCCCACTGTATCCTTTAAGAAATTAAATGTTTTAGTTGGATGTAAAAAGAAACAAGGTTGTGCACAATCCATTTTCATTGATTGTCATAACGTGCACACATTTCAGTAACAAACAATATTGGAAATTTTCCCTGCTTCAGTAACATGGGGCAAATTTCAGCAATTATTAGAGCTTGAATTTCTTACCTGCCTCACTTATTTTACCCACTACCTTGCTGTGCACCTTACAGTACTTGTACCAATGCTCTGTGTATACCAAATAAGACCACCAGCAATCTGAAACCTGTTGTTCCTCATAACCGCAGAGTGAATGATTGATTGATTTCCTAGCACTGATAAAATCATGATTCATTGGCAGTGACTCTTTTCCCTTATATCAAAGCCTTCCTAGATAATTATAAATTTCATTATTCTGCCGAATCATTGATTGCTTCTGTACAGTCAATCACTTGATGGTCTTTAAGTGCAGAAGGCGACCATCTGCACTTGCAGATGGTCTTCATTTGCTAGTGCCTGTGTCTACTCTGTTGTTACCTCTTGTTCATGGAAAATATCCAAAGTCCCTTAAAGCTGCACTCTTACATGTTTAAATTTCACAGCTCGACTCTTGACAGAGCATGAATTCCTGCTACAATTTCTCCCCCATTTACCCTGAGTGTAGCCAGCATCATCCCCATCAGGATTACAAACATGACTACACCAGTTATCCATTCCCATATTCTGGTTTGCTCTACTTGCAAGTATTTTCTGTTGTCCTTTCACCTTTATTTTATTTTACTAAAAATAGCTCCAATCAGAGTAAAAAATATTCTCAGTTACTTGTGACCATAATCTTGTCACATCCTCTCCAAAGCATGTCACACTGTAAATCCACCTTTTATCTTCCTTTAATTCTTCTTTCACCTTTCAACTCAGTGGAATTTTCTTGGCATGGCTTCATTTAAAACTTCAAGAGTTTTGCCAGTCCAAATAAACAGCATCTTATTTTACCCTCTGCTGCAGTTCTCTGTGGCTTGTTTTGCAATCTGTCCTCTTGCTTATTGATACACTGCTTCTTGTTGTCAACACCTACAGAAATGAGTTCTTCCAGAAGCAATCAATATCACTCAGGGCACCACCACCTCTACCACTGTTGTCAGTTCTCTGTCTGATATTTAGTCTTGGATACAGTCATAGCATTACAAAGACCAATGCTGGATTTCAGCACTAACAACATAGATGTACAGCCTTTCCCAGCTGGTGCTGCAGACAGCACCAATGTAACTTTGACATCAAAATCCATACCTGTCAAACACTTACTCTACTTGTACCTCTGTAATAATTACCTCTCTCTGCTCTTCATCATGGTATTTCACCCTGGCTCCAACACATTCATTGCCAGTCTTCCATTCTCCACAGAAAATATTTCATCACTGCACTTACCATCTCATTTATAAAAACACCTGTCTGCTCCCACAATGCTTACCAATTAACAGCAGGTTTATACTCCTACAAGTCTTAAAACCTTTGCAATGATTTTCCCACTCCGCAAAATTCTATGGATCTAAATTCCTCTTTTGCCACATATTTTAAACCTGCCTTTCCCTTGTTATTTTTTTTCGCAAAAACTTCAATAACAGGCTTTTATTTTCGTCCTTACCTATAGTCCAATCAACTTTCTTCAACATAATTGGAAGTCAGGCACCTTTTACCACAAGGCTTTAATGATGTAAGTGATTTGAATTAATGCTGGGAATATAACACCATTTTTCACTGTTGCTGGGTCAAAATCCTGAATCTTTCTTCCCGAAATCATTGACAGTACAACCACACATCAAGGACTGCTGCAGTTCGTGAAGGAAGCTCACTACCACATTCTCAAGGGCAACTAGAGAGGATTAATTAAATGCTGGCTCAGCCTGTGAAGCTCCCATCATTTGAATGAAGATGAAAAAAAACAATTAGAGCTTTAGTTCTTTTTCTTGTGTACTACTAAGCTGGGCATTTAAAGAAATATTTACCATAGTTGTCATCAATCTAAAATGTTTTATACACCAGGTTTAGAAAATACCAGAAAAGTTGGTTGAATTAGTAATAATTACCAAATAACACACAGAATTGCAGGAATTGCCCATCTCAGAGGTGTTTCTGTCTCACAGCTCCAGCTTGTTTCTGACCACTGGAGTTAAAAGCTGCATGTTTTCTCTGAGTAAACAGGTATTTTTCCCTAGATGCACCAGTGATCTCCCACATCCTAAAGACAAGCAGGTTGGCAAATGCCTGATTTAAATTGCCCCTTATTTGTAGGTGAATAATAGAACCGATGGGGGTGTGGGGAGAATAGGTTATTGGTAAAAATAATTGGGGCAATAATCAGATTGCCATATGAGACAATCAAATTTGTTAAATTGAATAGCTTCATTGTTTGTATGTGAATTCAAGCAATGAAGCTGGATGAATGTTTTGACTACAGAGGGCACTCTTTGCAATTAAATGTGCCTGTATGAAAATGAATAAACCTGGACTGAATTCAACTACACCACTTTGCGAATGTTCTCAGAAATAATTCTCATTCAAAAGATATATCAAATAGAGAAAATTGCTACTTCCACTATAAAGCAAACTTTAAGAAGAAAAAGAACGTTTTACAGGAAAAGATACAGCTGACAAAATCCACTGGTTAACATGAAAGGTAGTATGTTCATAAAAAAAATCCTATAGAAATCTACTGTACCTTAGGATGTGAAAGCTCAAACTGTGAGGAAGGTAGTCTAGGAGGAATTATGGTGTAAAAAGAACCACAGAGGGATTTGGGTTTAATGTAATGGCATACAGAATAAAACTACAGGTCTTTTTAATGATTTAGTAGCAAGATTACAGCATGTGTTCTTTAATAATAGAAGTTAGAGTTCTGGGAAATCATACTTTGTAGACTTAAAATTCAGTGAAAGTTCTCTACTATTTTAACACATGTATGCAGTTATTAGGCCTAGGAAATTAATCAATCATCAGACATTATTTCAGCATAATTTAATGCAATTTCAAATTACTATTCTAGAGAATTGTGACAACAATCTGTATCAGTAATTTGTGCTCATTTTCTTGTAGAAACATTTTGTCCCAATTTTGGATTTGTTGTGAGTTAGCAAGTACTGAACTACAAGGATGTGACTTAATAGCTAACTTAAAAAGTAATCAAATGTGATTACTGTTTGTAGACCATTATGGGTACAGTGATGGGACAGTGGTTGTTACCAGGCCAATAACTCTAAAGCCAGTATAAACAATACAGAGATCATAGTTTAAAACCTATGCTGGTAGCTGTGGAATTTAAATTTATTTGATCATTTTGAATTTGAAAGACAACAAAAAACATGAGTAATTATGACCATAAAAAAGTGAGCTGTTTAAATCGTACTGTTACGCACCATTCATTGTTAATATGGAAAGGAAGTCTGCAAGTGACTGCAGCTCCAGACTTGATTCATATAATTGACTTTTAGATACCCTTTTAACTGTCCTAGCAGGCGACTCCGATACAACACTTCTACAATGCTAAAATGGAAAAAGAATACAACAGGATAGACAGTCTCCATTGAATAAGAAGCTGAATTTGAATAAAGCCTCATTGTCTTAATGAACAGTGTCTTAGTCCAATGGTTAGAAGGTTCCAAGGCAGCTGGAGACCATGCTCTGCTGCACAGACTTAGAGCATGGGTGTGCATGCACACATTTTAAATGCACATAGACAAACACTGAGCATACATTCACAATGAACACAGGAACAAAATCATCCATACATTGTTTTCCACAGCTTGTATCCTAACCCCACAAAATTGATCTCTCCCTCAGTTTCTCTATTTTTGATCATCTTCCCCCAAATGCCTTTCTCGATTCCTTCATTCATTGTCCCTCATGGTTCCCTCACTCTTTGATCACCTCATTCACAGTTAGACAAATCCCTAAGACAGAGAAAAAGACCATAAGACATAGGAGCAGAATTAGGCCATTTAGCCCATCACTTTTCTCTGCCATTCCATCATGTCTGATCCCAGATTCCACTCAACCTCATACACCTGCCTTCACACCATAGCCTTTACGCCCTGACCGATCAGAAAACTATCAATTTCTGCCTTAAATATATGCACAGACTTGGCCTCCACTGCCATCTGTGGCAAAACATTCCACAAATTTACTACTTTCTGGTTTAAAAAAATCCTCCGTATCTCTGTTCTAAAGGCTGTGCCCTCTAATTCTGGATACCCCCACCAGAAAGCCATTTTTCCATGCCCTTTTTAAGCTTCTCTTGCTTCCCTCTCCTGCACTCCTTCTGAGCTCCACACACTTTGCTCTTCTTTTTCGTAATTGCTGCATACTCTCTCACGAACTTTGAGGACAACTTTAGCCTAGTCCCATCAGTGCTCTGGCTTAGCTTAACAACTACCTGTTTCTTTTAGAATTTATTTTAAAGTTCTGTTACTTGTTTTTAAAGCTCTCAATGGTCTGAGACTGGAGTACATCACAGAATCACTTTCATTTTATAACCCTGTTTGAGCTCTCAAATCTTCTTCCACTGGTCTCTTAAATTTAAACAATCTCCCTCAAAAGATAATTAGCAGGCCAGCTTTTTTGAACTATACTCCTAAACTGTGGAATTCAATACCTGAACCTATAAGAGATGCAAACTCAGTTGACACTTTAAAGCTATAAGAAGTTGTAAAATTAGTCAGCTCCATCTTGGGTACTAGCTTCCAGAGTATGTAAGGTACCTTTAAGGAGTGGTGCCTCAAAAAGGTGACGTTCATTATTAGGGCGCCCCATCACGTATATACACACAGACTTTACCCCATTGCAAAGCACTTTGAGCTATAGCGTCCGTATGAAAAGTACTATATAAATAAGTTATTATTATCGTTATTAATTTTCTATGATTTCTCAAATCATGATTAATGATACACAGAAGGAAAGCAAAGTGGAGATAGGAGAGCAGAAATGGGACAATGGAAAAAAGACATACAAAACAGTGAAAGCCTAGAAAAACACAATACAAAGAATTACAGGAAGAGAGAGGTGATGAAGATTTCTGGCAAAGGGATGCTTATGAAGTGAGAGGCATTCAAAAGTGAAATATTGAGAGTACATAGCTTGTACACATGTTCGCGTTAGAATAAAAGTCCATGCTACATGGACATCAGCACGGCCTTTGACAAAGTCCCTCATGGGAGTTTGGTCAAGAAAGTTCAGTCGTTTGGCATTCAGGATGAGGTAGTAAATTAGATTTAAGATTTTCTTTGTGGGAAAAGTCAAGGAGTGGTAATAGATGGTTGCCTCTCTGATGGGAGGCCTCTGACTAGTGATGTGCCACAGGGATCAGTTCAGAGTATGTTGCTGTTTGTCATCTATATCAATGATCCGGTTGATAATGTGGTAAACTGGATAAGCAAATTTGCAGATGACATCAAGATTTAGGGTTAGTGGACAGGAAGGAAGACTATCAAAGCTTGCAGCGGTATCTGGACCAGCTGGAAAAATGGGCTGAAAAATAGCAGATTGAATTTAATGTAGACAAGTGTGATGTGTTGCACTTTGGGAGGACAAACCAGAGTCCAGTAATGTGCAAATGTCTTAGGCACATATATAGAGCTAGGATGCCTAAGACTTTCACACAATATTGTAGTAATTTTATGTATTGCACTGTACTACTGCTGCAAACAAAAAAAAACAATTTCATGACATTGTGAGTAATGACAAACCTGATTCTGATATGGGTCTCTATTGTGAACTGAGAGTGGGAGGGTGGCAGAGAGAGGGGAAGGATTAGGAAGCACCAGAGAGACATTCTGTAATGATCAATAAACCAATTGTTTGGAAACAAATGACCTTGACTTCTCCGCCACTATGCCACACCCTTTTCGCTCTGTGTGTGTGTGTATAGATATATATATATATACGTACATGTATATATAAAACAGTACCATACAGTAATGTAGGACAAACAGTGATTAGAGGAGTGCGATAGAACAAAGAGATCTGCAAAGAGCTTTTGGCACATTGGCCTTCATAAGTCAAAAGTTCTGAGTACAAAAGGTTCCTTCAGGTGGTTACAGCAGGCACTGGTAATGGGGACAAGCTTTCACTACCTATTACATGCTCCCAGTGCGTGCGACTCAAACAGCCTCTGACAACCAAGACCAGCTCCTGGCCTTCATGCATGCCCAGCAGAACCATTTCTACAGACAGGAGAAGGAGCAAAGGCAGTCTACTGGTACCTTAAAACCAGTCACTTTGGGCAGATGGGGCTTGTCAGCCATGGTCGGCAGCTCATCTACGGGAAGGAAAACTCTGATCTCAAACCTCCACAGCCTTGTGGCTATATCCCCTCATGGGGAAGGGTTTGGGAGTAAACCCCGAGGAAAAACTCCAGAGCTGAAGCTCCTGAGGCTGTTCAACGCTGACTGGCAATTCCTGCAATGTTGCTGGTGCCAAACTGTATCGGTCTCTACCATTCCTTTGGGTTAATCAGATGCATGGAGAAAGGGAGCTTGCTCTCCATTTTGTACTGCCCTGGCTTGCGTATCCAGACAGCTAGGATACAAAATCCACTGTCAATGCTGACCGACGAAGGACTCATCATCATCAAGTACAAAAATTGGGATGTTATATAGAAGTTGGTGAGGCCAAATTTGGTGTATTGTGTGCAATTTTGGTCACCTACCTATGGAAAAGATATCAGTAAGATTGAGAGGGTACAGAGAAATTTTTACAAGAATCTTGCTGGGTCTTGAGGACCTGAACTATAGGAAAAGGGTGAATAGGTTAGGACTTTATTCCCTGGAGCGTAGGAGAATGAGGGAAGATTTGACAGAAGTATATTAAATTATGAGCGGTATAGGTAGGGTAAATGCAAGCAGGCTTTTTCCACTGAGGTTGAATGACACTAGAACTAGAGGTCAAAGGTCAAGGGTGAGAGAGGTGCAGGTCAAAGGGACTAAACTGTTTGGCACAGACTAGATGGGATGAAAGGCCTGTTAATGCAATGTAAGATTGCAAAACCAATGACATAAAGGCAATAAAATACAGTCAAGTAGTCATAGAAAAGAAAAATAAATAAAATAAAAGAAACAAATGAACAAAAGCAAATAAAAATCTGAAAAGCAAAATATTAATAGATATTAAATTAAGCACAATAGCTAAGGAAAACATACACAAACACGATTCTGGCAAACAAATGAGGTTAGTTCACTTGAACACGTTTTCTGGAACTCAATTCTTTACTGTGAGACAATTATTGATTACAGCTCAGTATTCACCACTATCACCGCTCAATACTAACCAACAAGCTTCAAAATTACAGTTTATGTACCCCCTTCTGCAACTGGATCTTAGCTATGATCTTTGAATCCTCTTTGGCTGCAGGGAATGTGCTGGAGGACTGGAGAATGGCAAATGTAGTTCCCTTGTTTAAAAAAGGTAATAGGGAGAAACCTGGGAACTATAGACCAGTGAGTCTTACGTCGGTGGTAAGCAAACTACTGGAAAGGATTAAGGATAGGATCTACGAGCATTTGGAGAAGTCCAGTCTACTCATGGATAGTCAACATGGCTTTGAGAAGGGAAGATCGTGCTGCATGAGCCTGATTGAGTTTTTGAAGAGGTGACAAAAGAAATTGATGAGGGTAGGGCAGTGGATGTGGTCTACATGGACTTTAGCAAAGCATTTGACAAGGTCCCTCATGAGAGACTCATCCAGAAAGTCATGAGGCATGGGATAAGTGGAACCTTGGCTGTTTGGATAAAAAATTGGCTTAAAGGAAGAAAGCAGAGGGTAGTTGTGGAAGGAAAGTATTCTGCCTGGAGGTCAGTGATTAGTGGAGTGCCGCAGGGATCTGTCTTGGGACCGCTGCTATTTGTGATTTTTATAAATGACCTGGATGTAGAGGCGGAAGGATGAGTGGGTAAGTTTGCGGATGACACGAAGATTGGAGGAGTTGTGGATGGAGCTGTAGGTCGTCGAAGGTTACAAGAGGATATAGACAGGCTGCAGAGTTGGGCAGAAAAATGGCAGATGGAGTTCAATCCGGACAAGTGTGAGGTGATGCATTTTGGAAGGACAAACCAGAAGACTGAGTACAGGATTAATGGTCAATTACTTAAGAATGTGGATGAACAAAGGGACCTTGGGGTTCAAATCCATACATCCCTCAAGGTCGCTGCACAGGTTGATAGGGTAGTTAAGAAGGCCTATGGGATGCTAGGCTTCATTAACAGGGGGATTGAGTTCAAGAGTAGAGAGGTCATGTTGCAACTCAACAGATCGCTGGTGAGACCGCACTAGAGTATTGTGTTCAATTCTGGTCACTTCATTATAGGAAGGATGTGGAGAGGGTGCAGAGGAGATTTACCAGGATGTTGCCTGGTTTGGAGAACAAGTCATATGAAGCAAGGTTAGCAGAGCTGGGACTTTTCTCTTTGGAGCGTAGAAGAATGAGAGGGGACTTGATAGAGGTCTACAAGATTATGAGAGGCATAGATAGGGTGGATAGTCAGTACCTGTTTCCCAGGGCACCAATAGCAAACACCAGAGGGCATATGTACAAAATTAAGGGAAGGAAGATTAGGGGAGACATCAGGGGTAAGTTTTTTTTACACAAAGGGTTGTGAGTGCCTGGAATGACTTGCCAGGGATGGTGGTGGAGGCTAAAACATTAGGGGTATTTAAAAACCTCTTGGACAGGCACATGGATGAAAGAAAAATGGAGGGTTATGGGGTAGTGTGGGTTTAGTACTTTTTTTTTAAGGATTATATGGGTTGGCACAACATGGAGGTCTGAAGGGCCTGCATTGTGCTGTAGTGTTCTATGGATCCTTGACATCCTCATTGGAATACAACTGTCAATGCCAGTTGGTAATAACACAGACACACCTCAAGGCAGTGTGTTTAGCCCACTACTCTTCTCTTTGCACCAATACTGTGTGGCTAGGCACAGCTCAAATCCCACCTATAAATTTTTGATGACATAACTTTTGTCCACAGAATCTCAGATGGTGGCAAGGAGGCAGACTGGAGTGAGACAGCTCAGCTGGATAAGTGGTGTTATTGAGAAATATACCTGATATAATCATTATATATACCTGAACTATAATCACTATGTATTAGCTATTTACTATACTATGTAATCACTTCTAGGTACCGAATATTAATATGTATTATTTTACTAGGCACATTTTGTTATGTGTTGTTTTCACTAGATACTTTGTACTCTCTTAGCTGCATATTATGGCACTTACAGTACACCTGCTTGTTTTGCAACACCATTAGCTGCGATGTATCCCATGTATTACACTCAGCCTTTGTTTAGTACGAGATAACGGTGGCGGACAGGATGCTGCGAGCAGGAATGTACTGTGAGGGAGGTTGTCTGAAAAACATAATCTTGGCCACGAATAAGGCCCCAATGCGAACGGGTGAAAAACAATGGTGACGTACCGCGGGCTAGGCAAAAGCGATTAATTAATTCATATATAGATGATATGCAACTAAAAATTGATTGGGTGTGCTGATAAAACCGAAATGTAACTGAGATAAGAAATTACTATAAAGAATGCTGTACACCGGGGCTCGGTGGGCTTTCGGTGACAAGTTCATTGATTGCCTCAGCCTTTGTTTGCAAATAAAGGTTTAATTTTCTTGAAGAATTGTCTGTGTCTCCAAGTCATTTCAAGTAACCACGACAGTGTCACAACAGCAACCCTTGCACATGGAGTCAGTAAGACAAAAGAACTGATTGTGGACTTCTGGAATGGGAAGTCAAGAGAACATCTTCATTAAGAGGTCAGTAATGGAAAGGGTGAGCAGGTCAAGTTCCTGGGTATCAACATCTCTGAAGATCAACTGTATCCTGGGCCAAAACTATTGATGCAATTATATAGAAGGCATGCCACCAGCTGCTATACTTCATTAGGAGTTGGAGGAGATTTGATATGTCACCAAAGACTCTAGCAAATTTCTACAGATGTACTGTGGAGAGAATTCTAATGTTGCATTACCATCTGGTATGGTGGCACCAAAGCACAGGGTTGGAAAAAGCTGCAGAGGGCAGTAAACTCAGCCAGCTCCATCATGGGCATGAGCCTCCTCACCATTGAAGACATTGTCTAAAGATGATACCTCAAATAGACAGCATTCATCATAAAGGACTTCTACCACCTAGGACATGCCCTCTTCTCATTCCTACCATCAGTGATTGAAGTATGGTCCAGAATTGTCAATTTCCGTATCATGTGTGAATTGCCAACTCCAGACCAAACCTGAATCACTGAAGGATGCTCAGCATCTGTGGCTGTGCTTGAATGCTATCACCTCCTACAAAGGGAAGCAAAGTGATATAGGTGACAAAAGGGCTTCGCTCCCAGATGAACTCAATGCCTTCAATGCTCGCTTTGATCATCAAAACATGGAGGAACTTTCACGAACTCCTGCAGCCCCTGATGACTGTGATTTCAGTCTCTGAGGCCAACATGGGAGCATCATTCATGAGCAAGCCCACAGAAAGCATCCGGCACAGATGGGGTAACTGGTTGAGTACTAAAGACCTGTGCTGATCAACTGGCTGGATTGTTCACAGATATCCTTAACCAGTCTGAGGTAACCTCTACTTCAAATAGGCTTCACTTACACCAGTGCCTAAGAAGAACATGGTAACCTGCCTCAATGACTATGGTCCAGTATCACTTATATCCAGTGTGATGAAGTGCTTTGAGAGATTTGGTGATGAAACATACCAACTCCTGCCTGAGAAATGACTTGGATCCACTCCAATTTGCCAACTGGCACAACAGGTCCACAGCAGATGCCATTTCACTGGCTCTTCACTCAAAACAGGAACATTTGGACAGCAAAGATGCATACATCAGGATGCTCTTTACCAACTGCAACTTGGCAATCAATATCATCCTCCCCTCATAACTAGTCAATAACTTCAAGACCTTGGCTCAATACCTCCTTGTGCAAATGGAACCTTGATTTCCTCACTTGCAGACCCCAGTCAGTTCAGACTAGCAACAACATCTCCTCCACAATTTCCATCAGCAAAGGTGCACCACAAGGCTATGTGCTGAGCCCCCTGCTCTACTTGCTTTATACTTATGACTGTGAGACTAAGCGCAGTTCCAATGCCATATTTAAATTTGCTGATGACATCACGATTGCTGACTGAATCAAAGGTGGTGATGAATCAGCATATAGGAGAGAGATTGAGAGAGAGTTGTGCCACAACAATAGCCTCTCACTCAATGTAGCAAGACCACGTAGCTGATTATTGACTTCAGGAGAAGGAAACTGGAGGTCCATGAACCGGTCCTCATTGGGGGATCAGAGGTGGACAGAGTCAACAACTTTAAATTCCTTGGTGTTATCATTTCAACAGATCTATCCTGGGCCCAGAACATGTGCAATTATGAAGAAAACACAACAGTGTAGTTGCGCGCAACGCGCTACTAAAGAAACACATGGAGGCAGAGAGAGCTGAACTCAGAATGCCTTTACTGATTCAAAATCGCACACTTAAATCTCCCCTCCCATGGGTCCCTGCGACCCACGGGGCAGACGTGACATCAGACTGTCCCCGGAAGGTCCGCCCCGAGCAGGTAGTTCCAAATGCGCTACTGCGTGTCTGCCCGCGGCTCCCGATGGCGGTTCGAGTCCTGTGTGTGCAGGCCGCCACAACAACATCTTTTCTTCCTTAGACGTTTGAGAAGACTCGGCATGACCTCTACAACTTTGACAAACTATATACAGATAATATATTAACTGGCTGCATCACACCAATGCCCTTGAACAAAACATTCCTAGTGGTTATGGCCCAGTAAAGCCCTCCCCACCACTGAGCATATTTACATGGTGCACTGTCACAGGAAAGCAACATCCATTATCAAGGACCACAGCTACCCAGGCCATGCTCTCTTCTTGATGCTGCCATCAGAAAGGAGGTACAGGAGCCTCTATACCCACGCCACCAGGTTCAGGAACAGTTATTACCCCTCAACCATCCAGATCTTGAACCAGAGGGGATAACTTCACTCAACTTCACTTGTCCCATCATTTAAACGTTCTCACAACCTACGGATTCACTTTCAGGAACTCTTCATCTCATGTTCTTGATATTTATTGCTTATTTATTTATTATTATTATTTCTTTTGTAATTGCAGTTTGTTGTCTTTTGCACACCGGTTGGCTGCCCTGTTGGATGTGGTGTTTCATTGATTCTATTATGGTTATTATTCTATTATGGATTTATTGAGTATGCCCACAAGAAATGAATCAGAGGGTTAAATATGGTGACTTTCATCATAAATTTACCTGTACTATGTACTGCAGCCACAAAACAACAAGTTTCACAAAATAATCTGATTCTAGTTTGATGGATTCAGATTATGATGGATTCAAAGGAAACGTGGATTCTGGAAAACTGAAATAAAAAGGCAATATGCTTAGAAATACTTTAATCCTCTGCTGTTACACCAGTATTTATTGAAGGGGTATTTTACAATGCCTGTTATTTTTTTTTACATCACCTTTGAATACAAAATAAGCACACTTAATTTCCAACAATTGAGAGGGTGGGCTGGTCAACTGTGAAACTGAATGTATCTGTTCAGTTGAAGTTTTAACAAAAGTAAAAAAGATGGAAGGGAATCCAACCTGGTTTTGAGGCATTCCTTTATGTAATATTGCTGTGAAATTTTTAAGGTATATTTAAGATGTTATTCTAATTCCAGATTTAACACTGGTTAATTTAACCGACTGAACATGAGATGAAAGAGTTCAAAATATTTTTCTAGTACTAAAATGCTTTACCTCATCTCAAACTACCAAGTTAATTCCCCATTTCATTCCCCAAGTGATGCTATCCCCAGCAATCAGAACCACTAACTCTGTAATTGAATACTCTGCAGCCTCGCTCCCTGTGGTATTCTTCAAAGATCCCTGGGCTTCACCTCCCACCCAAAATGGACCACGCCTCTTTTTACTGATCTGTACTATGCTTCCATCATGTAGCATGCTCCTTCTTTCCTGTAGCTGTATCATTCTCACCTCTCAGTACCCCATCACTCACCTGCCCTCCAGCTTCATCTACTACTCACACATTCCACCCACCAATTTCCCACCTTATTTCCCCGCCACTGGAGTAACTCATTGGGTTGAGCGGTAAATGGTGGATGGGTGGGCTGGGAAGTGAGCAGAACTGTTGGTGTTGAACCCTTGAGTCAGAACAAAGTGTACAGGAGAGATAACCAGTATAAAGGACAGGGGAGTGATGAGATATGGGTTAGAGATGTCTTAGGACTGAAGTCGAAGGATCATGTTAGGGAAAGGAGGGGAAGGGGTGGAATTAGGAGACATCTTTTTCTCCTCATCCCTATCCATCCTCCGCAGTGACCACTCTCTCTGTGACTCCACGGTCTGCTCAAACCTCCCCCACCACCACCACTCCTCTCTGTTTGTTGGCATTTTCCCCTGTAACCATTGGAGGTACAACACTTGTTCTTACATTAGTCCCTCATCTCCATCCAAGAACATAAACAGCCCTCTCCCCATTTGCTTCAGGTTTCACTTACCTTTCACTTCTCCCCAAATGGTTCCCACTGTCACTATATTATCACACTGGTTGCTTATGTGTTCTTGCTCATCACCTTCCAGCAGCTGTCTCCACCAATGCCTCCCCCACCTGACTAGTTTTTGTCTGCCTCCATCTATTTTCCACCTGCAGTACCCTAGCTCTACCCCGCGAAATGGCTCAATTTGCACATCATCTTTCATTAGTGTGCCAAACCTTGAGCTCATTTCACCACTTTGTACTAGGCATCTCCCCTCTACATGCAATCGTGATGCAGGCTTTTAACCCAGAAGCCTACCAGGTACTTTTCCTCCTGCAGATGCTGCTTAACCCACTGAACTCCTTCAGAAGATTGATTGTTGCTGCAGATTCCAGCATCTGTAGTCTTGTGTTTCCTGTATTACTAGCCTTTCCAATCTCTATCTGCCTCAAAAATTTTAGTCTTGAGACCTCTCTTAGCCTAGAGGTGATCAACAACTAATATTCGTCTGGTAGATTTAAGTGTCAAATAATCAAAGAAGAGTAGCTAGGCAAATGTGATAGAATAACTTGCAGAACCACAGGGAAGAAAGAAGTGGACATGCAGGGTTTGCTGGAGAGATTTGTCTGCCAGGAGTCAGCATGAACTTCATTACACAAATGTCTTCCTTTTGTGTTGCACTAGATAAAATATTAGTCTAGCAATGAATTTATATAACCCTAACAAAAACTAATTAACACAAAAAAAACTTCCTAACTGGAGGTAGTCGTGAAAGAACAAGCCTTGTAGTGACAAAATTGAAATAATATTTCATAAGACCATAAGACAGGGGAGCAAAATTAGGCCATGTGGCCCACTGAGTCTGCTCTACCTTTCCATCATGGCTGATTTATTATCCCTCGCAACCATATTCTCCTGCCTTCCCCTGTAACCTTTGACACCCTGACTGACCAAGAATCTATGACCATCTGCTTTAAATATTCCCAATGATTTGGCTTCATAGCTATCTGTGGTAATGAATTCCACAAATTCACCACCTTCTGACCAAAGAAATTCGTTCTCATCTCTGCTCTAAATGGATGTCCCTCTATTCTGAAGCTGTGTCCTCTGGTCTTATACTCACCCAATATAAGAAAAATCATCTCCACATCCACTCTATTAAGGCATTTTGATAGGTTTCAATGAGATAACCCCTCATTCTTCTATACTCCAACGAGTCTAGGCCCAGTTTCATCAAATGCTCCTCATATGTTCACTCCCGGAATCATTCTAATGAACCTCCTCTGGATCTTCTCTTATGCCAGTCCACCTTTTCTTAGATAAGATGTCCCAAAGTGCTCACAATATTCCAAGTGCAGTCTGACCAATGTCTTATAAAGCCTCAGTATCACATTCTTCCTCTTATATCCTAGTCCTCTTGAAATTAATGCTACATTGCATTTACTTGATTCAACCTTCATGATAACTTTTACAGAATCCTGCAAGAGGGCTCCCAAGTCCCTTTTCATCTCTGATTTCTGAATTTTTCCTCTCATTTAGAATACAGTCTACCCTTTTATTCTTTCTACCAAAGTGCATGACCAGACACTTCCCTACATAATATCCCATCTATTACTTCTTTTCCCATTCTCCCAATCTGTCCAAGTCCTTTTGCAGACTCCCCGCTTCCTCAACATTACTTGCCCCTTCACCTATCTTATTATCGTCTGCAAATTTGGCTACAAATCCATCAATTCCATCTTCCAAATTATTAACATACAACGTGAAAAGAAACAGTCTCAATTCTGACCCCTGCAGAACACCACTTCTCACAGGATGCCAACCTGAATAGACCCCCTTTCTTCCCACTCTGTCTCCTGCCAGTCAGTCAATTTTCTGTCCATGCTGTTATCTTTCCTGTAATACCATGGGCTTTTATCTTGTTAAGCAACTTCATGAGTGGAACCTTGCCAAAAGCCTTCTGAAAATCCAAGTAAACAATATCCACTGTCTGGCAAGATTTCTCCTTAAGGAAACAATACTGACATTGCCCTACCTTATCATGCGCCTCCAAATACCCAAAACCTCATCCTTAATAATGGACTCCAACATCGTTGCAACCACTGAAGTCAAGCTATCTGGCCTATAATTTCCTTTCTTCTGCTTCCCTCTTTTCTTAGAGTGGAGTGATATTTGCAATTTTCCAGTTCTCTGGAACCATTCCAGAATGTAGTGATTCTTATAAGACGATTACTAATGCCTCCACAATCTCTTCAGCTGTCTCTTGCAGAACCCTGGGTGCAGTCCATTTGGTCTAGGTGACTTATTTAGTGTCAGACATTTCAACTCCCCAAACATTTTCTCCTTAGTAATAGCAACTGCACTCACTTCTGCCCCCTGACACTCTCAAATTTCTGGCATATTCTTGTATCTTCCACAGTCAAGACTAATGCAAAATTCTTAGTACATTTATCCGCCATTACTACCTCTCCACTGTCATTTTCCAACGGTTTGGTATCCACTCCCATCTCTCTTTTACTCTTATCTCTGAAAAAAAACTTTCTGTATCTTCTTTATTATTATTGGTTGGCTTACCTTCATACTTCATCTTTTCTCTCCTTATGGCTTTTTTAGCTGACTTCTGTTGGTTTATAAAAACTTCCCACTAATTTCTATATGCCCACTCTATTGCTTTTATGCTATCTTTGATTTCCCTTGTCAGCCACTATTGCCTCATCCTCCCTTTAGGATACTTCATCTATGGAATACATCTTTTCTGCGTCTTTTAGAACATAGAACAATACAGTACAGTACAGTACAGGCCCTTTGGCCCACAATGTTATACCGACCCTTAAACCCTGCCTCCTATATAACCCTCCAACCTTAAATTCCTCCATATACTTGGTCAATTCATATTTTGAATTGCACCCAGAAACTCAGCCATTGCTGTTCTTCCATCATCCCTGCTAATGTCCCCTTCCAATCAACTTTGGCCAGTTCCGCTCTTCTGCCATTGTAATTCACCTTACTCTACTGTATGACTGTCTGCTATGGATTCCCTTACCTTAAACTCCTTATTGAATACTGGTTTATTACACATCACCCAATCCAAAATTGCCTTTCCTTTAGTGGACTCAATCACAAGTTGCTCTAAAAAGCTATCTCATAAACACTCTGCAAATTTCCTCTTGGGATCCAGCACCAACTTGATTTTCCCAATCTACCTGAATATTGAAATCCCCATGACTATCATAACATTTTCCTTGTGACATGCCTTTTCAATTTTCCATTGAAATTTAAATCCCATTCTGTCTACTGTGTGGGGACCTGCATATAACTCCTGCCAGGGTCCTTTTACCCTTGAAGTTTCTTAACTCCACCCAAAAGAATTCTACGTCTTCTGACCCTATGTCAAAACTAAGAATTAGATTTCAGTTTTTGCCAATATAGCCACCACCCCCCACCTACATACTGGTCCTTTTGGTACAAGTTGTATCCTTGGATGTTACGCTCCCAACTATGATTTTCTTTCTGCCATGACTCATTGATGTCCAGTGTGTCATACCTGCCAGTCTCTAACTACACTACAAGATCATCCACCTTATTCTGTATACTGCATGCATTCAAATATAGCACGTTCAGCCCTGTATTCATCATCTTTTTCAATTTCACCCCCATGCTATACTTCAACATCCACAGACTGCAATTTTGCCCTATAATCTGCCTGTCCTTTTTCACAGTCCCGTTACACACTCCAACTGCTTCATCCTCAGCTCATCAGTTCCCATTCCCCTTAATTTAAACCCTCCCCAGCAGCTCTAGAAACATGATTGCAAGGATATTGGTCCCCCTTGGGTTCAGGTGTAACTTGTTCTTTTGGTACTGGTCATACTTTCCCCAGAAGAAATCCCAATAATTCAGAAGTATGAAACCCAAGGTTTTGCATCACTTCCTCAACCACTCATTCATTAGTACTATCACCTATTCCTGCCCTGACTAGCACAATAAGGAATTTGTCACTTCAAATGAATACATGATCCTTAGGCATTCTCACAGAAAAAGGGATCTCTAAAATACATTAATGTGACACTATTTGAGGAAACATCTTTTGGTTTCCACATACCATGCAAAGACAACAGAAAATCTGCAGATGCTGGAAATCCAAGCAGGTTTAGTCAATGTTTTGTGCTGAGACCTGCTTGGAACATCGATTATACTCTTTTCCATAGATGCTGTCTGACTTGCTGAGTTCCTTCAGCTTTTTATGTGCATTCCACAGGACTCTAACATGCTTCCTAGCCATGACCTGAGCACATTAAATATAGACTAATACTCTGGTTACCAAATCATTGCTATACAGAACTTGAGGCACATTGTACAGTACAAGAGACAGAGGATCGACTCTTTTTAATACTTAACAGCATGGTGCTCCTTAAATTTCAAGAGGCATAATATAATCTTTTTTGGTAATGCTAGTTGCAAAAAAAACTTGAAAGCTAATGTACTAATCATTTCTGACTTATCACCGATGAAATATTGCATGTTTAAGCTGTATTAAAATTATAACTTGATATAAGCATAAAAAATAATTCAGTTCTGGAACATTTGACATTTTGCAACTAAACTTGTGCTCATGCCTTTACCACCAGTTTAGAGGAAGGCTAACTTGACCAATCTTAGTTTTAGGGAACTTTGCTCATAAGAAGATCTGTGTTGAAAGGTTCTGACTGACCTTGAACCATCTGTCAATGTGCCTGAGGATTTATTGTTGCTGCTCAATGCTGGCTCCTCTTTCTTACACTGTTGAAGGAAAATGAACAATTAGTAATAAAAATAGTCTTTATTTTAATTTGTTACCCAGAATCAACAGCAGCTCTAATCCTACCAATGTACGAATGTACAATTAATTGATTTTGGGTAACATCTGAGACAACAGAAGACAGCAAGATGGAGATAACCTGCATCAGCCATTCCTTTGTACAAATATGTTATTACATAAAACAGAAGCAAAGAAAATGCAAATTCAATCTAATTCAAAGGTTGTATGAATACAGCTTCTAAAAACAGCTCACTTTAAAAAAAAATTCTGAATCACTTTGATTTGAATTTATTGACATCTGATAAGGTACAATTTTGCTTATATGACCATCAACTGCTTCAGGTAAATGATTTCAACTTTAAAAAGTTTTTAATAGTATGGTAACTTAATTAATGGAGGACAACCATAGTTCTGCATCATTTATCCAAAAACATGAGTTTGAATCTCAAAATAGCACATGGGGAGTTCAAATTCAAATAATTACATTGGTAGTTGGGTTTTAGGAACAGAAAAAACCCCAGAATTTCAGGTATCTACTTCAGAAATTGCTTCTTATTCTCACTAAAGTTTGCCAATATTCAGCAGTGACAACTGTAGCTCCATCCAATATTTCCTCTCCTTCTGCAGCACAACACTATCCTTTCAGAACATGAGCCTACATACATTTTCTCCAATTATCATAGTAGAAACGAGCAACATAGTGGAGCACAACCATTTGACCTCCTATTTTTTTAATCATCCCTAGTGAACCAGTGTTTTACTAACAAACACAAAATGCTGGAGGAACTCAGCAGGCCAGGCAGTATCTATGGAAAAAGTACAGTCGACTACTCGGGTCGAGACGCTTCAGCAGGACTGGAAAAAAATAACTGAGGAGTAGATTAAAATGGTGGATGGAGGGGAGAGGTGATAATGAAACCTGAAGAGGGAGGAATGAAGTAAAGAGTCGGGAAGCTGATTGGTGAAAAAGATACAGGGCTAGAAAAGGGGAAGTCTGATAGAAGAGGACAAAAGGCCATGGAAGAAAGAAAAGGGGGAGGCGATGGGCAGGCATGGAGATAAGGTGAAGGAGGGAAAAGGAGATGGGGAAAAGGTGAAGGGGAGGGAGGGCATTACTGGAAGTTCAAGAAATTGATGTTCATGCCATCAGGTTGGAGACTACCCAGACAGAATATAAGGTGTCGTTCTCCATTTTAAGTGTGGCCTCATCAAGACAGTGAAGGAGGCCATGCATAGATATACAGGTGTCCCCCGCTTTACAAAAGTTCAAATTACGCCACTTCACTTTTACAAAAGACCTACATTAGTACCTGTTTTCACTAACCAAAAGAAATCCAAAGAGGATTTTCGCTTTTACGAAAAAGGCACCCGCTTTAAACTTGTGTTTACCCTGAGAAAGACTACCATGACCGTGAGGCCTTGCACGGGAACATGTGTGCGCATGCGTGTACGTTTCGATTTTTTTCTACAAATCGGTTTTTGTGCTATTTGGTATGATTTGGTAAGTTATTTTTTGGGCCTGGGAATGCTCAAAAATTTTTACCATATAAATTAATGGTAATTGCTTCTTCGCTTTATGCCATTTCGGCTTCATAGGAACACTCTACTTTTGGATAGCAGGGGAAACCCGTGTCTGAATGGGAATGGGAAGTGGAATTAAATGGGAGGCCGCTGGGTGATCCCATTCTTTGGGCGGAAGGAGCTGAGATGCTTGATGAAGCAGTCTCCCAATCTATGTCAGGTCTGACCGATATACAGGAGGCCACACCGGGAGCACCAGGCACAGATATGACACCAAAAGACTCACATGTGAAGTGTTGCTGCACCTGGAAGGACTGTTTGGGGCCCTGAATGGTAGTGAGGGAGGACGTGTAGGGACAGGTGTAGTACTTATTCCGCTTGCAAGGATATGTGTCAGGAGGAAGATCGGGGGAAGGGATGAATGAACAAGGGATTTGCATAGGGAGCGATCCCTGTGGAAAGCAGAAACTGGGGGGGGGGGGGAAGAGAGGAGGGAAAGATGTGCTTGGTGGTGGTATCCTGTTGGAGATGATGGAGGTTGCAGAGAATTATGTGCTGGACACGGAGGATGGTGGGGTGGTAGGTGAGGACAAGAGGAACCCTATCCCTAGTAGGGTGGCGGGAGGATGGGGCAAGAGCAGATGTACGTGAACTGGAAGAGATGGTTGAGGGCAGCATTGATGCTGAAGGAAGTGAGGCATTCTACTACATCACATTCAGAAGTTTCTTGTTATTTATAAAATATGCTCCAATGTCTATACAAATTTATTTTTGAGGACTAGCAATAACTTAGTATTTAAATCTCTGTATTTTTACTACCATTCATTGCACTGAGATAATTTGGTTGTTTTACCCATTTCTATTCATCACAAAAGCACTAGATTATACACATTTCAAAATGCATGCATTTTAATGAAATTTTTTTTGCTTCCAATGGTATTGGACATCCCAAATAAACCTAAATGACTGTATCAAATTTGCTTCAGTAACATCAGAACCAGGTGCTCTGAGACATGAAGCTGACAAAGGATCTTTGATTTGAAACATTAACTCTATGTTTCCTTTCCCACAGTTGTGGCCTAGCCTGCTGAGTATTTCTATCATTTTAAAAAGAAAATATTTTGTTGATTTTCATATAATGTAGATAAAAGATCAACGATATTCTCAGGTCTTCCTTGAACAATGACTCCACAGAATTGCAGACACCTGTTCAAAATGGAGAAGGAACATTCAGGATAGCACCAAGAACTTCAAATCCCTTCACTGGGAACACAAAGAAGTGCAGCAAAAAATGGAAGGTGTGCATGTTCTCACATTCTATCGTCCATTCCACCAGGCACCAGATGTCTCATCTGTAATAACACTGTATTCCATATTTGCCTCCTCAGTTACTGCAGCACTGGAATATAGTGGATTCCAGATAATTGGACCATCACTTAACCAGGGCAGCCTCTGATTTGGGACAACTCTTAAAGAACAAAAATTAATTGAGAAAATAGCTAAAATTCGCTTTGTTTATTTGGGATGCATGCCACTGGATTCCAACAGGAGACTGTTGCTGAACAGTTTTTAACTAACAACTGTCGCGAGCACGTTTGGCTGTTAGACACTACGCCGTGCTTAGCGCAAACAGTTTTTAAACTAGTGTCAGTTGCGAGTGCTTGTTTCAAAAAACATGCTTTTTTGTCATTGATAGTTGGTGACAGAAAGCAGTAAGACAATTCATAACTGCTGTGTTAACTGTGGTTTCAAGCGTCCAAGCTTAGACTTGCCAGAAACTGCCAGAAGTGAAAATGAAACAATTTCACTACTTCAATAAGTTACGAACTACAAAGAATTTGAAGGCATCAACAATTATTATTCAATGTTACAATTAAAATGAAGGTTTGGAGAATGCAGTCGCTGAAAGCATTGTATGATGCAAGTCTGGTGTCTGCGCTGGATTTGTTCATTTACAGTCAATCAAAAGAAAATGCCAGCATAAACTAGATGAATTTCTCCATTGATAACTATTAGGAACTAATACAGTGTTATAGTACTGTAGCAGTATTAGTAGTGTTCTAATTTGTTCTGTATTTTATTTAAATACATAAGTGTTATTCAGTTAAATGGTAATTTGTCTTTTTTTATTAAACCTTAACTATTTCCATGAAACTTTGGCTAATTGGGCCAAAATGTACAGGTCCTGATGTATGCTAATTAACCGGAATCCTCTGTCTATACAAATCATCCTTGATTCCAAACAGCTATCAAATTGAGGATCACTTTGCTAATCTAGATTTTTAAACTTTATTGTCTTAACTAAGCAAGTTAAATAGTTGAATTTTGATCTGAATTGTTGAGGTCAACTCAAGGAATTGTAATTGTCAGGCTCCTGTCAAAGAATAAATTTCCCTAAAAAATGGATATTTTTATTTACATTTAATGGTGTGAAAATTGATATTCATGCCTTCACTGGGCAAGAAAACTTCATATATTACAAGTATTACTCTAATATTACAAAGTACTGCATTTCCTTCATGTAGTGACAGTATTCTACTATGTAATGCAAAAATAAATTGTTCTCCCATTACACTCGATCTATGCCATTAAGGTGAGAAAATTGCTGTAGAGACAAACTATTAAATTTGTACACTTGTACCCATAAATCTTAATAAAACACATAAGTTAGTATATTGCAAACAGCACAGCCTCCACACTGTATTAAAACATGAATATGAAACATATTTTCTGTATCATGCTTTTCCAATCCAAGGTCTACATTGTTAACAGGACACAATACAGGAAAAAAAACAAATGCAAACATTAATGGCTTAGCTTTTGTTGAGAAATGTTGGCAGATGTTGAAACTGACTTCATTTCCCCCCATGTCATCAAGAAGCGTAGGACACACCATGCAAGTATTAAAAGTACTGACAGGCTCTCAAAAGCAGTTTTCCTATTTACATCCAGGCATCAAGCTCCTTATGGAGCCCAGTGGCAGAGCATCAACTCAGCAGTTCCTAACAATTATGCAAAGAAAAGAAGTAATTTAAATTTAAATAATACAACATAGAACAGTATAGCAAGGAACAGGCCATGCGGACCACAATGTTGTACCTAACTGATTAATTAGTAATCAACTGTCCAACAAAACTGTGCATATCTAAATCTTTTGAATGCCTCTGTTATATTTGCCTCCAACACTTCCCTAGGCAGCACATTCCAAGCACTCACCAATCTCTATGTAAAAAACTTGCCCTGTATATCTGCTTTGAACTTATAGCCTCTCACCTGATATGCATGCCTTCAGTTATTAGACAATTCAACCCTGGGAAAAAGATACTGGCTGTCTACAGACATTGAAACAGGCATTCAACAAGCTCATGAGCTCAGAATGACAAGATGGACTCCAACGCAGAAGCCTGAGGCCATCCCCACAAATCTCTGACATTTTTTGACATATTGTTAGCCATCAAAATCTGTAAAGTGCTTTTTAACAGATTTTGTATTGTGAGTCAGATACATTTGAAAACTATTCAGAGATCTGAATAATTGTAAAAAATAAATATTAGGACAAATGAACAAAGAAAAATAATTTTAGTTAAAAGCATCCAAATACTGATGTTTTCACAGGTGGGAACAATTAATTGTTGTAATTTAGTCCTGCTGAAGGGTTTTGGCCCGAAACGTCGACTGTGCTTTATTCCATCGATGCTGCCCGGCCTGCTGAGTTCCTCCAGCATTTTGTGTGCATTACTCGCATTTCCAGTATCTGCAGATTCTCTTTTGTTTGTAATTTATTATTCATTATAACAGCACAAGAGACATATCGAAATCCATGAAATGAGCCTCTCTTAGATGTAACATTACCTTAGGTTGTACGTTAATAACAGCAGGTTAATAACCTTGGAATATTAATTATTCCCAGCTGTAAAGTGCAATCCTCATCTGCACTTAAAAACATAAATAGGTGGGTATGATTATTAGTTAATCAACCCTGAATGTTTTTAAGCCACTCATATAATCTTTTGTTATACTTTGGGGGGTTGGATGAGATTAGAAATCATAGTTCCTCATTCCTTGTTTAATAGATTACAATTTCTTCAGCTACTTGTAGTTAGAGGGATAATTCTGAAGAGTAAAATCATTAAATGGAAAGCTAAGAATTGTGCTGTTTAGCCTATTGAATGTCTTTTTTTAAAAATTGTATCACACGATGCAGATAATGAACAAATAATCACCCTACTTTCTATATTACCTGATGCAATTAAGTTTGATATTTTTCTGTTTTAACACCTTTGAAACAACTAGATGCAAGAAGTTTGTTTTTGTTTGTTGTTAATCAGAAGTACATATCCAGTTGTCCAGAAAGCTGCTGCATTTGTATCATATGCAACTGAAGGAAACAAAGGGTAGAAACATATACTTGCTGTGGATTGCAATAATGCATCAGGAGGCTCACCTTCAGTGCAGCATCCATTTGAGCTTTAATGATGTTGCTCTTCATCTGATCAGGATGAGAAGAGGGTGATGCAGGAGAATGCAGGGCCTTTTCGAGCAGTTTCTTTTCCTCACCCTGGTGGTTACAAACCGTAAGTACCTTTAATGATTTATAAACACAAATGAAAACTTGATGATTAAATACTAAGCAAATATTTCTCATCAGTATTCACTAAGGAAATGGTCTCTTTATTTGAACAGTTTAGCAAAGGCATGGTGCAAGTCTCAAATAAAGAGGATATTCAATGCCTTAGTGGGCTTAAAGATGGATAAAGATTTGGATAGAATTTATCTCAGGCTGCTATGACAGGCAAGGAAAGAGGTTGTTGGGTTCTTCAACTGAGATTGTTAAATTCTCACTGATGAGTGAGATTCAGTTTACTAGAAACAACAAATGTGATCTCCCTTTTCAAGATGGGCACAAGGTAAAATAATTATGCACCTGTGTGTCTAATATCAGTAGTAGGGAACTTACAGAAGAAACTACTGAAGGGCAGGATTAATGATCTCTTAGAATGACAAGATCTAACCAGAAATTGCTAATGTGGCATTCTCAAGGGCAGATCTAGTCTAGCTGATCCAAAGGAATTTTTTGAATTGGTAACAAAAGTATATTAAAGAGATGAGAACAACAGATGTAGTTACATGGATTGATTAGTTATATGACAAGTTCTGACATGGGAGACAGGTCCTACAGACTGGGGTCTTAGGAAGGCATATGAGATACTGGTTTTCATTTGTCAGGGCAGTGGATACAAAAGCAGGCAGGTTATATCCAATTTCATATACCTTTGGTTCAGCCTCCACTGGAGGATTTCTGAGTGCCACTTTACAGGAAGCATGATGTAGCACTAGAGATCAGTACAGCCAAAATTCACAAGGATGTTGATGCAACCTTTTAGTTCAGAGGAGAGAATGGAGGAGACAGGTCTGTTCTTTCTGGAGCAAAGGATGTTAATCACTGAATTATATGATGTGAAATTTGTTGTTTTGCAGCAGCAGTACAGTTCAAAAACACAAAATTATTATAAATTATAAAAACATATAGTGCAAAATAAAAAGGAATACAAGGCAGTGCTCACTGAGCATTTAGAAATCTGATGGTGTAGAGAAAGAAGCTGTTTCTGAATCATTCAGTGAGAGTATTCACGCTTCTGACCCTCCTCCCTGAAGGTAGTAATGAGAAGAGATCATGTCCTGGAATATGAGGGTCCTTAATGATGTATGCTATCATCTTGATCTTGAGTAATGAGAAGAGAGCATGTCCTGGAATGTGAGGGTCCTTAATGATGGATGCTATCATCTTGAGGATGTTTTTGATGGTTGGCAGAGTTGTGTTTGTGATGGAGCTGGATGAATATACAGCCCTCTGCAGCTTCTTGTGATCCAGCATATTGAAGCTTCCATACCAGGCTATGATACATCCAGTCATAATGCCCTCTGCCATGCATCCTTATAGAAATTTATAAGAATTTTTGGGGACATGCCAAATCACCTCAAACTCCCAATGAGGTAGAGCTGCTGGTGTGCCCTCTCACTGATTGCATCAATGTGTTGGGCCCAAGATAAATCCTCTAAGATCATGACACCCAGGAACTCGAAGCCACTCACTCTTTCTACCATTGCCCCTCAATGAGGACTGCTGCGTGTTTACCTGACTTCCTATTTCTGAAGTCTACAATCTATTCCTTGTTCTCGCTGACGTTGAGTGTAAGCTTGTTGAGGCAACACACTCAACCAGCTGATCTAGCTCATTCTTGAACATATCATCACCATCTGAGTTCTGTCAACAATGGTATCATCGGCAAATTTGAAGAAGGGACATGACTGGAACATAATTATTAGCGCTATAGATAAAGTACAGAAAACTTTTCCCCATGAGAGGTTAAACAAAATGAGGGTACATCAATCTAGAATAGGGACGAAGAAACTTAGAGGGAATATGAGGGGGACCTTAATTCACCAAAGGTGTTTCAAGTACCTGGAATGCACTGCCTGAGGCAGGACCACTAATGGCATTTAAGCAGTGTCTAGACTTGAATCACTTAGGCAAAGAAGGTTATGGGCCAAGTGCTGAAAGACAGAATGAATGTTAGTGGGTGTTCACTTATCAGTGTGGATGTAGTGGGGCAAATAACCTGTATCTAAGCTAGATGTCTTCAGATACTATGACAATGATAATTGTTAGAGGCTCCACAGAATTTTGTTTTAACAAATCAAAATAAAGGTTCTTACACTAAGGTTTTGACCTTTTTACAAACCTTTTTACAGCTGCAAGGAGAGCTGTACAAATAGCCTGGTTTAATGTTATTCCACCATAATAATTATTAGAAAAAATGAATCTGTGTTAATTGGTTCTACATCAACACAGTTATGTAATGACTGTTCACTTCAGACCCAGTCTGAAGAAACATTTGACTTTTAAGCAAATATACTCAATTCAAACTTCAACCAATTTGGAAAAAAAGTCATAATGTGGATTAAAATAACTAACAGTCAGTATTCATAATGTAGAAGTAGATAAACCATCAATATTAGATATGAACTATTTAAGATTTCCATTCAACTATATTGGTAGGTTTCTCTGTCCATTCTAATTGTATGTTATTTTATCCAGAGTGATATTGTTATTTGATTTTGCATCTTACTCTTCTGAAGGCAATGAAACCGTGTAATCACAGGACAATCTCTCGAGGCATTATACAGTGGTGGCAAGGACATTCTCTTTTTTAATTCAGGCAGGGTCAAAGGGCTGAAGGGGTGGATGGATACTAGGTGGGGAGGTGAAGGATCAAGATGAAAGGCAGGAAAAGGAAAGCATAGAAGCAAAGTAGGGAGAAAGAATGGAAGAGGAGAGAAATGAAAGACAAAGCTAAGGGGAGAGATGAAAAGATAAATGCAGGAAGAAATCTGGATGAAGAAGAGAATCAGGGAGTGAAAATAATCTATGATAGTGAAAGGGTAAAGAAGGAAATGTATCCAGCCAAGTTTTGGAAAGTTATTAGAAGAGTGCATTGGGAATGTCAGGGCCAAGGTGTTAAGTGTGTATGTGCCATAGCGTTATAGTTCTGATTCAGATTTATTTATTTAATCACATGCACACCGTACATACAGTGAAACATGTGGTTTATGTTAACAACCAACACCACCTCAGTGGGTGCTGTGGGCATAAGTGTCACCTCACATTCTGGCACAAACATAGCATGTCTACAATGTTCAACAGAACAACACAAGCAAGTACAACAGAACAACAGCAAAAAAACCACATACCTCCCTCCTACCCACCCACTCACAGACACAGACAGCGCTCCAACTCTAGGACATGCCTTTAGAGGACTCAAACCTCTGACTGCACCCATGGACTCGCAGACTTCTGTCTGCAAGATCTCTGATACTAGTATCTTCTGACCTAGAGGGCCACCAGCCCTTGCCTTACTGGTCTTTGTTCACAGCACTTGCCAGCCTGACATCCATCCACAGACTCCTTCATGTCATGTCCATGACACTGGCCTTCAAACACAGAACGGGAAGCACGGAGTAGAAGCTTAGACTCTGGCCTGACCTCTAACTTCGCCACATCCTTGTCCCTGAACTCCTCTGACCCCAACCCCATTTTTGTCCCCAAAACCATCTTTACAAACCTAAAAAAAAAACAACTAAGTCTGAGCCTCAATGGAGAACACAGTTCAGAGTAACCTTGACTTGCAACTGTTACAACCATGGTTCTGTAATTGCAGTTAAACTAATAACATGATTTTAACCTTTTAATGATTACCCCAACTTAATACCAGAGCCATCACATTCAACAAATATCAGAAACCTCAAATGCTGAATCCATCAGATAAACTTCAGTATGCAATTTTGCCTCACCTAAAGTTGAGCTTAAACAAGTCATACAGTCTATCAGCTTCAGAAATATTAATCTTTGAAAACTTTATCCTTGCCACACAGAATGCAAACATATGCATTCCATGGCACAAATTGATTTCAACAACAAAATATTTATTTTCCTCCACACTCTATACTACACTAGTTTCATATGTTACCGGATTCAACACTTCACGCTCTGTTCCTTTCCTTTATTAAACTTAATTCAACCTTGACACCCCATAACCTCAGAATCAGAATCAGGTTTAATATCACCAACAAACATCATGAAATTTGTTAACTTATTGGCAGCAATACATGATAAACATAGAAAATCATAAATAAATGAATTACAGTAAGTATATTTGTGTATATTATATAGTTGAATTAAAAATAGTAGTGTAAAACAGAAATGATAAAGAAGTGAGGTTGTACTCTCATGGGTTCAATGTCCATTTAGAAATCGGATGGCAGAGTGGAAGAAACTGTTCCTGAATCACTTCTGTATCTTCTTCCTGACTGTAACAGTGAGAACAGGGTATTTCCTCAGTGATGGGGGTCCTTAATAATGGATGCCACCTTTCTGAACTCTACTCACACCTTTATTACTACTGTCAATGATGCACAAGTTCCTTCTGCAACAATCTTATTATAATCAATGTTACCTTTAAGCTTTTACAAGTAACATTCTCATTTTGTTTCGTAGTCTTTTACCTTTCAGCTGTAAAACTTACTTACCCAAGTCCAACTTACAGAATTCTTTTCCAAATCTCCACTTCACCCTAAGTATCATTTTAAAGATGTCTGAATAGCATATTTTCATCAATGTTATGAGACCATTAAGAATTAGGAGCAGAATTAGGCCATATGGCCCGTCGAGTCTGCTCTGCCATTTCATCAAGGCAGATCCAAATTTCCTCTCAGCCCCAATCTCCTGTCTTCTCCCTGTATCTCTTTATGCTCTGACCAATCAAGAATGAATCTACCTCTGCCTTAAATAAAAACTTGGCCTCCACAGCTGCCTGTGGCAAAGAATTTCACAGATTCACCATTCTCTGGCTAAAGAAATATCTCCTCACCATTCTAAAAGGATGCTTCACTATTCTGAGGTTGTGTCTTCTGGTTTTAGGCTCTCCCACCACAGGAAACATCCTCTCCACATCCACTCTATCAAGGGCTTTCACCATTCGACAGGTGTCAATTCTTCTGAATTTAAGTGAATACAGGCCCAGAGTCATCAAAGACTCTTCATGTGACAAGCCATTCAATCCAGGAATCATTGTCGTGAACCTCCTTTGAACCCTCTCTGGTTTCAGCACATCTTTTCTAAGATAAGGAGCCTAAAACTAGTTACAATACTCCAAGTGAAGCCTCACCAGTGTTTTATAAAGTTTCAACATTACATCCTTGCTATCCAGAAGTGGCCATGCTAATGCAAATTTTAGTAATTAACTACACATATCCTTGCTTTTAACTATTCAGAAGTCACACATTGATGAGATATTTTTGCTGCTTGATGATCCCCAGTGCATTTTCATTTTTTGTTCACAGGCATTTCTTCAAGCAAAGGCTATCTGCATTTGTTGAAGTTGTGCCGTACATTATAAACACCATTAAATGTTCCCAATTTCATTTCAAAGCTACATCAGGACCAAAAACAGTTATTCCTTAAGAAATAGACCTGTACAAAGGTATGTTTGTCATGCAAAATAATCCAGCTCAAATTCAGACTATATGAAAGACCAAATAAATCACAAAACATCATTATCTCCAGGAACTAGGAAATAAGCAAATAGCATTTTCAGTGTGAGACATGTTAATATTTGCAGAGAAGCAAATAATTAATATTTATTTGGCTTAACACACCCAATACATACTTCAAGAAAGAAACAATATAACTGGTTTAAGTGCAATGAATTACCTTGTTATTTATGTTGATATGCAATGAGGGCCACTGCCCAACCACCTTACTGGAATCAGCTTCCAACTGCTTAAAACACACTCCAACCTCATCATAGTGTGGAAGAACAGTTGAGCTCAACTCTAAAAAAATATAAAGTTTATATAAAAATAGAACCATATTGCAAGTGCAAGCTTTATAAGTAACAAAGGAATAACAAAAATGACATTCTTACATCTGTTAGTAATATTGTCTCAGAAGAAATCTGGTTCAAGGAAAAGTTGAATAAAGGACACCACTTAATCAAAGAGGAAACATGAAGAACCTTTTTTATTGCAATATCAAATAATTCATCTGGTGGGAGTCATGGTATCTCACTTGCAAAGCAGATAACCAGCAGGATTCAAGAGTAAAAGGAACTGAGTAAGTGTTGAGGAAGAAGATTGGTGATAAATTGGGGACACTAAGGCTGATGAAATTCAGGAACAAGGATGGAGTGGATGGGGGGTTAAGGTCTGGGATGCAGTAAGCAAATTCATCTGTACCTTAACCCATGAGACGGTATACCAACAGAAGACTGTACACAGACCCATTGTATGTGCAAGAGAGCACATGTTCATGCAGCAGAGCCTGGTACCAATTGTCTTTAATCCCTTGTTACTGGACTAAGACCTCAGTCTGTCAAGTCCCAGTGGTGTTATGTATGCAAGATTCTCAAAATTACAGAAAGGTCACAGTATATTCTGCTCTTTATTGGAACATTCTACCTATCCCTTTCTACAAACTTTATCTTACTGCTCTGAAAATACTCATTTCATGTACCTACCTAACCATCTTTTGAATATAAAGATAGCTAATCTAATCCCTTATGCCTACACAATGCCCATATCCTTCCATCTTCCTCACATTCATGCGCCTATCTAAATGTCTCTTAAAAGTCTCTCATAACCTTATAACCAAATCTCCACTCAGTCTCCGATGCTCCAGAGAAAACAACCCAAGTTTGTCCAACATTTCATTGTAGCACATGTCGTCTAATCCAGGCAGTATCCTGGTAAACCTCTTCTACATCTTCTTCAAAGCCTCAAAATTCTTCCTATAATGGGTCAACCAGAACAGTATACAATACTCCCGATGCAGCCTAACTAGAGTTTATAAAGCTGTAATATAACTTCCTGACTTTTGAACTCAGTGTCTTGATTAATAAATGCAAGCATACCATACGCCTTCTTGATAACCCTCATGTTACTTTGGGCTTTTTTTTTTGCCAAATACCTTCATTGTATGCCCCCTACTTTTTAAAACTTTTCCTATACTTTGCATACACTAACTAGTTTGATTCAACATACACTATCTATATACTTCATGATTTTAAATACCTCTTACTCCACAAGTACTTTTGACCCAAGAACAATCCCAGCTTTTAGTCAGTCAAATTCATTCAGCTCAGAATCATTCTGGTAAGCTTGCATCTTTCCTAAAACCCTTTGTTGTAGACTAAACAGTGACTATTTCTTCATGAATTATTTGCTGTTATACTCACTGCCTATATTTATAGAGCTCAGGATCCTGTATGTCTTTTTAACCACTTCAACTTGCACTGTCATTTTCATTGAGCGTATTTCCCTTGATCTCTCTGTTTTTGCATTCCTTTTAGAATTTTGCACTCTAGTTTAAGTTCAAGTTTATATTGTCTCTTCATGTTCTGCCTACCAAAATGTAACATACACATTTCTCAATTTATCCAACATTTCTACCAGCCTGTCTGCATCTCATTCAGAAGTCTACTCATAATTGGCTTTCTCATCAAATTTTGTGTCATCTACAAATTTGGAAACTATGCTCTGTAATTCCAAGCCCAAGCCTTAAATAAATCAAATAAAGCAATGTCCAGGAAATACTATTGAACATCTTCCTACAGTCTGAAAAAATTAACAATTTTCACTACTACTCTGTATTTTGTAACTTCGGCATTTTTTTTATTCATTCGACCAAATTTACATTTACTACAAAGCCTTCAATATGATCACAGCCATTGTGACAGTGGATCAATGTTCAATTGTGAAGTTAAGCATCTTTGGCTGGTGAGCTTCAGCAAATGAAATGCAGGTACGGTACCTTGAAACTCCTCTTAGAGCATTCAATGGCAGTTATGGCAGTAGTATGTTCCTCCTGCAAGATCTGTGTGAAGTGTGTCTAGCTGCAGTTCCTAACTGACCATGTGAAAGAGCTGGAGGTGGACACAGTCAGGATCATCTGAGATGCTGAGTTTCATAGATGTGAGTTTTAGCAAGGTGATCACACCTAAGGTACAGGCAGAAAGTAGTTGGGTGACCACCAGGAAAAGGAAACAGACAGTTAGCACAAGATTCATCTGTGGCCATTTCCCTCAAGCAAGGATACTGTTCTGAACACTATTAGGGAGGTTTTCCATCCAGGAAAAGGCACAGTAGCCAGATCTGTGGCTCCAAGACTGGCACTGGAGCTCAGTAGGGAAGGGTGAAGATCGAAGAACTACAATGATAGGGTATTCAATAGTTAGGGGTAAGGGGGGAGACCACAAGCATGAGATGCTATGTCCACAAAAGGAACTCTAAAAATGGTGTGTTGCCTCCCCCATGCCATGGTCTAGGATGTCACAGAGCAGCTACAGAACATTCTCAAGGGGGAGGGTGAGCAGCATGTTGGCACAAATGACATAGGTAGATAACAGGATGAGGTCCTACGGAGTGAATACGTAGAGCTAGGGAACAAGATAAAAAGCAGAATCTTGAGGGTAGTAATCTCTGGATTACTTTCAGTGTCATGTGCTAGTGTGGGTAAGAATAGACGGATATGACTTAAAAATTGGTGTAGGGTGCAGGGATTCCTATCTTTGGAACATTGGGATCTCTTCTGGGGCACAGGAAACCTGAACTGGAGGGACAACCAATGTCCTGGCATGCAGATTTGCTTGCGCTATCTGGATGGGTTTAAACTATATCGGCAGGGCAGTAGGATCCCAAGATTCAGAGAGGCAAATGAGAGACTGGAAATCAATGCAGAAGTCAGTGACAAGAAGCTTAATAAGCATGACAGGCAAGAAAATGGTATGGAATGAGGAATACCTATTGGATTAAATTGCATTAATTTTAATGCAAGAGGTCTAATGGGTTAGGTGGATAAACCTGGGGCTTGGATAGCTATGTTCAAGTGGGATATTATAACCATTATGGATACATGTCTAAGGGAGGGACAGGGCAGACAGCTTAACGCTCTGAGATGAAATTACTGAAGGGTCATCCAATGAGGCTTTATGGATGGAGCTGAGAAATAAGGTGGTGAATGGTGACCTTGTTAGGATTGTTGGCCCCCAGAACAGACAACGGGAACTAGAAGAACAAATATGCAGTGAGATTGTACAATGAAATAATAGGGTTATATAGAAGGGGATTGTCAAGGACTTAGATGAATTGGTATTTGTTAATTGTACTCAGACAAATTTCTTCATGCAATATATTGAAAGCCCTACCAGGGAAAGGACAAAGTCCTACCTTTTCTTGGATAAGAGGGCAGGCAAGTAACAGAGGTGTTACCAGGGAGAACTTGGGACCAGTTACCATAATTCTAATAGTTTTAAAATAGTTCTGGAATGAAACAGAACTGATCCACAGGTTCAAATGCTAAATTAGTGCAATGTGAATTTCGACAATATGATACAGGAGCTTGCAAAGTTGTTTGGGGTAGGTTGTTTGCAGACAAACGGATGGCTGGGTGGCTTTTAAAGGTGAGATAGAGAGAACTCAAGGTCTGTACATTCCTGTTAGAGAGTGAAGGACAAGGCAGATAGGATTAAGGACACTGGATGACAAGGGATATTGCGGCACTGGTCAGGAGAGAGGAGATGTGGGTCAGGACAAAGACTGTTGGGATGAAGTTAATCCCTGGAGTACAAGCGATGCAGAAGTGTACTCAAGAAGGAAATCAGGAGGGCAAAAAGGGGACATGAGACAAATATTGTGAAGATTAAGAAAAATCCAAGAAGTCTTTATATTAAAAGAAAAAGAGTCACTCAAGAGAATAGGGCCCATCAAAGGTCAAAATATTTTTTTGTGTGTGGAGGTACAGGAGATAAGCAAGGTCCTTAATGCCTATTTTTCCTCTTTTTAACTGAGGAGAAAGACATGAAAACTTCAGAACCAGAAAAAGTAAATGTGAAGGTCTTGGAGATTTGTATACCTCTATGCCTTTTAAGAGATCCAACACCTCCTCAACTTTAATGCAGACTAGCCCCAAGGCCTGACCAGGTTTATCCAAGAACATTACAGGAGACTAGAGAAGAAATTGCAGGAGCCCTACTGGAGATATTTGCATTATTGTTAGCCATGGGTGAGATGCCAGTGGACCAGAGGGTAGTGAACATTCAGCCTTTAACTAAGAAAGGTAGCAGAGAAAACCTGGAAACTATAGAGCAGTAGGTCTAAGATCAATTACTAGAGATGATTTTGGGGAAATTAGGTACATGGACATCTAGACAGACTAGTTGATTATAGGGATAGTCAGCATGGCATGTCTATTCTGTTATTTAATAAGATCATGGCTGATCTGATCACAATCTCTACTCCACATTCTAGTTTACCCATCGTTACCTTTCAATTACTTTGCTTATCCACTATTGCCTAAAACATACAAAAGATGCAGCTTCCATTTCTCTTTGAGAAAAGGTATTTCAAGAACTTTTGATCTTCAGAGGAAAAAAAGATTCACCTCACCTTTGCTTTACATAATGACTGGTATTGCTAGATTCTTCCGCACAAGGAAAAAGTCATCTTCATATCCAATCTGTCAAGACCCTTCAGGAATCCGTGTGTCACTGAAGTCTCTCACTTCTGAACTCTAGTGGATAAAGACCTACTTTATCCAATCTTTCTGTAACAAGATATTTGCAGGGTCTTGACCGAAAATGTTAACCATCCTTCTGCTCCACACGTTGCCTGACCCGCTGAATACTTAAGCAGTTTTGCTTTTGATACAGATAAGGATTTGCAGTCTCTTCTCTTCATTCTAGTTATTACTATAATAAATCTCCAACTTGCCTTTTACCTTGCCTTGAGGAGGAGACCTGTACTATATGCAATATTCCAGGCGCACTTCCACCTAAACGATACATAACTGGAGCATAAGACCTCCTTATTTTCCTATTTAATTTATCTACCAATAACATTTATTAGCTTTTGTAAAGTGCTTGCTGTATGTGCCCAATGGCCTTTTACAACTCCATGTTCTCAGACACCTACATTCCTCTGTATCTCAGAGCTCCTTAATCTCTCACCATTCAGATAATACTTTTTCAGGTATCTTTTAATACGAAAATGGAATATTTCACACTGTCCCACATTGTGCTCCATTTACATATATCAGCCCACTCATTTAACTATCCCTCCATGGCCTCCTTATGTCCTTGTCGTAATATTTATACTTTATTTTCCTGTCTATCCTTGTATCATCAAGTAAACTCAACAACCATATCTTTGGCAACGTCATCCAAACCATTCATATAAATCAATAAAGTTGAAGCAACATGCTCCAATCCCTATGGTACACCACCCATCACATCTTACCAACTAATAAAGATCCTCTTATATCAACTCTCTATTTACTGATAACTTCCCCAGTTTATTATGCATATTATCTGGTACACCATGAACTTTTATTTCCCACAATAAGCTTTGATCTGGACTTTTTATAAAATGCTTTCAAGAAAATTTAGAACATCAGTAAGATTTCCTTAACTTCAACCTTCCTATGTCTCTAGGATCTGCCTGGTATGGACTCTCACGTCCCAATTCTTGACTCCTAAAACAAGATATTCCATTCCAATGTCTGTCATAGGTAAAGATTACAATACAAATACAGAAAAATATTTTGGGCTGTTCTTAAGAGTTTCTTGAACATATTCAACCTCCCCACAAAATCCTGTGAAATTCTCTTTGTGATAACGGCACAAAGCGGAGAAGGAAGATTTGAAATGATGTTGAGAATCTCAGCTCTGTGTACCAGGAACACATTGTAAGTGGTGAAAGGAGCACACCATTTCAAAGACTACTCAACACATCAACTACCTCCTCTTGCCCATTAGAGCATTGTAGTTCCCACACTGGCTGAACAGTACCCTCAGAACCCACAAAAACAGAGAGAAGGTGGGGCTGCCGCAGAAGAAGATAGTAACACCATCTTTCAGTGTTCATTCTACAGTTCTCAAAGATCTGTCCATCCTGTTGCTAGTTTTATTTAGATTAGAATTTCATACTTTTGGCAGGCTGTTTTGATGATGGATAAATGGTATCAGACAAACTACATAACATCAGCACCAGTTTGTGTCCAGTACATACCACTACTTAATCTTGACATTTAGTGTGCATGGCACTAAGTGGATAGAACAATAAGTTAGTATTTTAATGAAAATAATTAGAAAATGTCAAAACTATTGTTTGGAAAACTGCAGCTCAGGAACATTAATCTATTTAGTTGATTTTGTTAACAGTCCCATTTAATGTATTATAATGAAAAAAAACTTCAGGTTAGTATCTTGCATTAAACCTTTAACAGTTTTAATTTATGGAATGCATGTAAATCAAAGGAAAGAAATATAATATCAATAAATGCCTACCATCAGAGGTCTCTAAATAACTAGCTTTAATGAATGGACATTTTCTTAATGTCTAACTGTGCTACATTTCAATAAGAAAAAGTCAAAGAGGCAATCTGCTATCTGGACCTTTTATCTTTTGGATCTCAGAGCTGCTGCAAAGAGAACACAGAAACATCAGTTTACAATTTTAGAGGCACTTGAAATAATTAAATAAGGCTTTAAGAAATTGAATTAACATTGAATCAGTTAATTCAGCTGAGAAATTCTGCTACCTCCTCCCTCTCCTTCGCGTGACATCCTGAACAGTTTTCCAGATTTCTTCTTCCTCAACCTACCCACAGAGATTTTTTGTCCATTCTTGGCTTTTCCTCATCCCCAATTAATTCATCATACTTCTGACATTCACATTCTAATCATACTGCTTCTCTTTCTTTTCCTAATCTTTTTCAAAGGGATAGTGAAAGGGGATAATAGAATCCCTTTTCACAGATGTTATGCGACAGATATGGAGAGAGAGGTTGGGGGGGCATGGGAGGCGAGTAGTGGTGTTGATGGTGGGCAAAAGCAGGAATGTGAAAATCAGTTACAGAGATACACAAGCTGACTGCTAGGATAGAAAGGATCATATGACTGTAAGACATAGGAGCAGAATTAGGCCATTTGGCCCATTGAGTCTGCTCCTTTTTTCCCCTCTTCAGCCCCACTCCCTGGCCTTCGCCCCATAACCTTTGATGCTGTGTCCAATCAAGAACTATCAATCTCAGCCTTAAATACGCATAACAGCCTGACCTCCAAGCTGCTTGTGGTATCAAATTCCAGATATCCACCACCCCCTCTGGTAAAGAAATTTCTCAGCATTTCTGTTTTAAATGGACACCCCTCTATCCTGAGCCTGTGCCCTCCTCTCCTAGAATCCCCCACCAGGGGAAACATCCTTTCCACATTTACTCCATCTAGGCCTTTCAACATTTGAAAGGCTTCAGTGAGATCTCCCCTCATCTTTCTAAATTCCAGCAAGTACAGACCCAGAGCTATCAAACATTCCTCAGATGATAACTATTTCATCCCCAGAATCATACTTGTGAACCTCCTCAATGCTAGCACATCTTTTCTTAGATAAGGAGGCTGAAGCTGTACACAATACTCCAGTGAGGCGTCACCAGTGCTTTATAAAGTCTCAGCATCACATCCCTGTTCTTGTATTCTAGAACACTTGAAATGAATGTTAACAAGGCATTTGCCATCCTCACCACTGAATCTACCTGTAAGTTAACCTTTAGAGTGTTCTGCACAAAAGCTCCCAAATCCCTTTGCATCTCAGATTTTTGGATTTTCTCCGTTTACAAAATAGTCTACACATTTATTTCTACTACCAAAGTGCATGACCATGCATTTTCCAACATTGTATTTCATTTACCACTTCCTTGCCCATTCTCCTAATCTGAAAATGTCCTTCTGCATCCTACCTGTTTCCTCAACACTACCTGCCCATCCACTAATCTTCATATCATCTGCATACTTAGCAACAAAACATTTATTCCATTATCTAAACCACTAACATGTAGCATAAGAAGTGGTCCCAACACCAACCCCTGCAGAACACCATTACTCACTGGCAGCCAACCAGAAAAGGATACTTTTATTCCCACTCACTGCCTCCTATCAATCATCCAATGCTCTAAACATGCCAGTAACTTTCCTGTAATACCATAGGCTCTTAACTTGGTAAGCAGCCTCATGTGTGGCACCTTGTCAAAGGTCTTCTGAAAATCCAAAAATACAACATCCACTGCATCTCTTTAACTATCCTACTTGTAATCTCCTCAAAGAATTCCAACAGGTTCATCAGGCAAGATTTTCCCTGAAGTAAACCATGCTGATTCTGTCCCATCTTGTCCAGTGTCACCAAGTACTCCACAATTTCACCCTTAACAATTGACTCCAACATCTTCCCAATCACTGGTCTTTAATTTCCTTTCTGCTGCCTTCCTCCTTTCTTAAAGAATGAAGTGACATTTGCAATTTTCCAGTCCTCTGGCACCATGCCAGAGACCAATGATTTTTGAACAATCACTACTAATGCCTGCATAATCTCTATTACTACTTCATTCAGAACCCTAGATTGCAGGTTATCTGGTCTGGTGACTTATGTACCTTTAGGTCTTTCAGTTTTGCATCCTTTTAATAGTAACTACACTCACTTCTCTTCCTTCACACATTATAACATCTGGCACACTACCAGTGTCTTCCACAGTGAAGACTAATGCAAAACTCTCAGTTTGTTCATCTGCTAGTTCATTTAGCTCATCATTTAGTTTATTTCTCTGGCCTCATTTTCTAACGGTCCTATATCTACTCTCATCTCTTTTTTTATACTTGAAAAAGCTTTTTCTCTCCACCTCGATATTGTTTGCTAGGTTGCCTTCATAATTCATCTCCTCCCTCCTAATGATTCTTTTGGTTGCTCTCTATAGGTTCCCAATCCTCTATCTTTCTGCTAATTTTTGCTTTGTTGGATGTCCTCTCTTTTGCTTTTGTATTAGCTTTGACTTCCCTTGTCAGCCATTGTTGTACTATTTTACCATTTGAGTATTTTTTCATTTCTGGAATACATCTATCCTGCACCTTTCTCATTTTCCCCAGAAACTCACACTATTGCTGTTCTGCTGTCATCCCAGCCAGCATCTCCTTCTAAATTACTTTGGCCATCTCATACCACTGTAATTTCCTTTACTCGTCTGAAATGCAGCTACGTCAGACTTTACTTTCTCCCCATCAAATTTCAAGTAGAACTCAATCATATTGAGATCACTGCCTCCTAAGGGTTCTTTTACCTTAAGCTCCCTAATCACCTCCAGTTCATTACATAACACCCAATTCAGTATAGCTGATCCCTTAGTAGGCTCAATGAAAAACTGCTCTAAAAAGCCATCTCGTAGGCATTCAACCAACTCACTCTCTTGAGATCCATTAACAACTTAATTTTCCCAATCTACCTGCATGTTGAAATCTCACAACTGTCATAACATTGCTCTTTTGACACGTCTTTTCAATTCCCCATTGTAATCTGTGTTCCACTTCCCAGCCACTGTCGGGAGGTTTGTATATAACTGCCATCAGGGTTCTTTTACCCTTGCAGTTTCTTGACCCATAAGGATTCAATACCATCCAATGCTATGTCACATCTTTCTACTGATTTGATGCCATTCTTTACCAGCAGAGCCACACCACCCTCCCTGCCTACCTTCCTATCCCTCTGATACAACATGTAACCTTGGACATTCAGCTCCCAACTACAACCATTCTTCACCATCAATTCAGTGATGACCACAACATCAAACCTAACAATCTGTAACAGTGCAACAAGATCATTTACCTTATAGTCCGTGCATTGAGATATAACACTTTGAGTACTCCATTTGCTACCCTTTTTGATTCTGCACTCCTGCCTGGGCAGGGTGAAAAGCATTATCAAGGATGCATCTCACCCTAAGCATGGACTTGTTACTCTCCTCCCATCTGGTAGGCGCTACAGGAGCCTACGCTCCTGCACCAGCAGGCTCAGGAAGAGCTCCTTCCCTGAAGCTGTGACCCTGCTGAACCTCACATCAGAGCGCTAAGCAGTATTGCACCCATATTGTACTATCTCAGTACTTTTATATTTGTATGCTGTAGTACTTACTTTTTATTCACAGTTATTTTGTAAATAACACTATTCTTTTGCACTTTTGGTTAGATGCTAATTGCATTTCATTGGCTTTGTATCTGTACTTTGCACAATGACAATAAAATTGAATCTAATCTAATCTAATGCACTGATACTCACCCTACTGGCTGCAATTTTGCCCGATCCGATGCCTACTTTTCCTGACAGTCTGACTGCAAACTATCTTTGCTCTTCTTTTACCACCTGTACTATCCTGAGTCCCCTCACATGGTTCCCAACAACCCTGCCAAATTAGTTTAAAACCTCCCCAACAGCTCTAACAAACTTGCCTGCAAGAATATTGGTCCTCGTCATTTTCAGGTGCACCTTTGTACAAGTTATACCTCCCCCAGAAGAGATCCCAATGATCCAAGAACTTGAAGCCCTGCCCCCTGCACCAGCTTCTCAGCCATGCATTAATCTGCCAAATCATTCTGTTTCTACCCTCAATAGCACATGGCACAAGCAGCAATCCAAAAAATACTATCTTGGAGGTCCTGCTTCTCAGCTTTCTGCCCAGCTCTCTAAGTTCTCTTTTCAGGACTTCTTTGCTTTTCCTTCCTTTGTCATTGGTACCAGTTTAACTTAGTAGGCAAAGAGGAAGGGTTAGCAGCAGATCAAGTGTCTCTACTTTGAAAGTAAGGAGGTTTAGGAGAACACAGAAGAATAGGAAAGGCACTGAAGGTAAGTAATACTGGTAATAAACATAAAGAGCCAGACAGTTTTAACTTATCAACACAACTTTTCTTCCTACCAACCCTCCGCCCCCTCGCAAACAAATTTTCCCTTAAGGTTTAATCCTGAAACCTTCCCCATGAGTGGGTATAGCCGCAAGGCCATGGAGGCTTGAAATTAGAGTTTTCTTTCTCCTAGATGAGCACCCAACCATGGCTGACGAGCTCTACCTGCCCGAAAGAGGGACCTTAAGGTATGTAAATTATTAGGTAGATAGTAGGAAAATTTTTCTCACAGCAGAGGTGCTCAAAGTTCAAGGACACAAGCTTAAGGTAAGAGACAAGAGGTCTAAAGGATCCAAGGAAGATTACTTTCACCAAGAGACTGATTTGTATCTGGAAAACACTACCTGAAGGGGCGATGAGAGCAGGCATTCTGACAAAATTTAAGAAATACATAGATGAGCACTTGAATTCTATAGGATACTACAACCTAATGCTGGTAAATAAGATGTGAATAGATGAATATTTGGTAGTTGTTATGGACATGGTGAGCCAAAAGGGCTTGTTGCTGTGCTGTATGAATGCCACAATGGTAGATACAGGTAAAAACCTCATACAGTGCCTATAAAAAGTATTCACCGTCCCTAGGAAGTTTTCCTATTTTATTCTCTTACAACATTGAATCACAATGGATTTAATTTGGCTTTTTTTGACACTGATCAATGGAAAAAGCCTCTTTTGTATCAAAGTGAGAACAGATCTCTTCAAAGTGATTGAAATTAATTACAAATTACAGCAGCCCAAATCAGCACTGGTGCAACCAACTAGTTTTAGAAGTCACATCATAATTAGTTAAATGGAGATCTGTTTTTGGAGACCTGTGTGCATTCAAGGTGTTTCAATTGATTGTAGTAAAAACTTGTATCTAGAAGGTCCAACTGCTGGTGAGTCAGTATCCTGGCAAAATCTACACCATGAAGACAAAAGAACACTCCAAACATCACAAAAAGGTTACTGAAAAGCACAAGTCCCAAGATGGATACAAGAACATTTCCAAGACACTGAATATCCCTTGGATACAGTTAAGCCAATCATCAAGAAATTGGAAGAATATGGCACAGATGTAAATCTGCCTAGAGCTGTCCATCCTCAAAAACTGAATGACCATGCAAGAAGAGGACCAGTGAGGGAAGTCACCAAGAGACTTATGACAACTCTGGAGGAGTTACAAGTTTCAGTGGCTGAGATGGAAGAGACTGCGTATACAACAACTGTTGCCTGGGTGCTTCACCAGTTGCAGCTTTATGGGAAAGAGAAAGCCACTGTTTAAAAAAAAAACACCTGAAATCTTGGCTAGAGTTTCCCAGAAAGCAAGTGGGAGATTCTGAAGTCAACTGGAAGGTGGTTCTAAGGTCTGATTAAACCAAAATTGAGCTTTTTGGCCATCAGACTGAACATTATGTTTGGCATAAGCCAAACACCACACATCATCAAAAACACATCAACCCTACCATGAAACATGATGGTGGCTGCATCATGCTGTGGGGTGTTTCACTGCAGCAGGCTCTGGAAAGCTTGTGAAGGTAGAAGGTAAAATTAATGCAGCAAACTACAGGAAAATCCTGAAGGAAAACCTGATGCAATCTGCAGAAGAACTGCGACTTGGGAGATTTGTATTCCAGCAAGACAATGCCGCCAAACATAAAGCCAAAGCTACTTGGGAATGGCTTAAAAACCACAATGTCCTGGAGTGGCCAAGTCAGAGTCCAGATCTCAATCCAATTGAGAATTTGTTGCTAGACTTGTAAAGGGCTGCTCACTCACAATCCCCATGCAATCTGCCAGAGCTTGAGCAGTTTTGTAAAAGGAATGGGGGAAAATATGGCAGGTGTGGAAAGCTGATAGAGTTCTATCCACCAGACTCAAGGCTGTAATTGCTGCCAAAGGTGTATCTACTAAATACAGACTTGAAGGGGTGAATACTTATACTATCATTTATTTGTGTTTTATATTTGTAATTAATTTAAATCACTTTGTAGCAATCTGTTTTCACTTTGACACAAAAGTCTTTTTCTGTTGATCATGTTAAAAAAAAGACAAATTCAATCCACTGTGATTCAGTTTTGTAAAATAATAAAACATGAAAACTTCCAAGGTGGCTGAATACTTATTATAGGCATTGTGCGTAAAAGTGGAGTAACATCATGAGAGATTCAATATGAGTGCACACAAACAAACAAACAGAATACATAGAAAATGTGTAACCTCCTAAATTTTACACAAGGTATTCATTACATATTCCTTGTTAACTTGTATGACTGAAATATTCCAAAATCTACATTTGCCTGGAAGAATATCAGCAGACTTATTAAAATCAATGACATTTTGCTCATCATCTTATTGATTGTTCTCTTTCCATGACATCTTACTTTATTATTTTTTAAAGATTTCGTTCATTTGACTGTGTAATGAACCAGATTTGATTAAGGAGCTTAAGGTAAAAGAACAATTATGAGAACAATTAGCGATCATAATATGATATAATTCATCCTACAATTTGAAAGGGAGAAGCTAAAGTCAGATGTATCACTATAACAGTGGAATAAAGGGCATGAGAAAGCAGCTTGCCAAAGTTGATTGGAAGGGGGCATTAGCAGAGATGATGGCAGAACAGCAATGGATGGAGTCTCTGGGAGTAATTGGGAAGGGACAAGATAAATACATCCCAAAGGTGAAGAAGTATTCTAAAGAGAGGATGAGGTAACCATGGCTGATATGGAAAGTCAAAGACAGTATAAAAGGAAAAGAGGGCATATAACATAGTAAAAATTATTGGGAAATTAGAGGATTGGGAAGTTTTTCAAAACCGAAAAAAGGCAATTAAAAAACCATAAGGAAAGGAAAGATGAAATACAAAGGTAAGCTAGCTGATAATTTGAAGGAAGATAGCAAAATATTTTTCTGATATATAAAGAGTAAAAAAGAGGCAAGAGTGGATATTGGACCACTGGGAAATGACACTGGAGAGGTAGTAATGGGGGCAAAGAAATGGCGGACAAACTTACTAAGTATCTTGCGTGATGAAGACATTAGCAGTATGCCAGAAATTTGAGAGTGTCAGGGAGCAGGAGCGAATGCTGTTGCTATTACTAAAGAGAAAGTGTTTGGGAAGCTCAAAAATCTGAAGGTAGCTAAGTCACCTGGATCAGCTGGAATATACACCAGAGTTCCGAAAGAGATAGGAGAAGAGATTGTGGAGGCACTAGTAGTGATCTTTCAAGGATAGTTCCAAAAGACTGGAAAGTTTCAAATGTCACTCCACTATAAGAGAGGGGAGGCAAAAGAAAGGAAATTATAGGTCCGTTTGCCCAACTTCAGTGGTTGGGAAGTTGCTGGAGTCCATTATTAATGATAAGGCTTTGGGCTACTTGGTGGTACATGATAAAATAGGCTGAAGTCAGCATGGCTTCCTTAAGGGCAAATCTTACCTGGCAAATCTGTTGGAATTCTTTGAGAAAATGACAGGCAAATAGACAAAAGAGAGTCAGTGGATGTGGTTTATTTGGACTTTTAGAAAGCCTTGACAAAATGCCGTATATGAGGCTGCTAAGCAAGCTAAGAGCTCTTGGTATTACAGGAAAGCTAACAGCATGTATAAAAGATTGGCAGGAGGCAAACAGCAGGAATAAAGGAGCCTTTTTCTGGTTGGCTGCCAGTGACTAGTGGTGTTCTGCAAGCATCAGTTTTGGGACTGCTTCCTTTCATGTTATATGTCAATGATTGGCATGTTGGAATTGATGGCTTTGTGGCTAAGTTTGTGGATGATACAAAGATAGGTCACGGTAGTGTTGAGGAAGCAGGGAGACTACAAAAGGACTCAGACAGATTGGGTAAATGGACGAAGTGGCAAATAGAATACAGTTTATGGAAGTGACGGTCATGCATTTTGGTAGAAGGAATAAAGGTGGAGACTATTTTGTAAACAAGGAGAAAATTATAAGACTTCATGCAGGATTCTCAAAAGGTTAACTTACAGGTTGAGTCTTTGGCAAGTAAGGCAAATAGAATGTTAGCATTCCTTTCAAGTCTAGAATATAAAAGCAAAGATGGAATGCTGAGGCTTTATAAGGCATTGGTCAGACCACACTTCAAGTACTGTGCGCAGTTTTGTGCCCCTTATTTAAGGAAGGATGTGCTGGCATTGGACAAGATCGAGAAGAGGTTCACGAGAATGATTCTGGGAATGAAAGGGTTAACATATGAGGAACATTTGATGACTGTGGGCCTGTACTTGCTGGAGTTTAGAAGAATGGAGGAGGTGTGGAATCTCCGTTCTTATTGAAATGTATCGAATATTCTAAAGCCCAGATAGAGTGCATGTGGAGAGGATACTTCCTATAACGGATGAGTCTAGGTCCAGAGGGCACAGCCTCAGAATTGGGGGACATCATTTAGAATAGAAATGAGAAGGGATTTCTTTAGCCAGAGGGTACTGAATTTGTGGAATTTATTGCCACAGAGAGCTGTAGAACCCAAGTCACTGAGAATATTTAAAGTGGAGATTGATAGGTTCTTGATTGGTCAGGGTATCAAAGGCCATGTGGTGAAGGCAGGAGAATGGGGTTGAGAGAGATAACAAATCAGCCATGATGGAATGGCGGAGCAGACTCAGTGGGGCGAATGGCCTATTTCTGCTCCTGTATCTTATGGCCTTATGGACAGTTTTTGGTCCGTGATTAACTCTGCTCTAATCCTGCTGTATTACTCTCTGTCTTGCCTCACTCCTTTTAATGACTGCTTTAGCTCTAAATTTATAGGTCATATTCTCATAATTATTGCTTTAACTCTACGGTTACTACACAAGAGCAAATACAAAATGCAGCACTGTATATAGCTCATGTCCAGAAGGCTGTTGGCATTGACGGTGATGGTGGTAAGGACATTCAAAGATGGGGCTTTCAAACTGAGGTGGTTGTAATCAGTAACAAAGAGAAGGGATAATCACCACAAAGTGAATCAATTACTCCAACAAAATCTATTTTCTCCAAATGAGTTATGTTTTAATTGCTTTCATTCGCAGTAATTGAATGTGGCAGTAATGGAAAATATATTTTGGCTTTCTTATTTAAAATAAATTACTTCAACCAGAAGTAAGGGTGAGCTTTTGCCACTAACCCTTCACAACACACAAAATGCAGCTTAAAATAAAATATCAGCAATCAGGAGCATCTGATATTCTCCTATGAGTCATTGCTCATAGTGAGAAATAAAATGGCTCTCTCAATATAGATTTGATTTTAAAAGGCCAACTAGAAATACCTGACAGATCTATTATACAACAACCGTCAGAAGAGTGGAACACTCAATAGGAAATGTCAGTGAGGAGGAGGAGCAGGACCAAATCCAGAGCACTAACAGGCTTTAAATGATACAGCATAATAGGCACTTACTATCTAGTGACAAATATATACATAAACAAATCATCTAAAACGTGACTCCATATTACATTTTGGTATTATTTTAGCAGGTTTTAAATCCATACAATGATGTTAAATAATGTCTGCCTGACAAAACCAAACTCATTTGATATTTTACAGATAGCTATTCTGAATGCGGCTAGTATTTTCTCTCAATTACAATTAAGTGCTCGTCATCCTTAAATGCAACTTGCGTAATTAACTCTATGACTTCAGGACTAAAAGGGAATGATGTCACTGTTCATCCTAATATCCTATCAGAATATTATACATTATTGCTGCCAGCTGATGATAATGATCTGAGTATAAAATCAAAAAGCAACATTACTGAATATTTATAAAGCAGTTGGCTTAATAGTTAGTGAACTCACTTTACATCCAGAGTCAAGTCATAGATCATCCTCCCATTAACTAATTAACAGGAGCTTGTTCAGATAATGGAACCTTTTACAGGAGCAGCAGGAAAGCAGATATCATCTAATTAGCTTCTGCCAGCACATTAGTTGATGTTTAAATTATACAAGGCAAGAGCCCTCTGTTGCATTTCTCTGGCCTAGTTTAAGTCAGGTAAAGATCTGCATGACATGTTGCCTCCATTTATAAAGCACCTCATTTTGTCAAAATATTGTAAAGTCATGACCAACATATGCGACTCCAGACATTAAATATGGCTGACTTTTAAATGGCCCAGCAAAGCACAAAGCTGGGAAAGTAGTTGGGAGGTATCAGGATGGAGAATTAGTGAAGGCCTCGTCAGCAACATCTACATACTGTGAACAAAGAGCCAAAACTAGATTGTATCACTTAATTTGAACTAAAACCTCATGTTGTGCTGATGGCATTCTGCATTAGGGCTATCATGCTTAAGGATGATATTTGCAGCATAAGCCTCATTTGCTTGTTCACAAAGATGTAAAGTATGAGGTTCTTAATTTCCAACCATCACCAATTGAGAAAAGGTAATCATAATCACCTTTACTATTGGTGGATGTTTGCATGCAAATCCGTTGCAGGTATTTGAATGGCTCAAGTAAGAACACAAATTATAAAGGAAACACGAGTGAATCTGTAGATGCTGGAAATAAATAAATAAAAGATGCTGTCTGGCCTGCTGAGTTCTGCCAGCATTTTGTGTTTTTTACACAAATTATAAAATTTGTTTAACCATGTTCTCCAAAATCTTTTGGAGTCACTATACCACATGTTCGATGATCTTGCCCTTAAGTATAATGGAAATAAATAATTGTTACATTCATTTGAATTGTTCTCAATACACTAAAAAAATAAACAGGCTAACTTAAGTTTTCAATATTAAATATGGCACTGATTAAAATAAAGACTCAAATTTCTTGCAAGACAAGGATTCAAAATTCCCAAATTGAACATTCATATTATAAATAAATGGGAATTAAAACAGAGCTTTTGCAGACAAATGGCTGAAATTATGTCATATGTTAACAGGAACGATGATTGCAATGAAAACCATATAACATAAAAAATGCTGGAGGAACTCAGCAGGCCAGGCAGCAAATGTGGAATGGAATAAGGACTCAATATTTTGGGGTAAAACCCTTCACCATGACTGGAAAGGAAGGTGGAAGAAGCCAAAATAAGAAAGTAGGGTGGGGAGGGAAGGGGAATGTATGTAAGCTGAAAAGCGTTAGGTAAAACCAGGTGAGGGGGAAGGTAGGTAGGTGGGGGAATGAGGTGATTTCCATAAATGCTGCCTGACCTGCTAATCTTCTCCAGCATTTTGTGTGTGTTAGTCTGGATTTCTAGCATCTGCAGAATCTCTTGTGCTTATGAAAAGCATAAATGGCTTTTAGTAACATTTAAATTAGTAAATGGATATGATGGAGGATAAGTTTGTTTACATCCCAAAAAGAAACCTTACTTTTCAGTTAAATGACCTATTTTCAAAATATTTTGTCATTGCATTTGTAAAGATCAGAGATACTTTCAGCATCTTTAAGATAAAAGGTAATGTAAGTGTTGAGCCATCTGCAGCAAACGTGCATTACAAGTACAGGATCAGAACACAATATGCCACAGTTCTAACTGTCTGCATATGTTCATAATCACAAGAGATTCTCCAGATGCTGGAAATCTTGAGGAACACACACAAAGTGCAGGAAGAACTTAGCAGGTCAGGTAGCATCTATGGAGAGGAATAAATAACATCTTGGGTCAAGACCTATGTTCACAGTATTATTTTAAACACAAATTATAATGTTTTCTTTTATGGTTATCAGTCAACTTAACTCCCAAGGTGGTATTCAAACTTACTAGTTGGACTTGGCATTCCAGAGTAAGCATCTGTGTCTTCCAGCTCCAAAGTAATCAGACCATGGTTTGGGAGATGATGTCTTCCAGTGGCTGAACCAGTAAATGGTGTTCCCCCGTTCTCTTCTACACTGAATTGCTGTATATTCACGCTGTTTAATAGTGGTGATACCAAAGGATGGCTGTAATTTTATGTACATTAGAGTCAAAAAACACTTTCCATGAGAAATCAAACAAAACTTGTGAATTATGTGTCTTAAAAGTTATCAAATAGTTGGTGGTAGTCATATAAAAGTTAAGTGAATGAATCTTTGCAAACCTCTGAACCAAGCTTTTCAGTTTATCTCAGTTTGGTAACATTTAATTTCCAATGAACAGCACTTAAGTCAACCAAAGATTTTCATAGGGTGGAATACAAAATGAACAAACAGATCAGAAGCAAGATTGGGCGACATGATGCTGCTTAACCACTTATCGACCAAGACTGGCCTGAAAATAACCTCAACACAATATTCCTGTCTTTAACAGTAATTTTTTTGTCACCCTGCATACAATAATTTAGTTACGTAACTCTTAAATATATTTAAAGTATTTGATCCTATGAGGAAGAAAGTTCCAAACACTTGCAATATTCAGAAAATATTTCACTTCATTCTGGTCATAAATCAATGACCCCTCAATGTGACTCCAGTTCTAAACTTTTCCACAAGGAGACATTCCCGTTTACATACACCCTCAAGATCTTGTGTTTCTATCAAGATCTCAGTCACCTTTTGTAAACTCCAATGGATACAAACCTAACCTGGTTAACCTTTTCATGTAAGACCATTGGCCTATTAATCTTACCTGAACCAATGCAATTACATCGTACATACTAGCCTATATTAAAAAAAAAAATCAAATCATCCACTCAGATCCATCTGCACTCAAAACCCTGCAATCTTTCAATGTTCAGATAACGTGGTTCTTTATTTTTCCAGCCAAAATGGATAATCTCACATTACCTGGAGATTACACAATTTTGAATCATCATTAAAATCACTGAGGAATATTCTTGGAAAAGCAGGATATGATGATGTAACTATTCACAAAGATGTTCTCTGAATGGCACAGTGACATTTTTAAAACCATGAAGACAGACATTTGTAATATCTTGCCCAAAAGGTAGGAATACAAACAGTACAGTATCCTCTAGCATTTCATATGGAAGGCGATGTAACAGATTTCAGTTTGATTCCTCCCTCATCGAGCTACGAACATAGCTCTCATTCACATTCTGAGAGTTTCTGCTCCCCCACATAAGAAAAGTACACATACAAATTTCCATACTTCAATGATAGTTCTATAAGTGATGCCACCTTAATATTAAAAAAAATCCCCAGGGCCATGGAGAAAGAACAGGAGTTTAGAATTAAATGAAAAGCTTACAAAGGGATGGCAGAGGCACATTGGGCCAAGAAATCTTCTTTGGTGCTATATAGTAACTGATCCTCAGCTTCCTGAACTAATAGCTAAATAATTTTGGAGTAAAACACAATGTTCAACTACAACTTATCTTTAGGTATTATTGAGAATTAAGCAGCTTTAATATGCAGATTATCAGTTAACCAGTTAGGAAATAAATTCCTTTACTTGCCATTCTTCCTCAAATCAAAAAATAATAAAACATAGAAAGTGCTATCTGGTCTACTGACCTGTAGCAGCTCTTTTAAAATGCTATCCAGTTTAGTTCCACATGACTTCCATTTCATCATGACCCTACAATAGTTTCTTTGCTAATTATTTATGTAATTTGCCTCTGTAAGTCAATTTTGAATTGAGCCATCACTCTTTTGGGCTGTTCTAGGAGAGTAATAGCAACCTAATCTGAAAATGAATTTTGCCTAATTTCTCAGATTATTTTGTGAATTACTCATAGCTAAACCTACATTCTCATTCACAGCACCAGTGCTGTTAGAAGCAATTTCTCTGTTTTAACAAAATCCTTCAAAATTTTGAACTCTTGGAACAAACAGTTTCATTCAGTGTTCCTAAGTTAAAACAGTGCTTGGAGATACAAAAAGATTGCTGACCTGAAACATCAACATCTACTTGTCTCCATAGATGGCACTTGACCTGCTGAGTTCCTCGGCAGTTTGTTTTTACTTAAGACTGTTTTTGCCTTATCTACCTGAGGAGAATAATCCCAGTTTCCTTTCACGAGCACAACTACTCTTGTTCTTCTTTCTGGTACCAATTACTAAGTAGGGAAGTACTGGTATTAATTTTTTTCCATCTCTCCTCAGATATTGCTTGACCTACTGAGTGTTTTCAACATTCTGTTTTCTCCCCCTTTATCAAATTCCAGGCTATTAATGTATTTTAAAAAAACACACCAGTTGCACTGTGGGCAAAACAATGTATTTGGCACCAGTCTCCAAAAATAAGTTTACTGTTATTTTCTGCTTTCTGTCTCTCAGTCAATGTTGTATCCAATAACAAGTTACATTTTCAGTGAAAATGAAAACAAAATTGCTGATTTAGGAAATATGAAATATAGGGAGAAAATGCAAAACAATGCCCAGCAGATCACGTCGAATCTATGGGAAGAGAAACAAAAGTTAACATTTCAGGTTAAAGACCCTTTATCAGAACTGGCAAAATCTTTCAAGTACAAAGAAATATCTCTACTGCCTTTCCCTCATTGACACACACTCCTCAGGTACCATTTATTTTTAAAGCATTAACATCTCAAATTCTTCCTACCATATCACAGGGTTTATCCATTACATTTTTGAAAGTGAGCAAGATTTGAAATGTGTATTTTTCTGAGACAGATTGTATATGCAAGGATTCAGACCTAAATATGCTAAATTCCTACGCCACGACCATAAGCCTCAAGGTACACCCTATTTAAACAAGTTGATATTTTTCTACTTTGAACAGTGAATCTGCTATTTTTAACCTATCCAATTTCTCAATTGCCACCTCCTCTTGACTTTCACAGCATCACCTCCATTTAGACTGATGTAATGAACCATTTAAAAATTCAAGTGCTCTCTGCCTCCACAAGATCACCAAGCCTGGAATCAACACCATTCATACTTTGACTGACACTGAAATGCTTCTGCATTCTATTTTGTTACTTTACTTTGATATATTCTTCATCTCTTTTCCTCTTTCATATTTCCCTATAATTCCTGTACGCAGCTTGATTTTCTACTGTATTAGTCTCTGCTTATCTTTGAATATCCGGTTTTTAAAAATGAATATAATCACAACTAATAACTATTTATCATTATAAAAGAGCAGTCAGTATCAACAACTTAACAGTGTACATGCATTTAACTTCTTTAGCAGGCTCAGAACCTCCCAGGTACTTTACCAGAATCTGAGAAGATAAAATATGGCATTAAGGTGAACAAAGATATTCAACAAGAAAGCAACAAGTTTTAAGGGCTGTCTCATGAGACATGATGCAGGTAGTGAAATGGCAAGGTTTACAAGGAAATTCCAGAATTGAGTCCTTTGACATCAGAAGGCAAAATTACCAATGGTAATGAAATGAAAATTATAAATGCCCAGAACTTAAATAGTCTGGAAGATTGTCGGGCTGTTGGTGGTAGTGGAATTGGGGGGGGGGGGGGGGCGGGGGATGCAATTCCTTAGGATAACTCAGACAGAAATATAAATTTTTAAATCAATGTGTTATTGGACAAAGATCAGTGATTCATGGCACATTGCTCAATATCTGAAGAGCACGCAAACAAGATATGTGCAGTTAGAAATGTAAATGTGCTTCCAAAGGAGGGAAAGGGTGGGTGGCTCATAACTTTTAAAGCCCAATGGAGAAAATGACAAGCTACTAATTATATTTTACCACTGACTAGAATGGTTATGCTCATGAATGCATATTTGTTGCACTAGTATAAATGTGTTACTTTGACTAAGCCTGGTCAAAATTACAGCACTTAGTGCCGCAGCCTTCTTTCAGCAGAAGGTTTTACAGTGAATGGAAAAAAACAACGATCCAAAATCAATGCAGGATAAAACCATGAATATGTACTATGCTCATATTTTTCATATTCTTGTCTTGCAACATTTAACATTATGTTTAAATTTTGTATCATTATCTATATAAACATCCAACATTCAGTGTCATGAGTGTTCTCACACATTTTTATTTCTGTTTTAGCTTGAATTTTTTTTAAGATTGGGTACTTCTGGCCATCATTTATTGCTTATCACTTGATGGTACCAGCAACAGTTTCATTTTCCACTGCTGCCTGTCAGGAGTGTGTACGCTCTCCCCGTGACTGCATGAGATTCCTCCGGTTTCCTCCCAAAGACGTATGGGTTTGTCTGTTAATTGGTCACATGGGTATAATTAGGTGGTACGTGCCCATTGGGTCAGAAGGGCCTGTTACGCTGTTATAAATCTCTAAATCTAAAAATCCAGTATTGGGGCTTTATATAAAAGCAAATTAGTGCAGATGTTTAAACTCTAAAATAAATTAGACAGACTTCATTTAAATTTAGATGATACAGTTATATGACACACAGATTGGGAAAGAGAATAAAATGAATGAAATTGAATGTGGTGTTACATGAGGCAGATTAAATTACAAATTAAAGTGACAATGGAGCAAGGTTAAAGGTAGTGATAATGGGACAAATGACACAACATATTAGCCTGTTCATATTGTAAATAGGGAAGAAGAATCTTTATTTTCCTTTGGTAATTTCAGGTATTCAGGGGGACGTAATGATACTTGAAACATGAACAAAAATAAGTTGAAAATGATAAATACTGTTGCTCAATCCTGCAATGAACCTCAGAACATTTTAAGAAGCAAAGGACAGAAAGGTCAGAGTATGAGTGGGAGAGAGAATTAAAGAGATAAATAGCTGGGATCCAGAGTCATATGTAAACTAAATGGAGCTGTTCCAATTACTGCTTTGTCCCCCAGTTTAAAGAGATAATTAGTAACCAACACAATATATAAAATTGAAAGTAGATCATGTTATTATTTCCCCTGGAAAGTGAATTTTAGGCATGGAAAGTATAAAGGGAGAAGCAGAGATGACAGGTATTGCATCTCCTGCAGGTTTGAACAAGGCGCCATAGTAAGAACAGTGGGTAAATCGAGAAGGTAACTAATGCCTCACAAAAGGAACATTATGTGCAAACTGTTGGAAAGTGAGGTCCGGGAAAGAAATGCTTTGTGGTGCCACAAGGTTAGAAGTGTTAAAATTTAGGAGAATAATCCTCCAGCTGGATTTGAAATCAGATGTTGAGTAAGGGCAGGGAAAAAACTACTTTGGTCCTCAACATAAGGAGAAAATAAAAAATAGTTCAGTAATCGTACCAAATTAAAGGGCCTGCCTTGCAACCATGCTGGATTGGAATCCTCAGCTGAGGGTAAAAAGGAGTGGGGAAAAATCAGAGGGTAAGTATAAAATAGAAATTGCTAAAGTACTCAGCAGACCAGGCAGCATCTGTGGAGAAAGAAAAAGCATAGGAGGTATGTTTCTACGAGCATGATGTTCTCAAAACTGAGAAAGATAGAGCATAGAAGAAGATAAAAATATTAAAACTTTGCTTGTACTGATAAAAATAATGTCAATAACATGAAATGTTAAGGCTGCTCCTCTTTACAAATGCTGGTGAGTGCAGAATCAGGCATTCAGATGACATTCTCAGAATAGATGTGATGGAGGAAGAGAAAATGAGTAAATGGAACAAAGTTTTTACAAGAACTGGTGTGGGAAGGAATGTAGTTGTGGAAGTCAATGGATACTAATTACTAGTTTATCTCCTGAAAATGGAGAGGGCAAAATCAAACTGAAGAAACAGACAATGATCAAGATTAGCAAACAGTGAAAATTGGCTGCAAAAGTTTATGAATTGTTCTAGTTCAGAGGTTGAACAAGAAATGATACTGATATAAACATCAATGCGCAGAAGAAAGGGGTGATGAAGCAACCCGTGTAGGACTGAAAAATTGCTTCACGTATTCCACAAATGGACAGGCACAGCAGGTATTTTAAAGCTCCGCCAAGTCACAGAAGTTGTTCAAGGGAAGGCAAAAGGGCTCATATAATTTTAATGGGCTATGTTGGTTCACATGGGCTACTGGTGGTCACCAAAATACCCACTGTTCACCACTATATCCAGGGATCATGACAGGGAAGTCTGCCCCTCAAGTAAAATTCTGTAAGTGTGATTATATCATGCTTAACTAGTCTTTGGGACAGCACTCCCAATTTATTCACAGATGTTTGAAAAGAATTGTGCAAGGTATTTGCTTGGTCCAAATTTAATTCCAAGGTTAACACCAGGTGGTCTGACTGATTTTTAAAAAATAATTTTGAGCAACTCAAAGATATGTGTTTAGCCTGCTGCTCTACTCTCTCTACACTGATGATTTTGTGGCTAGGCACAGCTCAAACACATTTATAAATTCGCCGAAGATATAACTGTTGTTGGCAGAATCTCAGGTGGTGATGAGGAGGAATACAGGACTGAGATAGATCGGTTGGTTGAGAGATGTCGCACTGACAACCTCAGTAAGACTAAGAAACTGATTATGGACTTCAGGAAGGGGAAGTCAGGAGAACACACATTAGCACAAAGATCAGCAGTGGAAAGGATGAACAGTTTCAAATTCGTGAATGTCAACATTTCTGAAGATCTATCTTGGATCCAACATACTGATACAACAACGAAGGGGGAAACTAGCAGCTGTATTTCATTATGTGTTTGAGGAGATTTGGTATGTCACCAAAGACTCATGCAAATTTGTACCGTGGAGAGCATTCTAACTGGTTGCAGTACCACCTGGTACAGAGGTGCCAATACACAGGATCAGAAAAGGCTGCAGAGGGACGTAAACTTAGCCAACTCCATCATGATTTCCCCCACTATTAAGAACATCTTCAATAGGCAGTGCCTCTAAAAGGCGGCATCTATCATTAAGGACCCTGCCACTCAGGATATGCCCTTTTCTGATTACTACCATCAAGGAAGAGGTACAGGAGCCTAAAGACACACGCTCAATGTTTTAGGAACGGCTTCTTCCCCTCCACCGTTAGATCTAAATGGATAATAAATCTGTGACCACTACCTCACTATCTTTGCACTACTTATTTTTTTACATATATGTTTCTTAGTGATCTTATAGTGCTTTAATTTCAATGCATTGCAACGTGACGCTGCTGCAAAACAACTAATTTCATGATGTACACACAATGGCCACTTTATTAGCTACACCTTTCTAGTACTGGGTAGGACTCCCTTTGATCAAAGAACAGCCTGAATTCTTCGTGGCATGGATTCAACAAGGTGCTGGAAACATTCCTTAGAGGTTCTGGTCCCTGTTGATATGATAACATCATGTAGTTGTTGCAGATTTGTCGGCTGCATATTCGTGCTGCGAATCTCCCGTTCCACCACATACCAAAGGTGCTCTATTGAATTGAGATCTAGTTCCACCACATCTCAAAGGTGCTCTGTTAGACTGAGATCTAGTGACTGTGGAGGCCATTTAGTACACAGGACTCATTGTCATGTTTGTGGAACAAGTCTGAGATAACATGCGCTTTGTGACATGGCATGATATTTGCTGGAAGTAGCCACTAGAAGATGGGTAGACTGTGGCTATTAAGTGTTGCACATGGTCAGCAACAAAATTCAGGTAGGCTGTGGCATTTAAACAATGCTCAGTTAATATTAAGGGGCCTAATGTGTGACAAGAAAACATGCCTCACATCATTACACCACGAGTACCAGACTCAACCATTGACACAAGGCAGGATGGATCTACGGATTCATGTTGTTTATGCCGAATTCTAACCCTAGTACCTGCATGCTGCAACAGAAATCGAGATGCATCAGACCAGGTGATATTTTTCCAATCTTCATTGTCCAGTTTTGGTGAGCGTGTGGTCATTGTAGTCTCAGTTTCCTGTTCTTAGCTGACAACAGTGAAAGCCAAGTCTGGTTGTCTGCTGCTGTAGCCCATCTACTTCAATGTTTGATCAGTTGTGTGTTCAGGGATGCTCTTCTCACACCACTGTTGTAAGGCATGGTTATTTGAGTTACTGTTGAATTTCCTGTCAGCTTGAACCAGTCTGGCCATTCTCCTCTGACCTCTCCCATTAACAAAGTGTTTCTGCCCATAGAAATGCCACTCTGTTTTGTTTAGTTTTTCACACCGTTCTGTGCAAAATCTAGAGATGGTTGTGCATGAAAATCCTTGGAGATCAGCAGTTTGTGAGATACTCAAATCACTCTGCCTGGCACCAACAATCATTCCATGTTTAAACTCACTTAATTTCCAAGATGGTGGCGCGACGCAGCTTGCAGCAGCTACTCCAGAGCTGATTATCTGTTATTTGTGAAGTGGGGTGCCGTGCGCAATCATAATCGATTGAAAACGGACATGGGAGCACAGAGGAACATCAGAAAATCTCCAGGAAGACCTTCTTCGTTGCTGCTGCTGCTGTGAGGTCCGGGACTCTGCTGGGAAGAACAAGCCCCCAGTCCTCGGGGTCACGTTGCTGATGGCCATTGGCAGGGCCGTCTTAATACGCTCGGCAGAGGATGGTGCTCGGAGAAGCTGTGCCGGAGGGGATGGTCGTTGGCTCGGAGGTTCAACAGACTCGGAGTCCGCTGCAGTCAAGTCGCTTTTGGTGTGTGCTGCGTCTGCGAGGCTGGGTTCAACGGAGCTTTCATTGTGTGCTGCGTCTGCGAGGCTGAGTCGGGCGACGCCGTGGAAGTCCACAGCGGGGGTATTCCCTTCTGCCACCTGCATGGGATGGCGAGTCTGTCAGGACCCTGGGGACTTGTGGAAACTGTGTGGTGGTTTCTTTTGAACTTACAGTCCTTTAACATCTTTGGACTATTTTTACTGTGCCTATGGTCTGTTTTTTTAATCAATTATGCTATTGTTTGCACTGTTGTAACTATATGTTGTAATTATATGGTTTTGTGCAGGTCTTGTAGCTTTAGTTTTTGGTCTTGTTTGTCTGGTGGATTTGGAGCTCCTTTCCGGGGAACGCGCTAAGACGGTAGCGCGATATTAATACGCAGCAGCCTCTCTGGACTCTGGACTGGGGATTGCCAAACGTTATGTGGATTTTCTGGTGTAGTCTGTTTTGTCATATGCTTTTGTGATATCATTCTGGAGGAACGTTGTCTCATTTTTAACTGCATTGCATTTGTGGTTTCTAAATGACAATAAACTGAATCTGAATTTCTGAATCTGAACTTCTATCACATTTCTTCCCAATTGTGATGTTTGGTCTGAACAACTGAACCCCTTGACCAGGTCTGGATACTTTTAGGCATTGAGTTGCTGCCACAAGATTGGCTGATTAGATATCTGCATTCTAGTAGTTCCAATTTCCCACAAACATACCTGTACTGGCTTTAAACATGTTTTCTAAATACTCAACATAACCGCCAAAACCCTGCCTGCAACCCAATAAAAAAACACATTCACTTCTGTTTAGCCAAGACAGCATATGCTTTCCTAACTGCTCTCTCAACACATCTGCCACTTTCACAGATTTATGCACATCTACATATTCTGCACACACTTTAGAACTGTGCTATTTCACCTCCATTGCTTCTTCTTGTTCTTTTTTTGTTAAAATGTATAACTTTACATTTCTCAATTAAGTCCCATCTGCCACTTGTCATCCTTTGTTCAATCTTCCACTTGAGCACATGCACATGTATCTTTGAATTCCCAGAGTCTGCTGGCTTCAGTTGGTAATGATTTAGGTTGTTCCCATATTGGATTAGTGGACTCCCTATGGAGTACAACAGCGCAGTACAGACTTCAATATTTTATAGCTTTCAAGCTGGGGCATTTTTCCCACTGAACCTACTTCATCTTAAACCTGCACATAAGAGCCCAACTGAAATCAATGGAAATGAAAATATGCCAAGACAACTGGACGCATCTTTCTTATTTAGAATCATGAAGTCGTACAGCATGGAAACAGGTCTGTCTATCCAACTGGTCCATTGTATCAAGATGCTAATCTACGGTAGTCCCATCTGAGAACATTTTGCATATAGCCTTTTAAAAATTTACCATTCATGTACTCTCCAATGATTTTTCCTCTGTGTAAAATAAAATGTTTTATTCCAATTAACACCCGATTTAACCCTAAACTTATCACGGGACAATTTACAATGACCAGATTATCTTACTAACTAGTACATCTTTGGACTGTGGGAGGAAACTGGATAACCCAGAGTAAACCCATACATTCCATGAAGAAGATGCACAGACTCCTTACAGATGACATCAAATTTGAACTCCTAACTTCGATAGCCTGAGCTGTAATAACATTGTGCTAACCACTATGCTACCACAGTGCCTCCAGTTCCTAGTAAATCTTTCCCCTCTCATCTTAAGCCAATGTTTTCGAGTTCTTAATTCTCCAGTTCTAAGAAAAAAAACACAAGTGCATTCACTCTATCTATGCTCCTCATAATTTTATACACATCTGTAATATCACCTCTCAGTCTCCTAATCTCCAGGGAAAACAATCTAAGCCTGTTCAATCTCTCCCTATAATTCAGTCTCGTAAGTTCTGGCAACATCTATGTAAATGTTTTCTGCTCTCTTTCCAGTTTAATAACAACTTTCCTTTAGGAGGGTGATCAGAGCTGAACACATTACTCCAAGTGTGGATCATCAGTGTCTAGTACACCTGCAATATTATCTCCCAACTTCTATACTCAATGTCCTGACTGATGAACACCAGCATGCTACAAACCATTTTCAGCTTGTGACTCCACTTTCAGGGCAACATACCTGAAATCCAAGTCACTCAGATCTACAACAATCCTCAGAGCCCTATCATTAACTGTGAAAGTTCTATCTTAATTTGATTTCCCAAAATACAACACCTTATGTATATTTGAATTAAACTCCATTTGCCATTCCTCAGTCCACTTACTCAGCTGATTATGAACCCCTGTAATTTTTGATAACATCTTTCATTGCCCACTATGTCACCTAATTTAGCTTCATCTGCAAAATTACTAACAGTGTCTTATACATTCTTATCCAAATCTTTGATATAGATAACAAAAATCAATGAGTCCAGCACTGACCCATGAGGCACATTACCAAGGGAAAAAACCTTCCATTATTACCATCAAGCCAATTGTGTATCCACTTAGCCAAGTCTCACTGGATTCCACATGACCTAACTTTCCAGAGCAGCCTAATATGTGGAACCTTATCAAAGACCATGTATACTAAATTTCCTGCCCTGCCCTCATCAACCTTCACCAAAAAACTCATGTTCCTAAGACATGATCTCCCATGCAGACAGCCATGCTGACTACCACTAATCAACCAATCTTTCCAGATGCATTAACCTTCAAAATTAAATCAGTCAATTAAATCAAAACTAGAAGGTAATCAAATCAGAAGTTGATTTAATTGTCACTTTCAAAGTACTTGATTGTTACTTAGTGGATTTGTTGGTTTACCTTTAAGAATCCATTCATCTGTGCGTGATCCCAAACTGGGGTTCTACCTGCAACCTCTCTGTGAGCACAAAGATATCAACCAAACAAACCAAAGAGATGCTAATCAAAAATAAAAACAAAATTTTGAAGAGTCTTCAACTGGTAATTTTCATTCCATTTCTCCATTTTAACTCTATAAAGCTGACTCTTCTCAGAATGTGCCTCACAAACAATTTAACAACTTTTCAGCTGCAGGAAACACAAACTGTCCACTGCTTACAAACTGCCCTAAAGTCAGCCATAACTGGCACCTGGGAAGATACTTTTGGCCTCTCAAAAAAGAACCAGGAATGGTTTAATGTGAATTTCTGAATTGGTAGTTCCTCTATTAGTCAAGAAAATGAAGCAGTATAACATGCACCTGATGTGGTGATATCACGTGTAAGAACATGATTGGAGAGAGTTCTGAGCATACGCAGAAATGATAGAAAGATCTGGAAGCATGGCGCTGAAAGACGTGTGGTTGTTCCTGTTAAATAAAAGTTCTATTTCTTCCAGAACATGGTTCTTTATTAGTAACCCACGGTACATATTAATATAAAGAACACAACATGGTGCCAGAAGTCGGTCTGGAAGAATAATACATTACCTAACATGGAAGAATCGAAGATAATCGAAAAGAGTTCGAACTGTTTTGGTGTTTGCTAGCAGTTTTACAAATGGAAGGGCTGCAACCTCCACCAACACTTCAATTGTCTGGGAAAGTAGCTGAGAACTGGAGAAAATTTAAGCAACCTTTTGAACTATATTTATCGATGATCGAAGTGGATAAAAAACCAGAAACAACGAAAGCTGTGCTTCTACTCCACGTAACAGGTGATGATGCAATTGAGGTATATAACCATTTCTTTTTTGAAAATGGAGATAATTTAAAGTTAAAGTCGATAATGGACAAATTTGAAGCATTTTGTATACAAAAGCATAATGTGACATATGAGCAATATAAATTTTTTGCATGTACGCAGAGAGCTGGTGAAACTATTGATCAATATGTTACTGAGTTGAGACACTGGAGTAAAACATGTGAGTTTGGAGAACTGACAGACTCTCTCATTAAGGACAGAATTGTTTGTGGCATTCTGGATAATGGTCTGAGAGAAAGACTGTTAAGAGAACAAGACTTAGATTTGGAAAAAACTGGGCAGCAGCATCGGCCAAAACAGTGTCCAGCATATGGGAAAATGTGCAATGACTGCGGTAAGAGTAATCATTTTTCACGCTGTTGCAGAAGAAGAAAGAAAATAAAACAAATAAAAGCAGTGCTTGAAAATGAACTTGAGGAGCTTTATATAGATGTGCTTTGTGAAAACAAACTAAGTAAGAATTACCGGACTATTCCATTGCAAGTGAACCAAAACAATATTCTGTTTAAACTTGATACTGGAGCACAAGTAAATGTTCTGGGAGAATCTGAGTTTAATGCATTAAAGCCAAGACCAAAGTTGCATAAGACAAATATAAAAGTGACTGGATATTCAGGTGCCGACCTTCCAGTTAAAGGAACATGTGTGGCAAAAGTATCACAAAAATATCCTGCATACGCTTTCATTTGTGGTGGTGCCAAGGAATGTACAGTCAATACTGGGTTTATCTGCCTGGAGCAGAGAAGAGTACCCAGACAGTGGAAAACATCTTGTATTGTCTCGGTACCGAAGAAACCACAACCAAAGGAGTTGAATGACTTCAGACCTGTTGCCTTGACGTCACACGTGATGAAGACCATGGAGCGGCTGATAATACAGAATCTGAGGCCACAAACCAGGCACGCCCGGGATCCTCTTCAGTTTGCGTATCAGGAGAAGGTGGGAGTGGAGGATGCTAACATGTATTTGCTGCACAAATCCCTCTCTCACCTGGATGGGGTCAGTGGTGCTGTGAGGATTACATTCCTGGACTTCTCTAGTGCCTTTATCACCATCCAGCCCAGGATCTTAAGGCACAAACTAATGGAGATAGGAGTAGACTCTCACATGGTGGCTTGGATAGTGGACTACTTGACAGATAGACCTCAGTATGTGCGGTTGGGAGACTGTACGTCTGACACGGTGGTCAGCAGCACAGGAGCGCCGCAGGGGACCGTGCTCTCTCCGGTCCTGTTCACCCTGTACACATCAGACTTCCAATATAACTCAGAGTCCCGCCATGTGCAGAAGTTCGCTGATGACACGGCCATAGTGGGGTGTGTCAGGAATGGACAGGAGGACGAGTATAGGAAACTGATACAGGACTTTGTGATATGGTGCAACTCAAATTACCTGCGTCTCAATATCACCAAGACCAAGGAGATGGTGGTGGACTTTAGGAGATCTCGGCCTCATATGGAGCCAGTGATCATTAATGGAGAATGTGTGGAGCAGGTTAAGACCTACAAGTATCTGGGAGTGCAGTTAGACGAGAAGCTAGACTGGACTGCCAACACAGATGCCTTGTGCAGGAAGGCACAGAGTCGACTGTACTTCCTTAGAAGGTTGGCGTCATTCAATGTTTGTAGTGAGATGCTGAAGATGTTCTATAGGTCAGTTGTGGAGAGCGCCCTCTTCTTTGTGGTGGTGTGTTGGGGAGGAAGCATTAAGAAGAGGGACGCCTCACGTCTTAATAAGCTGGTAAGGAAGGCGGGCTCTGTCGTGGGCACAGAACTGGAGAGTATGACATCGGTAGCAGAGCGAAGGGTGCTGAGTAGGCTACGGTCAATCATGGAAAACCCTGAACATCCTCTGCATAGCACCAACCAGAGACAGAGAAGCAGCTTCAGCGGCAGGTTGCTATCGATGCAATGCTCCTCAGACAGGATGAAGAGATCATTACTCCCCAATGCCATTCGGCTTTACAATTCAACCGCCAGGGGTAAGATATGTTAAAGTGCCGGGGTTATGACTGAGCTTAAGTTACCATTCAATGTATTTTAGTAAACTATTTAAGAACTTTTTAAAGGCTATTTATTAATGCTTTTTGAGAGGGTGATTTTAGATGCATATCATATTTATACTGAGTTAAGTATTGTATGTAATTAGTTTTGCTACAATAAGTGTATGGGACATTGGAAAAAATGTTGAATTTCCCCATGGGGATGAATAAAGTATCTATCTATCTATCTATCTAGTCCTGGACAGTGACACAGAGTCAGAATATAGTGACTTGATGAAAGAGTATGATGACTTGTTCAAAGGGCTTGGTTGTCTTCCAGGAGAGCACACGATTAAACTTGACAACACAGTGCCACCCGTAGTACATCCATGTAGAAAAGTGCCTTTTGCATTACGTCATCAACTGAAAACAGAGCTTGACAGAATGGAACGGCTAGAAGTCATAAAGAAAGCTCCCAGACTCATCCCTTTGTTACCAGCATCTGACAAAGCATTGCCACCAAAACCAAGAGTTCCAATTTTGCCCTCTGGAAGTAACGCACATGCATCAATGGACCATGCATTCCATCACAATCTCACCTCTGCAGGAGGACAGAGGCCAAACTTGCCAGTACAGTACAATACTGATCTGAAGCCAAAGAGTGACAAGAATCAGGATCCGATGGAAGAAGTGAAAGCACAAGTGAAGGAATTGAGAAGTTTTATTGAAATGATGAAGTCTCAGCATAAAAAAAGAGATTACACAGTTAATGAATGAATTAGATGAAGAAGATTTGTATTTCATTACAAATGGAAGTAGAAGGAATTAAGAAAGCTACATTACTTGAAGAAGTACAACCCAGATCATACATGGTCCAAACAGAAGAAGGAGCAGTGTTAAGAAGAAATCACAAAGACCTTAAGAAAGAGCCAACTTCAGAGTCTCAGTTAACTGATGCACACCAGACAAAACATGGAAATAACAATGAAACACAAGAACTGTGTGAACCACTGAGAAGGTCTACTCATGTTCATAAACCCCCAGAAAGACTGATAGAGACATGTTAAATTGTGCATTTGCTTTGGTCAATGTTGCTAATTGGTCTTCTTTTTAAGGAAAGGAAGATGTGGTGATATCACATATAAGAACGCGATTGGAGAGAGTTCTGAGCATGCGCAGAAATGATAGAAAGATCTGAAAGCATGGCACTGTAAGACACGTGTGGTTGTTGCTGTTAAATAAAAGTTCTATTTCTTCCAGAACATGGTTCTTTATTAGAAACCTACGGTACGTATTAATATAAAGAACACAACACCTGAAGGCAAAGGTCCATCTGAAAAACCAATCAACAGGTGGTGAATGGCAAGAGGAGGTGGTGCAGAAACTCACTGACAGCCACGACATGCATGGGTTTTTCAGTGCTACCAATGGAGGGAATTTTGGTGAATGTTCATTTCTTAAACTGGAGAAAGATAAATAGTGGCATTCCCCAGGGATCAGTGTTGGATTCAATGCTATTTATCCCACTATTTTTAAATTTGCAGGTGGCACATTTGGTAATATTATGAATTTTAAGAAAAGTGATATGTTGTAACAAGATATTAATAAACAATTGGAATGGGAAAATGCATGGCTGATGAGGTCTGATTTAGAAATATGATGCATTTTTGTATGAAAATCAGGAGAATTAGAGGTACTCTTCTAAGTGGGATGTAAGAGCATTCTGATTGACGGATCAGTGAAGATAAATACTTAGAAGTGGCAGGGCAGGAAGTACTGAATAAGGCATATATAATGAACAAAGATCATTAACAGATCAATAGAGATATGCTGTATAAAAGTAGGAAAGTCAGGCTAAACAATAATAAAATTTTGGCCTGTATATTGTGTTGTTATGATATTAAAGGTATTGCTCCATGATTGAGGGACTTACGTTACAAGGGTAGATTTTAAAGGCTGGGGATGTTCTTTTTAGAGAATTCTGACAGGAGATTTTATAAGATATAAATAAAAAGTGGTCTGAAGAGATCTCATGGGAGGGGTGAAATCGAGGACAAGAGGTCTCAGGTAATAAATAAAGGAATAGAAATTAAGAGAGAAAGATGAGGGAAAATGATAGCGGTGCATATACAGTGCCTATAAAAAGTATTCATCCCCCTTGGAAGTTTTCACGTTTTATTGTTTTACATTGATTCACAGTGGATTAAATTTGGCTTTTTTGAGACTGATCAACAGAAAAACTGTTCTATGTCAAAGTGAAAAAAGATATCTACAAAGTGATATGTCAATTACAAATATAAAACATAAAATAATTGATTGCATAAGTATTTATCTCCTTTAATATGACACAGAAAATCATCAATGGTGCACCCAATTGGTTTTAGAAGTCACATAATTAGTTAAATAGTGATCACCTGTGTGCAGTCAAGGCATTTGATTGTAGTAAAAATACACCTGTATCTGAAAAGTCCAACTACTGGTGAGTCAGTATCTTGGCAAAAGCTACACCATGAAGACAAAAAAAACCTACAAGTACCTCTGCAAAAAAGTTATTGGAAAGCCCAAGTCAGGAGATGGATGCAAGAAAATTTCCAAGTTATTAAATATCCCTTGGGGTACAATTAAGTCAATCATCAAAAAATGGAAAGTTGCCAGAAGGTATGTGGGAGGCTCTGAAGTCAACTGGAAGAAGCTTCTATGATCTGCTGAAACCAAAATTGAGCTTTCTGGTCATCAGACTAAATGCTATGTTTTGTGTAAGCCAAACACCGCACATCATCAGACCTATCTACATAGACTCAAGGTTGTAATTGCTGCCAAAAGAGCATCTGCTAAATACTGACTGTAAGAGGGTGAATAATTATGCAATCAATTATTTTGCTTAATAATTGTAATAAATTTAGATAAATTTGTAAGAATTTGCTTTTACTTTAACATGGAAGAGTCTTTTCTGTTGATCAGTGGCAAAAAAGCCAAATTAAATCCACTGATTCCATGTTGTAAAACAATAAAACGTGAAAACTTCCAAGGGGGGGTGAATACTTGTTATAGACACTGTAGTTAGAATATGGATGGCAATGCCAGCAGACATGGAGGAAGAAGATTGCATTGTGACCAATATACTGAGAATTGAGTTATTTTGTTATGGAGAAAGTGTGTAAACAATGGTCTCAATGGTGGCTTCAGTACCACAATCATTCTGTAACTGATATTAACACAGCTGGATCCATTTTACAGCAGCTTATCTCGGCCAGCCTTGCAGCACTCTTGACCAACAAGTTTGTTTCCTAACTAACAAATATGACAAGACATCCAGATCAATATTGCCAATGAAATCCTAAAAATCAGTGAGAACAAATCCATGATCTCATCTGTAAATTAAAACTGAGAACACTGCAGCTGCTGAAAACTGAAGTGAAACAGAAAATTCTTAAAACATTCAGCAAGTCAGGCAGCATCTGTGGAAAGAAAATCAAATCAACATTTCAAGTCAGACAGTATTTATCAGAAACAGACACATTGACTCAGCTTCATTTTCTATTTTTATCCATAGTCATTCTCCACAAATGAGAGGAGATGTGGTAACTCAATATGTGGTAACCATAAAGAGGTTTCCATGCTGACTGTCACTGGGAATCCTTATGGGTAGAGTTAAGAAACTGCACGGGTAAAATGACCCTGATAGTAATTGTATACAAATCTCTAAACAGTAGTCAGAATGTGGGGTACAAATTACAACAGGAGATTTTTTAAAAAAAGAATTTAAAACTGCAATGTATGATAGTCATGGGAGATTTCAATATACAGGTAGATTGGGAAAACCAGGTGAATCTTCTGGATCCCCAAAGAGAGAATGCCTACAAGATGACTTTTTAGAGCAGCTTGTAGTTAAGCCCACTATAGAAAAGGCAATTCTGGATTGAGTGTTGTGTAATGAACCAGTTTTTATTAGGAACTTACAGTAAAGGAACCCTAAGGAGGCAATAATCATAGTAAGATAGAATTCACTCAGCAGTTTGAAAGGGAGAGACTAAAGGCAGATACATCAGTATTACAACAGAGCAAAGGGTATTACAGAGGCATGAGAATAGAACTGGCTAATGCTAACTGGAAGTGGATGCTAGCAGGAATGACGGCAGAACAATGATGGTCAGAGTGTCTGGAGGCAATTCAAAAGGTGCAGGATAGATTCATTCCATGTATATAGAATAGTGCAGCACAGGAAAAGGCACTTTGGCTCACAACATGGTACCAAGCTAATTAAATTATTAATCAAATGGCCAACTAAACAAATTCCTTCTGCCTACACATCCATCCATTTTCCTTTCAGGTACTTATCTACATGTTTCTTAAAAGTCTCTGATGTATCAGCCCTACCACCATACCAAGCAGTGCATTCAAGCACTCATCACTCTTTGTGTAAAAAAAACTTGCCCCTCACATCTCCTTTGAAATTACGCCCTCTCACCTTAAAATGCATGCTCTCTGGTATAAGACATTTCAACCCTGGGTAAAAGATACTGTCTACTCAATAATACCTTTCATAAAATTATAAACCTCTAACAGATCTCTACAGCCTCCACTGCTCCAGAGAAAATAACCCAAGTTTGTCCAACCTCTCATAATAGCACATACCCTCCAACTAGAGTTTAATAAAGCTGCAACATAACTTTCAGACTTTTGAACTCAATGCCTCATCTAATGCCATATGCCTTATCAAGCACCCTATCAACCTGTGTAGCCACTTTCAGAGAGCTATAAACTTAGACTCCAAGTTCCCTCTGCTCATCAGTACTTCCCCTTAACAGTGTACTTTCTCTTCACATTTGACTTATCAAGCTGCAATTTGGCTGGGCGAAACTCCATCTGCTATTAATCAGCCCATATCTGTAATTCATCTATATCCTGTGTATTCCTTGCCAGACTTCTGTGATAACCACAACACCACCAATCTTAATACCATCTGCAAACTTCCTAATGCCTCCATCAATATTTTCAATCATGCAATTTATATACATCACAAACAGCAGAAGTCCTGGTACAGAACTACCTTCATCAATCACCCTTAGGTAGTAGTATTCTAAAGGATGGATGAGGCAACTATGGCTGTGGGAAGTCAAGGATAGCAAAAGACCAAAAGAGGGGGCATACAATATAACAAAAATTAGTGGTAAGCTAGAGGATTGGGAAGCTTTTAAAAACCAACAGAAGAACTACAGATGGACTACACCCCAGGGTTCTGAAAGAGGTAGCTGAAGAAACTGTGTAGGCATTAGTAGTGATCTTTCAAGAATCATTAGATTCTGGAATAGTTTGGGAGGACCAGAAAACTGCAAATATCACTCCATTCTTTAAAAAGGGAGGCAAAAGAAAAGAAATAATCAGCCAGATAGCCTGATTTTGGTGGTTGGAAAAATGTTGGTGTCCATTATTGAGGATGAGGTTTCAGGGTATTTGGAGGCACACGATAAAATAGACTAAAGTCAGCATGGTTTCCTTAAGGGAAAATCCTGCCTGACAAATCTGTTGCAATTCTTTGAGGAAATAATAGGCACAGACAAAGGGGGGGGGCAATGAATGTTGTTTATTTGGATTTTCAGAAAGCTTTGACAAAGTACTGCACATGAGGCTGCTAAACAAGGTAAGAGCTCATGGTATTACAGGAAAAATAACAGCATGGACAGAAGATTGACTGAATGGCAGGAGGCAAAGACTGGGAACAAAGGGGCCTTTTTTTTGGTTGGCTGCCAATAACTAGTGGTGCTCTGCAGGGGTCAGTTTTGGGACTGCTTCTATTCACATTATACAGGTGGCCCCCGCTTTTTGAACGTTCGCTTTACGACAACTCGCTGTTACGAAAGACCTACACTAGCACCTGTTTTCGCTAATCAGAGGATTTTCATTTTTACGAAAAAAAGACGCCCACTTTATATGTGTGCTTACCCTGAGAAAGACTACAATGATCGTGAAGCCTTGTGTGGGCAGTTGTTTGCGCATGCGTGTACGTGCGTATGCGTGTATGTGCCGATATTTTTTCTCCAAATCAATTTTGGCTAGCTGCCTTTCCGAGTTTGATAAGTGAAACTGCACCATACCTACGATATTTTTACTTTATATAGGGTGTATATTTATCATATCATTCCTGCTTTTACTATATGTTAGTGTTATTTTAGGTTTTATGTGTTATTAGCTTTAATTCTGTAGGTTATTTTTTTGGGTCTGGGAACGCTCAAAAATTTTTCCTATATAAATTAATGGTAATTGCTTCTTCGATTTACAACATTTTGGATTACAAACGGTTTCACTGGAACGCTCTACCTTCGGATGGCAGGGGAAACCTGTATGTCAGATACTTGGATGATGGAATTTACAGCTTTGTAGCCAAGTTTACAGATGATGTGAAGATAGGTATAGGGGTAGGTAGTGTTGAAGAAGCAGAGAGTCTGCAAAAAGGACTTAAACAGATTAGGAAAATGGACAAAGAAGTGCCAGATGTAACTATAGGGTAGTGAAGTGTATAAAAACATGCACTTTGGTAAAAGAAGTAAGTGTGTAGATTATTTTCTAAATGGTTAACGGGGAGATAATTCTGAAATCAGAGGTACAAAGGGACTTTAAAATACTTGTGCAAGATTCCCAAAAGATTAATTTGCAGATTGAATCAGTAGTAGGAAGGCAAATGCAATGTTAGCATTCATTTCAATAAGACTAGAATATAAAAGCAAGAAACATAGAAATCTACAATATATTACAGGCCCTTCAGCCCACTACATTGTGTCAACCATATAACCTACTCTAGAAACTGCCTAGAATTTCTCTACCGCATAGCCTTCTATTTTTCTAAGCTCCATGTACCCATCTAAGAGTCTCCTAAAAGACCCTTCTGTATTTGCCTCTATCACCTTTGCTGACAGAGCATTCTACACACCCACCATTCTCAGTGTGAAAAGCTTAACTCTGACATCTCTCTTGTATCTACTTCCAAACACCTTAAAACTATGCTCCTTCATGTTAGCCATTTCAGCCCTGGGAAAAAAGCCTCTGGCTATCCATACACCTCTATCAGGTAATCTTGAGGTTCTATAAGGCATTGATCAGACTGTACTTGGAGTATTGTGAGCAGTTTGGGGCCCCATATCTAAGAATGGGTGTACTGGCATTGGAAAGGGTTCAGAAGAGGTTCATGAGAAATATCCTGGGAATGAAAGGGTTAACATATTTAGAGCTTTTGATGGCTCCAGGCCTGAACTTGCTGGACTCATTATTCAATGAGTGGGGATCTCATTGAAACTGACTGAAAGGCCTAGATAGAGTGGATGTCGAGAGGGCATTTCCAAAAGTGGGTGAGTCGAGGACTAGAGTGTACAGTCTGAGGATACAGGGATAGAACAGAGATGAGCTGGAACTTCTTTAGCTAGTGGAAATTCACTGACATCGACTGCTATGGAAGCCGAGTCACTGGTTCTTGATTAGTAATGGTGTCAACGGTAAAGTGGAGAAGGCAAGAGAATGGGTTTGGGAGGAATGGTGAAGCTCTGTCACAAAACTCTGGATAACATGGACCGCAACCTATATATACCTCAGGGTACCTCTCACCAAAATCCCCCAGCATCTGAGCCGCAGTTCCAGCATGTTTTAACTGCATTAAAGGCAATGTGTACAATGCATATCCTTGATAGATTTTTGTTAACACCCAAATTAGAACACATTATTCTTTTGTTTAAACAACTTTCCTTTCAACGTCTCCATTCATTACCTGAGGGCCATCAGCTTTACATCCCACAGTTCCTCTTCCTGTGCACATGCGTACTGAATACTTAATTAGTCCAAATAAACAGAGTTCAACAATCTTCAGTGAGAAACCAACACACAATTACTTTGTTTCCTAGTTATTTCATAATCTTAAACCTAGTAGTAATCTCGGGATTGCTGCCTGTGCCATGCGACAGGATAGGAATAGAATAAGGTGGCAGATAAATGTGAGCTGAAGAATTGGAGCAAGAGGGCAGAGATTCAGATTTCTGGATAATTGTGACTTTTTCTGGAGCAGGTAGAACCTGTACAAAATGGACGGTTGCACTTGAATCCAAGGGGGACCAAGGTTTATGACAGTCGTTGGGAGTGGTTTAAACTAATATGGCAAGAGAATGGGAACCAGTATGACAGAGCTGAGGATGAGCCAGCAGGTTTACAAGTAGATGATAGATGTAACATGAACGTATGGAAAAACAAGCCAATGATTGGGTACAAATGCAAAGAGAGGAAAAAGAATTAAATTGTACCACAGAGGCAAAATTCAAAAGGGTGAAGAATGCAGGACTGAAGGTGATATATTTAAGTGCACGTACCATTCGGAATAAGGTGAGCAAACTCGTGACGCAATTAGAGATTGGTCGGTATAACGTTGTGAGCATCACTAGTCATGGCTGAAAGAAGGCCATAGTTGGGAGCTTAATGTCTAAGGTCAGGCAGGAAGGCATAGGCGGTGTTGTGGCTCTGTTGGTGAGAGACAGAATTAGAAAAAGGTGACATAGGGTCAGAGAAAATTGAATCTTTGTGGGTGGAGTTAAGAAACTGCAAGGGGAAAAACAAACCATTATGGGAATCAAATAGGCCTCCGAATAGTAGCCAAGATGTAGGGTTGAGATTCCAAAGGGAGCTGGAAAAGACATGTAATAACGGTAATGACACAGTTGTAATAGGGGACTTCAATATGCAAGGGGATTGGGAAAATCGGATGGGGGTCAGATCACGAGAGGGAATTTGTTGAATGCCTATGAGATGGCTTTTTAGAGTAGCTTGTGCTTACACCTACTCAGGGAAAGGCTACCTTAGATCGGGTGTTGTGCAATAACCCAAATCTTATTAGGGAGTTTAACGTAAAAGAACCCTTAGGAAGCAGTGATCATAATATGATTGAATTCACACTGCAATTTGAGAGGGAGAAGCTAACTCAAATGTATCAGAATTGCAATGGAATAAAGGGAATTACAGAGGCATGTGAGAGGAGCTTGCTCAGGTGGATTGGAGGAGGATACTGGCAGGGATGATAGCACAACAGAGATAGCTGAAGTTTCTGGGAATAGTTCACAAGGTTCAGGATAGATATGTCTCACAGAGGAAGGTCTCAAATGGCAGGGGTAGGCAACCGTGGCTGACAAGGGAAGTTAAGGACCGCATAAAAGCCAATGAAAGGGCATATAAGGTAGCAGTAGTGAGTGGGAAGTTGGATGATTGGAAAGCTTTTAAAATACAACAAAAGGCACCTAAAAAGCTATAAGAAGGGAAAAGATTAAACAAGAGAGCAGGCTTTCCAATAATATAAAGCAGGATACCAGAAGTTTTTTCAGTTATATAAAGAGTAAAAGGGAGGTGGGAGTTGATACTGGACCACTGGAAAATGATGCTAGTGAGGTAGTAATGGGAGACTAAGAAATGGCAGATGAACTTAATGGGTACTTTGCATCAGTGTTCACTGTGGAAGACACGAGCAGTGTGCCAGAGGTCCATGAGTGTCAGACAGCAGAAGTGAGTGCCGTTGCTATTACAAAGGAAAAAGTGCCAACTTTTTTAAAGTACATAAGTCACCTGGGCCAGATGGACTACATCCCACAGTCCTAAGAGAGGTTGCTGGAGATAATGGATGCATTGGTCATGATCTTTCAAGAATCGCTTGATTCTGGCATGGTCCCAGATGACTGGAAGACTGCAAATGTCACTCCACTCTTTTAAGAAGGGAAGAAGGCAAAAGAAAGGAAATTATTGGCCATTTAGCCTAATCTCAATGGTTAGGAAAATGTATTGAGCTCCACAATGTAGGAGCAAAGAGGCACTGTTGCAGAGGTACTATTAAGCACCCAGAGCATGCCCTTTTCTCACTGTTACCATCAAGTAGGAAGTATAGAAGCCTGAAAGCACACACTCAGTGATTCAGGAACAGCTCCTTCTCTTCTGCCATCCAATTCCAAAATGGACATTGAACCCATGAACACTATCTCACTTTTTAAACATGTATTATTTCTGCTTTTGCACAATTTTTAATCTATTCAATATATGTATACTGCAATCTATTTATTTATTTGTTTGTTTACTTATTTTCTTTGCATTGAACTGCTGCTACTAAATTAACAAATTTCTTGACACCTGCTGGTGATAAGAAACCTGATTCTGAAGAGGTCTTGTAGATAGGATTTAAGAATTGAATAACACAATACAATTCCAAACTGTGTTAATCAGCAGTTACATTGAAATAACAATAGAGTCAATGGAAAAACCACAGCTAATAGCACCACAGTGCAAAAAACTGATAAGTAAATGTCATGATTATGGTCTTCTCAGACATGGGAGTACATGCTGTGGATTTACCTCAGAAGTTCTTCACCATTAAGTTTTAGAACTAGCAAAGATACCCTTTATTCCCCAAGACCTTCTCATTTTTCAGTTGAAATAGAGTTAACAATCTTTTATTGCTCAAACCTGGTGATGAAGCTGGACTAAATAGTTTGCAGAGGATAGAGTCAAGGATAATGTCACAGTTTTCATCAAATTGTTCATACTAAGTTGTTGATTGCTTCTACCTTTGATAAGTTCACCTCTGTTGTTAGTTTTCAGTGGTTTGGGCTCTAGGTTGCATGGTCTGTGGAGTGCTTTAACGGTACTGAAGGATCGATGAGCATTATACATGTCAGCAACTTGCTGGACCTCCTACTCTCTTCAAGTTATGGATTTTCAGGTGCCCATACAGCTATAACTTTTCTCACAAATCTGAGTGGATTTTATGACTGAGAATATATTGAATTTGCTTTAATTAGCTCCTGGAACCCAGTAATTCTCAAATTGTAATCGATCAGATGCCACTTCATTCAGACAAATTTGTTGCCAGGCTGATAGATATAACAGCAGAACAGCAGTGGTCAATCCAACAGTCATTGGCATCGATTAAGACATGGATTATGTGAATGTGTTGTCCAGGCATTGATATAATCTAACATGTACCAGTGCTTGGATCTGTTGTGCAAAGAGGTTTAACGTTCAAGTCTCTGATGAAATTGCACTAATTATGACAAATCTCTACTTCAGGCATTTTGTCAAGAGTACTCTACAGAAGTTAGCTTTCCTGATGCCATCACAGCTTCCAGAGCATCGCACCTTCTGGTATCCCTTGTATCAGAATCAGTTTGTATTCTTTAGAGATGTGGAGCAGACTTTATGCAAGGTTTAAGTAGAAATTCTCCTCGACTGTTCTGATGACCATATCATGATGTTTCTGTCTTGAAGTGAGCTGGATGGTCAAGATATATTTACTTACCTTACAGGGAAAGGCAATAAGACGCCAGAGTAGTTCATTCTTGATAACAAAACATATTTCATGAAAATGACAGTATAAAAAATGTTTACTTGTCTTAGTAAACTAAGATTTCTGATGCTTGTGGTTTCAAGCGCGTTCTCACTGGATTTACAGTTATTGATTTGTATGCAAAGACAGCGGATTCACAAAATATTATTCATATCAGCAATGTTTGCAATGCTGTTTTTGATGTTATGACTATTTTACACATCTTAATTTCATCTATCTTGAGAAACATTAAATTATCCCATGGCCGGATTGAATTTCTGAATGGTATAGAGTGCAATAGACAATAGGTGCAGATGTAGACCATTCAGCCCTTTGAGCCTGCACCGCCATTCTGAGATCATGGCTGATCATCTACTATCAATACCCGGTTCCTGCCTTGTCCCCATATCCCTTGATTCCCCTATCCATAAGATACCTATCTAGCTCCTTCTTGAAAGCATCCAGAGAATTGGCCTCCACTGCCTTCCAAGGCAGTGCATTCCAGACCCCCACAACTCTCTGGGAGAAGAAGTTTTTCCTTAACTCTGTCCTAAATGACCTACCACTTATTCTCGAACCATGCCCTCTGGTACTGGACTCTCACAGCAGCTGGAACATATTTCCTGCCTCTATCTTGTCCAATCACTTAATAATCTTATATGTTGCAATCAGATCCCCTCTCAATCTCCTTAATTCCGGCGTGTACAAGCCCAGTCTCTCTAACCTCTCTGCGTAAGACAATCCAGACATCCCAGGAATTAACCTCGTGAATCTACGCTGCACTTCCTCTACAGCCAGGATGTCCTTCCTTAACCCTGGAGACCAAAACTGTACACAATACTCCAGGTGTGGTCTCACCAGGGCTCTGTACAAATGCAAAAGGATTTCCTTGCTCTTGTACTCAATTCCCTTTGTAATAAAGGCCAACATTCCATTAGCCTTCTTCACTGCCTGCTGCACTTGCTCATTCACCTTCAGTGACTGATGAACAAGGACTCCTAGATCTCTTTGTATTTCTCCCTTACCTAACTCTACACAGTTCAGATAATAATCTGCCTTCCTGTTCTTACTCCCAAAGTGGATAACCTCACACTTATTCACATTAAACGTCATCTGCCAAGTATCTGCCCACTCACTCAGCCTATCCAAGTCACCCTGAATTCTCATAACATCCTCATCACATGTCACACTGCCACCCAGCTTAGTATCATCAGCAAACTTGCTGATGTTATTCTCAATGCCTTCATCTAAATCATTGATGTAAATCGTAAACAGCTGTGGTCCCAATACAGAGCCTTGTGGCACCCCACTAGTTACCACCTGCCATTCCGAGAAACACCCATTCACCGTTACCCTTTCCTTTCTATCTGCCAACCAGTTTTCTATCCATGTCAATATCTTCCCCCCAATGCCATGAGCTCTGATTTTACCCACCTATCTCCTATGTGGGACCTTATCAAATGCCTTCTGAAAATCGAGCTTCACTACATCCACTGGATCTCCCTTGTCGAACTTCCTGGTCACATCCTCGAAAAACTCCAATAGATTAGTCAAGCATGATTTGCCCTTGGTAAATCCATGCTGGCTCGGCCCAATCCTATCACTGCTATCTAGATATGCCACTATTTCATCTTTAATAATGGACTCTAGCATCTTCCCCACTACTGATGTTAGGCTGACAGGATGATAGTTCTCTGTTTTCTCCCTCCCTCCTTTCTTAAAAAGTGGGATAACATTAGCCATTCTCCAATCCTCAGGAACTGATCCTGAATCTAAGGAACATTGGAAAATGATTACCAATGCATCCGCAATTTCCAGAGCCACCTCCTTTAGTACCCTAGGATGCAGACCATCTGGACCTGGGGATTTGTCAGCCTTCAGTCCCATCAGTCTACTCATCACCGTTTCCTTCCTAATGTCAATATGTTTCATTTCCTCTGTTACCCTATGTCCTTGGCCCATCCATACATCTGGGAGATTGCTTGTGTCTTCCCTAGTGAAGACAGATCTAAAGTACTTATTAAATTCTTCTGCCATTTCTCTGTTTCCCATAACAATTTCACCCAATTCATTCTTCAAGGGCCCAACATTGTTCTTAACTATCTTCTTTCTCTTCACATACCTAAAAAAGCTTTTGCTATCCTCCTTTATATTCCTGGCTAGCTTGCATTCGTACCTCATTTTTTCTCCCCGTGTTGCCTTTTTAGTTAAGTTCTGTTGTTCCTTAAAAATTTCCCAATCATCAGTCTTCCCACTCACCTTAGCTCTGTCATATTTCCTTCTTTTTAATGCTATGCAATCTCTGACTTCCTTTGTCAACCACTGTGGCCCCTTTCCCTCCTTTGAATCCCTTTGAATCCTTCCTTCTCCGGGGGATGAACTGATTTTGCACCTTGTGCATTATTCCCAAGAATACCTGCCATTGCCATTCCACTGTCTTTTCTGCTAGGATATCCGTCCAGTTAACTTTGGCCAGCTTCTCCCTCATGGCTCCATAGTTTCCCCTGTTCAACTGCAACACTGACACCTCCGATCTGCCCTTATCCTTCTCAAACTGCAGATAAAAACTTACCATGTTATGGTCACTACCTCCTAATGGCTCCTTTACTTCAAGATCGTTTATCAAATCCTGTTCATTACACAAGACTAAATCCAGAATAGCCTTGTCCCTGGTCGGCTCTCGTACAAACTGTTCCAAGAATGCATCCCATAGGCACTCTACAAACTCCCTATCCTGGGGTCCAGCACCAACCTGTTTCTCCCAGTTCACCTGCATGTTGAAATCCCCCATAACTACTGCAACATTACCTTTGCCACATTCAACTATTCAACTTGCTACCCAATATCCATGCTACTGGTGGCCTGTAGACAACACCCATTAGGGTCTTTTTGCCCTTACTGTTCCTCAGTTCTATCCACACAGACTCTACTTCTCCTGATCCTATGTCCCCCCTTGCAAAGGACTGAATCTCATTCCTCACCAACAGGGCCACCCCACCCCCTCTGCCCACATTTCTGTCCCTACGATAGCACGTATACCCTTGTACATTCATTTCCCAGGTCTGATCTCCCTGCAGCCATGTCTCCATTATCCCAACAACATCATAGTTACCCATTCGCACCTGAGCTTCAAGCTCATCCGCCTTATTTCTGACACTTCGTGCATTCAGATATAGAATTTTTAGCCCATTTCTCCTCTCTCTGTTTAAATTGCTGCCTATTGTGCTTAACCCAGCTCCCTGACCTCCCATTGGGCTATATGCCCCTTGAATTTTGTTGTCCTTCCTAAATTTACTTATTCTTTCTGCACATTTAACTCCATGTTCCATCAGACCATCCCTCTGTACATGCATCTTCCTTATCACTTGTTCCGCCTCACCTTTCTCTACTACACACTTAATATTCCAGAACCATGTGGTCCCCACCTGTCCTTTATTCTTCATTTTGCTATCCTCTCCCGCATTCTGGATCCCTGCCCCCTGCAAATTTAGTTTAACACCCCCCCCCCCACCGAGAAGCACTAGCAAACTTTCCTGCAAGAATGTTAGTACCGCTCCAGTTCAGGTGTAAACCGTCCTGTCGGAACAGATCCCACCTTCCCTGGAACAAAGCCCAATTATCTAAAAACCGGAAGCCCTCCCTCCTGCACCATCCTCTCAGCCACGTATTAATCTGTATAATCCTTCTGTTCCTTGCCTCACTCGCACGTGGCACAGGTAGCAATCCTGAGATTGTTACCTTGGAGGTCCTGCCCTTCAGCTTCACACCTAACTCCCTGAACTCACTACGCAGGACCCCCTCACTCATCCTACCCACGTCATTGGTCCCTACATGGACCACAACATCTGGGTTCTTGCCCTCCCTCTCGAGAATAACCTGCTCCCGATCTGAGATGTCCCGGACCACGACACCAGGGAGGCAACATACCATCCGAGACTCCCGATCTTCCCCACAAAATCTCCTATCCGCCCCCCTGACTATAGAATCCCCTATCACTACCACTCTCTTCTCTTCCCTCCTCCCCTTCCTAGTCGAGAGTCCAACCTCAGTGCCAGAGACAGGACCACTGCAATTATTCATCATGAATGGAAATGGAGCCAAAATTTAATTGATCGAAATGGAGTGCGTCTGAATCATTGCAACAAATGTATCTACGACATTTGGAAGTATGCAGTATGCATTTAGTCCAAAATCTCTTAATAAGCAAATTATGACCATCAGAATATAATTAATATGACAAACATGAGAATACAAGCACAGTCATAAGTATTTCAATGTTGCATTCAAAACATGATAATGGGTTATGTCAACATCTGCCAGCCACTCACTCTCTAGTTGTGGCCACGTATGCCACAATAGTAAGTTTGCCAAGCTCCTAACAGCTCTGCGGCTTGACCAAGTGGTGAATTCAGCACCAAGCGCTGAATATGACTTTCATATGACTTTCCCACGAGCACTGATGATTACACTAATATTTATTTTGATGAAAGCCATTCTTTCCCAATCCTCATGTGGGTTGTAGGGATACTGTTTTTAATTTTAATAATTTTTTTGTTCAATTCCAGGGGAATAATCCAATTCACAGAACAATACAGAATTCTAACCGGGATTACATTAAAAAGTGTTATTCCACAGGAAAGGCTATGTTTAACAATTAATATACTCACGTTAATAGAATCTTTATAAAAGAACATGAAGGAACAAAGTCAGTCTGAAACCTATGTTTACATTCTTAGAAGCAGGATATTGAGACAAGGTTCCTGCTCCATTCCAATATTGTATAATTTTTGATTGATGTACAGTGTCTTGAAAAAGTATTCAGCTCCCATAGAAACATAGAAAATAGGTGCAGGAGTAGGCCATTCGGCCCTTTGAGCCTGCACTGCCATTCGGTATGATCATGGCTGATCATCCAACTCAGAACCTTGTACCTGTTTTCTCTCCATACCCCCAATCCCTTTAGCCACAAGGGCCATATCTAACTCCCTCTTAAATATAGCCAATGAACTGGCCTCAACTGTTTCCTGTGGTAGAGAATTCCACAGATTCACCACTCCCTGTGTGAAGAAGTTTTTCCTCATCTCGGTCCTAAAAGGCTTCCCCTTTATCCTTAAACTGTGACCTCTTGTTCTGGACTTCCCCAACATTGGGAACAATCTTCCTGCATCTAGCCTGTCCAATCTCTTTAGAATTTTATATGTTTCAATAAGATCCCCCTCAATTTTTTAAATTCCAATGAGTATAAGCCCAGTCGATCCAGTCTTTCTTCATATGAAAGTCCTGCCATCCCAGGAATCAATCTGGTGAACCTTCTTTGTACTCCCTCAATGGCAAGAATGTCTCCCCTCAGATTAGGGGACCAAAACTGCACACAATACTACAGGTGTGATCTCACCAAGGCCTTGTACAACTGCAGTAGAACCTCCCTGCTCCTGTACTCGAATCCTCTTGCTATGAATGCCAACATACCATTCGCCTTTTTCACCGCCTGCTGTACCTGCAATCTCCACTTTCAATGACTGGTGTGCAATGACACCCAAGTCTCGTTGCACCTCCTCTTTTCCTAATTGGCCACCATTCAGATAATAATCTGTTTTCTTGTTCTTGCAACCAAAATGGATAACCTCACATTTATCCACATTAAATTGCATCTGCCATGAATTTGCCCACTCACCTAACCTATCCAAGTCACCTTGCATCCTCTTAGCATCATCCTCACAGCTAATACTACCGCCCAGCTTCGTGTCATCCACAAACTTGGAGATGCTGCATTTAATTCCCTCATCTAAATCATTAATATATATTGTAAACAACTGGGGTCCCAGCACTGAGCCTTGCGGTACCCCACTAGTCACTGCCTGCCATTCTGAAAAGGTCCTGTTTATTCCCACTCTTTGCTTCCTGACTGCCAACCAATTCTCTATCCACATCAACACCATACCCTCAATACCATGTGCTTTAAGTTTGCACACTAATCTCCTGTGTGGGACCTTGTCAAAAGCCTTTTGAAAATCCAAATATACCAATCCACTGGTTCTCCCCTATCCACTCTACTAGTTACATCCTCAAAAAAATTCTTTAAGATTCGTCAGACATGATTTTCCTTTCACAAATCCATGCTGACTTTGTCCAATGATTTCACCGCTTTCCAAATGTGCTGCTATCACATCTTTGATAACCGACTCTAGCATTTTCCCCACCACTGATGTCAGGCTGACCGGTCTATAATTCCCCGGTTTCTCTCTCCCTCCTTTTTTAAAAAGTGGGGTTACATTAGCCACCCTCCAATCCTCAGGAACTAATCCAGAATCTAAGGAGATTTGAAAAATTATCACTAATGCATCCACTATTTCTTGGGCTACTTCCTTAAGCACTCTGGGATGCAGACCATCAGGTCCTGGGGATTTATCTGCCTTTAATCCCTTCAATTTACCTAACACCACTTCCCTACTAACATGTATTTCCCTCAGTTCCTCCATCTCACTAGACACTCTGTCCCCTACTATTTCTGGAAGATTATTTATGTCCTCCTTAGTGAAGACAGAACCAAAGTAGTTATTCAATTGGTCTGCCATGTCCTTGTTCCCCATGATCAATTCACCTGTTTCTGACTGTAAGGGACCTACATTTGTCTTAACCAATCTTCTTCTTTTCACATATCTGTAAAAGCTTTTACAGTCAGTTTTTATGTTCCCTGCCAGCTTTCTCTCATAATCTTTTTTCCCTTTCCTAATTCAGCACTTTGTCCTCCTCTGCTGGACTCTGAATTTCTCCCAGTCCTCAGGTGTGCCACTTTTTCTGGCTAATTTGTATGTTTCTTCTTTGGACTTGATACTATCCCTAATTTCCCTTGTCAGCCACGGGTGCACTACCTTCCCTGGTTTATTCTTTTGCCAAACTGGGATGAACAATTGTTGTAGTTCATCCATGCGATCTTCAAATGCTTGCCATTGCATATCCACCGTCAACCCTTTAAGTATCATTTGCCAGTCTATCTTAGCTAATTCACGTCTCATACCTTCAAAGTTACCCTTCTTTAAGTTCAGAACCTTTGTTTCTGAATTAACTATGAAGTTAATAGTTAACTATTAACTCTCCATCTTAATGAAGAATTCCACCATATTATGGTCACTCTTACCCAAGGGGCCTCGCACAACAAGATTGCTAACTAACCCTTCCTCATTGCTCAATACCCAGTCTAGAATGGCCTGCTCTCTAGTTGGTTCCTTGACATGTTGGTTCAGAAAACCATCCAGCGTACATTCCAAGAAATCCTCTTCCTCAGCACCCTTACCAATTTGGTTCACCCAATCTATATGTAGATTGAAGTCACCCATTATAACTGCTGTTCCTTTATTGCATGCATTTCTAATTTCCTGTTTAATGCCATCCCCAACCTCACTACTACTGTTAGGTGGCCTGTACACAACTCCCACCAGCGTTTTCTGCCCCTTAGTGTTATGCAGCTCTACCCTTATCGATTCCACATCCTCCAGGCTAATGTCCTTCCTTTCTATTGTGTTAATCTCCTCTCTAAACAGCAACGCTACCCCACCTCCTTTTCTTTCCTGTCTATCCCTCCTGAATATCGAATATCCCTGGATGTTGAGCTCCCATCCATGGTCACCCTGGAGCCATGTCTCTGTGATCCCAACTATATCATATTCATTAATAATTATCTGCACATTCAATTCATCCACCTTGTTACAAATGCTCCTTGCATTGACACACAAAGCCTTCAGGCTTGTTTTTACAACACTCTTAGCCCTTATACAATTATGTTGAAAAGTGGTCCTTTTTGCCATTTGCCCTGGATTTGCCTGCCTGCCACTTTTACTTTTCACCTTACTACTTTTTGCTTCTACCCTCATTTTACTCCCCTCTGCACTTGTTCCCATCCCCCTGCCACATTAGTTTAAACCCTCCCTAACAGCTATATTAAACAATCCCGCCAGGATATTAGTACCCTTTGAGTTCAGGTGTAACCCATCGTTTCTGTATAAGTCATGCCTTCCCCAAAATAGATCCCAGTGATCTAAGAATTTGAAGCCCTGCCCCCTGCACCAGTTACTTCACCACACATTCATCTGCTTAATTCTGCTATTCTTACCATCATTAGCGCGGGACTATTTTACTGTCTCATTTTCTGAATCTAAAATATATTGAAGTTTGATTTTCTTGAACTAATCTACAAAACATTATGTATCATATCAAAAGAAAAGTTCTAAATCCTGTCAACAATTTACTAAAAATTAAAAACCAAAATTATGAGACTGAAAAGATATTCATCCCCTTTGTAATTACTACACTACCATTCTTCAGGTGCAACATTACCTTACTAATTCACCCAATCTGTTGATGTAGAAAACTGGAGCATCACCTGTTTTCTATTAATTCATAAGAATAAATACACTACTCTCTCTGTAAGGTCTTACAGTATGGTAGATTTTGAACAGACCAAACCAAAATGAAGGCAAAAGAGCATTCAAGACAAGTCAGGGAAATGATAATAGAGAAGCATAAATTTGGGGAAGAGTACAAGATCATCTCAAAGGCACTGAACATACGTTGGAGCATCAACCAGTTAACACTGTCCCTACTGTAAAGTATGATGGAGGTAGTATCACACTATGAGGATGCTTTTCAGCAGCAAAGACTGGAAAGCTCATCAGGATTGATGGAAAAATGAATGCTGTGAAATACAGAGAGATCCTGGACAAAAACCTACTAGCCTCTGTCAGAAAGCTTAGACTGGGGAGGAACTTCATCTTTCAGCAGGGCCATGACCCAAAAGCACACTGTCAGAGAAACCGAGGAATGGCTTCAAATGAAGGAAATTTATATCCTTGAGTGGCCCAGTCACAGTCCTGTCCATTACCCGACTGAACATCTCTGGCAAAACCTCAAGGCTGCTGTCCACCACCACTCCCCAACTAACCTGGCTCTGCTTGAACAATTTTGCAAGGAGTAATGGCAAATACTGCTCCATAATGTTGAACAAAACTACTAGAAACTAATCCAAAAAGAGAGACTACTAGCTGTAATATCACTGAGAAGTGGTTCAACTAAGTACTGAGCAAAGTGGGGGGGGGGGGGGGGGTGTATACTTTTGAATTGCTCACTTTTCAAGTTTTTCATGCTTTGCAATTTTCCCTGTTCCTTTTGAGCTCTACTGTGATAAAAGGAGCATGTGATTCACAAATAATAATTTTTACTTAAATTGATCAAAATCCCTGGTTGTCATTCTCATTTACGTGAACAAGGTTGGGGGCTGAACACTTTTTCAAGGCACTGTATCTGACATTAAATGAGTGAACCTTCTCTGACAATCCGATCTGAATAATAACTTAAAAGGAAAATAGAAATTCTAGCCATAAAATTGGAAATGAGACAACCCTTAATTAATTACATACAAAACTTGTATGATTTTATTTCACTATTCATGATTTAAATTAACATACAGCTGGTTTTCATGAATTGAATCTTAACAAGTAATTCTTGAATTAATTATTAGAAATATGAAATTTATTTTATTACTTGATTGGATCTAATTTCAAACCTGAAGCCACAAATATACTATCAAATTCCCAGTCACGGAATACTTACTCTTTGAATATTGATCTGCTCCTTCAAGCCACACGACTACTTTGTGATCTCCTCTCAATCTGCTATACAACTTTCTTTTCATCTACAACTACACCCCTCAGCTGTTCTTCAGTCTCAAGAGCTGAGCCCTAATCATGTTCTGCTGGTCCCAGACCTCTCTCACAGATCACACCAGCTCATGGTTCCACCCATACTCTGCACATATCTACTTTCATTCAATGCCATACCCCATATAAACATTTAACCTGTTCCCCTCCATGTCTTAGCAGAATACTTAGCTCTGTTCTTTGCCGAGCTCCAACTGAACCCAGTCTGTTCCAATCATGCATCAGCTGGACACTTGGCCCCAATAGCTACTGTAAGAAAATGAAACACAAGAGCAGAATCAACCCCCCATACCCACCTATTCACCTAAATACCAGCCAGTACTGGCCATCAACTGCTCCTTATATGTTAAACCTTTCATTCCAGAATCATTCTCATGAACATCCTCAAAGTTCCCAGTAAATTCATCAAAGTACATACATGTCACTATATGCAATCATGATATTCATTTTCTTGTGGACATTTACAGTAAATACCCAAAAGCACAATCAAATCAATGAAAGACTGCACCTAATAGGACGGACAAACAACCGATGGGGGGGGAGGGGGAAGGAAAAACATGAGATGAAGAGTTCTTGAAAATGAGTCCACAGGTTGTGGGAACAATTCAATGATGGCACGATTGAAGTTATCCCCTCTGGTTCAAGAGCCTGATAGTTGAGAAGTAATAACAGTTTCTGACCCTGGTGGTGTGGGTCCTGAGGCTCCTGTACCACCTTCTGATGGCAGCAGTGGTGTGGTGAACTACATATACCTGTCTGGACATGCCCCCTGCTGACTGCTCCTGTGGCCCCTCCCACTGACCGTGGCTCCTCCCACAGTCCCCAGTATGGAGGCGATTGAGGCCTGAGCCCGGCCCTCAGTCTCCAGGATGTAGTATGGTGGTCAACTACTGCTTGTGCTTTCTTCCAGTCAATAAAAGCCGATATCTCGCCTTCACGTCTCAGAGAGTTATTGATGGTGCATCAAGTGGGAAGAAAGAATGGCCTGAATGGTGGGGGTCCTTGAGGATGGATGCTGCTTTCCTGCAACAGCACTCCATGTGGTAGTGCTCAATAGTGAGGAGGGCTTTACCCTTGATGGACTGGGCTGTGTCCACTACTTTTTGTAGACTTTTCCTTCTAGGGCATTGGTGGTTCCATAACAGGTCCAGGGTGCCTCTGGACCCTCTCCAATTACAGTACATCTTTTCTTAGATAAGGGGTCCAAAACTGCTCACAATACTCTGTGCAGTTTGACTAATGCCTTATAAAGCTTCAGCATTGCATCCTTGCACTTATATTCTAGTCCTCCCGAAATGAATGCTAAAATTGTATTTACCTTCCTTAACACCAATTCAACATGCACGATAGCCTTAAGAGAATCATGCATGAGGACTCCTTAATCCCTTTGCACCTGTGATTTTTGAATTTTCTCCTCGTTTAGAAAATAGTTAATGCCTTTATTCCTTCTACCAAAGTGCATGACCATACACTTCCTCACACTATCATCCATCTATCACTTCTTTGTCCATTCTCCTAATCTGTCCAAGTCCTCTGCAGACTCCCTGCTTCCTCACAACTACTTGCTCCTTCACCTATCTTTGTATCATCTGCAAGTTTGGACACAAATCCATCAATTATTCACCGGCAGCCAGCTAGAAAAGGGCCCCTTTATTCTCACTCTTTGTTTCCTGCCAGTCAGCCAATTTTCTCTCCACGCTGGTATCTTTCCTCTAATAACCTGGGATCTTATCTTGTTATGCAACCTCATAAGTGGAACCTTGTCAAAAGCCTTCTGAAAATCCAAGTAAACAACATCCACTGACTTTCCTTTGTCTATCCTGCCTGTTAATTTTCTTAAAGAATTCCAACAGATTTGTAAGGCAATATTTTCCCTTAAGGAAACCATGCTGACTTTAGCCTATTTTAATGTGTGCCAGCAAATACCCTGAAACCCATCCTTAAGAATGGACTCCAACATCTTCCCAACCACTGAAGTCAGGCAAACTGACCTATAATTTCTGTTCTTCTGCCTCACTTCCTCAGACAAAGGAGATTTGATTAATGTTGTGTACTTGGGAGTTTCAGAAGGCCTTTGACAAGGGGTCACACATGAGGCTGCTTCACAAGTTACAATCACAGGAAAGATTCTAGCATGGATTAAGCAGTGGTTGATTGACAGGAGGAAAAGATTGGGAAGAAAGGGAGACTTTCTGGTTGGCTTCCAGTTACTAGTTGTGTTCCACAGGGGTCAATATTGAGACAGCTTATTATTATATGTCAATAATTTAGATGATGGAATGATTACTTTGTTACAAAGTTTGCAGACAATATGAAAAAAGGAGGAGGGGCAGGTACTTTTCAGGAAGTAGAGATGCTACAGAAGGACTTTTCTCTATTAATCTTAACCACAAACTGCTCTAAAAAAACCACCTCCTAAGCATTCTATAAATTTCATCTCTTGGGATCTAGCACCAACTTGATTTTCCCAATCTACCTGCATATTGAAATCCCCCATGACTACAGTACAATAACATTACACTTTGTTCATACCTTTTCTATCTCCTGTTGTAATTTAAACCCCCTACCTTGGCTACTGTTTGGAGGCTTGTGTATAACTCCAAACAGGGTCTTTTTACTCTTGCAGTTTCTTAATTCTGGTGCTGGCGTACATCGGTGACTCTGTGCAGGCTGCAGAAAGTTGTTAAATCCTCTTAAATATACTTCTTTTGAATTACTTTTGCTGCAGTCGGTAGCATGTAGATTTCCTCTTAACAACGGACTACGAAATTACATCAATGATCTTCAGATCTCGCAATCGACAACTGAATGCGGAGCAGAAGTCAGGAGCTCCAGCGGAGCAGTTAAGCATAGCACCTTTAAAGGTTAGCGCCATGGATAGAAATGTGGCAGGAGAGGTGGAATTCAAACCAGGCCTAAAATCCCAGGAATAAGGCCTGCTCTACCCAGTATCTTGTTGAATGTGCAGTCACTGGAAATAAGACTGACGATCTCAAGGCAAGGCTGCTGTATCAGAGGCAGATCTCAATTGGTTGTTGCATCGAAACTTGGTTAACAGCAAATATGACAGACGCAGCTATCCAACCAGATGGTTTTGTAATTTTCAGAATGGATCGAAACGTGAACTCTGGTAAGAAAAAAGGTGGATTTGTGTGCTTTTTAGTCAATTCTCTTTGGTGTTCTGAATTGGGGGTTATATCGATCTCTTGTTCCCGACTTAGAACACTTAACGATCAAATGAAGACCATTCTATTTGCTTCAAGAGATCTCATCTATTACCCTGACTGCAGGTTATATACTACCAGTGGCTGATTATAAGCAAGCACTTGTAAAACTGCACGATGTCATCTGCAGGCAAGAAACAGCCCAACCTGGCGCATTTCACATTATAGTTGGTGACTTTAACTAGGCCTATTTGAAGAAAACCCTATCCAATTTTCATCATCAAAAAATCCTCACCACCCAGACCATGCTCTTTTCTCACTGCTGCCATTAAGAAGGTGGTACAAGTGCCTCAGGACTCGCACAACCAGGTTCAAGAATAGTTACTATCCTCAACCAACACACACAAAATGCTGGTGGAACGCAGCAGGCCAGGCAGCATCTATAGAAAGAAGCACTGTCGACATTTCGAGCCGAGACCTTTCGTCAGGACTAACTGAAAGGAAAGATACTAAGAGATTTGAAAGTAGGAGGGGGAGGGAAAAATGCGAAATGATAGAAGAAGACCGGAGGGGGTCGGGTGAAGCTCAGAACTGGAAAGGTGATAGGCAAAAGGGATACAGAGCTGGAGAAGGGTAAGGATCATGGGACGGGAGGCCTACGGAGAAAGAAAGGGGGAGGGGAGCACCAGAGGGAGATGGAGAACAGGCAGAGTGATGGGCAGAAAGAGAGAAAAAAAAACAAACAACTATGTCAGGGATGGGGTAAGAAGGGGAGGAGGGGCATATTCATGTTATCAGGTTGGAGGCTACCCAGACGGAATATAACGTGATGTTCCTCCAACCTGAGTGTGGCTTCATCTTGACAGTACAGGAGGTCATGGATAGATATATCAGAATGGGAATGGGACGTGGAATTAAAATGTGTGGCCACTGGGAGATCCTGCTTTCTCTGGTGGACAGAGCGTAGGTGTTCAGCGGAACGGTCTCACCTGCTTTCTCTGGCGGACAGAGAAAGGACAGAGGAACAACACCTTATATTCCGTCTGGGTAGCCTCCAACCTGATGGCATGAACATTGATTTCTCTAACTTCCGTTAATGCCCCTCCTCCCCTTCTTACCACATCCCTGATTTATTTGTTTTTTTCCCCCTCCCCCTTTTTTTCTCTCTCTGCCCATCACTCTGCCTGTTCTCCATCTCCCTCTGGTGCTCCCCTCCCCCTTTCTTTCTCCCTAGGCCTCCCGTCCCATGATCCTTTCCCTTCTCCAGATCTTTATCCCTTTTGCCAATCACCTTTCCAGCTCTCAGTTTCACCCCAACCCCTCTGGTCTTCTATCATTTCGCATTTCCCCCTCCCCCTCCTACTTTCAAATCTCTTACTCTTTTTCCTTTCAGTTAGTCCTGACGAAGGGTCTCGGCCCGAAACGTCAACAGTGTTTCTTCCTATAGATGCTGCCTGGCCTGCTGTGTTCCACCAGCATTTTGTGTGTGTTGATTGAATTTCCAGCATCTGCAGATTTCCTCATGTTTGCTATCCTCTACCACCAGGCTCTTGAACAAAAGGGGATATATACACTCATTCTACTTCTGGTGTTCCCAGAACCAATGGTCTCACTTTAAGGACTCTTTATCTTGTTATTTCATGCTCTTGTTATTTATTGCTATTTATTTATATTTGCATTTGCACAGTTCGTTGATCATTGATTCTGTTTCATTACTGTTCTATAATTTGCTAAGTATGCCCACAGGAAAAAGAATCTCATGGTTGTATATGGTGACATGTATGTACTCTGACAATAAATTTTTCTTTGAACTTTTGGACTTTTAAGGATTCTACATCTTCCTATCCTATGTCACCTCTTACTAAGGATCTGATTTTTTTTTAACTAACAGAGCCATCCCACACATCCCCCCGCCTGCTTACCTGCCTGTGCTTTTGATCCAAGGTGTATCCTGAAAGGTTAAGCTATGATTTTCTTTCATCCGTGTCTCAGTGATGGCCACAGCGTCATACCAGCCAATCTCTTATGGCAGTACAAGATCATTTACCTTATTCTGTACAGTGCGTGCATTCAAATATAACACCTTCAGTCCTGTTTTCACCACTTTTTCTGGATTTTGCCCCCATGTTACACTTCAACTCATCCCACTGACTGCAATTTTCCTGTATGATTTGCCTCTCTTCCCTCACAGCCTCACTATACACTGCATTTACTTGTATACCAACTGCCCATGCTCAGCCCTATCACTCTGGTTTCTGACCCCTGCCAGCCTAGGGTCTGGTTGTACAACCAGTGTGCTCTCACCAAATGCATAGACCTTCCCCCCACCCCGCCCCCATGAGCTTCCAAACTCCTACAGTGGAACTGATCTACAGGACCAATCAGAAACCGTTTAACCTGCATCAACTCCGCTCAGAATCAAGGTCATGCCAATGTCAGTAGTCGAGTTGCACACAACACACCTAGATGCAATGTCAGGTTTTAAGTTTTTATCAACTCATTCATCTACCGAACTGCCTCGAATACACAAAACTATCATAAGATACAGACTCATTGTGATAACCAGAAAACATTGATCATTTCCCACATCTCAGGAGTTATGTTTCAGTGAAGATAGACACTGGTGATTTTCAATATTCCAGCACAGCCTTTCACAAATTGAGAGAGGAAAAAACATTTGAAGATCAATATTTCAAACCTGGCATAAAACTCTCAGTCTTTCAGGCAGTGTTAATCCCTGCCTTCCAACACATTTCTGAGACCCAAACCATACCAGCACTCCCAAATCCAGTCCTCTGCCCGGTCAAAAACTATCACTGAAGCATTAAATACTGATAGTCACCTTCAATGGGGAAGGCCTTTACATTCCCATTTTTGAGCTCTGCCATGCAAAATAATTACCAGGTCAACAAATAAATGATTCAAAAGTGTTCTCTTTGGAATCCCTGGACCATGATGAGATCTTGGGAGATCTTAGCTGTTACGGTGAGTGAAGCAAGGGTCCTCGATGAAGTACCCCCCCCCCCCCATCTGCAATGGGTCTCACCGATGCAGAAGAGTGCACCAGAAGCAGAAGATGCAATAAAGGACACCAATGGATTCACATGCATAATGCTGCTTCACAAGGAAAAACTGCCAGGGGCCTGAATAGTGGTGAGGGAGAGGGTGTAGGGGCAGGTGTAATACTTGGAATGATTGGAGAGATAAGTGCTAGCAGGGAGATCTGTGGGGAGGGACAAGCAGAAAGCCAAAAGAGGATAGGGGAGGGGAAGGAAAGATAAGCCTGATGGTGGTATCCCTTTGGAGACAGCAGAAATTATGGGGAATGATATGTTGGATTTGAAAGCTCATGAGGTGGTAGTGAAGACAAGGGGAACCCTTATCCCAGTAATGTTGTGGTGGAGGGTATTAGGTGAAGCCACTATATAGGAACTAGAGGATATGTGGGTGAGAACTGCATTGATAGTAATGGAGGAGGGAACCCCATTTTGAGAAAAAAATGTATAGAAATCCTCATCATGAGAACAGACATGGAAAAGGCAGAGGCACTGAGAAAGAAATAGAATCCTTGTCAGTGACAAGTGGGAAGAGATGCAGCCATGGTAACTGTGGGAGTTAGTGGGTTTGTAAAGGACATCAATAAATAATCTATCCCTAGAGATCAAGCAAGAGGAGAGGGGTGTCTGAGATGGACCAAATGAACTTGAGGACAGGGTGGAAGTTGCTGGAAAATTCGAGAAAAACTGCCGAGTTCCACATGGGTGCAGGAAGCAGCACCAGTACAGTCATCAATGTAATGGAGAAAAAGTTGGGAGCATTACATGTGTAGGTTTGGGATATGGTTGCCATTGAAAAGGCAGGCATAGCTGGGTTCCATGCGAGTGCCACGGCTAAACCCTTATTCCGGAAGAAGGCGGGAAAAGCTGAAACAGAAAACAAATAGATGCTGGAAACCCAAGCCACCCACACAAAATGCTGGAGGAATTCAGTAGGCCAGACTGGAAAAGAATGGAAAAGAATACAGTTGATGTTTCGGGTTGATGTTTCAGCCCTGCTGAAGGGTCTCGGTCCAAAACGTCAACTGTACTCTTTTCCATAGATGTTGCCTGGCCTGTTGAGTTACTCCAGCATTTTGTGTGTGGAGCTGAAAGAGCAACTGTTTAAGGGCAGTGTCAGTTTTGCCAGACAAAGGAAGGTGGTGGTCGTGAAGGGGAATTAGTTTGGTCTGTATTAAATGAAGCAGAGCGCCTTGAGGCCTACCTGATGGACTTTTACACCTTTAGTCCCAAGAAAGTCAAAAGAGAAGTTTTTAAGGGCAAGTGCCAGTTTATCAGTATTTTTAAAAAAAGTTTATTTTTCTGCTTCTGAGTAAACATTATGATGATGCCCAGTGTTGGTCAGTGTAGTAAATTCACAGCATTGTAGTGTTACATAAAATTTGAAAGGCAAAATAATGTGGACATTAGAATCTGAAATAAAAACAGCAAACACTGGAAATATTCAAAAAGTCAGGAACCATTAAAAAGAGAAAAACAGATCTTCAAGTCATTGATCTTCTCGAAGTTAATATCATCATCAGTACAAAATGCTGACTTGTTGAATACCTGCAGCATATTTTTCACTGTCACATCCAGATAAATAAATCAAGCTAGTCACACCTTCCAGATCCATAGCAGAGTAAGGCACTTCTGTAACAGATAATTTCCCAGTTTGTTGTAAGGCTCCCTTTTGCGTAATGTGCAATCATAAATCACCAGTGAAGAGCGCAAGCAGCCTAGTTCACATCTGAAAGAAGATACATTTCGGGAGTCTGTACGGTAACACATTGTGAAACTAAGCAATAAATCAGATTAGATTTACTAGCCTAACAAACAAGAGGGCAAGCAAATGATCAAAATGTGATCGAGTTCAACGTAGTGTCTGTAAAAAAAAAACTAAGCAGAGCTACCAAGATTCTACATCTGGAGAAGTCTGCCTTCCATACAATAGACTGACTGCTTACAGTGAACTAACTGGACAAATCCACTCACAGATACAACCAAAAAGAAGTAGGAGCTGTTCAGAGTGAATAGGATTCAGGATGAGTTCATATCCAAAAAGGACAAGAGCTCTATTTGACAACACTGTGGGTAAGATTGAAGAGTTAAAGGTACAAGACTAAAGACCAAAATAATTACAAAAGGCAAGTACCAATTTATAGACCCTGGTGACTAGGGGAGATACAGCAAAAAAAATCGTTTTAAAAATGCAAGAGGTATCAAGTGAACTTTTCCCTCAATATTATAGAAAGGGCAGTCAAAAGCAATGTGGCCCCTCAACTGAATTATGGGGTGAGGTGGTAATCTGACAGAAGTATATAAAACCAGAAGCATAGATAGGATAGATAGTTCTTTTCCCCCAGGATGGAATTAACAAATGCTATAGGCTTATTGCAAGAGGAGAAAGTTTGAAGGAAATGAGAGCAGCAAATTGCCAAGGGAGGTGTAGAACCAGATACAACAGCAATGTTAAAGAGGCAGATAGATCAACTTGAATAAACAATGAACAGAGCAATGAAATCCAGGTCAGGCAGATGGGATTAGTTAGATCATGGATGATAATGACATGGAAAGCCAAAGGTCCTGTTCTTGTACTGTGTTATTCTATGTTCTATAATGGTGGTTAGTTTGAGAAAATTCATTAAAAATTGCAAGATGCTGAGCAGAAGATTATTATTAACCATCCTATGAGCACTTTTAGAAAATAATTAAAGCCTATTAGGATAGAAAAGCTAATCACTTTGATCTGAGTCACCAGAGATTATGAATGTTGTGTCATCTGATGACATAGAAGGGAATGTTCATCAATGTGATGAGTGTTTGTTCATATAGATTTCCTGAAGACATTTCATAAAGTCCATAATACTAAATTGTCAGCTAAGTTGAAGCTCCTGAAGCCAGAAGCAAGAATTGATTTAATGCAGGAAATTAAAAGGCAGATGATTGATGGTCAGGTTAATGGTCAGTTAATCAAACTGGATTGATGCTGGTGTGGTTTGTTGCAAGGATGCCTGTGGTAGAAAAATCATTCAGGATCCATGCTGAGGAACAGTCATATATTAGTCAGCTGATGAGATAGAAAGTCATTCATACAAGTTTATAACAATAAAAAGATTGGTGATAATGCATTCAACTTGAATCAAAGCACCAAACCACAGGACTGTTAATAGACAAAATCATGACAAATGGATCTCAACTGGAGCAAATAAGTTAACCATTTCAAATAAAAATATATAACAAAGAACTTCCTACATGATCAAAAGCAAACACTGTTACAGTCCAGAATAAACTTTGCAGGAGTGTGTGACTGTGATACCACAGGTAATGAGGCCCCAATCAGATCACAACCAAGTGCTGTGAAATTAAATGGAGAACATACATTGGAGGGAAATATAACATTAATTACTGGTGGAATATGAGTTTGCACAAGCTGTTGCTTGAGGTGAGTAAGCACAACATTAAAAAAGCGACCACGTCTTGTCAGGACTTTTGGTGGAGCTTGAGATTGCTTTGGGTAATAGGCACATGGCAGGGCCAATAACAAGAAGTTACTTTTAAGCTTTGTTGAAGTGGGTCAGTGTTAGGGTGGGGATCTGAGAAGAGGCAGAGACTAAAGTAAGCTTCTGGTAAGTTGCTTTCTTATTGCATAGTTATAGTAGTGGAAATGACAGTCAAGATAGTGGAGTGCCCCTCTTGCAGGATGTGGATTAACAAGGAGATCTCCATTATCGTTGAGGACTACACTGGCAAGAAGTGCATCCAGCAGCAGCTTCTTACACACCATATTAGGGAGTTGGATGAACTCTGGATCACTCTGGAGGTTGAGGGGTTGATTGACAAGAGGTACAGGGAAGCAGTTGCACCTAAGGTAGCAGACAGGGAAACAATGTGCAAGGTACACCTGGGCTGATCTCCCCAGTGAAAGTATATTGCTTTTGGATACTACTACAGGGGGTTGGGGGGGGGGAATGTCCTAGCAGAGGAAAGCCACAGCATTCAGGTCTCTGGCACTGAGCAAGGCTCTGTGACTCAGAAGAGATGAGCAGTAGTGATAGGGATTCATTGGTTAGGGGAACAGACAAGAGTTTCTGTGGACAAGAATAAGATTCCCAGATGTATACTGCCTCCCAGATACCAGGATCAGGGACACCTTACAGCAAATCTGCAACTTTCTTAAGGGGGAAATTTAGCAGCCAAAGTTCATGGTCCATGTCAGTATCAATGACAAGGAAGGGTGATGAGGTCCTACAATGTGGGCTCAGGGAGTTAGTTGCTAAGTTAAAGGACAAGACAAGTTAGAGGTGCTAATCTCAGAATTGCTACCTGTGCCATTGCCAACACATTGCTGAGGAGATAAGTGCAGAAGAGAGGACTTCAGATTTTTGGATCATTGTGCTCTCTTCCAGAGAAGATGAAACCTGTAGAAATGGGACAGACTGCACCTGAACTGGGGGGAGATCAATATGCTCAAGGGAAGGTTTACTGGTACTACTTTGAGGGGCTGAAACTAGAGTTGCAGGGTGATGGAAACCAAAGTGCCGGGGCAGCTAGCGGCAAACAAGAGAAAATCTGGAGATATTGGAAATCTAAGCAACACACACAAAATGCTGGGGGAACTCAGCAGGGCAGGCAAAATCTAGGAAAAGTGTGCAGTTGACATTTCAGGCCTCTTTTCCTAGATGCTGCCTGGCCTACTGAGTTCCTCCAGCATTTTGTGAGGGCAGTTAGTGGAGAGGTTATGGGGAATATTAAACCTACATACAAAGGCAGTAACTGAAAAGTTGAGCACTGTGGGAGGAATGTTCTGAGTTGTATCTATATCAATGCAAGGTATACTATAGGTAAGGCAGATGAACTTAAGAGGATGGATCAGCACTTGGAATTATGGCATTGTAGCCACTTAAGAGATTTCGTTGCAGGAGGCGCAGGACTGGCTGCTCAGTGTTATGGGATTCTGTTGTCTTAGACATGATAGACAGCCAGGGGTGGCATTACCAATCAGGGAAAATGTCACAGCAGTGCTCAGACATGACAGATTGTTGAGCTCATCCGCTGAGGCTATATGGGTGGAACTGAGAAATAAAAAAGGTATGACCATGTTAATGGCATTATATTATGTGTGATACTGGTTAAGAAGAAGGAGGTGCATATCAGGTATAAGCAGCATTGAACAAATCTGGTACTTGAGAAGTCTAAGAAATTAGAAGGGCTAAAAGAAGGCATGAGGTTGCTCCAGCAGACAAAGTGAAGGAGAATCCCAACGGCTTCCACAGATATATTACGAACAAAAGGATAGCACAAAACAAAATTAGCTCATTGTGGTCAACTATGCATGGAGCCAAAAGAGATGGGATATTTTGCATTTGTATTTACTCAGGAGGCAGACACAGAGGTTATAAAACTGAGGTAAAATGGTAGTCAACCATATCCAAATTAAAGAGGAGGTACTAGCTGCTTGAGGCAAACTAGGATGGACAAGTCCCTAGGGTCTGACAAGGTGTCCCCTTAGACTCATGGGAGATTAGTGCAGAAATTGCAGGGGCCCTGGCAGAGACATTTAAACCTTTCCTAACCACAGGTGAAGTGCCAGAGGACTGGAAGATCAGTCCTGATGAAGGATATCAGCCCAAAGTGTCAACTGTTGATACATTTCCATAGATGCTGCCTGACCAGCTGAGGTCCTCCAGTATTTTGTATGTGGTATTCTAGGTACAAATAAATCCCTCAAGTTGTTTAAGGGCAGGCTTAAGAGGGAAATCAGAAGAGGAAAAGGTGTTATGAGATGGATTTGGCACACAGGTTTAAAGTAATAGGTGATGAGGAAGAGACTTGGTCACCGTAAAGACCATCAGGATGCCTGTGTGTGGAGCTGCAGAAGATGGCCGAGATTTTTAATTCTCAAGTACTTACTTAGGAGAATATCATTGATGCCAAAGATATGAAAGTAATAGGTCGTGAGGTCTTGCATCACAGGTTTATTATGAAGGAGGTACTGTACAGTATTTGCAGCCTTTAAGTACATTAAGGTGGCCAAATCCCTGGGCCCGACCAAGTGCACTTCCAAACACTGTGGGAGGCCAGGGGAGAAATCACTATAGAGAAATTTGCTTCATCATTAGCCACAAGTGAAGTTCCAGAAGATTGAAGAGTAGATGTTATTCCATTGCTCAAGAAAGGTAGCAAGGACAGGTCAGGGAACTACATGCCAGTGAGCCTGATTTCAGTTGTAGGGAATCTTGAGGGAAAAGATCTACCATTATTTGAGGAGTCAGCACCTGATCAGGAATAGTCAGCATGGTTTTGTGCATCGGAGGTCACGTCTCACTAATTTTTGGATTTTTTTTGTAGACGTTACCTAGGGGATAGATGAAGATAGGGCAATGGATGTTGTCTACATGGGCTTTAGTAAGGTCTTTAACAAGGTGCTGCATAGCAGGCTGATATGGAAGGATTCAGGGGGAGCTAGCGAAATGGATTCAGAATTGGCTCAATGAGAGGGAGCAAAGGGTATTGGTTTAAGGTCAGCTAGAGGCCTGTGACTAGCAGGATGCAGCAAAGGGCAATCTGTTATTCATTTTGCATATAAACAGAGTCACAGAGCCATAGAAAAGTACAGCACAGAAAAAGGCCCTTCAGCACATCTGGTCCACACTGAACAATAGTGAAATGATTTGGATACGAGTGTACATGACACAATTAACAAGTTTGATGATGATGCTAAATTTGAGGGGTTTGTTGACAGTGAAGCAAGTTATAATGAATTGCAAAGAAATCGTGATCAGTTAGACAATGGGCTGAGGAATAGGAATAGGAATGAGGAATAGGGCTGAGGAATTTCAACTTACCTAAGTGTGAGAGGATACATTTTAGACAGTCAAACTGGGGTAGGACTTGTACAATAAATGGCAGAGCACTGATAAGTGTTGTGGAACAGAGGAACCTGGGAGGACAAGTGCACAATTTGCTGAAAGTGGTTGTGCAAGTAGACAGAGTGTTTAAGTAGGCATTTAGCATGCTAGTCTTCATCAGCCAGGTGAGGAGTAGGGATGTTATCTTGCAGTCATGCAAGTCATTGGTGAGGCTGTATGTGCTGCATTGTGTGTTTGTTTTTGGTCACTCTGTTATAGAAAAGTCATTGCCAAGCTGGAGAGGGTGCAGAAGAAATTAATGAGGATGCTAGCTGGACTAGGTGGCCTGAATTATAGAGAAAGGTTGGTCATGCTGAATCTTTATATCTTGGAATGTAGGAGATGTGATGTGACAGATGTCTATAAATTCATTTAGGGTATGCTAAGATGGATGGTCATAGTCTTTTCCCAAGTGTGGGAAGTTCAAGACTAGAGGGCACAGACACAAAAGGACAGAGATTAAAAGAGACCCAAGAGGCAACTTCTTTAAACAGCGGGTAGTGAGTACCTGGAATGAACAGCCAGGAGAAGTGGTTGAGGCAAGTACAAATGCAACATTTAAGAGACATTTAATTAGATGCATGGATGGGAGGGTTTTGGAGAGTTCTGTACTAAATACATGCAACTCAGATTAGCGGGGAGGATGTGGTGGTCAGCATGAACCTGTTAGGCTGAAGGGCTGTTTCCATGCTGTATTACTCCATGACTCTAAACCAACTATGACAACTTATTTTTACGTTGGGGTGTTTCAGACTCAGTGACAGAGTTTTAAAATTTTAAGCTGCATTATTCAAATAGGAACACTTTCTCATTTGTTACAGTTCCATACAACTCTTAATAGCACTCTCTAAAAAATCTACATTTTAAGTATTTCTAATGATCAGGCCTCTGCAACTCTGGACTGTGGAGTTCTTCAGATACACTACTTTCTGAAAAAAGAATTTTCTACCCCATATTGGTCACTGGCCTCTTATAATAATATTCCCTTATTCAAAACTCTCCTAGTAGTGAAAACATCTTAACATCTATCATGTCACGACCACCCAGAATTTTATATGCTTCCATAAGTTCACCCCTCATTTTTCTAAACTGCAGTCGATACCAGTCTAAACCATTTATCCCTTCTTAACAGGGTAACCCACTCATCCCAGCAATTAGCCTGGTAAATCTCTATTCAGGAGTAGTTTAGAAGGATTTCAACTGCTCCATGCAAAAGAGAATCCAACACTTAATAATTTTAAATAATAACACTTTTGAATTGAAGAATATAAGGAAAAGGTTGGTCAATGAATTTTGTCACAGATAGGCACAAATTCCTATTTCTTTTTATGTCTGCATTATAATCTGACCGGCTAGGTTGAGCACTACCATAGCAACCACTAGTTGCCCTCACAGTTTACATAATTTTCGCATCTTCAAAAGCAAAAATGGAATGTTAAATAGTTAAATTTTTGACTGTTCATTTTTTTAATCCTTCCCCAAATCTATCCACCTGTATGCTACCAAAAAGATGCAATTTGTCAGTCAGTCATCTTGCTTTCCTTTGGGTGATATTCTGGGAAGCGGCGATCAGCTTCAATCTTCATGAAAGCTTTTCTTTGTTGCAATGAAGTTACAGTTCAGGAATTCACTGAATTTACCAAGTCTGTTCTGCTGCAGATTGTGGAATGTGCAATACCCTTTGCCACTCCTCCAACAGTATTTGCAGCAATTTGCTCAGAAGATGATCTCTCTCTGCATAGCAGTACACATTTTGATGTTGTCCTCAAGTACATAGGGGTGTATATAGCAAGGGAGAGAGACAGGGCTATGATGAACCTAGACTGCACAGGAAGTACCTCAAAATTTAGATATTTCTCTCTTGTGACAACTTAGTTCCAAAGATTTCTACTGAGATACAGTAACCAGTTGCATCACGGAAACTCAGCAATCAAATGATACTTTAAGAAGATAGTACACAATCAGGGCCATAAGTCCAAACTTGACCACTGACAATGAAGGGCTATCTGATGGTAAAAGTGATGACATTGTAAGGTTTCAAATGAAGTTACAATGCTGTTCAAGTTGATCCAGTCACTATACTTGGGCATTTTGGAAGTTGTATGACAAAGTAGGATGAATGGGGGATCTTTCCTTTGATAAAAAGTACTGTACTTCATGGTGCTTTGTTGATGACAAGCAAAACAGGTAGACTTAATACATAAACCAGATTGACCATTAAGACTACATTGACATGAATGACCTTCTCATGTATCTTAGTTAGCCCACTCCCATTCCCCTTTGACATCTTCTATGAGGCTTTCAGTAATAGATTTTACTGTGAGACAATATTGTACTACAATCAATACATTTCCAGATCTCTGGCTGCTATACAATGCATACCAAACTTAGCTACACAACATAAATACTATTTTGATAGCTTATATATGAACTCTACAATTTCTTTAATAGAAGAAGTAATAGTGACATTACTTTGCAAGATCTGAGAAAGTACATTGGTACCACCTGAGCCAGAGGTGAATCTTCTGAGAATGTTGATTAACCATGAACCACAGAAATCCTTTACGTTTTCAACCAAATAATACCAGTATGGTGCAGAAACAGACAACACTGGAAATACTAAGCAGGCCAAGCAACATCTGCAGAAAGGAAAGCAGTCAATGCTCCAGGCAAATGAAAAGTCAAATGCAATGTTTCATCGATAGCAGAGATCTAAGGAAGAGGTCCAAAATGAATGGAAATTCTACAGCAGAGAACAAGCATCTGTGGTCTGTAGTGAAGTCTGCTGGGCAAAGGGCACACATATAGTTGGCAGCAGAATAGTTCAATGTCATGTTAAGTTTGGAATTCATTAATGAAGTATATAGGGGGATGATGCTTCTGCGGATGGATTTTTTGAAGCCAATGGGGGAAGATTACAAGGGACAGTGGAATCTTAGATATCATAAAAGAAAATGGGAAAATGCTGTGTTTGCAGCAATCAATGTGGTGAAGAAAGATTACTTGCATGGAGAACTGTCTAAAAAATGAAGGATTCTTTTAACCTATGAACATGAATTACTTAATGAAATTTGTACTGTATGCAAATGTGCAGTACATTCGTGCATTTATTTCACTTAATGTTGACAGATAATGGAATAGATCAAGGACATGCATAAATTCACACAGATGTAAATGGACCCTGAAGAACTGCCAGTCAAAAATTACTAAACACTGTCCTACAGTCTTTGGTATTTCATACAGCAGGCAACACTTCTTCATTTGCTTTATGAATGTGCGTAAACCGATGTCCTCAGTCGCAGTCCCGGATGTCCTCACATCACAAGTTTCCTGAAATTATACTCACCTTATAGCGATGACTAATGGTAATGTGGGGCAGTGATTTGTTTGAAGTAATGTATTACCAATAGTTTCCAATGCAAAGTGCTCTTTGCAAGTTATAGTAACCGGTGGTTGTTTGGCATTTTTAAAGTACAGCAAGATGTGCAAACACCACTCCACATGAGTGCTACAAAACAAAGATTGACCACAAGCCCTATTTTTGGTCAGAAGATTAAAATGTCATTAAAACATGGTTAAAAAGAGTCTAAAGGAGGGTCTTAGAGAAGGAAGGAAATAAAAAAGAGAAGTCCAGGATGGAATTGTAGACCTGACCACTTTGGTAATTGAAGGCTTGGTTGCTGATGCTGGAGGCATTAAATGCAATACTTACTTTCACAAAAATGGTAGAGAAACATCATGGAAGCATAATTTTCAGCACACCGAGTCTGTGCCAACTTTCAAGCACCCATTAACATGAAGCTATTTTATTGGTTCCACATTCTAATCAATTCAGTCCAAATACTACCACTCACCTACACACTAGGCTCAATTTACAGAGTGGTCAATTAACATACCAATCTGCAAGTCTTTGGGATGTGGGAGGAAGCTGGAGAAAACCCACATGGTCAGAGAGAAGAGACCACAAATGCTGGAAACTGGAACAAAATACAGAACTCTGGAAGAATTCATTGTGTTAAGTAGCATCTATGGAGGTTAACAGTTGCTTCCCTATCTGATTCCACCTATCACCTACCAGCCTCTGTTTCACTACTCTCTCACAAGGATGTGGAAGCATTGGAAAGTGTACAGAGGAAATTTACCAGGATGCTGCCTGCTTTAGAGAGTGTGCATTATGATCAGAGATTAAGGGAGCTAGGGCTTTATTCTTTGGAGAGGAGGAGGATGAGAGGAGACATGATAGAGGTGTACAAAATATTAAGAGGAACAGAGTGGACAGCCAGCGCCTCTTCCCCAGGGCACCACTGCTCAGTACAAGAGGACATGGCTTTAACGTAAGGGGAAGGAAGTTCAAGGGGGATATTAGAGGAAGGTTTTTCACTCTGAGAGTGGTTGGTGCGTGGAATGTACTGCCTGAGTCAGTGGTGGAGGCAGATACACTAGTGAAGTTTAAGAGACTACCAGACAGATATATTGAGGAATTTAAGGTGGGGGGGGGGGTTATATGGGAGGCAGGGTTTGAGGGTCGGCACAAATTTGTGAGCCGAAGGGCATGTAATGTGCTGTACTATCTATGTTCTATGTTGACCTGAAACATCAGCTTAAACACTTTGCTACCACAGATGCTGCCAGACTACTGAGTTCTTCCAGAGTTCCGCTTTTTTGGTCACAGGAAAAAATATGTAAACTTCATGTAAACAGCTCCCAAAGTCAGGATTGGGTCCAGGGTCACTGGAGCCATTGTGCTGCTCCTTAATTCAAATAAAACCTTTAAATCCAAGTTCAATTGATTTTGGCTTGCTAATGATGCCAAATGGATAAAGAGCTAATATGATAAAAGAGTAGAAGCTCAGACTGGTCACGATCTCATTGTACGATGCAACAGGAAGCCTTCTCTTATTTTAATGTCCCTAACAAACTGGTAGTTACTAAAATGTGTTGAAGCCTTCAACAGATTATTGCCAAGCACTCTGTGCATTGCCTGACCAGCTGCCTCCATCGATGCTCTTCCTCAAAAAGTTTGTCTTTTTTAGAATTGAATAGGTGTAATGGGAGCTTCAGAGCAAAACACACTCAGTAGATCTTGAAGTAGATACCAGCATAGGAGTAAAAGCTCCATTAGCTAAGAAATTATCTTGCCATTCATCCTTTTTACAACATGTTAGTTCTTAAAAGAGAACTGCTGTCTTCTCTTTATAGCATGGCACTATTGGGTATCCTTGATAATTTTTGCTGGGTTCTAGTTATTAGCTGGGCTCTAGTTATTGCAGGAATTTAAAAAATTGTAGATCAGAAAGATATTAAAGTTGATAGGGTGCAACAAATTCTTCACCTGATACCTAAAAGTTAGAAAATATTCTTCAGAAAAACTCTGCACATTCAAAGTTATCAAAAACTAGATATTCTTCATGTACAGCAAAACCAAAAAGAAAATGAGAGTAATTGAGTTATAAGGTGCACACCTTCACCTACCCATCCTGTGTATTTCTCTTAATTTGTCCAACATTGAAAGGAACATAATTTCTGCCTTCACTACCTGCCTGACTCTGGTCCACTACATCAGGCAATGAGGCTCCTCAGCAACAGAATCAACAAAATGAGAACCTGGGCAGATTTCAAAGCTAAATACTAAGATATCAAATAAAGCCAAATTAAAGCAGTGACAGGGGTAGCAACTACTGTTATAAATGTGGTAATAAAGTGCATAATTATTTTCAAAGGTAATTATCCATATTTTCTGACATTGAGAGTTTCTAGTTTAATATAGAAATAATAAGGTATCATTACTAATATCATAATATCCGAAGGCCCAAGCACTGGCAGGAGCAGGCCACAGCAACGAGGTTTCTCGCAGGTCGGTGATGCTTGTTTAAAAGTACAGAAGAAACAAGAGGGCAGCCATTGTAGCAAGTAGGCCAGTGGTGAGAGTAGGAGTGTTGCTCTTTGGCTCAAAGGAGGTTTTGGCTCAGAAAAGCCACGAGCTCTGGTTAAGTTTCTGTTAAGATTCCCTTTTTCTCAGGAGATCACTGATCAGAGTTACAGGGAAGCAGCCACCCCAAAGCTGCAGGAGGCGGGTAGCTGGGTGACTGTCAGAAGAAATGGAAATGTGAATAGGCAGAATGGCACCTGTGGCCATTTCTCTCAAAAATAAGTATGCCGCTTTGGATACTGTTGTGGGGGATGACCTCCTAGGGGAATGCCACTGAGCCTGGGTTCGTGATGCAGAAGAGTAAGAGGGAGAAGAGGGGTGTAGTAGTGATAGGAGACTCAATAGTGAGGGGAACAGACAGGAAATTCTATGGACATGAACAGGACAACTAGATGGTATGTTGTCTCCCAGGTGCCAGGGTCAGGGATGTCTCAGATCGCATCCACAACATTTTGGAGAAGGAGGGAGAGTAACCAGATGTCTTGGTACATAGTGGCATCAACGACATAGGAAGGAAGAGCAAAGAGGTCCTGTAAAGAGAATTTAGAGAGCTAGGTAGAAAGCTGAGAAGCAGGACCCCCAGGGTAGTAATATCTGGATTGCTGCCGGTGCCACGCGCCATGCGGGTAGAAAGAGGATGATCTGGTAGATAAATGTGTGGCTGAGAAGCTGATGCAGGCGCAGGGCTTTAGGTGCTTGGATCATTGGGTTCTCTTCTGAGGGAAGTATGACATGTTCAAAAGTGACAGGTTGCACCTGAACTCAACAGGAACCAATAATCTCGCAGACAGGTTTGTTAGAACTGTGAGGGAGAGTTTAAACTAATTTGGTGGGGGTGGGGTGGGGTAGGAACCAGCGTGAAGGGACTCAGGATAGGGCAGATGGCAAAGATAGCATGCAGTCAGATGACAGGACATAATTGCAGCCAGCAAGATAAGTATCAGTGCAGTATCAAAAAAGGTAGCAAATGCAGTACTCAAAATGTTAGATCTCAATGCACGGCGTATAAGAAGTAAGGTGGATGATCTTGTTGCACAATTACAGATTGCAAGGTATGATGCTGTAGCCATCCCTGAGTCAGGCTGAAGGATGGTTGTAGATGGGAGCTGAATGTCTAAGGTCACAGGTTGTATCAGAAGGATGGGAAGATAGGCAGAAGGGGTGACATGGCAAGGTTCTTGTTATGACACCACTCAACCAATTAATAGCACTCCTGTACAGCTCTTGGTCACCATCTGAAATTGTTTCAGTAATATTGCTGTCATCTGTACATTTATAGATGATGTTTGAGTTGTACCTAGCCAAACAATCGTGGCTAGAGAGACAGTAAAGCAGTCCACTAAGCACGCATCCTTGAGGTGTGCCAGTATTGATTGTTAGTGAGGAACAGACGTTGTTTCCGATCTGCAGACTGTGGTCTCCCAGTGAGGAAGTCAAAGCTCCAATTGGAGAGGGAGGTACACAGGTTCAGGCTTTGGAGCATGTTGATTAGGACTAAGGATATGATGGTATTTGATACCAAGCTGTAATCAATAAACAGCAGCCTGACGTTGGTATTACTACAGACCAGGTGATCCAAGGCTGAGTGGGGAGCCAGTGATATTGTATTTGCTACAGAATTATTGCAATGGGTCCAGGTCCTAGCTTAGGCAAGAGTTGATTCTAGTCATGAATGACTTCTCAAAGCACTTCACAGTAGATGTGAGAGTACTGGGCGATAGTTATTGAGAACGTTCACCCTGCTCTTCTTGGGCACTCATATAATTGTCGCCCTTTTGAAGCAGGTGGGAACTTCTGACTACAGCAGTGAGAGATTGAAGATGCCCTTGAACACTGCTGCCAGTTGGTTGGCACAGGTTTTCAGTGCCCTACCGGGTACACCATTAGGGCTTAATATCTTGTGGGGGTCACCCTCTTGAAAGCTGTTCTATCATCGACTTCTGAGACAGAGATTACAGCGTCACTGCAGGGAGTCGCACAGATATAATTTTATTCTTCCTTTCAAAGTGTGAATAAGGTGTTGAGCTCATCTGTGAATGAAGCGTCACAGTAATTCATGATCTTGAATCTTGAGTATGCTGTTGAAATTATTCTCTGTTACTTTCTCCAATGTCCCTCCAGTTTAAACAATAACAGGCTCTCAAAATAATTTAAGGAGACAAAGTCCTTGCTTTTAGAAGGTAGTATGAATCAGGGGTCACCAAACATTTTTGCACTGTGGACTGGTTTAATATTGACAATATTCTTGCGGACCAGCCGACAGGGTTGGTGGGGGGGGGTGGTGGTGTTAATCACCACTGGAATATAGGTGATAAGTCAACTATGAGTCACTTATAAGTGGTTAATACACTCAATTTCAATTCTAAAAGGGTTTATCTAATGAATTTAATATTAAACACACAGCGCATATTTTCCTCGCATGAATATAGTGATAAGTCAATTATATGTCACTTATAAGTCAATAGCATCATAACATTTTAAGTAACGTTTGGATATTAAACACACAGCACATATTTTCCTCACATGGACATGTAAAATCATTGCAACACATCAATATCGCTGAATCAGTGGGAGCCCTGGGCTTGTTTCCCTGCAACAAGACAGTCCCATCAAGGACTGTGATGGGAGACAGCGATACTCGGAGGGGGTTCCTTATGTCCAGTCTATTCTGCAATTTAGTTTTCGTGGCTCTCGTGCTTCGTGCTTCTGTCCTGCTTGCTCACGTTTTTTTTCACTCAAAAAACTCAAGGGGTTTGTCTTTAAGTGCAGGTGCTTGGACTCAAGGTGCCGAAGCAGTTTTGAGGGCTTCAGTGCCTCATTAGACAGTCTTCGGGTCCGAACTCCAGCCTCCCACCCGCCCGCTGCCAGAAGCCTTGGCCAGGTGCGGCTGGTCATGGGTGGGGTGAGAGGACAAGGTAAGGGCTGGAGGTCCCTGTTTTGGGGCCGTGGCGATCGCAGTCCGGAGAGAGCCACTGACCAAGCAAGGAGGAGTGCGACAGGGCATGCATCCGCCCCCCCTTGTAGGCAGGTAGGATCTATTGGCTGACAAAAGTTTGGCTCAAGGGAAGACTTTCAGTAGACCGCAGCGAGGTAGCTGTTCAGTTACTTATGAAACCCTGAGCCCGAATTAGGTTATCTGCGAATATTTTAGCACTGGGTTCCCCATGAACATTCGGTGTGCAAAACAGGTTTAGAGGCGGCACCCATCTGTCTGCGCTCCAGGCCAGTAGCAACGGCACGTCTCGCCAGCCGGTTACCTGAGGCCAACCAGTGATCCCTAGCACTAGGTTATCACTGTGCTTAGGCAACTGATGACCTTGCATGGGTAATGACCTTGCGTGCATTTAAGTTCAACAGTAGGCGTGACAGGGAATGAGGAAAGGTGCAGCTGACTCATATTGTTTCATATCGCCAAATCATATAGTTTCCTCACAGCCCGGTAGTACATGCTTTGCGGCCCAGTGGTTGGGGACCACTGGTACACATATACAAAAAGAAAGACACTAACTTCAAGCATTACTAATTGTCTGAGACGGTTCCTTGCAAAGACCAGGGTAAACAATATTTATGCACAAATGGAAGCCTATTCTGTCATAAGCATGTGCTGCTAAGAAGAAAACAGGCAACTAAATTGTCCCTTTTTTTTGTATATAGAGGGGGAGCCTTGAAGTTACAAAAAAGTAACTGCTTTCATTATTATTAATTTTGCTCTGAAGAATAAAAATTGAAGGTTAAATGCTTAGAAATTGGTCAATATGCAACAAAGACTGAGAACTGCATGTAGGAATTCAAATTATTGATATTCAAGATGAAATATTGCCAGCTAATTTTAGTAAGAATCACATTAAACTGTTTGGCTGTTTGGGTGATAAATAATGGACAGAAGTTTTTCAAAGATTTTTTAAAATCACGTTCAGATCTTCGATTGAAGTAACTAGACGTCAACAGTCACTTTCTCATAATACATATTCCATGAAGTGTTTTAATGATGAACACAGAAGCTTTTGCTCTAGTATTTAAGTTCACAATAATCTGAAGCTCTTTATTTAAAGAAAAAATATACCCCTTCTAACATCTCACACTGGAGGCAACATGGGGGGGGTGTCTCTTCAGCAACTATACACTTCTCATCAATGGCTCACCATCATCTACAGCCAGTAGATAAGCATAAAAAGCAACTAGGATACTTCTGCCCAGCATGCATAATAACGTTTAGGTGTGTGTAAAACAAGAGAATATTTACAATGTGAATATCACAGTTATTTTGATTAAAAACTTTCCACAGATATACAATATGATTATAAAACAAAATTGTTCCAGACAGGATTTAAAATGAATAACCAATAGCTATGTCGTCTACAAGTTTTGATAGAATAAAACCAAAAAGACTCCAAACTGTGAAATTATGACTTTGTTTAGGAGAGGAATAGTAAAGTTCAATGTTGTCTCTACTGCCAATGGCTGTGAGCTCAAGTAAATACAAGGTTACGAAATCTAATTCTAAATACATAAAGAACAAGTGACATGATACAATCTACATTGATTAGACTTCTGCTGGATCAACACTAATGTATGCTGCCACTAATCTTATTTTGTTAACCCTTTGAGAAAGGAAGGAATTTTTACTTCTAGATGTAACAATCTGCTGATTCTAGTCATAAAAATGTACATTTTTACAACAAATTTGTTTTACAATCAATGTGATGTTCTGATTCTACCTCACACACTCCACTTTTTAAAAAAACATTCAATCTGAATCATGTTAGAAATTAACATTATATAATTGTTTTAGCCTAATTAAAAACACTATGGGTTATAACTGAAGAATTAACTATCATGAACTGATGACTAAGGAATAATGTTCAATTAAATTGCTCACCAAATAGTCACCATGTAGCACTGGACTGCTTGCAGGGATGGAAGGGAAGAAAATTTTATTTAAAACTTTTGAGATATTGCTTTGTATCCAAGATGATAGAATATATAATGCTCAGCAACAAATACTTGGACTAATTTATTCCGTTTCCCTTTACTTCAATGCAACCACCCTCAGGCATAAATTAAAATGCTTCCTTTTAAAAAGGATTTTTTAACCTATTGCACGAGAACCATTTGATACTACTCATCGCTCTCATCAGTGTCATACTACCTAAGTTTTGATTCATTCATATCAGGTCTAACAAATATAAAGGCAACTCATAGCACTGTTTAATCAAGCCCTAGAACATAGACTGAGTGCCAAATGATTCTTGAAATAAACCGTGCTACATACTGATTTTAACAAAAAGGGGCCATCTTAAAATTAACAAGAAATAATTTTTAGCAATATACTCATTTAGCAACATATTCAGTTTCATAATAAATAAGCTCCAAAAGCATTAGAAATATTTGTTCTGGGAAGCATTCAATTCAGTCCATATTTATAAGGTGATAGATTAACACCAGCTGGCCAGAAGTCATGAATTTAGTTTTTTTTAAATTCATTTTTAATTAAAGCAGCAAGGCAAAACTGAAATTCCAGAACATTGCAACAGTATACAAGCCTACTTGATCCTATTTTTAATATTTCACATTCTCAGCTCCAATGTAAATACAATGAAGGCTATGTGCATCCTTACAGAATACTGATATTTCTCCTTCAGCCTCTACCAAATATGTTCACTCATGCTTCAGTTGATAGGTCTCGTGAAGGTCCAATGTCATGAAAGCCAAAAGATGGGCAATTGCCCATATGGTTATTCTTCATGTGTGTTGAAACAGTAAAATGTTCCCATCAAGAAATGAAAAATCACAGTTGACACTAATTAATTTCAGCAAGGGTCACTGCATAATAAGCAACAATTGGAATCACCAGCATGGGAACTGAGAATTAAATAATTGAAACAGCTTCCAAAAACTTTCTACTGGTTTCAATGTAATGAGAACAGTTGAATGTGTGACCTTCATTTCCTGCAAGTCTTAACATGAGCATTTAGATGCTTTTGCTCTTGGAGCCTGAAAAGAATACTCTTAAAATATTTTAATTTGTTTAAGATTATTCCTTATAAATCTACTTGCAACTGATTAAAAAGCTGTAGATTAAAAGCATAATGGTGGTTCCCCTTGTCTTGATACCTGATGGCACTTAAGTGATATAGCAAAGCCTCTGAAGAATGGAGCAAAAGTATAAAAACAATGATGTTAATAAGCACAGTTCTAATTTAACATTAATCAGGATAAACAGACATGATGCTCATAAGCAATCACAGCTTATCCCATTAAATGTAACATTCACCTTCAGATAGAGCAAGGGTACTAAACTCCGAAAGTACAACTTCAAATAAAATTCCAAGAACAAGGCAGAATATCTGAAGAAAGCCCATCTAGACACTAATTATTATCTATAGTCTTATTCAAATCCACAATAATGAGACTTTGCATTAGCTATTGCCCAACTTTTGCAAATAATTTTGCCTGCTCAAACTTCTTTAGCAATCATAGATCTGGTTCATGAAAAAGATGAACTGCTTGTCCTGTGTGATGCACTTTGTATCAAGAATATCCAGGCAACTTAAAAGGTCTTGTAGATGTTTCATAGAAATATTGAAAACTTGTGATATAACGCACTGAAGTGATTAGCATCTTCAAAGTATGCAGAGATGTTAAACGGGAATTGTACATCATGCTTGGAAATGTGGTTCTTTTCACTTGTAATTTTTCTTCACAATTCTGGATTACCGCTTGAATAAAATGTGAGGTGGGTGGGAGTATGGGGTTCCAAACCAGAGGTGGGGTAACACTTTGCCATTTGTTTTTCAAAGTGTAGTCATGAGTTTATCTTGATCAATACTATGCATCCTGCCTCCCATGTTCTTCATATTCTGCTCTTGAACATATCTTGCGTTTCTCCCATTTCCTTCTGATGCTGGTGTCCGGTTGTAATATTTTTGCCTGGCATCACTGGGTGGTGGCCTGTACCATGTGCACAGTGAGCAATTAGTGAGACAAGACTTTACACAACTTATGTGGTTACTGATCAAATGAAAATGAAACAAATTGTGGGAGGGAGACAAAAAAGCATAAGAGGTAGAATATAGAAATAAATACAAATAACTGTTAAAGTGTAACCTTGTCCCAAATAGCTTCCATGGTGTAGGTACCAGCTTCTAACATAACTAAAGTATCAGTTCAAAGGTGAGTAGCACAGCACAAGATTACTATGTCATGCATTGAACAATCTGCAGATTGAAGCTCTAATTTTGGAGATTTGCAAAGAGACAAGTTAGTTTCCAGCACATGCAGGGACATGCAAAATTCAACTTGTAAAGAACATTCCTTCCCAAAGGCTTGGGCTCCCGTAAATTCCATACATACTAATTTTTTTTGAACAGGCTGCATTTGTTTTGTTTAAAACCTGAAGAGGCTCATGGGCTCTTTTATCTCATTTCACTCACTAATGTCGATAACAAGTAAATAAGCATAAAGTTCAAAGAGTTAAAAATAATTTATCATAGCAGAGCTATCAAATTCTCTGACTGAAGCAACCACATCCACGCTGGTGGATGTGCACACACATATACACAAACACACACAAAATTAAGCCATTTGGAAGGATAGTTGTAAAACTGAATGAATTGCTCTACCACGTAATTCCCTCCACCAAACAATTAAATAGGTCAAAGAAATTGAGATCACCCTTCACCATATGATTAGGTACACCAGAATAGCAAAGATAACTCCCAGCAACAGAAACAGTAATTTTGTTTTACAAAGCACCATTAAGTCACTTCTTTAGCAAAAAGTGCAATCCATCAGCACATCACACTCAACAATTTAATTTACAATACAAAAGGAAAGGCTTAGTAGTATTTTTCATAACTTATTTTACTTAATTTATCATAGTTGTCCTTTGGCATGCAATATGTTCAATTCAGGAAGTACTTAAAATGTAAAAGCTGCATCAATTGATGCAATTCATTAAAGCTTAAATACCAATAGAACTTTGCTCTAGACACTCATGCCATTTTAGAAAATATATATTCACTTAATCTGCTTGTTAATCTTTAAGTATGTCATTAAATATAACCATTCGTTCTTCATTTTAAGTATTTTTAATACATTGCACAATCCAAGTAGCCAATCCAACTGAGGATGTAGAATATAGTTATTGTTAAAATTAATTATGAACTTGATCAGATTTTTAAGTTGTAGACTGACCTTACATTACTGGAATGCCAGTGCTGCTGAACAAGGGGAATGTTGCACATATATGGAGTCTAAAAACAGATATTCAAGTGGATAATTACTACCATTTTAAGACAATTATCATCAGATGTGCAATAGCCATTTACTCATTTAATAATGCCATTTTTACCTGGTATCCACACATTCCTGTATTGCTCTGTGCACTGAAAAATGTGAAAAGAAATTAAGTTCAATCAATAATTAATCTTCAAACTATTACAAAAATGGAAATAAAACAATATAAAATGCTGAAAATGTATCATGAACACTAGAATCATGCCAAGTTACAATTTATGATTTGGGCTTGGAGATATATCAAAAGTCACTTCCATCAAAATATGCACCTTTTATCCACTCCAGATACAAGGCAATAACCTGGAGTTTGCCACATTAAGGTTTTCTGTTAATGACTATCCCTCAAACATATTCCATTGGACATAGTACCATTGTTCCTACCTGATAGAAATAGTTTCCTTTTTTAATAGGGTGACATGTGCAAGAAAAGATTGATTATCAATTGCTATGTCTTAAAAGTTAATTTCACTCCAATGCACCATGTATGAAATCTAGATACAGATTAGTTTATTACTTTACTGCTTTGTCTGAACGTGATAAATTGAACCATCCACAATTCCACCAAGGCTTCTTTTTAATTTTATAAAAGCTAAATTCATTATTCATTTTGCATTCCAAAATGTTTTCACAGATGTGCATTAATTGACAATTATCAATATTAAACTTTGTTCACTTTACATCTAATGGTTTAACTGATTGAAATTGTTTGCAAATTGTGAATAAAAATGCTGATTTGTTTTTAAATTAGGTGAAGAAAAAGCAACTGTCACACAATTTAACATTTAACAAGAAAGAAATATTTCAAACCTGGTGTGTCCATATTTTACTGGATTTGAACCTGCAGAACACAAACAAATTATTAGCTAATAAAATTGAAAGGGTGCTAGACAACATTGCAATATTTACAAGACAACCAGAAAATAGTATTATCTACCAGGTCCCTCAATCCTGCCCTACCATTCAATATGATCAATGGTGGCTTCAGTTCTTCTGTTCCCCAATTCTCCATAACCCAATTCCTTAAACTCCTTAAAGTATTTATCTTGCTCCATCCTAAATATATTTAATCACCTGATCTCTGCCACCCTCACAGCAGATAACTCCAGAGATTTGTTAACTTCTCAAAATGTAATGTACCTTGGTTACTATGAACTAAAGTACAAGTACGAAATGTGCATCTGTAAACATGCCATAGGGGTAAAGCAGGTACTTTCAATATTGAGTTTGGTCTTGTAATATTACCACCAGACCTCATGGAATTAGAATCAGGATTATTGTTCCTGACTTATGTCTTGAAATTTGTTAACAAGCAGTGATGCAACCAATCAGATTGCTCTGCATGGTATATCTATAGACATTTGCTAGAGTATTTGGTGACATACCAAATCTCCTCAAACTCCTAATGAAGTATTGCCGCTGATGTGCCTTCATGATTTCATCAATGTGTTGGGCCCAGAAAAACCATCTGATATGTTGACACCCAGGAACTTCAAACTGCCACTGCTGACCCCTCAATGAGGATTGGTGTACATTCTCCTGACTTCCCCACAAGTTCACAATCGTTATTGGGGCACCACTCAAACAGCCACCCATCTTGGTCCAGTACAATTCCTTGAGCCATCTAAGATTCTGTCACAGTGAAATCATTGGCAAACTTATAGATCGCATCTGCGCTGTGCCTAGGCACCAAATCATGAGTGTAGAGAGTGGAGCAGTGGGCTAAGCACGCATCCTTGAGGTGCACCTGTATTGACTGCAAGCAGGAGATGTTATTACCGATCTGTACTGACTGTGGTCTCCTGCTGAGGAAGTCAAGAATCTAGATGCAGAGGGAAGCTTCTGATCTAGCAGTGATTAGCTTCTGATTATGTTGTATGAACTGTAATCGATAAACAGCAGCCTGACATACATATTGCTATTGTCCTGGTTGTCCAATGCTGAGTGGAGAGTCAGTACAACTGTGTCCGCTGTAGACCTTCTATGGCAGTGGGCAAATTGCAGTGGGTCTAGTTTCTTGCTCAGGCACGAAATAATGCGAACCATGACCAATCTCTCAAAGCACTTCATCACAGTATATGTGAGTGCTATCAGATGATATCCTTTGATGCATTTCACCCTGCTCTTCTTGGGTACCAGTGTGATTGATGTCCTTTTGAAGCAGTTGGAAACATCGGAATGCAGTAGTGAGAGGTTAATAATGCCCTTGAACACTCCAGCCAGTTGTTTGGCATAGGTCTTCAATACCTTGCCAGGTACACCACCAGAGCCTGACACCCGCCAAGGGGTTGTTCTTTTGAAGGATGTTCTGATGTCAGAATCTGAGACAGAGCACAGATTTGCCAGATGCTGTCTAGGTTCACACATCTTTATTCACCCTTTCAAACACTGGGGTCATCGAAGAGTGAAGCATGACAGCCATTTATGCTGTTAGGTTTTGCCTTATAGGAAATAATGACATGAAAACCCTGTGACAGCTGTCATCCATTTGACTGCATCACTAACTTCACATGGAATTGCCTTTTCACTCTCACAATGGCCTTCCATAGGTCATACCTGGACTTATTGTAAGGTTCTGGATCACTGGTCTTGACCACTACAGATCTAGCCCTCAGCAGATTGCAAATGTCCTAATTCAACCAAGCCTTTGGGTTTAGGTATGCTTGGTACGTTCTTGGATAACACACTCATCCACACAGGTCTTAATGAAATTAGTGATGACTACAGCATATTCCTTCAGATCCAAAAATGAAGTTATAGCTTTCCTAATCTAGGTGCATATATTTGTCAACTTCTTTCTGAATTATTTAGATTTACTTATGGGTAGTGGATAAAAGCATCAGATTTCTGAATGGACAATGAACCCATGTACACCACCTCACGATTTTTTTCTTTTTGTTTGCTCTTTTTTCACTATTTAATTTTTTATCTATATATGCAATTAAAAATTTTTTAAATTATGTATTTCAATGCACTGCTTCATAAAATAACAAATTTCACAATGTATACCAGTGATATTAAACCTGATTCTCATTCAATTATTCTTTATCTCTAATTGCTCTAATTGAGGTAGTTAAGTCAATATATCCCAGAGCAGTTAGTTAACTAATTTGCCTTCTTGGAGAATCAGATTGTTTTAATTTCAGTTATCATTACTGACACTAACACATTTTCATCCTTTTGATCCAAGATCAATGAATTTTCTGTGCAATCATCAGCTATATCACAAAATCCAAATTCACTAATGTGGATGTGCTAACTAATAAAGATGACATCCTTCATCTTGGCACAAAATAGCAATTGTTCATTCCCCTCCAAAGATGCTGCCTGCCTTGCTGAGTTCCTCCAGAATTTTGTGCATGTTGCTCAAGATTTCCAACATCTGCAGAATCTCATGTTTAAGAAACAAGCTGCTCTCCCTTTCCACTTTCTCTTCAGTTGTCTCTAACGCCTTTCCTTCCAGATATTTATCAAGCTCCTATTTGAACTCAACATTTGAATTTGGTTTTGGTACTAACCCTAGCAGTGCACACAAACCCTTAATACTTGCCAGCTACAAAAAATGATTTGTTGTTACTTTAGGTTCTTTTGCAAATCTATTCCTTTACTTTTCTGTCAATGTTAACCATTGCTTTCAATCTTCTTTGCCCATGACCTTTATAATATAAAATACTGGATCCCACCAAAACAACCTGTCCAAAGGTGAACAACCACAGCTTTTCCAATCTATCCACATCACGGAAGTCCCTAATCCTGAGAATCAATACAATGAATCTCTTAAAGACATATCCTTTAAAGCCCTTCGATGTTCCTGAAAAGTGGCTGCTGGAACTAAACACCTCGTAAGTGGTGAAACAGTATGTCAAAGATTCATCATGACTCCTTGTTCCTACTTATAAATTCCACTCAATTCTGTTAAGCCATATTTTCAAACTATCGTGTGTGTGCCATGGTAGCATAGTGGTTAGCATGACACTATTGCAGCTCAGGACATTCTGGAGTTCGGAGTTCAATTCCAGCGCCATCTGTAAGGAGTCTTTCTATGTTGTCCCTGAGGAATGCGTGGGTTTTCTCCGGGTTCCCACAGTCCAAAGGTGTAGCTGGTAGGTTAACTGGTCATTGTAAATGGTCCTGTGATTAGGTTACTCAGCGTTGTGAGGTTGCTGGGGCAGTGTGGTTCGAAGGGCTGGAGGAGCCTACTCCACATTGTATCACTAATAAATAATCTTGACACTTTTCACTAACCATACATATTTACTGCCAGAATTAGCTGTTGTTGCTTGTGCTTTGGAATTGTGCCATGTAATTTACATCGTCCCCTTCTCATTCTTTCTAACTTTACATTTCTCAGCATTAAATTTGCACGTTATCATTTGTAAATAATGCACAATTTGCCCAAGTAATTAATATACACTAACTACATATAGTTATCTTTATACCGGCCCCTGGAGAAATCCACCATACACTTTCCTCCAACCTGTTTCCCTTGAAGATTAATTTTCTATGTTACAGTTGCAAGGAAAAAGTTTGTGGTTTTCTGCATTAATTATTCATAAAATGTAGTTTGATCTTCATTTCAGTCACACTGGTAGACAAATCCAATCTGCCTAAACTAATAACATACAAACAATAGTATTTTTCATTTCTTTATTGAACACATTGTTTAATCATTCACACTCCAGGTTGAAGAAAGTACGTGAATAACTGGCAGAACCTCTTTTAGCAGCAATAACCTGCACCAAAAATTTTCTGTAGCTGATGATCAGATTTGCACAATGGTAAGGAGGAATTTTTGACCATTTCTCCATACAAAACGGTTTCAGTTCATCAATATTTCCAGGATACCTTGCATGAACAGCCCTCTTCAGGTCATGCCACACAGCATCTCAATTGGGTTAAAGCCTGGACTCTGACTTGGCCTTTCCAAAACACAATTTTTTTTCTTTTTAAACCATTCTGTTGTTGATTTACTCTTGTGTCTTGGATCACTCTCTTGTTGCAAAATCTAACTTCTATTAAGCTTCAGGTGATGGTCTGCTACCCTGAATTTTCCAGTATAATGTCTTGATACAATTTTGAATTCATTGTTCCCTCAATGAATGCAAGATGTCTAGACCCAAAGCAACAAAGCAGCCCCAAACCATGATGCTCCTTCCACATGCCTCACAACTGGGATGAGGTTCTGGTGTTGGTGTGCAATACCAATTTTCCTCCAAACATAATGGTGGGCATTTCTGCTACAAAGTTCCAACTTTTGTCTCATCTGTCCACAGAACATTGTCCCAGAAGCATTGCGGAACATCTAGGTGGGTGTTTGGAAACTTGAGACAGGCAGCAATGTTTTTTTATTAAAGAGCAGTGGTTTCCTCCATGTCCTTCCATTCTTGTTCAGTGTTTATCTTCGAGTGGACACATGAACAGAGACTTCAGCAAATTCTGGAGATTTCTACAGGTCTTTTGCTGTTACCCTTGGGTTCTTTTCACCTCCTTCAGCATTTCATGTTGTGCTCGGTGTGATCTTTGCAGGATGGCCACCCTTAGGGAGAAGCAACAGTACTGAATTTTCTTCCATTTGTAGACTGTGGACTGATGGAATTCCATACTCAGGTACACCATAATCCCCTCCAGGCTCAACAAGAAGCTCAAAGACCTCGACCTTCACTCTGCCTTATGTAGCTGGATCCTGGACTTCCTGTCATATCAGCAGTAGGTGGTAAGAGTGCACTCCCTCACCTCTGATCCTCTGACCCGCAACACAGATGCCCCTCAGGGCTGTGCACTAAGTCCCCTCCTTTAATCTCTGTATACCCATCTGCTAATTAAATTTGCTGATGTTACTACACTAATTGGCCGAATTTCAAATAATAATGAGGCATCTACAGAGAAGAATTCATCACCCGAGCATAAAGTTTCTCTCTATGCTGATGACTTATTACTCTTTCTCTCAAATCCGTCTACATCCTTACCTCTAATGTTTTCACTTCTTGACCAGTTTAGCCAGATCTCTGGCTATAAACTTAATTTACTTAAGAGTGAACTTTTCCCAATTAATAAAGAAGCACAAGAACTAACATTTCGTGATCTCCCTTTTAAAGTAGTCCATAATCAATTTACTTATCTTGGAATTACAGTCACAAGGAAGTTTAAAGATCTCTTTCGTGAAAACTTTGCCAATCTTTCATATGCTATAAAACAGAGTCTGGTACAATGGTCACCTCTATCTATGTCTTTGGTAGGTCGTATTAATGTTGTTAAAATGTATGTTCTCCCCAAATTTTTATACTTATTTCAATCTATCCCAATTTTTATTCCTAAATCTTTTTTTGATTCCTTAGACTCTATTATTTTGTCATATCTGTGGCAGAATAAGCTCTCTAGAATTAATAAAATCCATCTCCAAAAATCTAAAACAGAGGGTGGCATGGCTTTACCTAACTTTCGTTTATATTATTGGGCAGCTAATATACGTTGTGCTACCTTCTGGTCTTTCTTCCACGGCCAACCCGAGTGCCCTAACTGGGTGGCAATGGAGTTGAGCTCCACTAAAGAATTATCTATCTCTGCACTTCTTGGCTCTGCACTCCCTAGTAGTCTGCCCAGATCAATAGCTAATCCTCTTGTTAGACACACTTTGTGTACATGGGCTCAGTTCAGGAAATGCTATGGTTTCCAGGCGTTTTCCGTTTCTAGCCCTGTCGCACATAATCACCTTTTTTTACCTACTACGTACGATTCAGCATTCCATGTTTGGTATAGGAAGGGCATTAGACATTTTGAAGATCTTTTCAGTGATAATCGCTTCGCTTCTTTTCAGCAGCTCTCTGTTAAGTTCAATCTGCCGAACGCTCATTTTTTCAGATATCTCCAAATCCGACACTTTATTGCTCCTTTAATTCCTAACTTTCCTGAAATGCCTGCGAAAAATGCTTTGGACCTATTTCTTTCCATTAATCCACTAGGTAAAGGTTTAATATCAATTATCCGAGATAAACTAGCAGCCTTACGACGGGCCCCTGTGGATAAAATTAAAATGGCCTGGGAGCAGGATTTAAATATCTCCTTATCCGAGGAGAGCTGGGACTCAGTTCTCAAATCGGTTAACTCAACCTCTCTTTGTGCTCGCCATTGCCTTTTACAGTTTAAGATTGTTCATAGAGCCCATATGTCTAAATCTAAACTATCTCGATTCTACCCTGGCATTAGTCCGCTCTGTGATAAATGCAAGAGGGTCGTGGCCTCTCTCATCAATATGTACTGGCTCTGTCCTAGCTTGGAGAAATTCTGGAAAGATGTCTTCACTACGTTATCGTGTATTCTGAATCAGCACCTAGAACCAAACCCCTTTATTGTTCTGTTCGGTTTTTGGGGCGAGACAGATTTATGTCTGGGTTCGACCAAATGCCGAATATTATCCTTTGCCTCTCTCCTGGCGAGACGCTTGATCCTCCTTAGATGGAGAGATGTTGCCCCACCTACTCATGCGCAATGGCTTAACGACATTATGGCCTGCTTGGACCTCGAAAAAATTCATTATTCAGTTCTTAATTCGGATCTAAAGTTCCATAAGGTCTGGGGACCTTTTATCGAGTACTTTCATAACCTTCCTCTTGACTAGGGTTTTTTTTTCTTTCTTCTTTTCGGTCCCTTGCTTTCAGCTCCCTTTTTTTTTTCTGGCAGTAGGCATTATTATCCTCTGTTGCTAAGTGTATTCACAGTCTGGGAGTTTGACTGTCCTGACTTATACTCTCTATATTGTGTTGTGGTCAGTCTGGAGTTGTTGTTTTTTCTTGTGTTGTGGGGCTTGGGGAGGATACTAAGCTTACTTGTCTTTAATTTAGGTGCTTTTTTGTTAAATTCTCTTCCTTTGTAGCATATTGTTATTGTATGCTTAATTTTGCACTGTATTAATGTTCCTCATTGGGATTTCGGGTTTTTAATTTGTAAAATGTTTTGAAAAACTAATAAAAAATAAAAAAAATAAAAAAGAATTCATCACCCTGACATAGTGGTGTCAAGAAAACAACCTCTCTCTCAACATTGCAAAAACAAAGGAGCTGGTCGTGGACTACAAGAGGAATGGAGACATCTAACCCCTATTGACATCACTGGATCTGGGGTTGAGTGAGTGAACAGCTTTAACTTCCTCGGCATAAACATCACCGAGGATCTCAGATGGTCTGTACATACTGGTTGTGTGGTGAAAAAGGCACAACAGTGCCTCTTTCATCTCAGACAGTTGAAGAAGTTTGGTATGATTCCCCCCCCCCCACCCAAATTCTAAGAACTTTCTATAAGAGCACGACTAAGAGCATCCTGACTGGCTGCATCACTGCCTGGTATGGGAACTGCACTTCCTTCAATCACAGGACTCTGCAGAGTGGTGCGGACAGCCCAGCACATCTGTAGATGTGAACTTCCCACTATTCAGGACATTTACAGAGACAGTTGTGTAAAAAGGGCCTGAAGGATCATTGGAGATCCAAGTCACCTCGACCACAAACTATTCCAGCTGCTACCATCGGGAAACGGTACTGCAGCATAAAAGCCAGGACCAACAGGCTCCGGGACTGTTTCTTCCACCAGGCCATCAGACTGATTTAACTCATGCCAACACAACTGTATTTCTATGTTATATTGACTATCCTGTTGTATATACTATATATTATAAATTACTATAATAGCACATTGCACATTTAGACGGAGACGTTACGTAAAGGTTTTTACTCCTCATGTATATGAAGGATGTAAGTAATAAAGTCAATTCAGTTCTTTAGAAATGCTTTTGTAGCCTTTTCCAGCTTCATGCATCTCTATAATTCTTCTTCAAAGGTCTTCTGAAAGTTGTTTTGATCAAAGCATGGTGCACATAAACAGATCTTTCTTGAGAAGAACAGGCTCTGTCAGTAACCTGACTTCGTGTGTCTTTCTTATAGGAAAGGGCACCTCTACAACCCACACCACCAATCTCATCTCATTGACTGGAACACCTGACACTAAATAGCTTTTTCAGAAGGTATTATCCCTACGTCACATACTTTTTTGACCTAGACTGTGATTGTTTAAACGGTGTACTCAGTATTGATGAGAAGTACAATTGTTTCTGTGTTATTAGTTTAGGTAGATTGTGTTTGTCTATTACTGTGACGATTATTGTGTTATTCACAAACTTTTTCTTGCAACTGTATATATTTAATGAATTTCATTTTTTGATGTTACATGGCAACCTTTCAAAAGACTTGAAATTCGATACAAACTTCAGCTGCATTTCTTTGAATGCCATTGACTGTACAGTTTTGTTATTTGAGCTATGATTAAGCAGACTGGGCTTACACTCAGGTGAGTTCAGACAAATAAGAGGCAATGTTATTCAAAAATATACAACACATGGTAAGATAGATATGGAGTTGATGTTTCAGTGGCTAAGTGGCCAGGGGGTGGAGTGGGGAGGGAATTGGCAGAGGGTCGTGGGTTCACAGAGTGTAAGTATAGGCCGTCTATTCCGGATGGGAAAGAGAAGATAATTTCTTCACCCAGAGAGTGGTGAATCTCAAAGTGGCTGCAAAGGCTGGAGTACATTCAAGATCAAGTTTGAAAGATTTTTTAGGGAATCAAATGAGGTGGAATTTGTGCAGGTAAATGGCACCAGGAGAAAAGATGAGGTAAGATGAATTAAATTACTTACCCTTGGTTCTATTTCTTACAGTCTATTAACCCTCTCTATATTACTTCATCAGGACACTTTATTATATTAATTAGACACTAGTTACCTTTAGCAAATCCATGCTGACTTTTTTCCCAAATCAGTCACAACTGAAACAATAGACTGTTGATTCTGACCCTGATTACTACTTTTTTGTCTGACTCATCCACTCCAGAATCTAGAGACATAGGCTGCTAACAGAAGGAGACAGCAGTGTACATTTGCAAACAAACTAACACTCCAACAAATTCAGGGAGCAGGAGTGAGTGCCTTTGCTATTACAGATGGACTACATTCCAGAGTCCTGAGAGAGGTTGCTGAAGAGATAATGGATTCATTAATCATGATCTTTCAAGAACCATTTGATTCTGGCATGGTCCCAGAGGAGTGGAAAATTGCAAATGTCACTCCACTCTTTAAGAAGGGAGGAAGGAAAAAGAAATTATAAACCAGTTAGCCTAACCGCAGTATTGGAGTCTATTGCTAAGGATGAAGTTTCGAGGTACTTGGAGACTAATGATAAAATAAGACCAAGTCAGCATGGTTTCTATAAAGGGAAAGAGTTCTTTGAGAAGTAACAAGCAGGGAGCACAAAGGAGAGGCAATGGATGCTATTTACTTGGATTTTCAAAAGGCATTGATAAGGTGCCACACACAAGGCTGCTTAACAAGATAAAATCCTATGGTACTACAGGAAAGATACTGTCATGGACAGAGGAATGGATGATAGGCAGGAGGCAATGAGTGGGAACAAAGGGGGCCTTTTCTGGATGACTGCCAGTAACTAATGGTGTTGCTCAAGGGTCAGTATTGGGACCACTGCTTCTCACATTGTTTGTCAGTGTTTTAGATAATAGAATTGATGGCTTTGTGGCAAAGTTTGCAGATGATACAAAGATAGGTGGAGGGGTAGGTAGTGCTGAGGAAGCAATGCGATTGCAGCAGGACTTAGACAAATTGGAAGAATGGGCAAAAAAATGGCAGATGGAATATAGTGTTGGGAAATGTGTGATAATGTATTTTGGTAAAGGGAACAATAATGCAGATGTTTCTAAATGGGGAGAAAATACAAACATCAGAGGTGCAGAGGGATTTAGGAATCCTTATGCAAGACTCCCAAAAGGTTAATTTACAGTTTGAGTCTGTGGTAAAGAAGACAAATGCACAGAGGGCATTATTAGAATGGGAATAGTATATAAAAGCAAGAAGATAATACTGAGCTTTTATAAGACACTAGCCAAGCCGCACTTGGAGTGTTGTCAACAGTTCTGGGCCCGTATCTCAAAAAGGATGTATTGCTATTGGAGAGAGTCCAGAGGAAGTTCATGAGGATGATTCTGGGAATGAAGGGGTTAATAACCGAGGAGTGTTTGGCAGCTTTTGGGCCTGTACTCACTGGAACTTGGAAGCAGAGTGATATCATTGAAACCTACCGAATGTTGATAGGACCAAATAAGGTGGGTGTGGAGAGGATGTCTCCACTAGTGAGGTCATTCAGAATTAGAGGGTACACCTTAAAATTGAGGATCGACCTTTTAGAATGGAGGTAAGGAGGGATTTTTTTCAGCCAGAGTGTAGTGAATCTGTGGAATGCTCTGCCATGGGCTGCGGTGGAGGCCAAGTCCGTGGGTATACTTAAAGCAGAAGTTGATAAGTTTCCTGATTGGTCAGGGCATCAAAGCATATGGTAAAAAGGTGTATAGGGATGAGTGGGATCCAGGACCAGCCACGATGGAATGGCGGAGCAGACTCGGTGGGCTAAATGGCCTAATTCTGCTCCTCTGTCTTATGGTCCGAAATACAACTTGATCCTCTTTTATCCATATAGCACCAGTGATGTACATATACATCCCATTCAGCGCATGACCGAGAGCAAGTATATAATCAATGGGCCTTGCTTAAAATAGCTGAAAGCTCAGTTAATACCTTTAACAGTGGAGTGTCTTCTTGAGGGATATCGCTTGCTTGGCCGCCTTTCAAATGTACTTGTCCGTCGGAGTCTACTTTTATGTGTTGCTTCATATTCTGTCCGACCACTGAAAGAAATATTGGTTCAGTGTTACATAAAATACATTAAAAGAGCTAAATACAAACAACACCAAACTGTAAGATGATACCTGAAACGAAAGCGAGATCCCAAACGCAGCAAATCTGATCGTCCTTCTTTAGTTTGAGTTGGTGCTCGTAGTCGGAAAAATGCATGGTTTTCCACAGCACATCTCCATAAGTGTTTACATGCTTTAGAATTATCTAACCGGAAAACAAATGTATGTTCCTGTTCTCTGCCCTTTGATTAAGGTGAAAAAATTATAAAGAACATAATTAGAAATGCAATTTAATGGAACACAGCCTTTTAAATAAAATACAGTACTTCAATGAAAGCAAATGTGAATTGACCCATTCTGGATCTGCTAATGATAAAATAAAAAGTCTATTTTCTCAACACCAGTGTTGGGATATCATGTACATTGATCATTGCAATGTCATGAAATGTTGGTTTCACATCTAGGGGCACAGAAAGCATTGGGTAAGAAGTTAAACTACATCAATGTAAAGCCTTGGTTAGACTACACCTGTGGTATGGTGAGCAATTATGGACTTTACCATAGGAAATTGATATTGGCTTTGGAGGGAGCACAGTGTAGATTTACCATACTTCTCTCAAATTTCCTAAAAAGATAGAAAGCAGCTATTCACTTCACTGTGCCTATGCTAGCACACACAGCAATCCCATCAATCTATTCCTTCATTCATTTCCCTATTTACAATAACATGGCCATTAACTTCACTCTAGTTCTATCATAGATCCACAGTCTGGATAGCTCACAGAGACTCATTAACCTAGCTACCAGCACAACTTTGGTTGGGGGAAATTGGAACAACTGAAAGAAAACCACGTGATCACAGGGAGACTCTGAAAACTCCATGCAATGGAAGTCAGGATCAAAACCAGGCCACTGGAGCCATGAAGGAGTAGTAATGCCTGCTCTTTCACTGTGCCCCACTCTTTCCTTTGAGACAGTGACATTTGGCTCCAGCCACTATCTAGGGGAAACATCCCTGCTTCTCTCATTATATCACCAAGTAAATTTGAGGGCAGAGAGGAAGTTAGGTGCAGAGTTGATGAAATTGATGAACTCGGTATGCGTACAGGAAGCAGCACCAATACAGGAGTCAATGTAAGAGAGAAAAATTTGGGGAGTGTTACCAGTGTGGGCTTGAAATATGGACTGCTCCACATAGCCAACAAAAAGGCAGGTATACCCGAGACCCATGCAACTTTATTTGTCACATATACATCAAAACATACCGTGAAATGCATCATTTTGCCCCAAAGATCAACACAGTACAAAGATGCTGGGTGCAACCCGCAAGTGTCACCATGCTTCCAGTGCCAACATAGTGTGCCCACAGCTTATTAAACCCAACCCAAATCTGTATGTCTTTGGAATATGGGAGGAAGCCCACATGCTCATGGGGAGAATGTACAAACTTCTTAGAGACAGTGGCAAAAATTGTACCTCAATCAGTGATAACTGACACAGAGGTGACGAAAGAGAAATTGTTGAGGGTGAGAACCAGTTCTGCCAAACAGTATCATACCATGAAGTACACCTTCCCTTCCACCTCACCACCACCCCCCTTCCTCAGAGATGGCACTCCCTTGTCCACTCATTCCACCCCAATGAACTCCCTCCCAGCACTTAACCCTGCAAGCATGACAAGTGCTGCACTTGCTCCTACACCACCTCCTTTATCAACATTCAGGGCACCAAACAATCCTTCCAGGTGAAGAAATACCTCTCTTGTGAGTCTGTCGGGGTCACCTGTTGTATCTGGTGTTCTCTGTGCAGTCTCCTCTACATAGGTAAACCCAAGAAAGATTGTGGGACTATTTCATTGAGCACCTTTGTTCAGTCCGCCACAAAAGGCAGGATCTTCCAGTGGCTACCCATTGCAATTTGACTTCCTATTCTGACATGTCTGTCCCTCTATTGCCACAATGAGACCAAACTCAGGTTGGAGGAGCAACACCTCATATACCATCTGTAAAGCCTCCAACCTGATAGCATGATTTCTCTAACTTGTGGTAATTATTCCCTTCTTCTCCCATCTCATCTCCTCACCTGCTCATTACCTCCCTCTGGTTCCCCTCCTTCCCTTTCTCCCATGGTCCATTGTCCTCTCTTATTAGATTCCTTCTTCTTCAGCTACTTACCTCTTCGCCTAACACCTTCAAGCTGTTTACTACATCCATCCCACATCCTCCCCCAGCCAACCACCTCACCTGGTTTCACTTATCATCTTCCAGAATATACACTTTCCCCTTCCCCCATCTTCTTAGTCTGGCTTCTGCCTCCTTCCTTTCCAGTCATGATCACGCTTCTCGGCTTGAAACACCAACTGTTTATTCCCCTCCATAAATGCTGCCTGAATTGTAGAGTTCTTCCAGCAATTTTTGTATGCATTGCTCAAGATTTCCAGCATCTGCACAATCCTGTGCTTATGATTGGAAAAAGTAAATTTGTAAATCAAATCAGGTACAGAAGATAACACTGCTGTGTTCTAATGCACTGCCCTGTATAGATTCCTTAACTGTGACTCACACCAGCTGCTCACCTGTTCATCATCCTCCACAACAACGAGAGTTAGTTTGTTCTTTCTGAAATCCAACTGGGTAATTTTGGGCCTGCATAACATAAAGAAAATGTGCTTACAGGGGAAATGAAGTAGCTTTCTAAAAATATTAATTACAAACAGGAAAATATGATGTAGAATTCTAATAGGTTTACCAAAAAAACAAGCCTATTTTGTTTGATCCTTCAAAAACCAATATGCCTGTTGGTGTTAATCCAAGAGAATATTCATAGCCATCTCTTCCCTAATTAAGAGAAAATATTACAGAACAGTTATGTAATAAACACATGTAAATTTATACATACATGCATAATATTTTTAAACAAAAACTTTTATTATCTTACCTTGACTATGTGCATGTCGACTCCATACATTTCCAGCCATTTGGCTTTGTTCAAATAGCATAATTCTGCCTGTGCTGGGCTTTTCCCCCTATCACAATGAGAAAGTAAAACCAGATATTACATCTAACAACCAGATCTAACAACATCTAACAAGCATAATTCTGCCTGTGCTGGGCTTTTCCCCCTATCACAATGAGAAAGTAAAACCAGATATTACATCTAACAACCAGATCTAACAACATCTAACAAGCATAATTCTGCCTGTGCTGGGCTTTTCCCCCTATCACAATGAGAAAGTAAAACCAGATATTACATCTAACAACCAGATCTAACAACATCTAACAAGCATAATTCTGCCTGTGCTGGGCTTTTCCCCCTATCACAATGAGAAAGTAAAACCAGATATTACATCTAACAACCAGATCTAACAACATCTAACAAGCATAATTCTGCCTGTGCTGGGCTTTTCCCCCTATCACAATGAGAAAGTAAAACCAGATATTACATCTAACAACCAGATCTAACAACATCTAACAAGCATAATTCTGTCTGTGCTGGGCTTTTCCCCCTATCACAATGAGAAAGTAAAACCAGATATTACATCTAACAACCAGATCTAACAACATCTAACAAGCATAATTCTGCCTGTGCTGGGCTTTTCCCCCTATCACAATGAGAAAGTAAAACCAGATATTACATCTAACCACCAGATCTAACAACATCTAACAAGCAGATGCTGGAAATTCAAACAACACACAAATAACCTTACACTTCCTCCCTCACCACCGTTCAGGGCCCCAGACAGTCCTTCCAGGTGAGGCGACACTTCACCTGTGATTCGGCTGGTGAGGTATACTGCGTCCAATGCGGTCTTTTATATATTGGTGAGACCTGACGCAGACTGGGAGACCGTTTTGCTGAACACCTACGCTCGGTCCGCCAGAGAAAGCAGGATCTCCCAGTGGCCACACATTTTAATTCCACGTCCCATTCCCATTCTGATATGTCTATCCATGGCCTCCTCTACTATTAAGATGAAGCCACACTCAGGTTGGAGGCACAACACCTTATATACCGGCTGGGTAGCCTCCAACCTGATGGCATGAACATTGACTTCTCTGACTTCTGTTAATGCCCCTCCTCCCCTTCTTACCCCATCCCTGACATATTTAGTTGTTTGTTTTTTTCCCCTCTCTCTGCCCATCACTCTGCCTGTTCTCCATCTCCCTCTGGTGCTCCCCCCTCCCTCTTTCTTTCTCCCGTGGTCTCCCGTCCCATGATCCTTTCCCTTCTCCAGCTCTGTATCACTTTCGCCAATCACCTTTCCAGCTCTTGGCTTCATCCCACCCCCTCTGGTCTTCTTCTATCATTTCACATTTCCCCCTCCTCCCACTATTTTCAAATCTCTTAGTATCTCTCCTTTCAGTTAGTCCTGATGAAGGGTCTTGGCCCAAAACATCAACAGTGCTTCTCCTTATAGATGCTGCCTGGCCCTTGTGTGTGTTATCACATCTCACACCAGTTTCTATTATATAATTATTCCACACCATAACTTAAAAATAAATTAAGCACTGTTTTCCCTTTAATACTAGAAATTCTTCATGAGTGTTTGCATAAAGTGTTAAAATTTACCCTTCTATACAATTCAGTAGATGTAGAAGAAATCAGTAAAAGATTCAATATGGATTTAAAGCTGAGGCTATTCCAGCTAAATTTCCTATCAGCTGATAAAATGTTCTTGGTTTCAACAAGGCTCGGGACTTGTCATTACATATTTACTTTATTTTTGGTTCATTTATAGAATTATAACTACAGTGAAGTCTACATTCCAAACTGCCTCATTCTCTGATGGCCGGCAATGACAGAAGCTATGTAAAGGAAAAACCTGAGTATTTTCAGACTGGTAGGGCCACAACAATTTTTAATATAGTTTGCTTCATGAAGCGATCGCTGTATCCATAATGCAGCCAACAGAATAGATGAAGTGACTTTACATCTAGCTCTATAGCTTTTTGAGACTGTTGTTGAAATTGCATTCATCCAAACATGTAGATTCTTGTTCATTGTAGATAGCATTTGGTGTTGAGAGGTGAAGCAGAGGCTACAGGATGCCTAGCTTCAGAGCTGCTCTTGAAATCAGAGTATTTATATGTCAAATTCAGTTAAGCTTTTGAACGATGATGACCCTTTGATATTGATGGTAGTGCTGTGGCCATTCAATTTTAAAGGTAGGTGATTTGACAGATGCCATGATGCACTTGAGTCATTAGATGATTTTTTAATCTCCGTGCACAACCATACCCTACGAATTTCCTGGGGTGGAGGAGAATACAGAGATTGAGAAAGATGAGGCCATGAATGGTTCTGAAAATGAGGAACAAGAGGCACCAGTGGTCATCAAGCACAGGGATAAAGTAATAGTACTTAATGTGTTGCGTATGAGCTATACAGTATGTACCGTGTTATGCACCTTAATCTGGAGGAACATTGTTTCATGTATAACAATACATGTATACAGCTGAATGACAACAAACTTGAACTTGGATGGCACCACTAGAGTACCCACATACTGAATGGAAGTGCGTGAAAAGTTTGGCACATTTGGAAGTCACCTTGTCTAATTAGCAATGTAATCACTGCTAATTAATAAGTCATTTTCAAATTAATTAGCACAGTGTTAGGAACTATTTTAAGTGACAACTTCAGCATGTTTTGTAAAATCTAGTTTAATATTAGCAGCAGTATCCTGCAGAGTCAGAACAGGCTATTTCCATCAAATATACCAAGGAAACATTTAGCACTTCGTCTTTATAGAAAAAAATAATAACCTAAATTAAAAGATTACTTTGAAGAATCATACAGGACTGGTTGAAGACAACACCTGGAATATTCCGCTATACTACAATTCTTTCTTTGTCCTGTACACTAAGTTTAAGTTTGGTTGAACTAATAACCAAATGTGTCTTTTTCAGAAACACCTGCTAAATATTAACGAACTGCAATATTCTGTATTAATTGTTATGCTTTATGACCCAATTCATCCACTTAAGTATCATAAAGTTACATGAATATCACACTCCTGATCAATGTTCCCTCTAATTTGTAATGACCAATATGTGCAAAAATCTTGTGACAATAACATGTGTGCACTGAATTTTAGATGCAGAGGTATTCATTTCAACACCTAGCAAAACACTGTCAATAAGAACTTTAATCTCCTCTGGGTTTGATAGTTTTTGCTCTCATTCATCTGCACTCTCACAAAACATACACAGCAGGCCTGTAATGGATAATGAAGGATTTTCTCGCCGGAGCTTTTGCACACCATCCATATGTGAATTGCTTGCTAAATAATGCTTCCAACTATCATTCCACTTCTTCCCACTTGCATATTTTCCAGCAACTTTTGCACTGCGACAATACATGCAGGTAACACCAGTTTCTGTATTTGTACATAAATATTTCTCATAGCAGAATTTCCTGACCTCATGAGCTTTCAATGTAGCAATTTCTACCGTTTTATTAAACAATTCCGCTTTAAATGAACAAGCAGTGCTTTTGCATTTCATGCACTTTTTTGGAATCTGACATAGTCAATCAATAATTTCTTCAATAAAAACATTATTAATAAGCCAGTTCTAAAATTTGCAGACAAATCTAATTTTGCAGATAGTGTTTAGAAGAGGAAATGTGATTGTGTATGATTGTGAAATGCCAATGAGGTAGAGGCCGATAACTTTTATTGCAGACACACATGCACCCTGAAGTTCTAGGAAGTGCTCTTTACTCCTCTAATTAAATCTTCTTTTAACTAAGGCTAGCATACTGCTACCCTTCCAAATTGATGGATTTTTCTGCATGTTAAATTTTAACAATTTGTGAGAAGACAGCCATGTTTCTCTGAACACAAAACTTTGCAATCTATCGTTCCAAAAGAATATTAATTCCCACTTTGCCATCAAATACTCTTATGGCTTTTACTTTGGTGGAACCTTGGTAGCATAGAAAATAATGGAAACAGCTGCCCTTATTTCATCCATCATCTTCAAATTACCAGCCAAAATTAAAGCATATTTTCAGAAGGATGTTCTTATTTGTAAATTTTGTGGTATTTTTGCCTCCAATTATTGAACGGTTTTTACAAAAATGTGTTTCCTTATTTGATTGGTCTGTTGGTTGTGAAGGGGTGTTACTGAGAATGGGGGCTAAGACCTGTGGTGTGTCACAGAGATTGGAGGTGGGCTTGCTGTTGTTTATCATCTATAATAATCAGTTGGATGACAATGTTTTTAACATGGTTAGTAAGTTTGTGGTTAATGGGCAGTGAAGAAGATTATTTAAGACTATACCAGGGTCTAGATCAACTGACGAAATGGGTCAAGGAATGGCAGGTAGAATTTAACTCAAGACAAATGTTAGCTGTTTCATTTTAGTATAACAAACCAGGGGAGAACTAACATAACAAATGGTAAGATCCTGAACAGAGAGATCTAGAGAAATGGGTATGTAGTTCACTGAAAGTAGCAATACAGGCAAATAGGGGAGGGTGAATGTGGTACTTGGCATGCTCACCTTAAAAGTCAGGCCATTGAGCACTGGAGTTGGATTTCATGTTGCAACTGTACAAAACACTGTTGAGACTACACAGGATATTATGCAGAATTTAGGTTTGCTAGCTATAGGAAAGATGTCATTAAGCTTGAAAGGGTGCAGAAATGTTACCAGGAATGTTACTCAACCTCCTTTGCTCCAAAGAACAAGTCCCAGACTATTGAGTATCTCCTTGTAACTCAAGCTAAGGGGTGGCTAAATTGAGGTATATAAATCATGAGAAGATGGATTTGTCACAAGTATTTTCCCAAGGATAGGGTAGTCTTAAACTAGAGAAGATAGACAAAGTAGAGAAGAAAGATTTAAAAGACACCTGCGGGTAGTGGTATATGGAACAAACTGCCAATGTTTAAAAGATATTTTGACAGGTACTGAGATCAAAAAGGTTTAGAGGGATATGGGCCAATGCAGGCAAATTGCACTAACTGATAGACACTTTGGGCGGAATGGATTAGTAGGGCAGATTTCAATAACATATAACTCTATGACACTAGATCTTACTGAAGATATTTTTCCAAACCCCTTTGAAGAGCTTAACAAAAGTAATTCAAAATAATTCACCATATTATATTTTACTCCCACATGTTTACAATTTATCTACTTTTCTCAAAAAAACCCTGTACTTGTTCCTTCATTCTATTTTCTCCATTAGTTGAGAAGTTTCACGGGGTGCTATTTATTCTCTGGATCTTATTTGTTCTTATACTAAGCATTCTTAAAATATGCCAGCAAATGAGTACTCTATGCTCCTCATTTCTCCAACTGCAGTCCCTCAATGCATACGACCTATATTTATCTAACATCACTGGTTGAATTAGTATACACTAACCTTTCTCCACAATGAATGAAGTTGAATAGTAAGAGTATTATCTTTCATGAGATATTAAAGCAATAACCATCTTACCTTTCAGAAAAATGAAAAGATTCAATGTCCCCATGGCTCATCCATTAAAAATCAGAACTAAAACTGTTTACTTGTTCATCACCATGTTTTGTGGGACCTTGCTGTACACAAATTGGCTGCTGCATTTTGTTGATGAAATTTCAGTAAGACCTTCAGTCATAAGGGTTATACATATTAAAACCAGCCCTATTCATCCATTCCACCCTTGATGTCCATTAGAATTGGTCCAATTTGCCTGTATCTTTTGAAAGTTTTTTTTAAACATTTCTAATCATGCAAAGTTCTATTTCTTTCGATCAGAAATAAATTTATTTACAGAGAAGGTTAATATTGGCTTCTTTTTCAAAAGTAAAATTAGTCTACAAGGAAATACTGTGAATGTCATATCTATCCATTTTCAGTTGCAACTTGCAAGGTTGAAACGCATGTTTAAAAGCAATCAAGAATACAAAACTGGTATATTCCCATATTGTTAGCAAGTAAAAATCTTGCTTGATTGTCTACAAATTATTGTGAGACTTGCAATAAAAGTGTGCTCAAAAGTTATTTCCTAAGAGATTTTTTTCTTGTAAGCATTTACCTGCAATCCTTCCACTTTGTAAAAATATCTATTTCCATATCCTCTGTCTGATTGGGATTAAATCTGAATTCTGACACCAGCTCCGAAGTATGTTCAAGAGGCTCACAGTCCCCAAGCTCAGCTAAAGAAAAATTAACATTTTATCTGTAGTTATATCAATACTTTTTGCCACAGAATATAACACAATTTTACAATGAAATAAAAATAGAAAGGGCTTGAAATATTCAAGAAGTCAGTCTGCTTCTGAGGAGACAGGAACAGTTAATATTCCAGATTGAATAATCTTTGTCAGAACTGGGAAGGAGAGAAAAGACCATTAAACTGCAGTGGGGTTGGAAGGGAGTATGTCTCCGGGATAAAACTGGGATGACCATGAGGCTAAGCAATAAACAAGATAATCAAGTCAATGAGTAAATGAAAACAGAGAGTGATAACAGACATAAAAGAGAAGTTTCTCCCCCTCTCAGTTCTGATGAATGGTATTCAAGTTGAAATAGCATGACTTGCTGAGTATCTGCAACATGTCAGTTATTTTTAAATCTCCAGTTTTTTAAAAATTTTCATCTCAGGTTGACAGAGAAAGACATAATAATGCATATCAGCCTTTATTACACAACAAAATTATATTCATTTCTATTCAGTAAACAGAAAACTATAAGGTTATTCATCTAATGATAACATTTGAAATCAACTCTGTTGTTCCAAGAGAAATACTACACTGATAACTTCTGCTTTTAATCTCAGTTTCACCACCTTCAGTGGCCTCATAAATGAATGTTCTTGATCAGGAAAAGAGATTCAGTGATAATTTCAGGGGTTTATTTTCGGTTTGATCACAACTATTTGAATAAAGCAGCTTGTCGACTCTACAATAGAATTTGGACAATATCTATGTTTGGCTGGCAAGTTGTAGTAAACATTTATATAAAAAAATCTTCATTTTTATCCTCTACCAACTGACAGCAACAGTAATGGAACATTTGCAGTGTTTCTCCATAACTTTCAAGGACACTGATTTGGCTTAAAGAATGTTAGGGCTTCTAAAACACTGACCTTAAATTCTATACTTGTGTTCCTAATGGAACTAGTAGGTGGACAGTATTTTTAAATAAGGTGGTCTTTTTCAGCATATGCTTTTGCCTGAAGCTTTGTCCACACTGGAGTATAATATAAATATAATCATGAAAGATTTAAACAAAAAGCAGTGTCCATACAACTGGCTGCTAAGAAAAAAAATGGCTAGCAAATTCAAAGGCTTAAATATTTAAACTTGGTTCAAGATTATAAAGCCAGTTTTATAAGCAAGTTTTGTGCTACTAACAACACCAATGGAAAACATTTCACTTGACATAGAGAACTGATTTAAGAAAATACATTAATGAATTGTTCATTAAAAACATGTCATACAAACACCTGCAAAATTACATTCTAGAAGTCAGATGTGAAGTTGTTTAGAAGTGCTTTATGATGGACCTACATCCAAGCACACTCAAGCAACTGTTGGTGAATACCAAAGAACCCAGCCTGTTATATGAAAAGAACAAGAGGAAAGCCAGTCACAGAGGCTGGATCAGAGTCCATGAGCACATTGATCGGGATTCTCAATAATTACACACAAAAGTGATTTTATTGGATTTGCCTGAGGAAAATTAGAGAACTAATGTAAAGAAAAAACACACTCAAACCGCATTAAAAGTGGGGGGAGGATGGAAATATTCTCCTTGTTTTTCTTTCTCAACTGCTCTACAATAGTTTTCTGGGTATATTTCCTTTAGCAATTCATATTTTTAAAAATCCAAATCCAATAATATCTTTAGTTCACCACTGATTTTTAACATTATGTTAACCAGGAAAAAAAACATGTTAATCCTAAATCCAAGCTACCATTACTTGCTAAAGGCAGATGGGTGTGTATCAATACAGGGATAGGATAAGCTGAACAATATCAAACTTGGTGCACATTACTGGCTGCACCCTTCCAAAGTAGTGGCCAGTGTTCCAGTGGTTACTCCTCATGTTACTCTACGTGGTTAGGAAGTGAGGTACCCATCACAGGATAATCAGCAGTAGCCCAGCTACACTCTTGTGATCAGGTGTTGATTTAGCTTCTACAGTTCAGACTCTGGTCAGAACATCAAAACTTTCTTACAGTTCAAGACAACTCTTTTCCTTCTGTTCTGTTAGATTTGGTCATTATTTTGTAATATATGCATTCTTGATATGAATATCACTGCTAAAGCCAACATTTATTGCCTAACCCTAATATGCCTTGGGAAATAAATGGTGATTTACCTTCTTGAACTGTTAAACACCATCTGATAAAGTTCTCCCATAGCACTATTTGGTAGAGTTTTGAAACCGTGATAATAATGATTTGCTGAAACTTCCAAGGCAGGATGTTTTGAGACAGCACTGCTCTCACTTAATTGTCACCATCCAGGTTACAACTATCATGGGAGCTGGGAGACACTATTGAAAAATCCATGACAACATGAAGTCAGTTGGATAAATGGTGAGTCATTCATCAAAGAACACCCAGCCACTGACCTGCTCTTGTAGCTACACTATTTATGTTCCTTTCAAGTTTTAAGTCAATGGTTATACCACAATTCACCTTTTAGGGCACTTGGTGAAGGCACTGACAATGGTATCACAAAGGAAGGCAAACACGTTCTTTGCTGGAGATGGTATTTTCCTTTGAGTATAACTTATCAACAAACACTGTCCAAGTATTGTACATGAAGGCACTGATGGCTTCATTATTTAAGATATCCAAATGTTATGTCTCCCTCAATGAATTAAGTACTTTCACATTTAACCCTGGAGGTTCCCATTGCCTCTTTTAACTGGAAGCTGCCAAGAACCTAACTTCTAATGTGCTGCAAATTCCACTATCGAAGCATTAAGCATCCAGTATTTAGATTCCTGACAATGAGAGCTGACAGTCATTGTTTACAGTAAATAGCAGGTTTCTCAGTGGCATTGAATTACACAGGGATTCTGGGCTACAAGTCCAAAGGACTCTGAAAGTGGCAACACAAGGTTGCAAATAAGCTGTATAACATACTTATCTTTATCAGTCAGAAAACAGAGTACAAAAACTGGCAAGTTACATGGAAGGTGTATAAAACTTTGATTAGAAGTATTGTGTGTACTGGTCATATTATAAGAAGAGCAGACCTCGGTTAAGCCGGTCTTAATTTAGCACTCAGCCTACCCAAGTTGGGAGACAGAGGATATAAGGAGCAGATTTGGGCAAGGCTGGTCTTTTTGGGCTGCATAGGTGTGGAAAGTGTCGGCATCAGAGGCTTGAACTCAGCTGCAAATAAAAGGAGGGTAGGCTCAGGCGGAGCAGCCACTGTTGGAGCATACCATTGATAGAGTGTGAAGGCTTCAGCATGAATAAGCGAAGGATACCCCCTGAGTGTAACTATGAAAGAACAGAGTGCCATGTGGGTGGCAAAAAGCGTGAAAATGTAAAGACAGTAATGGAAACCACTGTAAAGATTTGAAAGTCATTGAATAGTTTATTGTATATAATTTTATTTTTGAATAAAGTCTATTTTGGTTAATAAAAAAAACAGTTAAAAGAGGTAAGCCTCTCTCTTTACTAAGTATAGAGTAGTCAGGATGGAATGCTCCTCCTGTCAGATATGGGAATTCAGGATGTCTGATGGTTTCCCTCATGACTACATCTGCAGGAAGTGCACCCAACTTCAGCACCTGATTGATCTGGTCAAGGAGCTGGAGCTGAAGTTGGATCATTCGGGAGGCTAGGATATTATAGACGAGACTTTCAAAGAGGCAGTCACACTCAGAGCACAGGCTTTGGACAGGAGAGATAAGGGGATTAAGAAGTCAGTGCAGGGTTCCTCTGTGGCTATTCCCCTCACAAGTATGCCTCTCTGGATAATGCTGGGCAGGGGAGGGACGTTGGCCCATCAGATCACGTCCACAGCAGCGAGGCTGGTGGCAAAGTAGCCGGCTCTGAGGCTCAACAGGGAAAGGTAAAGTCAGACAGTGGAGTAGTTATAGGGGACTTGATATGGGGACAGAAAGGAGATTCTGCGGCTTTGAAAGAAACACTAGGATGGTGTGTTGTCTCCTGGGTACTAGGGTCCATGCTGTATTAGAACGGCTGCAGGATATTCTCAAGGGGCAGGGGGAACAGCCAGAGATCACGGTGCATATTGGCACCAATGGCGTAGGCAGAAAAGGGGAAGGAGGTCCCCTTATACAGTGAGTATATGGAGTTATGAAAGAGGTTGAAGAGAAGGACCTCCAAGGTGGTCATCTCTGAATTACCCCCTGTACCACGGGCTAGTGCAGGTAGGAATGGGGTGACAGTATGGTGGAATGAGTGGCTGAGGAAATAGTGCAGGACTTGGAATGTTAGATCATTGGAACCTTTTCTGGGGAAGGTGTGACCTGTACAAAAGGGACAGGTTACACCTGAACTATCAGGGAACCAACATCCTGGCTGGGAGGTTTGCTAATGCTTCTCGAGAGAGTTTAAACTAGCTTTGCAGAGGGCTGGGAACCAGAGCACTGGGTCAATAAGGGAAGGATCAGGCCAGAAGGTAGATGTCAGGGAAAGTATTGAAAGGCAAAATCGAAATAACGGGTGTGATGGGTCAGACAGTTTGAAGTGTATATATTTTAATGCTAGGAGTATTATGGGTAAGAGTGATGAACTTAGAGCATGGATTAGTACATGGAACTACAATGTTGTAGCCATTACTGAATCTTGGCTCGGAGAGGGGCAGAGGAATGGGTGATTAATGTACCAGATTTTCAAAGTTTTAGAAAAGATAGAACAGGAGGCAAGGAGAGGGGCAGGGGGAGCTGCACTATTAATCAGGGACAATATCACAGCTGTATTCAGGTAAGCCAACCTGGAGGGATCAGATACTGAGTCAATTTGGGTGGAACACGGGAACACACATCCCCCTAATAGCCACTGGGACACAGAGGAACCGATACGTAATCAGATTAAGGAAATGTCTAATAATAATAAGGCATTGTCATGGGGGATTTCAACTTCCCTAATATAAACTGTAACCTTCTTAGTGCAAAGGGTTTAGATGGGGCAGAATTTGTTAAGTGTATCCAGGAAAGTTTCTTAAATCAGTATGTGGACTGTCCAGCCAGAGGAGGGGACATACTGAGCCTTTCCAGATGACTGACCTTTCAGTGGGTGAACAATTAGGGAACAGTGACCATGCCCTCCATAACTCTTAGGAGAGCTACAGATAAGGATAGGTATGGTCCTTGTGGGAGAGCTTTAAATGGGAGTAGGGCATTAGAGAGGAACTAAGAAGCACTAATTGGGAACATCTTTTCTCTGCTAAGTCCACATCAGACATGTGAAGGGTGCTTAAAGGTCAATTGCACAGAGCACAGGAAAGGTATGTTCCTGTTGGAAGGAAGGACAGAGATGGAAAAGTAAGAGAACCTTGGATGTCCAGAGAGGTGATGAATTTAGTCAAGGAAAAAAAAGGGAAAATATGTAAAGACTCGGAAATTAGGATCAGAGCAAGCACATGACAAGTGGCTGGATAAATTTGGGTTATTTTCTCTGGAGCACCAGAAGCTGAGGGGAAATCTGATAGAGGTTTACAAGATTATGAGAGGCATGGATTATGAGAGTGGGTAGAGAGTATGTTTCCCAGGGTTGAAATGTCTAATACTGGAGGGTATGCATTGAAAGTGAGAGGGGTAGGTTCAAGGGGGATGTGAACAGTAAATATTTTACTCAGAGTGGTAGATGCCTGGAATGCGAAACCTTTGGATTGGCACATGGATGTAAGGAAGATTGAGGGATATGAACATGGTGTAGGTAGAAAGACTTAGTTTTTGAGTGTTTTTGATTTGCTTTTTAGCTCCTTTGGCACAGCACTGTGGGCTGAATAGAACTCCTATGCTGTACTGCTCTATATTCTATATTTACAGGAAAGATGCAAAGACTTTAAAGGAGGTGAGGAAGAGGTTCGCCAGAATGTTACCTGGATTAGAGTGTTTTAGCCACAAGAAGTTGAACAGACTTGGACCATTTTCTCTGCAGCATCAGAAGCAGAGAGGCAACCGGACAGATGTATGTAAAATTAGAAGGGTAGACAGGCTGGATAGTCAGAATCTCTTTCCCACAGCAGAAATGTCAATACTTTAAGGTGAAATTGTTAAAGTTTAAAGAGGATTCATGTGGCAGATTAGTTTTCCCACACACAGGAAGTGCTGTATGCTTGGAGCTAACTGCCGGGGAGGAGGTGGAGTGGTTAGCAATGTTTAAGAAACACTTAAGACAGGCAACTGAACAAGAAGGGAATGGAGGGATACAGACCATGTGCAGACAGATGGGATTAGTTTAAATTGACATTACAGTCTGCACAGAAATCATGGGCCAAAGGGACTGTTGCTGTTCTGCATTTTATTGTTCTTTAAACTGAACCTGCAAACACTCCACTACATTGTGCCCACATCTCAGCAGGCTAATATATGCTGCATTCCAACTCTTTCCAGACAGGGTTTTAGCTTCAGTGATATAAAAACATATTGGAGCAGTCATCAAACAACTTACTGTCAATACATACTGATATAAATACATCCCAAGATGTCTAATTAAACAGATGAGATCTTGTACTACATAGATCAACAATATGTCGTTAAATTTAAAATTTGAAGTCTATGGAAAACCTGGAGACTTCACCTTCCCATTACTAACCACCAGTGACTATCAATTTCCGCGACTGCCAAACTACTGTTCTTCATTCCCCCAGAATATTCACTGACTTCTACTTTTTTCCCCACCCATACTCCCAGAAGCATAACTTTAGGATTGTAATCTCACACTTATTCCCTATGCCATGTGCTGGTGATTATATAAACAGGAAGATAGGACAGTGAAATGTGTGGCTGAAGAGGTGTGTGGAAGGAAGGTCTTCAGGTTCTTGGATCATTGGAAACTCTTCTGGGACAGGGGTAACCTATTTAAGTACTAAACCAGAGGGGGACATACTCCCTTTTGGCTAGTGCTATTTGGAAAGGTTTAAACAAGCGAGGCAGTGAGGTGACACCCAGAATGACAGTGAGGTTATATAGACAAAATATAGGAACCAAAAAAAAGGATGGTCACATGTAGATGTGCCTCCCAGTAGTCAGTAGAGGTAATAATACTAATTGAAATTAAACAGGGAATTTTAATCTTCTTGGTATTGACTGGGATATTGTTTAAGGAGCTTTGATGAGGAGGAATTCATAAAAAGCAATCCAAAAGATTTTCTAAAGCAGTGTGCAGTCCTACTAGGCAAGGCGGGGGGGGGGGGGGGGGGTTTATACCTTATCTTAAGGAATGAAGATGGGAAACTATTTTAAGTGTCTGTGGGGGAGCTCTTTGGAAACTGTGACTATAATTTGGTAATCTTTACAGTAGTTATGATAAAAAAACATTAAAGTAGGTCATTGAGTCAGGACCATAGGGCGAACTTCAATAGCACTAGACAACAGCTGGGAGAGGTAGATTGGGAGGAACTGCTTGAGAGGAAAACAACATCTGATGTGGGAGGTTATTAGAATTGAGTTAGTAAGAGTTCAGAGTCAGGTACAGGTAAAAATGGTAAGCTTAGGTAACTTTGGTTGATGAAGGATATTGAAAGTTTGATCAGAGAAAAGGAATGTATATCAGCTATAGGAAGTTAGCATCAAAGGAGTCAGTTGAGGTTTATATAGGAAATGAGGAAAAAAACTTCAGAAATTAGGAGGGCAGAAAGGAGCCATGAAGTGATCTTAGCAAGTAGGATTAAGAAGACTCCTAAAACCTTTCATCAGAATATTAGAGGTAATTCCATGAGGAATCTCTAAAATTAAAAATATAGATACACAAGACGGTAGTGAACAGACCCTCTTAGAGACCAGAGGCATGATTTACATGTGCATCCAGGAGATATGAGATAAATTGTAAATGACTGTTTTTCATTCACATTTACCAGGAAGGACATGGAAGCTGGAGAGTTAAGGAGGGGCACACTGGTACTCTGCAGAACAACTACATCGGTGGAGGGATCTACTAGACATAATGAGGCATATTAGGGAGAACAGATCTCCAGTGGTAGATAGAATCCACCACAGGTTACCAATGAATCTTATATCATTGGTAGGCAAGTTGTCAGAGAAGATTCTGAGGTACACTATTTATGTTTACTTGGAAAAGCTGGGATTGATTAGAAAGACTAAACATGGTTTTCTGCAGGGTAGATGATGTCTCACAAACCCGATAAAAGAGTTTTGTTGAGAGGTTATCTGGGAGAAATGATTAAATCAGAACAGTAGATTTGGTTTACAAAAGCTCTGATAAGGCTATTGACAAGGCTCCACATAGCAAAACTTGTCCAAAAAATTAAAACACAAGGAACCGGAGGTGTGTTGGCAAACTTGTTCCAAAACTGGCCTGATGACAGGAGGGAGAAGGTTGTTTCTTTGACCAGAAATCTGTAAAGAGTGATGTACTACAGGTATTGATTCAGGAACCTACACTGCCTGTCACATACTATATATAAATGACTTGGATGAGAATGTAGAGAGTGTGATTAGTAAATCAGAAGACAACATGAAATTTGGAGGAGTTGTATTACACAAAGAAGCTGGTCCAAGGATATAGTGGGATACAAATCTCCTGGAAAATTGGACACTGTGATGGCAGATGGAAGTTAATCTAGACAAGTATTTTGGGAGGTCAAGGTCAGCTAGAATGTACAGGTATAAAATAAATAGCACAGACTCCAGACTTAGAGAGATAAACAGAGAATTTCAGGTGCAAGTTTATTGATCCCCAGAAGTGATGACACAAGGTTGAAGAGATAGTGAAAAAGGCATTTGGTATGCTTGCCTCCATAGGCTGAGGCATTGAAGATAAAAAGTGGAATATTATTTTGAACACAGTCATGGCAGATAGAAGAATGAGGATAAGAAATGGGATATTGTGTTCCAGTTGTACAGAATATTGGTAAGACTGTAATTATAGTGTATATTTCTGTTCATCACACTACAGGAAGAATATGACAGGAATAGAGAGAGTGCAGAAGAGGTTCACCAGAATGTTGCCTGGAACAGGGGAGTTGTAGTTACAGGCGAAGATTGTAAAGGCTGGGTTTATTCTTACTGGAAGGCAAGGAGAGTGAGGTGTGACCTTCTAGGGAGTTATAAAGGTAGGAGGAGCATAGATAGGAATAGTCAGATCTTTTTTTCAGGGCAGGGAAGTCTAAAACTCAAGGGTACATGTTTAAGGTGAGCGAGGAGACACGTAAAGGAAATCTGAGGGGCAAGCTTCTCACACAATGATGAACTCCAGAAATAGCTGCTAGTGGAAGCAGTAGAAGCAGATGCAATGGCAATTCCAAAGGCATTTTGACAGGTACTTAGATAGAAAGGCACAAAGGGTTATGGGTCTACTTGGGCAAAGGGTAATAGTGTGGATAGCGTTATAGTCAGTATGGATGAGGTGGAACATAAGATCCCATTTCTATGCTGTATTTTTCTATGATTCTTGATTCTTCTATGAAAATTATTCAATCAACTTTCTACTAATGAAGATAATTGAGAGGCCACAAGACACAATCTTTATTTAATCTTAATCAGAACAATCTTCATCAGAGGTGGCAAATAATTGGTTACAAGTTTCTGGTAAATGGACCAATTTTAGATTCTTTAGTGCTACAACTACTGGATCAATTTGTCAACAAAAGCTTCAGTTATTTTCTTTAAGTTTGGAGCCAAACTTAAATGGGGATTCTTGTTGCATATCCATCAATAAGAATATTCAGCAGTGGTCAGTTTAGTTTTGTAAATGACTGTGCAGTATATTTTAACAAATACACATTTTTAAATTGATGACCTTTCCATTTTGTAATCATAAAACCATAGATTAACATACCTCAGTGGCCTCAGTCAAGGTCTTGGCATTACAAGGCCTCCTTGAAGATAAGCAGGTACTAACTGAGAATTTTTACAAGATTTACTATGCTTTCATACTGCGAGTCAGAAAGTTGTATTGCTCCCAAATAATTCAATAAGACTCCTAAATAGCTACATCAAAAAGCAGTAATAACATCCATTCCTTTTATCAAGAAGTGACATTCCACTTACATTGAAGGCAGTAAGCAGCTAATTCTACACCAATTTCATAGGGACATTTCAATCTGCAAAAAATAAAATATGTTTGGATCTTATTATGTAGTTCCATTACACAACTGTTCAAAGGCTAACTATATTGTAAGCTTCCCTCATTCAGCGTATTCAATTGAAAATGTCATCAGCTGTGTTAAGAAATTAACTAACTTAAATGTAGTCAGATCTTTTAATACACTTGTTCTTGCAATAATAGCCATAACATGACAGGCTGGATACTAAATATACAAAAATTACTTATTTAAATAGAGTATATTTTTGGAATCAACTGTGTATGGCTCTACATGAAGAAACATGATGGTCTGACGTCAACTTACTTTCCAGACAGAATATCTTGTCTAAGCTGTAACACAAAGAGGTATCTGAAAAACAATACACTGAGTTAAAGGTCTGACTTTACTGAGATATCTGCTGTGCATTTTCAGTCATTTATGCCATTATTTCCAGATTATTAGAAGTCAGTATTTCTGAATATAAGGTATACGATAGAAGGCAGATTCTAACCAATGAATTCAGATGATAGAATACATTGCAACAACAAAACACAAGTGATTTATAGTTTTTCTGTATGCAAACCTAAAATTAGTCAAGTTTTCAAAAAGAAAACAATGATCTTTAAGAGGAGATACAAGAGAGTGCAGATGCCGGAATCTGGAGCTAAAACCAAACTGCTAGAGCAACTTATTTGTTGGACAGCTTGGGTCAAAATCCTTAACCTGGACTGAAAGACAGAGGGGAGAAAGCCAGTTTTAAAAGGTGAAGGGAAGGGGCATTGCAAGAGTTGGCAAACAATAGATAGATCCAGTTGAGGAGGGAGTGATAGGTGATGATCTTTAAGATATTGTTTCTATTTTATTTTGCCAACCACAGTTTTATCTTGTCTCATTTGAAAGATGATTAAATTTAAGGATGAAGAATAATTGGTTTAATATTGGTGCAAATGTCAGCTGGTTATGAGAAATTAAGTAACAGTCTGGGTTACACAACAAAAATTTCACAACTTCATACATGAAGGAAAAACAATCGCCAACACTGTTAAAGGCTGTATTTATCTCTGGTAATTTACATCAATACCCCAATATATATAACATTCAAATAAATATACAAAATATTAACGTATTTGATGGATCCAGGAAGGTGTTTTGATATAACATGTGCATAATCTGACCAGAAAGGAGCCTTATTAGACCTCATATTAGGATATGAGCCTGACAAGAAATTGGAGTTTCAATGGAGATGTTTTAGGAATAGTATTCATACTCTGTAAGTTTTTAGATAGTTATGGATAAAGACGAGGCTGGACTTCAGAGGGGGAAATTTGTAAAATGGGGAAGGCAGGGGCAGGGGAGAGTAAATTGGGAACAGTTGTTATTGGCTAAATATACATCTGACAAAGGCCAACTGGTCAGACTTTAGGACCAATATATTCTGTGGGCAATAGCAAGGCAAATGAGGCAAGGTTAACAAATCTAGTCAAAAAGAAAAGGGAAGCATATGCAAGTTTAAGAACCTGAAATCAGACAGGACTTTTGTGAAATACAGACGTGAGAAAGAACTCAGTTAGGGATCAGGAGCACTAGAGGCTATGAAATATCCTTGGTGAGTAGGATTAAATAGAATCCCATGCCATTTATACATATATTAAAATCAAGATGGCTATTAAGAAGAGAATAGGACAAAGGACGGAATTTATGTCTGGAATCAAAGGTTCTAGACAAATACTTCACTTCAGTATTCAACGACGAAAAAGACATGGAGGGTAGTACGTTCAGAGAGTGGTATGCTGATATTCAAGGGCATATTGCCTTTTTTTTTATAAAGTATTTTTTATGATCACAAGACAATGCTGGGCATTAAGAGCTTCAAGTACTGCCGGACTATTCCAAAAGCGAGTTGCTCATTGGTGGCAGAGCTGGACTTGGTGTGCGAAGGCTGTGTGCAATCTGACAGTGATTTTCTTGGACATTTTTCTTGCGATCGCAAGACCCTGTTTGACATTGGTAATGTAAATTACCGCGAGTGTGGTTTACTGGTTTATTGGTGGGGCTAATGATAGGGGCGCTACATGACATAGACTGCAGTGAGTACTAGGCCTCATTCTGAGAGCTTGCCTGTTGCAGCAGTCCAGGAGGGGACTGGCACAGCATCTATGCTGGATTGCATGCATATGTGCATTTGTCTATGGACTGCTGAGAACTGCTTGTCCTTGCTAATATCACCCACGCATCATAAATTCACAGGACATGTCACTCAGTGACTTTGGCAATATACATACATTTATTGCATGATTATATAATTACTGCTATCTTATACAGAGTGTGCTCTATGTGCCTTGTGCTGTGCATGAATTTTGGTACTACGTTTTGTGTCCTGGACCTGTAGGAAGGCTGCTTTATTTTTCGGTATTCATGTATGGTTGAATGATTATTTTAGTAAAGCTTTCAGCAAGATGCCTCATGGCAGGTTGATCTGGAAGATGCAGGCACATGGGATCGGTAGAGACAGCAGACTATTGAAAACTGGCTTAACCATGGAAGATGGAGGGTAGTGGTAGAGGAGATTTTCCTGACTCTGGGACCATGACCAGTGGTGTTCCACAAGAATCAGTACTGGGACCTCTGTTGCTCATGAAAAGCAAATTGATTTGGAGAAAAATGTTATATATTCAGCTTATTAATGTCTGCAGATGACACAAAAATTGGCAGAATTGTGGACAGAGAGGCAGGTTGTCAAAGAATGTACAGTAGCTGGATATGTGAGCAGAAAAATAGAAAATTAAAGTTAATCCAGGCTAGTGTAAGGTGCTGGACTTTGGAAGGACAAAGAGAATAGGCCAACTTTGGTGTGCAAATCTGGAGGCTGCATCAGGGAAAGAAGTGTAGCTTTGGAAAGGGTGCACAAGACGTTCACCAGACAGTAGACAGTATTAGCTATAAAGAGAGTTTAAACACACTTGGATGTTTTTTTTTGAAATGTTGGCAGCTGAGGGGCAATGTCATGGAAGATAAAATTGTGAGAAGCCAATAGAAGGTAGATAATCAGAGCAACACACACAAAATGCTGGAGGAATTCAGCGGACCAGGCAGCATCTATGGAAAAGAATATCATTGATGTTTCGGGCCAAAACCCTTCAGCAGGACTGAAGAAAAAAAGCTGAGGAGTAGATTTAAAATGTGGGAGGAGGGGAGAGAGAAACACAAGGCAATAGTGAAATCTGAAGGGGCAGGGATGAAGTAAAGAGCCTGGAAGTTGATTGGTGAAAGAGACTGAGGGGAAGAGGGGAGGAGCACCAGAGGGTGTCAATGGGTGGGCAAGGAGATAAAGTGAGAGGGAAAAAGGGGATGTGGATAGGTGAAGTGGGGGGGGGGAGAGTGCATTACTGAAAGTTCGAGAAATCAATGTTAATGCCATCAAGTTGGAGACTAACCAAACAAAATATATGGTGTTGTTCCTCCAACCAAAGTGTGGCCTTCATCATTAAAGTGGAGCTGGCCATGGAGAGACATATCAGAATGGGCATGGGAAGTGTAAGTAAAATGGGTGGCCACTGGGAGATCCCGCTTTTTCAGGCGGATGGAACGTAGGTACTCCACAAAGCGGTCTCTTAATCCACATTGGGCTTTTCATTTTAGAATGAAAGAAATGTCTTCCTTTTTCAAAGAAAGGGGCTTCCCTTCCTCCACCATCAAAGCTGCCTTCAACCTTATCTCTTCCAGTTCAGACACATCTGTTCTTACCCATCCTCCTGCCACCTTACCAGGGATAGGGCTCCTCTTGTCATAGAAACATAGAAACCCTACAGCACAATACAGGCCCTTCAGCCCACAATGTTGTGCCGAACATATACTGACTTTATAAATTACCTAGGGTTACCCATAGCCCTCCATTTTTCTAAGCTCCATGTACCTATCCAGGACCCTTTTAAAAGACACTATCATATCTGCCTCCACCACCGTTGCCAGCAGCCCATTCCACGCACTCACCACTCTTTGCGTAAAAAACTTAACCCTGACATCTCCTCTGTATCTACTTCCAAGCATCTTAAAACTGTGCCCTCTCATGTTAGCCATTTCAGCCCTGGGGAAAAGCCTCTGACTACACCTTATCTTATCTTATACACCTCTATCAGGTCACCTCTCATCCTCCACTGGTCCAAGGAGAAAAGACCAAGTTCACTCAACCTATTCTCATAAGGCATGCTCCCCAATCCAGGCAACATCCTTGTAAATCTTCTCTGCACCCTTTCTATAGTTTCCACATCCTTTCTGTAGTGAGGTGACCAGAACTGAGCACAGTACTCCAAGTGGGGTCTGACCAAGGTCCTATATAGCTGTAACATTACCTCTCAGCTCTTGAACTCAATCCCACGGTCGATAAAGGCCAATGCACCGTATGCTTTCTTCACCACAGAGTCAGCCTGCGCAGCAGCTTTGAGTGCCCTATGGACTCGGATCCCAAGATCCCTTTGATCCTCCACACGGCCAAGAGTCCTACCATTAATACTATATTCTGCCATCATATTTGACCTACCAAAATGAATCACCTCACACTTCTGAGTTGAACTCCATCTGCCACTTCTTAGCCCAGGTTTGCATCCTATCACCGTCCTGCTGTAACCTCTGACAGCCCTCCACACTATCCACAACACCCCCAACCTTTGTGTCATCAGCAAATTTACTAACCCATCTCTCCACTTCCTCATCCAAGTCATTTATAAAAATCACAAAGAGAAGGGGTCCCAGAACAGATCACTAAGGCACACCACTGGTCACTGACCTTCATGAAGAATATGGCCTGACTACAACCACTCTTTGCCTTCTGTGGGCAAGCCAATTCAGGATCCACAAAGCAAGGTCCCCTTGGATCCCATGCCTCCTTACTTTCTCAATAAGCCTTGCATGGGGTACCTTATCAAATGCCTTACTGAAATCTATATACACTACATCTACTGCTCTACCTTCATCAATGTGTTTAGTCACATCCTCAAAAAATTCAATCAGGCTCATAAGGCATGACCTGCCTTTGACAAAGCCATGCTGACTATTCCTAATCATACTATGCCTCTCCAAATGTTCATAAATCCTGCCTCTCAGGATCTTTTCCATCAACTTACCAACCGCTGAAGTAAGACTCACTGGTCTATAATTTCCTGGGCTATCTTTACTCCCTATCTTGATAAGGGAACAACATCTACAACCCTCCAATCCTCCAGAACCTCTCCTGCCCCACTGATGATGCAAAAATCATTGCCAAAGACTCAGCAATCTCCTCCCTTGCCTCCCACAGTAGTCTAGGGTATATCTCATCCGGTCCCAGAGACTTATCCAACTTGATGCTTTCCAAAAGCTCCAGCCCATCCTCTTTCTTAATGTCTATATGCTCAAGCTTTTCAATCTGCTGTAAGTCATCCCTACAATTGCCAAGATCTTTTCCCATAGTGAATACTGAAATAAAGTACTCATTAAGTATCTCTGTTCTCTCCTCTGGTTCCATACACACTTTTCTACTGTCACACTTGATTGGTCCTCTTCTCTCACGTTTTATCCTCACGCTCTTCACATACTTATAGAATGTCTTGGTGATTTCCTTAATCCTGCTCACTAACGCCTTCTTGTGGGCCCTTCTGGCTCTCCTAATTTCATTGTTAAGCTCCTTCCTGCTAGCCTTATAATCTTCTAGATCTCTATCATTACCTAGTTTTTTGAATCTTTTGTAAGCTTTTCTTTTCTTCTTGACAACATTCTCAACAGTCTTTGTACAGCACAGGTCCTGTTCCTCACCATGCTTTCCGTATCATTGGAACGGTCCTATGCAGAATGCCACACAAATATCCCCTGAACATTTGCCACATTTCTTCTATACATTTCCCTGAGAACATCTGTTCCCAATTTATGCTTCCAAGTTCCTCCCTGATAGCTTCATATTTCCCCTTACTCCAATTAAGTGCTTTCCTAACATGTCGCTTCCTATCTCCAATGCTATGGCAAAGGAGATAGAACTGTGATCACTATCTCCAAAATGTTCTCCCACTACGAGACCTGACACCTGACCAGGTTCATTTCCCAATACCAGATCAAGTACAGCCACTCCGCTTGTAGGCTTATCTACATATTGTGTCAGGAATTCTCCTGAACACACCTAACAAACTCCACCCCATCTAAACCCCTCGCTCTAGGGAGATGCCAGTCAATATTTGGGAAATTAAAATCTCCCACCACAACAACACACTTATTATTACACCTTTCCAGAATCTGTCTCCCCATCTGCTCCTCAATGTCCCTGTTACTGTTGGGTGGCCAATAAAAAACACCCAGTAGAGTTATTGACCCCTACCTGTTTATAACTTACACCCACAGAGACTCAGTAGACAATTCCTCCATGACTTCCTCCTTTTCTGCAGCCGTGACACTATCTCTGATCAACAGTGCCACATCCCCTCTTCTTTTGCCTCCTCCGTCCTTTCTGAATCATCTAAAGCTTGGCGCTCTAGTTGCTACTCCTGCCCCTGAGCCATCCAAGTCTCTGTAAAGACCACAACATCATAGCTCCAAGTACTGATCCACACTCTCAAGCTCATCCGCTTTGTCCATGATACTTCTTGCATTAAAATAGACACATCTCAAAACACTGATCTGAGTGTATCCCTTCCCGATCACCAGCCTCTCCTCCTTCCCGCACTGTTTCCAAGCTTTCTCTATTCGTGAGCCAACCGCCGCTTCCTCCGTCTCCTCAGTTCAGTTCCCACCCCACCACCCTGCAATTCTAGTTTAAACTCTCCCCAGTAGCCTTAGCAAACCTCCCTGCCACGATATTGGTCCCCCTCGGAGTCAAGTGCAACCCGTCTTTTTTGTACAGGTCACTCCTGTCCCAAAAGAGGTCCCAATGATCCAGAAATCTGAATCAATGCCCCCTGCTCCAATCCCTCAGCCATACACTTATCCTTCACCTCACTCTATTCCTATACTCACTGTCGTGTGGCACAGGCAGTAATCCTGAGATTAGTATCTTTGAGGTCCTGCTTCTCAACTTCCTTCCTAACTCCCTGTACTCTGTTTTCAAGACCTCCTCATGTTTCCTACCTATGCCGTTGGTACCAATATGTACCACGACCTCTGGCTGTTCACCTTCCCATTTCAGAATATAGTGGATGCAATCAGAAACATCCCATCCCTGGCACCTGGCAGGCAAACCACCATCTGTGTTTCTTTCCTGTGTCCACAGGATCGCCTGTCTGACTCTCTAACCATAGAGACCCCTATTACTGTTGCCTTCTTCCTTTCCCTACCCTTCTGACCCACAGGGCTGGACTCTATGCCAGAGGCATTTCTTCCGCCAGGTAGGCTGCCCCCCCCCCCAACAGTACTCAAACAGGAGTACTTATTGTTAAGGGGGACAGCCACTGGGGTACACTCTAGCATCTGACTCTTACCTTTCCCTCTCCTGACTGTTACCCACTTATCTGTCTCTCGAGGCCCTGGTGTGACTACTTGCCTATAGCTCCTATCTATCACTTCTTCACTTTCCCTGACCAGATGAAGGTCATTGAGCTGCAGCTCCAGTTCCCTAACTCGATTCCTAAGAAGCTGCAGCTTGATGCACCTGGCACAGATATGGCTGTCCAGGAGGCTGGGAATTTCCCAGACATCCCACATCTGACACCCAGTACAGAACACCAGCCAAACAGACATACTTCCTGTTTCTATTCTACACAAGTATATTACCTTGCCTCGAACTGTTATTGCCAAAGCCCCATTGAGCCAAAGCCCTCCAACTCTGTCTACCACTACTCCAACACCCGCTCTTTAAAGTTGTCTTCTTTTTAAACTCTTTCCACTGGTCTAACTCATCGACGTCCATACCTGCGCAGTTGTTCCTCAATCAAACTGCCAAAGAAAAAATGATCGCCTTTTATACTCTTCCCACTGGTCTAACTCACATGTCCACGCACCTGCGCAGTCGTTCCTCGATCCTACCACCCCACCAGTCTCTGCATCCAGCACAAAATTCTCTGAAAAATCTGCCCTCTCCAACGAGATTCCACTATCAAGCACATCGTTTCCTCCCCCCCATTTCTGCCTTCTGCAGGGATCACTCTCTACATGACTCCCTTGTCTATTCGACCCTCCCCACTGATCTCCCTCCTGGCACTTATCCTTGCAAGTGGAATAAGTGCTGCACCTGCCCCTACAACTCCTCCCTCACTAACATCCAGGGCCTTAAACAGTCCTTCCACGTGAGGTGACTCTTCATTTGTGAGTCTGTTGGGGTCATTTACCGTGTCTGTTGCTCCTGCTGTAGCCTCCTCTATTACCGGTGAGACCCAACATAGATTGGGAGACCGCCTCGCCGAGCACCTATGCTTCATCTGCCTCTTAGTGGCCACCCATTTTAAATTCCACCTCCCATTGTGGTATATCTATAAATGGCCTCCTCCACTGTCGTGATGAGGCCACACTTAGATTGGAGGAACAACACCATATATTCTGTTTGGGTAGCCTCCAACCTGATGGCACAAACATCAATTTCTTGAACTTCCGGTATTGTACCCCCCGCTTCATAATTTCTCATTCCCTTTACTCTCTCTCTCTTATCTCCTTGCCCACTCATCGACTCCCTCTTGTGCCCCTCCCCCGCTTTTCCTTCTTCCATGACTTTCTGCTCTTTCAACTATCAACTTCCAGGCTCTTTACATCATCCCTCCCCCTTCAATCTTCACTATCAACTTGTGTTTCTCTCTCCCCACCTTTTAAATCTACTCCCCAGTTTTTTTTTCCTCCAGTCCTGCTATAGAGCTTTGGCCCAAAACGTAACAATACTCTTTCCCATAGATCCTGCCCGGCCTGCTGAGTTCCTCCAGCATTTTGTGTGTCTTGCTTGGATTTCCGGCATCTGCAGATTTTCTCTTATCTGTGAGCAGATAATCAAAGTCTTTTTCTCAGGATGGAAAAATCAAATACCATAGGGTAGAGGTTTAAGGTGAGAGGTGGAATAATTAAAGGAGATATAAAGGCAGATTTTTTGCCCAGAACATTCTGCCAGGAGTGGCGACTGAAGCAAATACAATAGCAAAATTTTTAAAAGGCTTTTAGCCAAGCATCTGACAGGCAGGGAATAGGGGGATTTAGACCATGTGCAGACAGATGGGATTAGTTAAACTATCATCAAGGATGGACAAGATGTAGTTACCTGAAGAACGTGTTCCTTTGCTGTACTGTTCTGTGTTCTGGACATATGTCACATGAAATTTGTTGTTTTGTGGCAGCAGTACGGTGCAGTACGTAATCATAAAAATTGCATTATTGCAAAAAGAATATCTTTATATATAACAAATTAAATATGTAGTGCAAAAAGGGAGCAAATTCAGCCAATGATGAGAGTGACAAAGGACGGGACAGCCTTGAAATCTAAATGTGAAATTTAACACTAGGGACTCCGCCTTCCGCTCACGGACATGTAAGACATAGTTTCTTTCTGTCCGCCTTTAATCTCTCCCTTTTCCGACTTAAAATTTGAAATTTCAACTTTATTCAGTTGGATCTGTAGAGCAACAGTTATAATTATGGCTACTCTAAGAAGCACCAAAAGGAATCCAGACCCAGACAATGGAAAGCCTAACAAAGTTGACGAGTTCTTGGAGGAACCTCCTTGGGTGAAGAGTTTAGAGTCTCAAATCAGCTGTATTGGCACTGAAATAACTCAACTAAAAGATAAATTTCTTCCTTTTGAGGAAAAAATTGACACTCTGAGCCTCAATCTTAAAGAAGTTAGTTGAAATGCAGCTGACCTTTCTTCTCGTTTGGAAAAGGCTCAACAACGAATCGTTGATCTGGAAACTCGGTCGCGTCAGAACAATATCCGAATTGTTGGATTAAAAGAGAAATCAGAATCTGCCAACACACTGGATTATTTTGCTAAAATGTTTCAGTCTTCATTTCTGGAGGCTTGTTCGCAACCGCCGGAGATTGAAATGGCTCACAGAATCGGTGCTTTAAAACTTTTGGACCAAGGTAAAAACAGGCATATTGTTGTGCGTTTTCTTTGTTTTAGAGACAAAGAGCGCATTATTAAGCTTGCAAGAAAACAAAGGTTGTTTCAATTTCAAAGTTTGGAGATTCGCTTTTGAAGATTTTCCACGCAAAATTTTTAAGAAGCATTCTGGATTCGCTTTGGCCATGTGTTTAGCTTACCAAAAAAAGCTCTATCCATCACTTCAATATCCAGCTAAATTAAGGCTTTTTGTCAAAAATTCTGGGGCTTGTATTTTCGATGTCCAGCCGAAGCATTGCGTTTTATTAACTCTTTCCCTGACGTCTGAAACCTGAAGGTTGAATGATTTACAGCTGTTTGACTGTCTCACGACGTAACTAACTAGGCATCTAACTATTCTTTTTAGATACAAAGTCTCATGATGATATCTAAACAGTTAAATGTTTTAAGTAGGAATGTCTGTGGTTGGAACCATCCTATAAAGCACAAGAAAACATTTAAATTATCCAATTCCAACCTGATATAATCTTTGCAGAAGAGACGCATATCAGGTTATGTGATAAAAATCACATAAAATTGATTTTTTAAATATTGGAAGGATCCTCAGTTTCATGCAAACTCTCAAAGTAAAATTAGAGGTGTTTCTACTTTGATTGATTCCAATATTCCTTTTAATCAGGAGGATATTATAGCCGATACCAATGGTAGATTTTTGATTGTTAAAGGAATAACTTATGATAGGAAACTGGTTTTGGTTAATATTTATGGACCAAATGTTTATGATCCCTCATTTTTTAAAGCTGTCTTTGCTCTATTACCTGATTTAAATGAATATATGTTATTAATGGGTGGTGATTTTAATACTTGTCTAAATCCTTTAATGGATAAGTCATCATCCAAACATCAACTCCCTAATTGTTCTACATCACTTATTAATTCCTTTTTAATTGATTATGGCTTAATTGAAGTTTGGAGGCATATGCATCCTAGTGATAGAGAATATTCTTATTTCTCACATGTTCATAATAAATATTCAAGAATCGACTATTTTATAGTCGACCCTCGACTTCTATTTAATGTTTAGAAATGTGAGTATGATGCAATTGTTTTCTCTGATCATGCTCCTTTAAACCTAATATTTGAACTGAAAGATGTTGCTTCTACCAGACCATTTTGGGGTTTTCCAGAACATTTGTTACAAAGTTTAGAATTTGTTGAGTTTATTGAAACTCAGATAAAAGAGTTTTTTCTCTTTAATAATACAGGAAATGTCCCAAAGTTAGTATTCTGGGATACATTAAAAGCCTATTTACGTGGTCAGATTATTTCATATATAGCTAAACTGAAGAAACAAACAAGAATGGAATTAGATAAAATCTCTAAACAAATTAAAGAATTAGATAACATCAATGCAACCTCTCCAAATGTTGTTTTGTTTAAAAGAAGAGTAGAATTACAATCACAATATAATTTATTATTAACTTATCCTATTGAAGGATATTTGCTTAAATTGAAAAGTCAGTTTTATATTTTTGGGAATAAAAATAATAAGCTCTTAGCTTCCCAATTAAGAGCAGCTAGAGCTAAAAGACAAATTTTAAAGATTTGCAAAAATAATGGAGATATAGCAAGTAACCATGAAGACATCAATAATATTTTTCAAGATTTCTATTCTGATCTTTATAGATCTCAATTTTCTGCAGATTCCTCCAAAATGAAGGCTTTTTTACGTAAGATTAAATTTCCTCAAATTTCTGTTGAAGATCAACAGATGCTTGATGCTCCAATTACTGAGCATGAAATTCAGAAAGCTATTCTATTAATACAATCAGGTAAAGCTCCTGGACTTGATGGTTATTCGGTAGGATTTTACAAAAAATCTGAAAGATTACTTTCTCCATATCTTTTGGAAATATTTCATGAATCCTTTCAGAAGGGTAGTTTATCTTCTTTTTATGAAGCTTCTATTTCCTTAATCCTTAAGAAAGATAAAGATCCTACAGAATGTTAATCATATAGACCTACTTCACTATTAAATGTGGATGCACAAAATTCTAAGATAATGGCTAACCGCTTGGAAAATATTTTAACTAAAATCATCTCTATGGATCAAACGGGCTTTATTAAAGGCTGTTACTCTTTCTCCAATGTTCGGAGTTTGATGAACATTATATATTCATCACTATCTAAGCAACCCCAATGTGTTATCTCCCTCGATGCAGAAAAGGCATAGAGTTGAGTGGCCATATTTGTTAAAAGCATTAGAAAAATTTGGTTTTAGTAATAATTTCAATAGGTGGATTCAAATGATTTATAAGAATCCAATTGCCATGGTTATTACTAATAACTTCAGGTCCTCTTTTTTTTTTCCACTTTCACTTGGTACTAGACAGGGATGTCCATTAAGCCCTTTATTATTTAAACACATATTGGAGCCTCTGGCCATAACACTCCGTGAAGCTAAAGATATTCATGGTATTTCTATGAATGGAACCATACATAAGATTTCTCTTTACGCAGATTATCTTATTTCGAATCCTGAGGAATCAATTCCTAATCTTTTGGAAACAGTAAAAGATTTTGGTAAATTTTCAGGATATAAACTTAACTTAAATAAAGGTGAATTGTTTCCATTAAGTGCCCCTGTTTTTATATTTAATGATATTCCATTTAGAATTGTTAATTCTTTTAAATATTTAGGTATTACAATTACTAAAAAATATAAAGATCTTTATAACGCTAATATAGTTCCTTTAATGGACTCCATGAAACAACTATTTTCTAGATGGAATCCACTTACTCTCTCTTTAATAGGTCATATCCATGCTGTGAAAATGATGATTTTACCTAGATTTTTATATATTTTCCAAAATATACCTATCTTTTTAACTAAAAAACTTTTTGATCAAACTGACTCTCTTATTTCGTCCTTTATTTGGAACAATAAGAGACCAAGAATTAATAAGTATCATTTACAAAAATTGAAAAAAGATGGTGGACTTGCACTTCCTAATTTAAGACTGTATTATTGGGCTGTTAATATCAGACAATTATGTTTTTGGCTATATTGGCTCGACAAGAGCCAAAAACCAGTTTGGGTTGATTTGGAATTAAAAGCTGTTAAACAATTTCATTTAACCTCAATATTTGGAACTCCACTACCTTTACAGCTCTCTAAAATTCCAAATTTAAATCTTTACCCTGTTATTAAACAGTCCTCATGGATTTGTTTTCAGTTTCGCAATTTTAAAAAAATTTAAACAACTTAAATTGTCTAGCTCTTTATATCGAAACTTTTTATTTAAGCCTTCAATAACCGATCCCATTTTTCTCCAATGGAGAAATAAAGGGAACCGTTCTTTCACAGATTTATTTTGTGATGGTCGATTGATGGCTTTTGAAGAGTTAATTAACATATTCTCTTGCTCATACACACTTTCTGCAATATTTTCAGGTTAGACATTTTTTACAACAATATTTATCTAAGTTTCCATATTTGCAAGAATCTGATTTGTTGGATACCATTTTGAATTTGAATCCTTTAGTGAGAGGTTCCATTGGTAGAATTTATAATTTATTTTTACTACAAAAAGAGAACCTCTCATTAAAGATTAAACAAGATTGGGAGAGAGAACTTAATATGACCTTTGTTAATGAAGATTGGTTGCGAGTTTTGAAAAAGGTAAATACTTCTTCTATATGTGCCAAACACTGTTTAATTCAGTTTAAAATTGTTCACCGTTATTATTTAACAAAGGAGAGACTATCCAAAATATTTCCTAGTATAGACAATTACTGTGATAGGTGTAAAACTGAAGTAGCTACTTTGTCACATATGCTCTGGTCATGTTCTTCATTTTTTCCCCCTTTTTTTTTTACATGTTCTTCATTAAAATCTTTTGGGAAATCTTTATTTTCTACAATTTCTAAAGCTCTGAAAATTAATATACAACCTAATAGATTGACTGTTCTATTTGGAATAGTTCTGCATCATATTCAGGGTATTTCATCTTCAGATCAACATGTAATTGCATTTGTTACATTATTGGCAAGAAGGGCTATTTTATTAAAATGGAAAGATACCTCTGTCCCTACATTAATTGAATGGTTTTCTCAGGTAATGTTATGTATCAGTTTGGAAAAAATTAGTAGAACTTTTGATCCTCGATTCGATTTTGAAAGAAGATAGGGCTCTTCTGCCAAATATTATCATTTAATTTGATTTATTTTATATGGTTTCCTTCCAATCTTATACTATATAAACATGAATTGGCAGTTGATGATTCTTTTCCTTTATATATATATATATAGATGATAGTAAGACGTATTGCTCCGGGGGTTGATTCCTAATGTTTTTTTTTCCTTTTTTGTAGTCAGTGGGGGTTTTTTCCCAGTTAGTTGGGGTTCTTTTTTTCCTTCTTTTCCTTGTATATAAATTTTTTTTTCATTTTCATATACTATGATCAGCTTTTTTTTCTCTTCAGCTTTATTCATTGTATATATATCAATTTGTTGAAGTTTTGTATCATTTTATAGCTGTAGAAGATTATGTACCAATAAAAAAATTCTAAAAATGAAATGAAAATTAACACTAGACAAGCAATATGGCTTACACCGGAAGGAAAAGCAAAGTAATTAAAACGGATTTGGACACTGGTTCAGCTGTTTCAGTTATTCCACAAATTGAGCTTGAAGAGCATTTCAAAGATACTGAACCAAACCTGCCAATACTCAACCAAGAACTTATACTGCAGAAAAGATAACTTCTGTGGGAATGACATTTGTAACAGTGAAATACAACAACCAACAAGGCACATTGGGCTTGTATGTGGTAAAAACAGGAGGGCCAGCATTGTGAGGACATGATTGGCTCAGACAATGACAACTTGATTGGAGATCCATCCGTAATTTGTATAGCACATCCATCCACCATTTATATTCCACATGAGGCCAACTGGAAGCAAATTAAAAAGATACTGGATGATGCCACCATTGTCTCCATGCTGTATACCATGAAGTGTTCCTCAACAGAGGACAAACAAGTGTTGGTGCCAACCTTTGTTCCTCTGGTTGGAAAGCATATTGGACCAAGGAAGGATCGTGTTACTCAGAGTAATCTTGAAAGTGATGAAGTATTGGTCCAACTATACAATATTTTGTTGGCAACATATCTGAGGAAGTTTCTGATATGTTTATCAAGCAGTTACTTGCAAAATGTGGCTTGGTTTTCAACTGGAAGAGAGTTCAAGGAGCTTCAGGAAAGTAACAAGCATTCGGATTTTGTGCATATGAAGATCTGAATCTACTCTGTGTGCATTAAGGTTATTACATGAACTTCAATTTGGAGACAAAAAGCTGCTTCTAAAATTAGATGCTAAAACCAAAGCCTGGATGTATGAATGGAAGACAAAAAGAAAGGAGTCAATGGAGATATGAAAATAGAGGATTCATCAAATATTGTTGTGGATGAGGAAACCAAGAGGAGATCAGATTGTAAAGGGAGCAAGAGAAAGAATAATAAGAGAATACTCCAGTGAACTAATATACTTTCCAAAGATGAAGATGCACATCCTAGAAAGAAGAAAAAGGAAAAGCAAAAAAAAAGACAAATTGAAAGGGAAAGAAGAGGTAGATAGAAAGAACATGAGCAAGAAAGAGAAAGGTTTGAGAAGGAACACAAAAAAGAAAAAGCAGGAAAAAAGAGATGCCAGTTGAAAAGAAAAGTGTCCAAAGCTGTCAGAACCACTTCCTGCAGTTTCAGGGTCAACTCCTACAACTACAATGGAGGAGGCCTCAGAACCTGAAATTATTTCACAGCCGTCTCACCGGCCAAGCAGACTGATCCCCTTTGTTAGGAAAAGTGTTATCCCACTAGAGTAAGAAATCTTTGTATATATCATCACGCTACCATGAAATATGTGTACGCCTCGTTAAAGTAAAGAACTAAGACTTGCATCTCTCAGCTCACTTGTTGTCCTTTGAATTCATTTCAATGTTTTGAAGTTACCCAAAAAAAGAATAAAATGGAGCAGCTGAATGGTCAGCTGCGAAATGTTGCAAGAAACCTTGACGTGCATCAAATCAGGTATAAATATCATATAATGATATTTATCATTAATGTCAGTTATCATTAATGTCAGTTCACAATGACAATTGGAGAAAGGCACTTGTCCAATGTGGTAATACAAATGGGAAAGGAGGCATAATGAAAAAAAAACATGTCAGCAGTATATCATGTCCTGATATTTCAGGACAAAGTTCACTACCCCAGATTTTAAGAACATACGAGACTATTCTCTTTCCATTATTCCAAGTTTTATGAACAATGGCCAGAAGGTAGGAAAGGGGTGTAGAGGATGTTGAAGAGAATTAAGAGAGCTTAAGTACAAAGGAATGAACAATTAAAAGAGAAATTGATAGAGACTGCCCTTTTAAAGAAATTTAATACTGAAGGTTAATAGGTAACGAGGTGTAAAATATATTTACTAGCACTGAACCCTCTCAGCTATGCATTTGTGCATCTGTGCAGTAACTGAAATGCTTCTTTGTTTTGGCACAACAGGAATTTTTTTTTACATTTAAACATTTACTGTCACACAGTTTTCAGGCCATGTAAAAATTTCCTGCTGAGACAATGGTTGGTCTACGCAGCTGTAAAAAAAAGAGAGAACATTCTTTATTAGATCCCAAATGTATGTCCTTTAATAGTGCTTTTGGTGGCTAGTGATTATTATGCAAAATGAGAATGCTCAAATAATCACTGAAGCGGTAAATTTATTAAATATAATAATTTTTGAACTATGACTAGAAAAAGAGATTATGAAAGCTGCTGATTTGTTTCTAAATACTCAAAAGGTTCACTATTGCTTTCAATGAAAGAAGAAAATCAGTCACTTATAGTATGGCTCCCTCAAGTCCTCCCGTAAAAGCTTGACTCTCAGTCATCTTAAGATAACTTGGATGAAGAATAATTTCCAAGATTAATCACACCCCTAAAGCAATTATAATATTTAGAAAGGTAAAACTTCCTGCTATTTATCATAATTATTATTTCAGCATGATATTCCTACCTTGTAAACTCTTCACGAAGATTGTTTGGTTCAGAAGAATAGAATTTTATTCTGAAGTGTAAACTGTAAGGAGGCCCAACTGGAAAAAGTAAATATATTATTTTCCATGTTGGATCATGATTTTTTAATCAGATTTATCAAATATTTCATTACAAAATATCTATGTTACATCATGTAAAATGCTTGTCAAATTATAGATATCAATCAAAATAAATACTACATACTGAGTTTTGAATCTATTGTATTTAACGACAGGTACTTACTTTTCATTTGTTTCTTGATGAGTTTTGTATGGTCTAACCAGTGCTGTTCAAATAAAAAGACATCACAAACATGTCAGTATAGATGCAGCTCTTTGGAAACAAAATTGCTTTAAACCTATATTCTAAAGATTCTGTTTTAGTTTAGAGGTTGTAAAGAAAACATTCCCTTTGCTAATATTAGGGATTTATTATCTGTAAATAACTTTTGAGAATGTTGTAAATGTTCATCAGATCAGTTTTCTGGAGAGGTCATTAACCTGAAATGCCAACTGTATCCCCTTCTGAGGATGCTGCCTCACCTCCTGAGGATTTTTAGCATTCTCCGTTTTTATTGCAAATTGTATCTTTTAGACTTTTATAGAATTCATTGATGCACTGAGTGTGAGAATGAAGACTCACATATACGAGCAGATTTCCCAAGTTTTCAGATACAACTCAATCTATAGAGCTTTGAAAGAACGTGCAGACTGACTAAATTACTGCAAATCTCATTCTCTAAAGGATTATAGCATTAGTAATTTGCATTTATATAATGGTTTTAATATTATGAACCATCCCTAATACTATGGGTTATCAACAAATAAAAATATCAAACTTGATATTGAAGTTGATCTCAGAACAGATGACCAAGTACTTAATTCAAAATTAGATGTCTTTATGAGCTTCTTAAAGAAGAAAGCATCAGAATTGTTGCTCTGAAATTACAGAGCTTAACAAGTGAATGCATAACTACTAAATCAGAATTGCATCGAAAGGCTGAAATTAAACTTCATAAGTTATCAACATCTGAGGTGCTATTATCTATATTATTTCAGCTCAACCTCCATCAAACATGCAAAATGCTTTGATGTCTTAATACCTTAAAAATTATCTCACTATACCAACAACAAAATAGATTGAAGTCACAAGCTAATGAAATTCATTTCAGAATCCTTTGCCAGATTCCAACATCAGAATTCTGCAACAAAATATCAACACATTGTTAAAGATGCCGCTATGCTTCTTTACGACTGGTTTCTGGTAACAGATGCAACTTTTTCTATTTTAACCTGCATTCTGAGCTGCTCCTTTTTAAATATTTATGCACAGAATTGTAACAGGGAAAAGGAAGTGTGAACTTGCACAGTGACTTTATTGAAACAATCTTTGGAATAATGTAAGTATTCTGGGAATAGGATGAAGTAATAAAAAGAAACCAGTTATCTCCAACTGAATTATTTAAACAAGATTTTTGCAATTATCAACCTGAACTTCTAAATAATTGTACATAATAATCTTGTAAGGAAATCTAAATACATAAATTATTGTTAAAATAACTTGCAGCAGATAGATCTTCAATTTTATAATCTTATAAAGCAGAATACACTCCAAAAAAAACTTCCAGAGAAACTTATCGATACTAAAATAACATTGAAACATTGGGCAGATGACCAGTATCTTAGTCAAAAATGGTAACAGTAACTTTAAAAATACAATCTTTCTTTTATCTTTCAATATTTTTATTAATTTCTTACATAAAATACAGGGTACAGTAAGATAAATATATATCAATTACAATATATTGAAATCACAGATGAAGTGTAATTATCCCATATCCATATAAATTAAAACATAAAATTGAAAAGAAATAATTTTATTATACAAAAAAACTAAACCCACTACCAGAAAAAAAAGTTATTTAGTTAAAAAAAAATCTTAAAAGATGAAAAAGGTGAGCAGGTAGAAGGTTTTGGGAAAAGAATTGCAAAATTTATAGCCTGACTGCTGAAGGCTGATCATGTTGCTGATGAGAACAAAAGAAATAGAAGCAGGAGTAGGCCATCTGGCCCATCAAGCCTGCTCTGTCATCAATAAGATCATGGCTGATCTGGCCGTGGACTCTGCTTCACCTACCTGCCTTTTACACATACATCTTTACTGCGCTGAATGGCAAATTTTTATCTGTGTCTTAAATGTATTTAATGACGTAGCATCTACTGCTTCCGTGGGCAGAGAATTCCACAAATTCATTATTCTCTGGGAAAAGCAGTTTCTACTCATCTCCATCCTAAATCTATTCTCCAGAACCTTAAGGTTACGTCCCTTAGTTCTTGCCTCACTCACCAGTAGAAATACCTTCCTGTCTCTATCTTACCTATCCCTTTCGTAACTTAATGTTTCTATAAGATTCCCACTCATTCTCTTGAATTCTAGCAGTGCCCTGAAGGCTTGGATGGTTAACCTCAAAAAATTAAGAAACAATTATGAAGAAATACTTTCTTAGAAGCTGTGAAGGTTTGGCATGTCATCTAAAACGTTGATGCACTTTTATAGATGTGTGATGGAGAGTATATTGCTCGGTTGCATCAGAGCCTGGTATGGAAACACCAATGCCCTTGTATGGAAAAGCCGACAAAAACAAGTGGGTACAGCCCAGTCCATCATGCATAAAGCCCTCCCCACCACTGAGCACATCTGAATAGACTGCTGTCGCAAGAAAGCAGCATGCAGTTTCAGGGACACCTACCATTCAGGGCACGCTTTCTTCTCACTGCTGCCATCAGGAAGATGATACAGGAGCTTCAGGATGTGCATCACCAGTTTCAGGATCAGTTATTATCTTTCAACCATTAAGCACTTGAACCAGAGTAGATAATTTCACTCACCCCATCACTGAACTGTTCTCACTGTTACGAAGGTGGAGCAGCTCTGAGGGGCCGAAGGGTACAAAGTCGCCCCCCTCCTTTTTGAGAATTGCAAGATCGCTATTATTTCGGGTCTGGGACCCAGGAAATGAGATACACATCATGAGAGAGGGAGACGCTGAATACACAAGGTTTGGAATGTCGCCTGACATCAGCAGAATGGAACCACTGACGACTGCTATTGTCTTTTGGAGAAGGAATTGTGTATTGAGTACTGTACTATTCATTGAAACCCCTCAGGGGACAACCAGAGTGGTCTGGTTGAGGGATTGCATCATCCCAACCTGATTGACATCTGAGACCCCGTGAGTAAGGATAAAAGAGGGGTCTGGGGAACACCCCTTTAGACGCACCAGGAGAAACGCTAGAAATCCCGTGACAGCGTCTTATAGCGAAAGCCGGTGGGGGCTCGTGTGCGTCCTCCCTTGCCTGGGTGGCGAGCTCACCACAGAAGAACGGTTTAGCTAAAGGAGAGGTCACACTTGAACGGCCACGACAACGAGACACCAGACGGATCGAAATCATAAAGGAAAGCCGGCAAGTTTTTCTCCTAATCTCTCTCTCTCTCCAACAAAAATTGCAACACGGCGGTCCCCAACGGCTGCAGCCTGTATGAACTGAACGAACTATATATTTCCATCGGACAATACATTATCCCCTAGACAACGATAGCGGTTATTTCTTATTGATTATTATTATACCCGCACTTTTAGGTTTAGTATTGATGACATATATTATCTGTATATTTGCATTGATATTATTTCTGTGTATTTTTACTAATAAATACTGTTAAAAATAGTATCATCAGACTTCAATGGACGCCTCTATCTTTGCTGGTAAGTCACCCAGTTACGGGGTTCGTAACATCACAAACTATGGACTCACTTTCTAAGACTCTTCATCTCATATTTTCGATATTTATTGCTTATTTATTATTACTATTATTTTTTTCTCCCTTTCTTTTTGTATTTGCGCAGTTTGTTGTTTTTTTTGCACATTGTTTGTTGTCCATCCTGTTGGGTGTAGTCTTTTGTTGATTCTGTTGTGTTTCTTGTGTTTATTATAATTGCTGGCTAGAACATGAATCTCAGGATTGCATACTGTGACATATATGTACTTTGATAATAAATTTACTCTGAACTTTGAGCCATAGCATTTCACTTTGCACTATGACAACAGCCAATGGAAGGTTTTCTCAATTGTCATTGGCGTTCTTCAGTAGCACACAGGGTCAAGTGCTGCTGTTGATAAGTGAGGTTACTCTCAATTTACTTCTAGTATTCAGTGCTTTTATTTTGTTCACATTTGTACTAGGGCTACAATGCAGTCTAGAAATAGAGATATATTAATTAAATGGCTTGGTTCCCTGGGGTGTAATCAATGCAGTACTCGGAATCTGATTTGGGGATGAGGCACTCAAGGACAGGAGATATTGAAAGAAAAATACTGCAACTGCTGAAAATCTTATGTCGTACAGAGTAAATAAATACTTAACAGTACAGTCAACACATAGAAAGAGAAATAGGGTTAATACTTCAAGTCAATGGTCTTATATCAATTTTGCTGAAAGTTCATCGATATTAATGTTTTGCTTCACAAATTATGTTGTACATGCTGAGTCCAACTCATATATTCTGTTTAACAAAGGATGCCAAGCTTCTTGGCAAGATGCTTCATAATAACACCATTCTGGTTTAACAAGCTCTTTTATGTGTGAAGCTATTTTATATTCATGTTATCCAATCACTAAAATTACAAAATAATCATAACCTCTCTTAAAGGAATACTGTTGCTTCTAAGGAATACTACAACTCTTCCTCATTAGTGTGGATGAAATAACATGTACAACAAACTCAAAAATTCCAATCACTACAACTGCAAAGCCAAAATTTGCATGTTAACAAGTTCAGTCTATGTGATAATTTCCTAGCTCATTGTGAACCATGAAGTTCAAAACTGGTAAAATGCTCATGTCCTACCAGTCAGTAGTGATCTTGCCATCCCACGCACTCACAGTATGTACCAGAGACATACAGGACCTACAGAAGGCATGTCAAAGCACTGCAGAGATGTTACAAAACCTCTATATCAATTAAGCAGGATTAATAAAAAATCAACATTAACATCCCAGTTCAACATTACCAACATTGACGGTCAAATTTCACAAAGCCGACTTGATGGAGAAATCACAGGTGCGCCAGAATCACCAGAATCCCAAAACTGGTATTCTGTTCTAGTTCTACTTTGGCAAAAGCTTTTCAGGGAGAAAGAATTCAAGGATGTTCTTAAAGGCTTCCTGAAGAAAATGCCACACCTTCTCTGACTCACTGAAACACAAGAACAATAACCAAACAAAATAGGGAGCGACATCTGAAGTGGAACTGAGTCTCTTCAATGAAAACAGCTGGAAATCCAGCAGAAATGGCATCACCATCACACAAAATATCCAGCGGGGTGTCTGATGCACCATCAATAACTCTCAGAGATGCGAGGTGAGATATAGGCTTTTATTGGCTGGAAGAAAGAACAAGCAGCAAATGACCACCACACTACATCCTGGAGACTGAGGCCGGGGCTCAGGCTCCAATCACCTTTATACCGGGGTCCGTGGGAGGAGCCACAGGAGCAATCAGCGGGGGGGGGGGCATGTCCAGACAGGTATATGTAGTTCACCACAGTGTCCTGTCAATCATCTCCTGCTTAAACCTTGGCTGCAACTAAATTATATAAATTATGGCTTCTGGTCAAGATGGTGCTAAGATGGAGTCTCTGTTGAGGTTGTGGCTCAGATTGCTGTTTATTAAGTTCGTAGGGATGTTTCTGGAGACAGAGAGAGAAGTTAGGGCTCAGGCACAGGGATGTAAGGGAATGAGAGGTCAGGCCAGAGTCTAAGCCTCTGCTCCTTACTTAAGGCCAGCGACATGGTCAGGTATTTGGCCAGCAGACTAATGAGGATGATGCCTAGTGTCCCACTCAGGTCCCCGAGTTTTAGCCAGGTTCCAGGATTGGAGTTCCATGCGTGCAGGAGGCACAAAGGCCGGTGACTCCCTAGGCATTCAAGTCAGCAAGACCAGAGTTCAAGGCCTAGTGTTCAAGGTTCCAGTCATTAGAGAGTCCGGAGTTTGAAGCCTAAAGTTCAGGGTCATTATCAGCTAGTCCTGCGGTCAACACCAAAGATCAAAGCCCGATGGTCAGTCGAGGCCTGATGGCTAAAGCCCTGAGGCTGCTAGTCTGCCAGGGTCTTTGAGTCCACTAGAGGCCGGTGGTCCTGGAGGGGCATACTTTGGTGGGTTGGAGGGCGTCTGTGTGTGCGCCGTGTTCAGAAGGAGGAATAAGACTTGTTTTGCTGTTGCTGTTTAGTTGTTGTTATTGCTACTACTGCTTGTTTTGTTCTGAGAATATAGTGGGCATACTATGTTGCCGACAAAATATGTTATGACCCTTGCTGGCTGCCCCAGAGCATCCTTAGATTGTGTTGACTGTAAATGCAAATAATGCATTTCAGCACGTTTCAATGAAATGTGATAAATTAATGAATCTGAATCCAAATCTGCAGATTCCTCAGTACCCAGAGTAAGGCAGAGGAAGCAAATCATACTTAAACCCAACTGGATAGACAAGAACTATATCACTCTCAATAGATGATATTCTCATGATGCGTCCTCCTCTACAACATTCATTCATGTTGAAAGTGAGTAAACCTCCAGTCCCGATTCAAGAAAATCTTCAGCGATCCATTTGATATTATAATGCATAATGTCTTGTGGTCTTGACACTTCATCACATGGCTAACATTGAAACAAAGCACATATTTAAACTGCATCACTGCAATCAATGATGCTTCCTGATAGCAAGATTCCTTGTGTGACATTTTGTACAAATACTGGGGCATTAGCTTCAAATGGGTGATCATGAGCTCTGGCAACATACCATTTCTTTGGCTTTTCTTGTTTGGAACATAGAGCAGCACTAAGGTCCTGCTAAAGCAAATTCAAATGTATTCTGATACTTCTGTTCTTTAGTAACAGTGTGCTCGACATTTTTTTTCGCTTTTCGTCATGAAATAGAGAACTTTGGTTTGGATTTAATTTCCTTTCATGCTTCTCAGTTTATCTTTTATAATCTGAACTATTTTCCTTCCAATCTGATAGAGACTGGGTGGAGTTATGTGCATGCATGATTCCACTCCTTCCTTCCTGAGAGTCAAGCTTGTGCATGCTCACAAACAGCTTCAAACACATTGGCAAGAGAACAGTTCAGACTGTTAAGGTCAAATGGTAAATGATATTGAGACCCTTATTCAACACAGTAACACTGGTTAGCATGTAACATTTCAACAGTTGTACAAAAATGTCCCCCTAGCCAGGCAGACAAATCAGAGATGACAGAATCTTAGAAACAATTTTCCCCATTGAACTTGGACTGGTCAAAGCAAAACCCTACACAAATTCATTCCAATTTCTAGCATGAGGTCTATACCCTAAAGGATCCATCCAAATCATGCTTAAATGTGGTGAGCATCTCTGTCACTACCTGCCTTTCACACAGTGAGTACCAGATCCCCCAAAGTAAAGAATACATTTCCTCAACTGTTGCCTAATCCTTCTACTAATATCTAAAGGTCTGCCCTTGGCAACACTCCACTAGCAGCAACGGATTGAAAAAACTGTACTCAAAATCTTCTGCAATTTCCTGCTTTGCCCGTACTTGAAAACAACCAATACTTCAAATATTCTTTAACATTTATCCATTCTCCTGATACTTGCCCTTTGGTATTTTTATCCCATCCAATGTTTCATTCTTATTTGCCTTAACTTTTATTTTGTGGAAAGTTACTCATTAAGCCCTCATCGCATGAACTGCCTCCACACAGATTGTTCCTTGTGCTCCCAACAGCTTTTACTCCTTCCTAGCTATCGTTTTGTCCTATCTATTTATTTTTATTTTTACTCAACAATATTTTGTAATGTTCTCTTTCTTTTCCTAACAGCTCTTTTGATTTTACTATGATGAATTACAGATAGTGATGAGTCAGTTTAACAGAGCAAGCTGGAACACCTGGTTGAGTGCTGCCGCAACAGCAACTTCTCACTCAGCGTCAGTAAAATGAAAGAACAGACTGTTGACTTCAAGAAGAGGATGGAAAGAAAACCTTCACCAGTCTACATTTAGGGATCAGCAGTGGACAGAGTCAGCAGTTTTAAATTCTCAAGCATTAACTAATCACATGTCCTGGGCCTGTCACATCAATGCATTCACAACGAAAGTTCAACAGCATCCTTACTTCTGTAGGAGATTAGGGATGTTGAGCTGGTTAGGGATGTTGAACACTGTACTTCTACAGATCCACTACTGAAAGTATCATCATAGTTTGGTACGGCAACTCAAATGTACAGGAACATTGGAAACTGCAGACAGTGGTGCACTCAGTCCAATAGATCATAGGCACATTCCTCCCCATCACAAGTAGTATCTACCACAAGAAGTCAAGATGTCTCATCAAAGATCCCCACTAATTTCACAGCTACCATAGTTAGCATTATTCAAATCTACAGATATCCCACCCTGCAAAAACTCATTTCAGGGAGGTAGCACCCACGGCAAACCACATTCCCCGCCCCCCCCAGTCGACCTCCAAGGGTGAATGTAATACTTTGTTTAGTGATTTTGTCTAATCTGTAAACCAAGTTAGGTATATGCAGAAAATGTGACATTAAAATATGTGCTTATATTATATATTACCATGCAGTCTTTTTTTTTTATTCTATTACAACTTTAAGCAAGTCTACAGGGAATTTGGCCTAATCACATTGGACATCAATAGAGTAGCTCCTTCGCAGATAGCCAGCTAGTTTAAATAACGTTAGCTATGCTAATAAAAGAATGACACCTGTTAAACTCACCTCAACATGTCTTTTACATTTTAACCCACCATAGGCAATAGAAAAGTCACTATTGCAAACAGAGCAGCAAGCAACACTGTCATTATTTTTGAGGTCGACTGTAAAGCTCACCCACAGAGAAAACTGATAGGTCTGCTTAGCACGAAGAGACCAATCAGGATGCTCCCTCTCACTCTTTCTCTCCCTCTCCCTCTCAAAAAGAATCAATTTCCGGGATATTGTATATAATTTGCGGGCATCAGGGAGCCGCTATCAATATGCAGGAGATTCCTGGAACTTCCGGGAGAGTTGGGATGTCTGAGTCTATACCCACCATTTCAGTAAAGGGAAGTCTAGATTCAGCAACCAACTAATTTTGGCTGATAGATCTTGTTTACTCAGATCTCTCTGAACCTCTTTAAATACATCTCATCACTTAGAATCTGGGTTATAATCAAGAAGCTGCTTCCAATTGACTTCTGCTGAATCACCTTAAAAGACCAGGAAAACCGGTTATACCACATTTTGAAATAAACATCATCCTTTTTGAGTACTGTTGGGGGGGAACAGCCTACCTGGAGGAAGTGACAGTGGCCGGGCCTCCGGCACAGAGGACGGCCCTTTAGCTCAGAAGGGTAGGGATAGAAGAAAGAGGACCATAGTAATAGGGGACTCGATAGTCAGGGGTTCAGACAGGCGGTTCTGTGGAGGTGATCGGGAGTCCCGGATGGTAGTTTGTCTCCCTGGTGTCAGGGTTCGGGACATTTCTGATCGCGTCAAAGATATCCTGAAGTGGGAGGGTGAGGAGCCAGAGGTCGTGGTACATGTAGGTACCAATGACATAGGTAGGAAAGGGGAAAAGGTCCTGAAACAAGAGTATAGGGAGTTAGGAAGGCAGTTAAGAAGAAGGACCGCAAAGGTAGTAATCTCAGGATTACTGCCTGTGCCACGCGACAGTGAGAGTAGGAATGGAATTAGGTGGAGGATGAATGTGTGGCTGAGGGATTGGAGCAGGGGGCAGGGATTCAAGTCTCTGGATCACTGGGACCTCTTCTGGGGCAGGCGTGACCTGTTCAAGAAAGACGGGTTACACTTGAATCCTGGGGGGACCAATATCCTAGCGAGGAGGTTTGCTAGGGCTACAGGGCAGACTTTAAACTAGTAAGATGGGGGAGCAGAAATCAATTTGAGGAAACTATGGGAGAGGAGGTTAGTTCACCAGTAGAGCAAGTAAGTAGACAGTGTGTGAGGGAGGAAAGGCAGGTGATGGAGAACGGATGCGCTCAGCCTGAAGATGTAGGGGAGAAGAAAGAAAAGGATAATAAATTTGAATGCATTGTTAGGGATGAAAAGAGAGGAGGAGGTGGAGAGCATCTTAAATGTATCTATTTTAATGCTAGGAGCATTGTAAGAAAGGTGGATGAGCTTAAAGCGTGGATTGATACCTGGAATTATGATGTTGTAGCTATTAGTGAAACATGGTTGCAGGAAGGGTGTGATTGGCAACTAAATATTCCTGGATTTAGTTGCTTCAGGTGTGATAGAGTAGGAGGTGTTGCATTGCTTGTCCGAGAAAATCTTATGGCGGTGCTTTGGAAGAATAGATTAGAGAGCTCCTCTAGGGAGACTATTTGGGTGGAATTGAGGAATGGGAAAGGTGTAGTAACACTGATAGGAGTGTATTATGGGCCACCTAATGGGGAGCGTGAGTTGGAAGAGCAAATGTGTAAGGAGATAGCAGATATTTGTAGTAAACACAAGGTGGTGATTGTGGGAGATTTCAATTTTCCACACATAGATTGGGAAGCTCATTCTGTAAAAGGGCTGGATGGTTTAGAGTTTGTGAAATGTGTGCAGGATAGTTTTTTGCAACAATACATAGAAGTACCGACTAGAGATGGGGCAGTGTTGGATGTCCTTTTAGGAAATGCGACAGGTCAGCTGACAGATGTATGTGTTGGGGAGCACTTCGGGTCCAGTGATTACAATAGCATTAGCTTCAATATAATTATGGAGAAGGACAGGACTGGACCTAGAGTTGAGATTTTTGATTGGAGAAAGGCTAACTTTGAGGAGATGTGCAGGGATTTAGATAGAGTGGATTGGGTCAAGTTGTTTTATGGGAAGGATGTAATAGAGAAATGGAGGTCATTTAAGGGTGAAATTATGAGGGTACAGAATCTTTATGTTCCTGTTAGGTTGAAAGGAAAGGTTAAAGGTTTGAAAGCGCCATGGTTTTCAAGGGATATTAGAAACTTGGTTCGGAAAAAGAGGGATGTCTATAATAGATATAGGCAGCATGGAGTAAAGGAATTGCTCGAGGAATATAAAGAATGTAAAAGGTATCTTAAGAAAGAGATTAGAAAAGCTAAAAGAAGATACGAGTTTGGTTTGGCAAATAAGGTGGAAGTAAATCCGAAAGGTTTCTACAGTTATATAAAAAGCAAGAGGATAGTGAGGGATAAAATTGGTCCCTTAGAGAATCAGGGTGGTCAGCTATGTGTGGAGCCGAGGGAGATGGGAGAGATTTTGAACGATTTCTTCTCTTCGGTATTCACTAAGGAGAAGGATATTGAATTGTGTAAGGTGTGGGAAACAAGTAAGGAAGTTATGGAACCTATGACAATTAAAGAGGTGGAAGTACTGGCGCTTTTAAGAAATTTAAAAGTGGATAAATCTCCGGGTCCAGACAGGATATTCCCCAGGACCTTGAGGGAAGTTTGTGTAGAGATAGCAGGAGCTCTGATGGAGATCTTTCAGATGTCATTAGAAACGGGGATTGTGCCGGAGGATTGGCGTATTGCTCATGTGGTTCCATTGTTTAAAAAGGGTTCTAGAAGTAAGCCTGGCAATTATAGACCTGTCAGTTTGACATCAGTGGTGGGTAAATTAATGGAAAGTATTCTTAGAGATAGTATTTATAATTATCTGGATAGACAGGATCTGATTAGGAGTAGCCAGCATGGATTTGTGCATGGAAGGTCATGTTTGACAAACCTTATTGAATTTTTTGAAGAAGTTACGAGGAATGTTGACGAGGGTAAGGCAGTGGATGTAGTCTATATGGACTTCAGCAAGGCCTTTGACAAAGTTCCACATGGAAGGTTAGTTAAGAAGGTTCAGCCGTTAGGTATTAATGCTGGAGTAATAAAATGGATTCAACAGTGGCTAGATGGGAGATGCCAGAGAGTAGTGGTGGATAATTGTTTGTCGGGATGGAGGCCGGTGACTAGCGGGGTGCCTCAGGGATCTGTTTTGGGCCCAATGTTGTTTGTAATATTGTGGTGAACTACATATACCAGAGTGGTTTGCTCCCAACAGACACCTGCTGACTGCTCCTGTGGCTCCTCCCACAAACCCCTGTATAAAGGCAAATGAGGCCTGAGGCCGGCCCTCATTCTCCAGGATGTTGTGTTGTTCATTCTTCCAGTCAATAAAAGCCGATATCTCACTTCTACGTCTCAGAGTGAGTTATTGATGGTGCATCAAATATACATAAATGATCTGGATGATGGGGTGGTAAATTGGATTAGTAAGTATGCCGATGATACTAAGATAGGAGGTGTTGTGGATAATGAGGTGGGTTTTCAAAGCTTGCAGGGAGATTTATGCCGGTTAGAAGAATGGGCTGAACGTTGGCAGATGGAGTTTAATGCTGAGAAGTGTGAGGTTCTACATTTTGGCAGGAATAATCCAAATAGAACATACAGAGTAAATGGTAGGACATTGAGGAATGCAGTGGAACAGAGAGATCTAGGAATAACAGTGCATAGTTCCCTGAAGGTGGAGTCTCATGTAGATAGGGTGGTGAAGAAGGTTTTTGGAACGCTGGCCTTTATAAATCAGAGCATTGAGTACAGAAGTTGGGATGTAATGTTAAAATTGTACAAGGCATTGGTAAGGCCAAATTTGGAATATTATGTACAGTTCTGGTCACCGAATTATAGGAAAGATATCAATAAATTAGAGAGAGTGCAGAGACGATTTACTAGGATGTTACCTGGGTTTCAGCACTTAAGTTACAGAGAAAGGTTGAACAAGTTAGGTCTCTATTCATTGGAGCATAGAAGGTTGAGGGGGGATTTGATCGATGCATTTAAAATTTTGAGAGGGATAGATAGAGTTGATGTGAATAAGCTGTTTCCATTGAGAGTAGGGGAGATTCAAACGAGAGGACATGATTTGAGAGTTAGGGGGCAAAGGTTTAAGGGAAACACGAGGGGGTATTTCTTTACTCAGAGAGTGATAGCTGTGTGGAATGAGCTTCCTGTAGAAGTAGTAGAGGCCAGTTCAGTTGTGTCATTTAAGGTAAAATTGGATAGGTATATGGACAGGAAAGGAGTGGAGGGTTATGGGCTGAGTGCGGGTAGGTGGGACTAGGTGAGATTAAGAGTTCGGCACGGACTAGGAGGGCCGGAATGGCCTGTTTCCGTGCTGTGATTGTTATATGGTTTCCAATATATACGCTAAATCTAAATGGATCAGAGCCAAACAAAAATAATACTCACTACTAGTACTCTATTATGCTTAGTAACGTCAAAACATAAAACTGGAAGAAAATCAAGGGAGTCCAGAATGCCAGTCAAATTTCATTTTTACTTTAAGCAGGGAGCATACATATGACATGGTGGCGTAATGGCGTATGCTATTTACATACTTGTACATTTAATTTGCAATACAATAATTAACCAAAGAATGCTTAATCAAACAATATATTTTCAATATTACTCAAATATTACTGAAATATTAAATACAAAAACTCCTCCCTGCTTAGCTATAAATTCCAAATTGACATAAAATATATCTCAACCTATATGCACACATATCAACTTATATATATATATACAATATAATATATAATGCAACTACTGTACAGACATCTACAACAAAGTAAACTTTATATTGTTACATACAGGCCAAAAGATTTATCGCAGAAGATTTCTTACTCTTGTGGAATAATGTCTTTCCTGACATGAGGCAGGTGAGACTTGTGGCTGTCAAACAATCTCAGGTTCTGGGTCCTCCTCCGTGGAAGTTGATGGAGTTGACTCTGGAACTGCAGGAAGTGGCTCTGATAGCTCTGGACACCTTTCTTCTCTAACAGTAGACTTTGCTCTTAAGTGATCAATTGTTGTCTTCAGATGTTATCTTCATCTAATATGTCTAAATCCTTCTGTAGCCCCTCTACTTCCTCAAAACAACCCAGCCCTCCACCTTCACATTGTCAGCAAACTTTGCAACAAAGCCATCAATTGTGTCATCCAAATCATTGATATATAACGTAAAACAAAGTGGTCGCATAATAGATCATCAATAGTTACTGGTAGCCAGCTAGAAATATTCCCATTCTCAGCCTCCTGCCAATTAGCCACTACTTTATTCATGTTGGTACCTTTCCTGTAATACTATTCTCTCTTAACTTGTTAAGCAGCTGTTAACACCCTGATTCACATATTTACTGCTATGCTGTCGGTATTTCATTTTAGTAGTTCTGTGAGAGCAGTCTGTTCTGCTCTCAGCCTGTTTGGGTTATTGTTGAAATTAAGAGATGCTAAGGAACGTGTGGCATCAATTTAGGATGGTGGAACTGGAAGAAGGTTTGCAAGAACACTGGGGGGGGAGTGGTTTTGCGAGGGAGACTAAGGTTGGCCTTGGGTTTTTTTGTTCACTGAGGGATGAAGAGAGCAGACACTGGAGAGAACTGCGCAAGAGATTCAATCGGTGGGGAACTGTGATTCGATGCACTGAGATCGACTGAGGATCAGTGAATACGAATTTTGGGAAGAGTTGAGCACATCTGACTGTTTAATTATAATGGGCCCTTTTTGTTTTTTTTCCCTTTCTTTACTTTACTAAACCCCTAGCTAAGATTCATAAAGATAATTCCTTTTATCGCATGAGTGTGCTGTCTTATTTCTTGGCATTGAGTTGCTACAGGGTAGCAAATTACACAGCATCCACACAAACCGGGTTCGGGCTGGCAGAGCAGCCTCAATCTCACCAGTTTGGCAGGACTGGCGTGTGTATTCGCTAGACTTACGCAGCAAGGAAACCAGCAGGGTTTCATTTGTGGGAGAATCGTCCCAGATCAATTTCACTGGATGCTGCGTGATTGCTCTGAGCTTTGATCCAGTAGGTTGTGTGTTTAAGCCTGTGTTAAACTATTGTCCGGTAAAGTGATTAAGATATGTGGTTATGGACGCTGTACGGGTTGAGCAGTGGTGCGAATCTACGGGGTTACTGGTAATGTATGCATGTGTATTGAACGGGGTAGACATTCATATCCCTGATGAATTGTGAATTCTGACTTTAAATACTGTTAAAGCATTAGGAACAGTTACGATCATGGACCGGAGGTTTGACAAAATGGTAGGCAAAGACTTTGTTTTAGTTCACACTAGCACAGATCTAACAGCAATGGATCTGCCTGGTATTATTGGGGACCTGGGTGGGGGGCATGGGCAGGCTATACTTTCTGGGAGGAAGGGAGTGTAAGTGAGTATGCTGAATAGGAAGCGGAGTTTCCCAAAGCTGGGGGTGGAGACAAGTTGCTCATCTTTCTGTGTAGCAAGAGGAAGGTCTAATGAGTCCTCCAGCGAGGGGTGAGCATTCTGAGTTGGTAGCGGCCTTTAATCCTTGGCAAATAAATGGCAAAGTGCACAGGTTCAAAGTCCCAGTTACGTTCTCAGGAACGAAGCCTGAGCATGAGACTTGGATGAAGCAAACCTCTCAGATGCTGGATCAGTGGCAATGCTCTGATTACATGAAAAGACAGTGATTGGTAGAGAGTCTGAGGGGGCTGTCTGCTGACATATTGAGATCCTTAAAGGCACAGAACTGCTACTTCTGCAGGCTACATGCAAGTGGTAGAAAATGTTTTTAGCGTGACAGGAAGCCCAATGGAGCTTATGACAGGATTTTGGACATGTTTCAGGAGGAGGAGGAGAAACATTTTGCCTACGTTTTTCAGCTAGAGGGGCAGTTGCGTTCTTTGCAGCATAGGGGACCCATTCAAATGGCTGAGGTTAATCAGTAAAGAATGGACCAACAGGAAAAAGTCACAGGTCATAATCACTTGGGGTCTGAGTGTCTCATAAGATGCGCCCCCCCCCCCATTTGTCGAGCCTATCAGAGAAGTAAGAGAGGAGGAGAATGTGGAGACACGGGAGGCCTCCGTCAGCAGGGTTCAGTCCTCGGTAGTAACCCCCTTAGCTGAACTGACCACTGACAGATAGCCCACCCCAGGGAGTGGTAAAGGAGCTCGTGGCAGAGCTTAGGACTGAGATGTCCTGGCTGTTACCGGCAGGTGCGGCCACCCTGCATGATAAAGCCAACATGGAGTCGGACCCCTTGTGGGGAACTGACTCAGTAGAGGGCTGCTAGTGAACAGGATCCCGCGAGAATGGGAGTGACCGGTATTGTCTGTTATAACTGTGGTGAAGAGGGACACTTCAGGCGTGAGTGTAAAGGACAAGAAAACAAGTGAGCCCCCAGGTACCTAAGTGGAGAGAGACGTCAAGAAACTTACAAGAGACCTAGTGAGGGAACAGCCTGGCATCTTGGGGGGGGGTGGCGGGGGGGAGTGGGGAAACACGTTCCTGGCAATATATCAGGTAACACCCTACATCAAAAAAACCTATTCCTGAAGGCTTAGTGGGTCAAGCTCCAGTGCATCACTATGGATTGAGGGTATTTATGCTAGAGCCATATTTCACACAGGTTCTCAGGTTACTCTGCTGTACTGTTCATTTTACAACAGGTATTGACGCATTTACCATTGATGCCACTCTGTGCACCAGAGATCTGAGGCCTTAGGACAGATAACCATCCATATGATGGTTGTGATCTCAATATGATTGAGTTCAACTTGAAACTTGACAGGGAAAAAGTAAAGTCTGATGAAGCAGTATTTCAGTAGAGTAAAGGAAATTACAGAGATATGAGAGAGGAGTTGACCAAAGTCAATTGGAAGGAGCTGCTGACAGGATGTCAGCAGAGCAGCAATGGTGTGTATTTCTGGGAAAAATGAGGAAGGTGCAGGACATGTGTATTAGAAATACTCAAATTGCAAAATAGTACAACCATGGCTGATAAGGGAAGTCAAAGCTAATGTAAAAACAAAAGAGAGGGTACACGACAAAGCAAAAATTAGCGGGAAAGATAGAGGATTGGGAAGTTTTTAAAAACCTACAGAGAGCAACTAAAAGAATCATTAGAAGTGAAAAGATAAAATATGAAAGCAAGCTAGCAAATAATATCAAAGTGTTAAAATATCAAAATATGAAGTATTATAAAAGTTAAAGTTAAAATTAATTTTCATTAAAGTTAAAGTTAATATCAAGTTAAAATATTTGGTATTATATCAATTAATATAAAAGTAAAAGCTTTTTCAAGTGTGTAAACAATAAAAAAAAAGATGAGAGATAGCAGATGAACTAAATGAGTATTTTTGCATCTGTCTTCACTGTCTTCAAAAATCATTGGAATCTGGCATGATGTTAGAGGACTAGAAAATTGCAAGTGTCACACCACTCTTTAAAAAAGGAGGAAGGCAGCAGAAAGAAAATTGTAAACCAGTTAGCCTGCCCTCAGTGGCTGGGAAGATGTTAGAGTCAATTGTTAAGGACAAGGTGATAGAGTGCTTGGTAATGCAGGACAAGATAGGACAAAGTCAGCATGGTTTCCTTCAAGAAAAATCCTGTCTGATGAACCTGCTGGAATTCTTTGAGATTACAAGTAGAATAAATAAACGGGTACAGCGGATGTTGTATATTTTGACATTCAGAAGGCCTTTGATAAGGTGCCACATATGACGCTGCTTACCAAGTTAAGACCCATGGTATTACAGGAAACTTACTAACATGGTTAGAGCATTGGCTGATTGGAAGAAGGCAGCTAGTGAGAATAAAAGTATCTTTGTCTAGTTGGCTGCCAGTGACTAGTGGTGTTCCGCAGGGGTCGGTGTCGGGACCACTTTTTCTATGCTGTATATAAATGATTTAGATGATGAAATAGTTGGCTCTAATGTCAAGTTTGCAGATGATACAAAGATTGGTGGAAGGTCAGGTAGCATTGAGGAAACAGGTAGGATGCAGAAAGACTAGGAGAATAGGCAAGAAAGTGGCAAATGAATTATAATGTTGGAAAATGCATGGTCGAAATAAATGGGCAGACTATTTTCTAAATGGGGAGAAAATCCAAAATTCTCAGATGCAAAGATTTGGAGACCTTGTTAACTTGCAGGTTGCGTCGGTGGTGAGGAAGGCAAATGCCATGTTTGCATTCATTTCAAGAGGTCTAGAATACAAGAGCAAGGATGTGATGCTGAGAATTTATAAGGCACTGATGAGACCTCACCTTGAGTATTGTGTACAGTTTTGGGCTCCTCATGTAAGAAAAGATGTGCTGGCATTGGAGAGGGTTCAGAGGAGGTTCATAAGGATGATTCCAGGAATGAAAGGGTTATCATACGAGGAACGCTTGATGGCTCTGGGTCTGTACTCGCTGGAATTCAGAAGGATGAGGGGGAATCTCATTGAAACCTTTCGAATGTTGAAAGGATTAGACAGAGTAGATGTGGAAAGGATGTTTCCCATGTTGAGAGAGTCTCGGACAAGAGGGCACAGCCTCAGGATAGAGGGGCATCCATTCAAAACAGAGATGCAAAGAAATTTATTCAGCCAGAGGGTGGTGATTTTGTGGAATTTGTTGCCACATGAAGCAGTGGAGGCCAGTTTGTTGGGTGTATTTAAGGCAGAGATTGATAGGTTTTTGATTGGACATGGCATCAAAGGTTATGGGGAGAAGGCCGGGAACTGGGGTTGAGAAGGAGAAAAAAAGGATCAGCCACGATTGAATGGCAGAGCAGACTCAGTGGGTTAAATGGCCTAATTCTGCTCCTCTATCTTATGATCTATTGTCATTGCATCTGGAGTTTTCAAAGGCAGATGTGAGAGTAGCTGAGGTCCTTGATACATTGGTGCTGGTTTGTCCAGACCCAGACAAGAAGGGCGAAGCCTCAATTCTTGTGGAGACAAATACTCCTAATGTGAAGAGGGTAGAGGGAGCCCTCAAGGAGAAAGTTAGAGAGCGCTTTCTGAAAATGCTGTCCATTCACCCTATGTAACGAGCTGTTTTTGAGGAAGTGCATGTCCATACTGGGCTGGATGATGGGCATAAACGAGGGACTGTGTGGTATACCCAGTCTAAATGAGTCATGTTACGGCCTGGGGAGGTGAGCCAGAGTGATGGGAAACCCCAAATTTCCCAGAATGCCTAAGGTCAAGGCCCTCTTCATGGATGCTCCAAAAGACTATGAAGAGAATTCATGTTTACCTGGGAGTATTGATGAGGCCCGTACTACAGAAGCTCTCGGTGGAATTTGGAAAGAGAGGTCACCCTCAGGTGTGAGATGCCACTGGCACACCTCCTTCTGGTGACAATAATGTCTAGTATCCCTGTGAGACAAGCTGGGGAGAAACTCACTCCAAAAAAGGGAAAGTTGACTGCTGAGTCATTCAATTTTGTGGACTCTTTGATACCTGGAGGTTGGAAGAGCAGGTTGATGGAGAAGATGTTGAAGCTGGAAGATGTGTTTTCTTGTGACAAGTTTGATGTGGGTTGTTCCAAGAGCACTCGCCACACCATCTGGGTGACAGAGGACACCCCATTCAGAGAAAGGTCGCGGCAACAGAGGTGGAAGACGTTCTGCAGCATCTGTGGAAGCTGGGATCATCACTGAGTCTAGAAGTCCTTATGTGTCTCCAATAGCAGTGGCCATGAAGAAGAATGGGAAGGTACCAATGTGTGCAAACTATTGTACTCTGCACAGGCGTACAGTCCCCAACCTGTATATAGTCCCGAGAATCAAGGACACACTGGCCTATCTGAGTGGTCTGAAGTGGTTCACTGTGCTGGACTTTGGGCAGCTCCTCTTTCATGGCTTTGTAATTTTCTTTACTCCACTGTAATACTAATACATCTGACATTATCTTCTCCCTCTCAAACTGCAGGGTGAAGTCCATCATATTATGATCACTGTTTCCTAAGGGTTCCTTTACCTTGAGCTCCCTTATCAAATCTGGTTCATCATACAACACCCAATACTGAATTGCCTCTTCCCTGAAAGGCTCAGCCACATGCAACTCTAAAAAGGCATTTAGTAGGCACCCCTTTTCTTGGGATCCAGCAGCAAACCGATTTTCTCAATCTATCTGCAGACTGAAATCCCCCATGACTATCCTAACACATTGCCTTCTTTTTTACATTCCTATTCCATCTCCCATTGGAATTTATACCCATATCCTGGCTATTCTTCAGAGGCCTGTATATAATTCACGTCAGGGTATTTTAACCATTGCAATTCCTTAACTCTACCCATAAAGACGCAGCATCTTTCAAACCTGTGTCACTCTTTATCATTAGAAACTTTTGGGATCCTGTTTAATACTATCGGCGAACTTACTTTCTTATTCCATCTTTTCGTTCTTGATGACATCTCAGCTGCCTTCTGTTGGTTTTTAAAAGCTTCCCAATCCTCTGCCTTCCCATTAAATTATGAACTCTTTTTGGCTTTTATGTTGGCTTTGACTTCTTGCTTTGTAACTCCAAAACATAAAACTAATTGGAAGAAAAACAAGGGAGTCCAGAATTCGAGTCTAACTTCATTTTTACTTTAAGTAAAGAACGTACATATGACGTGGTGGCGTAATGACATACGTTATTTAAGTACTTTTACATATAACTTGCAATGCATTATGTAAACAACAAAGAATACTTAAACAATATATTCACAATATTACTCAAATATTAAATTCACAACATACTCCTTACACCTACCCAAACTTCATCCCATAAAACTAAACCCAGAATGGCATTCCTACCTAATAACACAAATCTTTTTATTTGGTAAGCTTGCTAATAAAGTTTTTTGGAACAGAATTCAGATTCTGTACCCATTTACAATGAGTCTATGATGATAACTCTTATCGCCATCAGAAATCTGTTCTACTTTGCTTGTCTACAGTATATTCCCATCACTGTTACTATTTGTTTTTCATTCTATAGTGCAATCCATAACTTCATTTGATAATCTTTCTAACATGATGTTCATTTACAGAGCTGCAAATATTGCCACTGCCACTCCACACCCTTTTTATCCTTTTCTTTATCATTCCTAAAGTAACATTAATCTCCCAGCTCTGCCCTTCTTTAAGCCACCTTCTGCCCCTCTCTCCTTCAACTTCCAGAACTGAAAATAACTGAAAAAGTTAACATGTTCTTGATTAGTCAGAGTGTCAAAAGTTACAAGGAGATGGCAAAAGAATGGGATTGAGAGGTATAATAAATTAGCCATGATGGAATGACAGAGCAGATTCAATGGGCCGAATAGCCTATTTCTGCTTCTGTGTCTTATGGAATTAAGATTCTCTGCAATGTCATTTCTTTTTAAATCTTTTTATTAATTTTAAGAAAAACATAGATGAAATATGAATACAAAGCATTTGAGAGTACATAATTAATAGTTTAAATAGACAATCAGATATATAATAATCAATATATAAGGCCTCCCAAACTCATAGTATTTATGTAAAAGAAACCGAAAAGGAGAAACCCCCCCCCCCAAAAAAAAAGAGAAAAAAAAACTAACCAACATGGGCATTATATAATGTTAAATACATACAGTAGTGCCAATAACTCCGAACCTCCATCCAAATAATTAAGGATAATAAAAGTAAGGTTTAGGATAAGACCATTTAACTCATATGAAAATGTTGAATAAATGGTCTCCAAGTTTCTTCAAATTTAACTGAAGAATCAAAAACTATGCTTCTAATTTTTTCTAAACTCAAACAAGAGATAGTTTGAGAAAACCACTGAAATACAGTTGGAGGGTTAATTTCTTTCCAATTCAGTAAAATAGATCTTCTAGCCATTAATGTAACAAATGCAATCATTCGTTGAGATGAAGCAGATAGACGATTATTATCTATCATTGGTAAACCGAAGATTGCAGTAAAAGGATGCGGTTGGAAATTGATATTTAAAACTCTTGAAATAATATTAAAAATATCTTTCCAATAATTTTGTAAACAAGGACAAGACCAGAACATATGAGTCAATGAAGCAACATCAGAATGACATCTGTCACAGGTTGAATTAACATGAGAATAAAATCGAGCAAGTTTATCTTTAGACATGTGAGCTCTATGTACAACCTTAAATTGTATTAGGGCATGTTTAGCACAAATAGAGGACGAATTTACCAATGATAAAAAAATTTCCCATTGCTCAGTGGATATAGGACAATGCAATTCTTCTTGCCATTCCTTCTTAATTTTTTCTGATACATCTGGCTGTACACTCAATCATATTATAAATGATAGCTACTAAACCCTTTTGAAAAGAAATTTCTGACTTGCAAATATCTAAAAAAATGGGTTTTAGGTAAATTATATTTATTAGATAGCTGTTCAAAGGACATAATGTTATCATCCAAAAACAGATCACGAAAACATGTTATACCTTTTGTTTTCCATAAAAGAAAAGCTTGATCTATAGATGAAGGCCGAAAGAAGTAGTTAGATATTATAGGACATGACAGCATAAACTTATTCAAGCCAAAAAATTTACGAAATTGAAACCAAATTCGTAATGTATATTTGACTATGGGATTAGTTGTCTGTTTATTCATTTTGAATAAAGAAAAAGGAAGTGAAGATCCTAAGATTGAAATCAGTGAAAAATCTTGCACAGATTTACATTCCAAATTTACCCATTGTGGGCAAGCAGCTATAGTCGATTCTTGTGTCCAGAATATTAGATAGATAGATAGATAGATAGATAGATACTTTATTCATCCCCATGGGGAAATTCAACTTTTTTCCAATGTCCCATACACTTGTTGTAGCAAAACTAATTACATACAATACTTAACTCAGTAAAGAATATGATATGCATCTAAATCACTATCTCAAAAAGCATTAATAACAGCTTTTAAAAAGTTCTTAAGTCCTGGCGGTAGAATTGTAAAGCCTAATGGCATTGGGGAGTATTGACCTCTTCATCCTGTCTGAGGAGCATTGCATCGATAGTAACCTGTCGCTGAAACTGCTTCTCTGTATATAAATACCGTATATTAACTGCCCAATAGTAAAATCTTAAGTTTGGTAGAGCCAAGCCACCCTCCTTCTTAGGCTTCTGTAAATATTTTTTGCCTAGTCTAGGATTTTTGTTCTGCCACAAATAAGAAGATATTTTAGAGTCAACAGTATCAAAAAAAGATTTAGGAATAAAAATTGGTAATGCTTGAAATAAATATAAAAATTTAGGTAGTATCATCATCTTAATAGCATTAACTCTGCCTACCAATGACAAAGATAGTGGAGACCACCTAATAGCAAGCTGCTTAATTTGGTCAATTAAAGGTAGAAAATTAATTTTAAATAAATCCTTATGTTTTTTAGTAATTTTAATACCTAAATAAGTAAAATAATCTGTAACAATTTTATATGGTAAATGTTTATCAATTGGAACATGCATATTTAATGGAAATAGTTCACTCTTATTAAAATTCAATTTATAACCAGAAAAGTTACTAAATTGAGCGAGCAAAGAAGAAATAGCAGGAATAGATCTTTCAGGGTCAGATATATATAATAACAAATCATCCGCATATAATGATACCTTATAAGTCGTCTCCCCATGGGTAACACCCAGAATATTGGGTGATTCACGAATAGCTATAGCCAAAGGTTCTAAAGCAATGTCAAATAGTAAAGGACTTAAAGGACAACCTTGCCTTGTACCACGAAATAGCTGAAAAAAAGTGGATCTTTGATTATTGGTAAAAACCGAAGTTAAGGGTTTATGGTATATTAATTTAATCCATGATATAAATTTTGAACTAAAATTAAAATGTTGCATTGTATTAAATAAATATGGCCATTCAACTCTATCAAATGCTTTTTCGGCATCTAAAGAAATGACACATTCTGGTATTTTAGATGAAGAAGTATAAATAATATTAATTAATTTTCTAATGTTAAAAGATGAATAGCGATTTTTAATAAATCCAGTCTGATCTTCAGAAATAATTCGAGGTAATATATTTTCTAATCTAATAGCCAAAATTTTACTAAAAATCTTAAAATCCGTATTCAACAAGGATATAGGCCGATAGGATGCACATTCAGTAGAGTCTTTATCTTTTTTTAAGAATTAAAGAAAAAGAAGCTTCATAAAAAGATTGTGGTAATTTGCCTATACTTAATGCATCTTTAAAAATTTTACAAAGCCAAGGAGAAAGTATGGAAGAAAAAGATTTTAAAAATTCTGCAGAGAAACCATCTGGACCAGAAGCTTTACCCGAATTCATTGAAAAAATAGCCTTTTCTATTTCAGACTCCATAATAAGTGTATCTAAAAATACACTGTCCTCAACAGTTACTTCTGGAATATTCAAATTCCTTAAAAATTCATTTATTATAGAAGAGTCCTTAGTAAATTCTGATTGATATAAGGAATTATAAAAATCTTGAAAGGCTTTATTTATCTCTTTGTGATCGATCGTCAAAGTACCATCTTGTTTACGAATCCTAGTACCGTAGATTCCAGACTACAGAGCGCACCTGATTTTAAGCCGCTGGCTCTAATTTTAGAAATAAAATCATTTTTTTAATTGTACAGGCCGCATCGGATTTTAGGCCGCACCGGATTTTCGGCCGCAGGTGTCCCACGTTGTAATATGAGATATTTACACAGAAAGATATTACACGTGAGGATTTTTTTAACTTTTAATTAAATCCATATGGTAACAAAAACAAATACATATTGCAAATGCTTTTTTTCGAACCGTGCCCGTACGCGGCTACTTTTAAATATACGTTGCGTATACTTCTTTACTGAACAACATTCCAATATCTCCTAACGACTGGTAAAAAATATATATACTGCAGCCTACCAGGAAAAGTTATTGATACCTTTAACTTAAAAGCAGAGTTCGCTCAGATCCAAAGCCGCTCGCGTAATGCGCTCCCCCCCCTCCTTTCCGTTTCATCGCAAACGGCATTTAAAAGCAGATTTCGCTCGGATCCAAAGCCGCTCGCGTAATGCGCTCCCTCCCTCCGTCCCGTTTCATCGCAAACGGCATTTTCCTACAAGACACCGCGAAACCGGGTGTGACGACATAGCATCCCGCGATGTAGTACAGAAAACAAATATAGTTTAAACTAAGTAGGGTAGGTAGCACAATGCTTCGAGTGTTTTCCATGTTGATGAGGGTGAGTACAAATGACTGATTTACAATAATTTAATTGTGAAAGTGCGCTTGATTTATCGTACAATTTCATTGGTCCTCTGTGAACTACTCATCAATTTTATTGGTCTACTGTTACCAGGCAAAATGTTTACGAGGCGGCATGAAAAAAATCATGCATTAGCCGCTTCGGATTATTGGCCGCAAAGTTCAAAGCTGTTCAAAATGTGGGAAAAAAGTAGCGGCTTAAAATCCGGAATCTACGGTAATCTGTCGTTTATCCGAAACAATTCTCAATTGGTTAGCTAGTAATTTACCAGACTTATCTCCATATATATAGAATTGGGTTTTTGATTTAATTAACTGACTTTCAATCGAGGAGGATAGTAATAAGCTATGCTCCATTTGAAGTTCCACTCTTTCTTTATAAAGTTCTTTGCTAGGAGTCATTGAATAAATCTTATCAATTGCTTTGATTTTATCAACTAATGTTAATATTTTAGAATTAGTTCGTTTCCTAACTCCAGTAGAATATGAAATAATCTGTCCACGAATATATGCTTTAAAAGTATCCCATAAAATTCCACTAGAGATCTCTGCTGTAGAATTTGTTGAGAAAAACAAATCAATTTGCTGTTTAATAAAGTTAACAAAGTCAGAATCCTGCAATAAAACAGGATTGAACCTCCAAAATTTAGCATTAATATATGAATCCGTTATCTTAATAGATAACTTCAGAGGTGCATGATCAGATATGGTAATAGAGTCATATTTACAATCAATAACATCTGTAAGTAAATGGTGATCAATGAAAAAGTAATCAATTCTTGAGTAATTATGATAAACATGGGGAAAGTATGAGAACTCTTTGTCATTAGGGTGTAGAAAACGCCAAATTTCACAAATAGCTGAATCAATCATAAAAGAGTTAATGAGAGAAGCCGATTTATTCGGAAGAGTTTGGGTGGGCTTGGATCTATCCATCAAAGGGTTTAAACAACAGTTAAAATCCCCACCCATTATCAATCTATATTGATTCAAATTAGGAAAGGATGTAAATAAACATTTAAAAAATTCAGGACAATCAGTATTTGGAGCATAAACATTAACTAAAACAACTTTTTGATTAAAAAGTAGACCAGTAATAAGCAAAAATCTACCTTGCGGATCTGCAATTGTTTCATGATGTATAAAAGAAGTTGATGAATCTATAAAGATGGAAACACCTCTTACTTTGGCTTGCGAATTTGAGTGATACTGTTGGCCCTTCCAAAACCTAAACAATCGTTGACTATCCACCTTCCTTACATGAGTCTCTTGCACAAAAATAACATTGGCATTCATTCTATGGAATACTTTGAATGTTTTTTTTTCATTTGATCAGATGATTTAAACCATTAGTATTCCAAGAAACAAAATTAATAATCCTATCCATATTGACAATATTTATTACAGTTAACACATAAGTTTAAAAAAAAAGTGAACTCATAAACCCGGAAGAAGGAAGTAAGTTCAAGGAGAAACCGGAAGTCACAGCACTGCAACCATTTTTGTAGTTTCATATAAGCCCATGAAATAAAACTAAGCAAAAAGCAAGCAAAAAGAAAAGAAAAAAGAAAAATCCCCCTCCCTCCACCCTCAAAACCCCAGGAAAAAAGCCAAAAAGAGGCAAGCAGGCAATCTAACACTAAAATTACCCCCATGTCTCAAGATGGCAACTCAGACAAAAAAAAAGTTAAAAAAAATACAAACAACCCACATTATAAGAGAGGGTTGGTATAACAAAAGTTAAAATATAAAATTAGTATTATAAATGTATATAAACAAAAGGGTTAAAAAGAAAAAATTAAAACGATAAAACCCATAAATGACTAATACTGGATTGGTATTTTAAATGAGAGTTTAAAACTTTCAAGCACATCAAAATGGATATGACGTTCCAAGCACTAAAGTCTGTCGGGAAGAAGAAACAACATTTTATTTCTTTTTAAAAATCTTAATATTTAAATGTTAAAAATATAAAAAAGCGTATACAAGCTTAAAAAGAAAAACAAAAATAACCCTAATAAGTTATTTTCAAAGCTAATAGATTAATAATATGGAAAAATAATAAAGTCAAAATAAGCCTAGAAAAAAGAGCTTTAACCGTGTATAAAAAATACATGTAAGCCATACCCAAAAAAAACAAACATCGTTCTGTAAAAGATCCAAATCTATAGACTAATTATTACATTAGTCAACCCGATAGAATGTCATTGTTCCAAAAAACTTTGAGCATCCGCTGGAGATTTAAACAGCCAAAAAGTTCCGTCATCAAGAGTAACTCTCAAGTGTGCTGGAAATAGCAGCGCTTGCTTGCAGCCTTTCTGGTGAATTTTCGACATAACCGATCTAAAAGCCATTCTTGCCCTTAAGACTTCAGGGCTATAATCTTCCAGAATGCGAAATTTAAACTCTTGAAAACTGAGTTTTTCCGGGCCGCCCGAATCAGACGCTCTTTGGTATGAGGGTAATGGATCCGGAGAATTACATGTCGTGGTTTCAAACTTGAATCAGACCGAAAACGGGAGACACGGTGTGCACGGTCGATTATCGGAGGAGAGTCCAGTACCTCTGGACCAAAGGCATCCATTAGAAATTTAGAGAAGAAAACGGTAAGATCACCGCTCTCAAATTTTTCCGGAATCCCAATTAACCGAAGATTTTGTCTTCGAGAGCGATTTTCCAAATCAGTAATTTTAAATTTATAACGATCCATCTGTTGAGAAGTCGAAGTTTGCTCTTCTTAAAAAGTTTCAATTATACGATCTTTCTTGCGAGCGGCTTCTTCAAGAGCCAAAATACTTGCTTGTTGTTTTTGTGATTCCAGTGTAAGTGCTTGGAGTTTTTCTTCGAATAACTTTACACGCTCATCAAACTGAAAAAGCTTTACGGTTATTTTTTTCTCCAGTTCTTCAAATTTGTCTTCTATAAGCTTCACAATTGTTTCTAAAGTTATCGGTTCTTTCGTCTGTTTCGATTCTTTTGCTCTAGACATTTCAGCAAGTTGAGAATAATTCAAATAGTTAAAAAGAAAAATTCTGTATGTTTAGACCCCTTTAGAATAAGTATAAAAAGATCCTTTAAGGGGTGTTTGTAGGTTAAAAAGACGTAAAAGGTTTGGAGCAAAGCCTAAAAGTGGTTTACTCCATAAGCGCCATCTTGAGACCTCACTGCAATGTCATTTCTAGATAAAGTGCCCTATTCTTTCCACATATTCAATCATGATTTTACTGAAATTTTGAAACAATAAATATTGGACTATTTCATCTTGAACTACATCTCACTGCAATTGATAGATACATGAAATATACAAATCAGTGAACTCCAACTGTTTCAGCAATTTCACAGCTCCAAAAGGGGAAACAAGTATCTCTCATTCTCAATAAAAGAAAGTAACACCAACTTCAGTGACTATCATCATTAATAATGTTTTATCCTTTAAAACCAATTATACCAATATCATCCTATCTATCCAAACATAAAACTAAAAATGCCAACATTAGAAATTCAACAGCTTTCTCTGTATAAAGTCATTTTAATTACATCTAACTACACCTTTCTCAAACAGGCACAGATACTGTCTCCTCAATACAATCACATCTCCACTTTCACTGCATAACCACTTTGTCGATAGGGTGGCAGTTAGTGCAATTGCTTTACAACATCTGTGTTCAACTCCCAAAGCTGTCTGTAAGGAGTTTATATTCTCTCCATGATTGCATGGATTTCCTACGGATCCTCCATTTTCCTCACAAATTCCAAAGAGGTATGGGTTAGTAAGCTGTGGCCGTGCTATTTCGGCGCCAGAAACAAGGCCACACTTGCAGGCTGACTCCAGCATAACTCTGTGTTTTGATTTGACACAAACTTCACATTTCACTTTATGTTTCAGTGTTTCAAAGTACACGTGACAAATAAAGCTCTTCTTTCAATCTCAGTAGGGGTGACCCTTGCTTCCAGTTACCTGTCACTAATTTTCCATTCCATTCCCATTCTGATGTTCTTACTTTTAGCCAATGAAGCCCAATGCAAACTTTAAGAATGGCAAATCAGGGAACTCCATATGGAAATCAACAGTTTTGACAAATTATTGTTAATAGCTCACTTGTGATTATTAGAATATCTTTATAAGTATTGTTGAGAGAACAGACATATTTGTCCCTCTTGTTACATAATATATTACACAAATATATTCTTCCATAACTGCTCAGATGACTGTAAGTGTCACAATATCCTTGGTGAGGGAAACTTGTTCATTTATCATGGTGTGGTGTCATTCTCTTCACATGTTAATGTGTATTCAATATAACTGGTCGACTTACTCATCTAATGTGAAATAATGGAAATGCAGTTCTCAGATTTTATTAAAGCCTTATTTACATAAATGATTACATAAACCAATCCTACCACAAATCAAAGGCAACTCACTTTTTGATTCCACAACCACAGTATAAGTCAGGAATGTGTTGGAATGTGCTTGTCTAAATTAGACCAGCTACAACAAAGCTTAAGTTACATCAACAATATCCAGGATAAAGCACCTGCTCAAACATCTTCAACATCCTTGCTCTCTGCTGCAGGTGCACAGTGGTGTACCACCAAGTCAAACATCAAATCACCTATCCTTCATCATGGCTTGGTTAAAAATTCTGAAACATCCCTACCAAATAGTACTTTTAATAGTACTAGCAAAAAAATTGCACTGATTCAAGAAATATATTCACCATTATCAATCTGACATTTTCAGTAACAGCCACATTCAATTAATGAGTAAAAAGAGCTCAAATGGCATTTTGGCATTCAGCTGTGCTTTTCCCAATATTTCCAAATATCCAGGCACTTTAGCTGCCCTGACCAACAAAACCTATACAACAATACAAAATCCCATTTCGCATTGCTGTTCCAGGCACTATTTTACTTAAAAAATAGAGAATGCTGCAGGCACTCAGCAATTCAAGCAGCAACCTTGAAAAAGAAAAGAAAGGTTGAAATTTCAGGTCAAGAAGGGTCGATATTTCAGGGTAATGACCTGTTGAGTTTTCCTAGCCTTCTCTATTATTGTTTTAGACTTCAAACCTTGCAGGTTTTTTCCCCCTCTATGCACTTTCTTGGTACGGGGAACAAACAAACAGTATTTTGTTAATAACCAGTATCCTAAAATTGCCTGTTTAATCACAAAATTGGAGCATCACAGGCCCAAAAAATCTTCAAATGGAAGCTCAGTACAGGGAATTCATATGTCAGAATTCCCTGTGTATAAGTCAATGAATGCTACTTAGTCACATGAGGAATTATAATTAATACATGGGACAAATTAATGACTTAGCTAATGTTCGACAGTCAATCAAGTATTTAAAAACATGACCTTAAACACCTGGAGATACAAAAAGTCTTCTCTTTAATAAATAAATGAAGTACTTAGAATCCATTTACAGTTGTGTATTTAAATTAATAGATTCTGAGGAAGTTTTACTATATCCTACCATTAATCTGTAGCAATCTCTCTGGTTCTTGGAATAAAACTCTGGATCTGCCTTGATTGGTTCCTATTGGCACATCTGACCCAGAGAATATAGAGAAAATAGAGATTTACAGCCCTCTAGCCCACAATGTCAAGCCAACCATGTAACTTGCTCTAGAGACTGCCTAGAATTTCCTAGCCCATAGCCCTCTATATTTCTAAGCTACATGTACTTATCTAAGAGGATTTAAAAAACCCTACTGTATCCGCAAATATGGTTTTCTTAACTAGAAGTCCAACCAATAATAAGGTATGGTATTTTGAAAGCAGACCTTAAGTCCATACAATTCTGCTCCATTTATAATCGTACCTCCCCTTTGCCACTTCAAGCTAGCATTATTTGGTATGCCTGTTGTAGGCATTTGTAGAGAAAATCAAGAGTTTATTCTTGTAAGAATATTTGAAAAATGATAGTCTGCCATCTGTACTATGTTTGCAATGGTCTATCCCTGGGTTTCTTCAGTGAAAATCCTCAAGGCTAAGACTTCCAACAATACTTCCAAATGATGAGAATCCTTTCAAAAGGCAAGCAAAACACAACACTGCTTTTTACCCCATATCCATCCATTCCTCTCAAACATGCCTTTACTCTGCATTAGACTATGCCAGTACCTTGCTTCCTCACTGAGCATCAACAAGTCATGTATCTTTTCATCAAACTGAACGTTTCAAATCCAATCTGTCTAAGGCTTTTAAATGAAAGTCAAAAACCCCCTTCTCAAAAGATACACACTGGGTCCTCCCTAGTTAAAAGAGTTGACAATATTTCAGTGGCTTATGCTTATCAGTTGAAGAAATGAAGGGTGTGCACAGAGCACTAATTTAATTTGAGGTTCTTTTTCACCTACACATACATAATATTATGCGATCATAAGTTTTTTAAGCTGTTGATCAACTTTGTTCACTATTGAGTTGGCATTTTCAGATCTGTTCTCTCTCATTCCACAAAGAAACATCAGTAAAAATGACAAATTCAATTTTTAAGATCAGCTTAATTTAACTTCTATCTAACTGCCTTCCTGAATCCAATAGAAAACAAAGAATTATTTAGACATAACCTGGGGGAAACAAATTGTAAAAAAGTTATCCTTTAATATAAACAACAGAAGATAACTTACTGAAACTTGTAAAGCGTCCATGAACTGCAGGCTGAAATATTCTGTCTCCACAAGGTCCAAATGGTAAACAATTTGGTCAAAGAGATCTTGGCCTTTTGCATTTTTCTATGAAAATAAAGAGCATATGAAATTTGAATTGTTGTTTTGAAGATTGAATTATATGAAAAACATAACCAAAGCAATCCTTATTGAAACCTAACATTCAATACACTAAGACATTAATAAAATAACTCATTCATGCATAGTTACTTTTTTAAATTTTATTTTAGAGATACAGTGCAGAACAGGCCCTTCTGGCCTACTGAGCTGCACTGCCAAACAACCTCCCGGTTTAACCCTGGCCTAATCACAGAACAATTTACAATGACCAATTAACCTACTAACTGGTACATCTTTGGACTGAGCACGCAGTGGAAACAGATGCACTCATGGGGAGAGCACCCAAAATTGAACTTCGATGCCCAACGTTGTAATAGCACCATGCTTACTACTATGATAACAAGATGCCCCAATGTAGCTTTGATGCAGATGCATCTAAACTCCCATCTTGTAATATTATGGATAAAGGCTATTAAATTATCTCACACACTATTCCTTATGCAATGATGCCGCCATCATCTTTTAATAGTATGCGCAAGTCTACTTGTAATTTTATGTTGATGATATGTTGAGGTACCACCACAATTACAACAAAGTGTACAACAATGTTCACTGATCCAATCAATAGTCACTTAAATTACTTATCCACAAATGCAAAATAAGAATAACTTGCGACTATGTGCACCAACCAATCAAGCTCCAGGCATAGGTGCTGAAACAGCCCTACAGACAACAAAACCAGAGAGCCTATTCTTGGAATGTCATATGCCTTCCGAAAGCTCACTGCTGTCAAAACAACTTTGAACTAACTTTAAATATTTTTGACAATCCAAAACATTTAAAGACAGTTTAAATAGAGCTAAATAATTGAAACAGGATGATTAAAAAGATAATAATCACTTCACAAGAAAGTTTAAAATATTAAGAAGTAATTTGGAAGTACAATTGAAACAAGAAAACTACTTTTCTAAAGCACCTACATTTTTATCAAGATCCCACTCACGCAACCCATGCCAACCTCTCCTGGCATATTGTGAAGTGCCTTTACCATCCAAAACCACTGACTTTCACACTGCAATGAACCAAACTGCCCTCAAATGCTCAGATATTTACTGCCTGTCACAAGCAGGCACTAATACTACTGGAGGTTCTTTAATGGAGCATGAAATTTGCACATTTTACCCACTCTGCAATACTCTGATTCAATGACAGTCTAAAAATTGGGAATATTAGTTTGTTATTTGACCAATATCTCAAAAATTACTGTCCTGAATTTAGTTTTTACTTTTTCCCTATGATACAGGTAGATACCTATATAGGAAACACTTCTTATAACCTCGAATTCTCTGGAGCAATTTTTCTCTCTAATTAATTTTGAGCAATTTTAGCTAAAACGTAAATTACTGTACTTCTTCTGTAACTTACTTTAGAATCTTTAACAGAACTATAAATCTTAATCCCAATATTCCCTTCCCACTATTTCTGGTATTGTCTCATTTTTCACAATGCCTCTTATTTCCTGACAATTCTACTACAACTACTATTTTACAACAACTATCAGCTTTTTAATTTTTCCAACTGTGTAGCCACAAATGGGACTCTGGCTATCGATCTACTATCTTTCGAAGTTCAAAGGAAATTTATTATAAAAGTATGCACAGTGTATGTCACCATATACTACCCTGAGATTCATTTTCTTGTGGGCATTCAGAGTCGATACAAATCAATGAATAATTACATACAAGCAAAGACCAACAAACAACCAATGTGCAAAAGAAGACAAACTGTGCAAATATAATAATAAATAAGTACTAAATAATACAAGAACATAAGAAGTAGAGTCCTTGAAAGTGAATCCATACGTTGTGGAATTAGTTCAGTGTTAAGGCGAGTGAAGTTATCCACGCTGGTTCAAGAGCCTGATGGTTGAAGGGTAATAACAGTTCCTGAATCTGGGGTGTGGGTCCTAAGGCCCCTGTACCTCCTTCCTGATGACAGCAGCAAGAAGAGAGCATGGCCTGGATGATGTACAACCTTGATGATGGATGCTGCTTTTCTGTGGCAGCCCTCCTTGTAGATGTGTTCAATGATAGGGAGGATATTTTCTGTGATGGATTGGGCTGTGTCCACTACTTTTTGCAGGTTTTTCCATTTATGGGCATTGGTGTTAAAATACCAAGCTGTGATGCAGCCAGTCAGGATACTCTCTACTGTGCATTTATAGAAATTTCTCTAAGTTTTAGATAACATGCTAAATTTGCAAACTTCTAGAGGTGCTGAAATGCTTTCTTTATAATTGCGCTTACACATTGGTCCAAGGATAGATCCTCTCAAATGATAATGCGAAAAAAGTTATTATCCCTCTCCATCACCGCTCCCTTAATGAGGACTGGCTCATGGACCTCCAGTTTCCTTCTACAGTGAATAATCAGCTCCTTGGCTTTACTGCCATTCGGTCAGAGGCTGCTGTTATGGCACCTTTCAATCACCCTCCTATCTGCCAATTTGATATCTCCTTTGATTTGGCCAACAGCAGTGTCGTCAGCAAACTTGAAGATGGCATTGGAGTGGTTGTTAGCCTCAAGATTTCAACGGTTTTCTGCAAGTGCTAAAAATTCAACTCAATAGTTCCAAAAGAAGGTTATGTTAAAGAAACAGAAAACAGACTGCTGGCAGAGCCTGTTATATTAAACAGCAACAATGAAGGCAGAGGGATGGTCAATGTTTCAGGTGAACACCCTGAATCAGAATATATGCCATTCCTGGTAGACCTGTTGAGTTTCTCCCGCAGTTAGTTTTTTTTCCCCACTTCTGATTACAACATCTGCAGTATCTTGTGCCTCCTCTTATATCAAGAAAGCTTAGCTTTAATATTCCCTTTTTGTCTCCTGAAATGTACCTGCTTTACACTTATTTTATCACCTTAAAAATTTCCTACTTTTTCTTCCACCTAATCTGGACAGGATTCTATTATTTCAAGTCAAAATTCTGATCTTTATTTTTCCTTTTCCATTCTTGCACCAAACTTACTTCAGTCATCACCTAAATTATCTTTCAGATTATTTCTTACATCTGCTTCAGAGAATTCTGTATATTTGCGGAAACAGCAACAAATTAAGAAAACACCTTAAGAACACTGCAACAAAGACACAACTTTTCCCCAACCTTAAATACAGTTAACACAGAAGCATTACAATATTTTTAATGTTCCAAAACAACTATGAATAAAACATCATAAACAAAGCAAATTAACTTAAAAAACACAAAATTGGGCAGTATGTCAGATGTATTGAAATTGTGTAACAAAAGATTTCTCCCAGTTTGATGTCCCAATCTAACTTGGTTAGTTTCATTTTTATTTAAATAACGTTGTATTCAAAAGCTATGTTACTCAAATATAAATGGATTAGAAATACTTACCATTAAAATGCATGAGCTTATCATTAATGATTTTAACAAAAAGAATTAAATTAGATACTTCGGTAAATCATTTGTTTTATCATTATAATTAAAAACCAATTAATTAACAAATTACGTCAAAGTAGGCAAGTCTTCGAAGATTTCATTTTGAAGAATACAAGCTGCCTCTAATTATACTCCAATTACAAGTCAAGACAATATAGTGTCTTAATAAAACAAAAGCAAACCGTGTATACTAGAAATGCAGAATACAAACTGGAAATAGTAAAGAAATAGTCAGCAAATCAAGTAGCATCTTTGAAACATCAAAACAAGAAAAAGCTGGAGAAAATAGATATTAGGATGCAGAGAACAGAAGAAGGATGGAAGCGAAGGGAAGAAAAAGAAAAATTACCACCTGACTATATTAAGATTAAAGTAACACATTATAGATGCAAGACAGTAGTAAGATCTGATATGACCATAAGCATAATGAGAACAAATTGAGGTTTATACAATTTTTTGGGTTTCTACAGCTCTTCCTCTAAAGTTTCAGTAATTAAAATAACTCTGCAAAAATTCACCCATTCTCACCTAGGAAGGAGCGAAAAAAAACAAACCATTGGCGGAACTCAATTGGTGAAGCAGCCACTATGGTAATAGCAAGAGGACTGACAATTCAGATGAAGACCCTGCATCAGCTAACAGTGTCTGCAAGCTTGTGGCTCTATTTGTCTGGGAAGATTAGCAATACAGTAAAAGAGACATTTTAGAGAAAGTGCATGGATAGGAGGGCTTTGGAGAGGTACAAGCCAAATGCGAGCGAATGGATTTAGCTTGGCGGGAAGCATGGTCCGCATGGATGAGTCGGGCTACAGGACATGTTTCCATACCATAGTTAGTCTACGATTCTAAGAGGTCTTATTTCAAATTGTGATGCTCTAAGCTGGCTAACTTAATGGCCATGAAGCTACAGTTAAACTAATGTTCAGAGTGGTGAGGCCGTTAGCAGTTACTATTTTTTCAAACAGCCACTTAACATAGTTAAATGTGAAAATCATTAAGGTGACAGTGAGTGGCTCCTCTGAACTCCATGCTTTACCGGCATTTTGCTAAAAGGCTTGGCATTGAAAATACACGAAATGACATGACGTTTGATGCAGACCAACGTTGCCAGAAATAAATTACAACTTGTTTGTTCAAACTCAAGCTAATTTTAAACCGTATCACAAGTATTATTTAGCACTAAACAATCTCCCTACCACTGAAAAACAACACTAATAAGTTTAACTCAACTTTTTAATTAGCACTGACCACGTAAAAAATTATATATATTTTATAAAAGTTTTTCATGTCCTCTCTCTTATATTCAGTTCTTTCTTTCCCATTTACCTTTTTGTACATATTGTAGCAGTTAATTATATATTCTATTATTTTTCAACTTGGGCTTTTAATGTTTACTTTTTAATTTCATGGTTGATGGGACAAGTATTTGCTTATACAGTTACACAGGACCCAAAATCCTATGGTTTATTTAGGTTAGTTGACACAGTTTATTGATACTTGATCAAAAGTTGTCTCCTAATCAAATTATGAAATGTAAAATGCAAACTGCAGCTACTAACCATTTCCTGCAAGTGAGCAAAAATGGCCTTAAGCATACATTAAGCATATAAATGATTTCATAATGATCCAGTAATCAGTTCAAAATACTTTTAACATAAAGGGAAATACTGATATGGGATTACCTTTAAATTGGAAATTTAATGGAAAGAAGCTGCAGAGGGTTGCAAATTTAATCGGCTCATCTTGGGTACTAGCCTACAAAGTACCCAGGACATCGTCAAGGGGCAGTGTTTCACAAAGGAAGCATCCATTATTAAGGACCTCCAGCACCCAGGACATGCCCTTTTCTCACTGTTACTATCAGGTAGGAGTACAGACGCCTAAAGGCACACTCTCAGCTATTCAGGAACAGCTTCTTCCTCTCTGCCATCCGATTCCTAAATGGACATTGAACCCATGAACACTACCTCACTTTTTAAATACATATTATTTCTAATTTTTCCACAATTTTTAATCTATTCAATATATGAATACTGTAATTGATTCACTTATTATTATTTTTTTTCTTCTACAATATGTATTGCATTGGACTGTTGCTGCTAAGTTAACAAATTTCACAGGCCAATGATAATAAACCTAATTCTGATTCTAAAATATTTTATTTCCATTTTTGCTTCAAGTCAGTATTTACTCATTGTTCAGAAGGTTTAATCAAGAAATGCATCAAATGTTAAGATCTGTAAACACAAGCAATTCAGACTAACATGTTCTTTTCCTCAATAAGTACAAATACACTCTGATCAGAGCCCACTGATAAATATTTGCTTTGCAGCATGCATTTGCTTTACGCATGTTCATGCGGAGCAGAGGTCAAGTATGTTTTCCCTCGAATGCAGGAAATTAAAAGGGGATATGATTGAGGTATATATTATTAAGGGTACACTGCAGGAAACATTTCCCCACATCCAATGTAACCAACACCAGGGGACACAGATTTAATGCATGGAATGACAGCTTTTAAGAGTGGATCTGAGAAGGACCTTTTCCACGCTGAGGGCCATGATTACCTGGAACACAATGCCAGAAATACATACTAATTGTATTTGAATGCTTTATTTTATGCTTGAATTATGCATTTAAGGTGATATAAGGGGTTTAGGGTCATAAGATGAGTCAGCCAACATAGAATGCCTATTTACTAATGTAGACATAAAAAATCTCTCTCCATCTGACTGGTTTTGTGTTCTCATATATAATAGTTTCCCTTATGACTCAACTATGTTCCTTCAAATATAAAAAAACTCTGATGTGGTTAAGATCCCCCCACAAACACCAGGCACTGGTTTCTGCACCCCTACAAAACTCTGAGGCCCCAGTTCCTGTGCTCTCTTGAAACTCACCTGGCCCTATATCCAGTCCTTCTTTTAAACTTACAGCATTCAATAGGAAAAGTACAGTCAGCCCTCCTTACCCGCGAATTTCACATCCGCGAATCGTGAAAACCTGGAAGTGCTTCCCAGCACGTGTTGTTCGAGCTAGTACAGACTTTATTTTTCTTGTCATTATTCTCTAAACAATGCAGTATAACAACTATTTTACATAGCATTTACATTGTATTAGCTATTATAAGTAATCGAGAGATGATTTAAAGTATACGGGAGGATGTGCGTGGGTTATCGTGGATCGGGAACGAAAAAAAATTGAAGTTCTCTTACTAAGTAAGTCGGAACAGGTACATCCAGTATTATTTAGCGTCAGTTAGTCAAACATTTGTCTTAGAATATAGTATATATTTTACCTTTCTATGCATATAAAACGTTTAAGAACATATGTTTCAGCACCGGGCTCAGGAACAGAAGTCCAAGTTCGATCTAGTGACAGACTGCTTTCAAGTGCACTCTCCACACTGTGATGTGGAGGATCAAAAACCCAAAACCCAATAATTAAACCACTGCATTGCTTAGTAATAATTGTAGCTTTCATCGGGGCACAGCCTTTCTCAACTTTGTCCTTTAAAATTGTTCCAATCGTTGACCGACGTAGCCTAATGCTTTTCCAGTGACCAATGGCGTTTCACTTCTTTCCGATCGCTTTATTATTTCCACTTTATTTTCAATCGTGATTGTGATTATTTTCGTGAACAGAAACACTGCGGATTCAGAGCTCTGGCGCCGGGTCCTAATGTCCAATGCACTGAGACAGGTTAAATAAGGTCTGGGGTTATGCTGGGTCCTAAAGTCCACCACATTGAGACAGGTTGAATAAGGGACTTGAGCATCTGTGAATTTTGGTATCCATGAGGGGTCCCGGAACCAATCCCTCACAGATAAGGATGGCTGACGTATAATATTACTCTGGAATATCCTTAAATAAGTGAACTGAAAGTATGTTGACATGTTTGTTGGAATAACATCCATTGATCATTACTTTCATGTTTCATCTTTTCTCATGGCACTGTAGTAGCTTTCTGCTTTTTTTAAAAGCTTTCCAAACCTCAAGCTTTTTACATTAATTATTGCTATATTATATGCCCTCTGTTTTACTTTTATGCTGTCATTCACTTCTCAGGCCAGTCACAATTACCGGTATCTCATCCTTCCTTTAGAATGCTTAAAGACAAACCGATCTTGCATCTTCCTCCCAGAAACTCCAGCCATTGCTGCTTTACTGCCATGCCTTCCAATCATCTGGCCAGCAAACTTCTCAAACCTCTGTGGTTAACTTAATCTTCACTCTCGCAAACAACAGGATGAATTCTGTCAGAATGTGATCACTGCCTAAGGATTCCTTCAAGGTCTCTAACAAATCCTTCTGACAGTCTGATCAAAAAGCTCCAAAACCTAGGCCTCTGTACCTCTCTCTGCAACTTGATCCTTGTCTTCCTCACTAGAAGACAAGTCTGTCCGCATTGGAAATAATATCTCCACCTCATTGATAGTCAACGTTGTGCTTATTCTCTGCTCTACTCCCTCTACAACCATTTTGGCACAGCCCAAATGCCATCTATAAATTTGCTAATGACACAACTACTGTTGGCAGAATTTCAGATGGTGATGAGAAAGCTCACAGGTGTGTGATAGATCAGCGAGTGTCACAGCAACAACCTTGCTCTCACTGTCATGAACACCAAGGAATTGATTGTAGACTTCAGAATGGGTAAGACAAGGGAACACACACCAGTCCTCATCAAGTGATTGATTGGCAGTGGAAAGGGTGAGCAGTTTCAAGTTTCTGGGTGTCAACATCTTTGAGGATCTACCCTGGGCCCAACATTCTGATGCACAGCTGTGACTATATTTCATTAGGAGTTTGAAGAGATTTGGTATGTCACAAAAGTCATTTAAAAACGTCTACGGATTGTTACGTTCCCCAGTAACCGGGTGACTAATCAGCAAAGATAGATAGGTCCGCTGAAGCCTGATGCTACTATTTTCAAACGTTTTTATTTATAAAGGGGCACAAACGTATGGTTAATACAAAACATTCAGATCATATACGTCGTCACAACTCAATCTAAAGCACAGGTACAGTAATAATCAATCAGAAATAAACTCTATCGTTGTCTAGGGGTAATGTAGATATATATTGTTTACTGGATATCTAAAAGTCTTTTGCGGTCACTGCAGTTCCACCAGCTGCCGTCGTTGTGGTGTCGCGTTGGTGCACTTTTGTTAGAAAGAGAGAGAGAGAATTGAATGAAACAGTTACCCGACAGGTTTTCCAACCTGTAGGAGTTTGGTTTGTCGGAGCCTCGTTGGGGGAATGAACGCTCATTGGTGGCCTCCCCTGTAGCTAAGCCGTTCTTCCGTTGTGGGGTCGCCAATCCCAGGCAAGGAAAAGACGCACACGAACCCCACCACCGGCTGATGCTATCAAAACGCTGTCACAGGATCTCTAGCGTGTCTTCTGGTGCGTCTGAAGGGGTCCTCCCCCCCCCAGACCCTCCTTTATACTTCCTCACGGTCTCGCCGGTGCCAATCTCTCTCTCAACCAGCCCACTTTGCCCGAGGGCTTTACACGTGGTCTTCATGAGACAATAGTCAAAGAGTCGCTTTATTCTGCTTCCCGGGGGAACGTGGTCTTCAGCACGTCTCCCGCTCTCTCTCCCATTTTCCTGTGTCTATTCAGCACGTCTCTCCCCCTCTTGGGTCATTTGACCCCCCCTTGACTAGGGCTCTTGCGAATCTCACAAAGGAGGGGGCTGGGGTCATAACACCTCCCTTCTTACGGATATACCATGAAAAGCATTCTAACTGGCTGCATCACCATCTGGTATGGGGGAGGGGCACTGCACAGGATCAAAACAAGTTGCAAAAAGTTGTAAACTTAGTCAGCTCCATCATGGGCACCAGCCTCCCCAGCGTCAAGGACATCTTCAAGTAGAAATGTCTCAAAATGGCGGCATCCATCTTTAAGGATCCCTATTACTCAGGATGTGCCCTCTTCTCATTGCTAACATCAGCAAGGAGGTACAGGAGCCTGAAGGCACACACTCAACGATACATACTTCTTACTGTAATTTACAATTTTTATTATGCATTGCAATGTACTGAGTGGAAAAGCAAATTGCACAGAAAATACGGAGAGTCTGCAGAGAGATATAGATAGGTTAAGTGAGTGGGCAAGCATCTGGCAGATGGAGTACAATGTTGATAAATGCGAGATCATCCACTTTGGAAGGAAAAATGCAAGAGCAGATTATTATTTAAACGATAAAACATTGCAGCAAGCTGCTGTGCAGAGGGACAGGAGTGCTTGTGCATAAATCATAGAAGGTTGGTTTGCAGGTGCAGCAGGCTATCAAGAAGGCAAATGGAATGTTGGCCTTCATTGCTAGAGGGATTGAATTTAAGAGCAGGGAGGTTATGCTGCAACCGTACTGGGTACTGGTGAGGCCGCACCTGGAGAACTGCATACAGTTCTGGTCTCCTTACTTGAAGAAGGATATATTGGCTTAGGAGGTGGTACAGGCGAGGTTCACCAGGTTGATTCCAGTGATGAGGGGGTTAGGCTATGAGGAGAGATTGAGTCGCCTGGGACTGTACTCGCTGGAATTCAGAAGAATGAGAGGAGATCTTATAGAAACAATTATGAAAGGAGATAGATAAGATACAGGCAGAAAAGTTGTTTCCATTGGTAGGTGAGACCAGAACTAGGGGACATAACCTCAAGATTCGGGGGAGTAGATTTAGGATGGAGATGAGGAGGAAATGCTTGTCCCAAAGAGTGGTGAATCTATGAAATTCTCTGCCCAATGAAGCAGTGGAGGGTAGATTTTTGCACAGTAGGGGAATTAAAGGTTATGTTGGAGAGCAGGTAGGTGAAGATGAATCCATGGCCAGATCAGCCTTGAGCTTATTGAATGGCGATGCAGGCTCGATTGGCCAGATGGCCTACTCCTGCTCCAATTTCTTATGTTCTTACATTGTTCCTACCAACCAGTATGTCTTTGGACTGTGGGAGGAAACTGGAGTACTGGGAGGAAACCCAGGTGATCACAGGGAGAATGTAGAAACTTTCAGGTAGTGGCAGAAATTGAACCCAGTTCACCAGTACAGTAAAGTGTTGTGCTAATCACCACGCTACCACATTCTGTCTTTAAATGCATGGATTTCCTCCTTATGCACCAGTTTCTTTCCAAATAATTTGCTACCATCAATTTATCTTCGTGTAGATGGATGGCTTGTGCAGGGAGGTAGTAGTCAATGGAATTGCTATAAATGGATGTTGGTGGTCTGTATGGTTTCAAAGTTCAAAGTAAATTTATTACTAAAGTACGTATGTGTCACCATATACTATCCTAAGATTCATTTTCTTGCGGACATTCACAGTAAATAAAAACACACAATAGAATCAAAGAAAATAGGCAAACATCAACAGACAAATAACCAATGTGCAAATAACAGCAAACTGTGCAACACAAAAGTTGAGTCCATAAATTTTGGAATCAGATCAGTGTTGGGGTGAGTGAAGTTGAGTGAAGTTGAGTGAAGTCATCCTCTTTGAATTAGGATGGTTCAAATCCTAATTTGATGGTTAATGGTTGAAGAAACCATTGGTGGTTTAAGGAAAAATAATGCTCCTGAACTTGATGGTGCGGGGCCTGAGGCTCCTGTACCTCCTTCCTGATGACAGCAGTGAGAACAGACACCTGGATAGGGGGAGTCCCTGATGATGGATGCTCCTTCCCTGTAACAGAACTCTTTGTAGATATGTTCAATGGTGGGGAGCGCTTTACCACGACGGACTGGGCTGTATCCATATCTTTTGTTTTTCCTTTTCCATTCAAGGTCATTGGTATTGCCATGATGCAATCAGTCAGTATACTATTCACTTTGTCTATTGAAGTTTGACAAAGTTTGAGATGACGTGCCAAATCTTTGCAAACTTCTAAGACTCAGTAGGCTGAAAGGTCCATTTCCATCAAGTACAGTATGAGTATAGCCCTACCTAGATGCTCGACAACCCAAGGACTGATAGGCTATCAAGGGTATTCAGGATTACAGAGGTTACAATAAGAGCATCCATCATCGCATTAAATGATGCAACAGATTCAAGGGGGACACTGACAAACTACGAAGGGCCTCGGCCCGAAACATCGACAGTGCTTCTCCTTATAGATGCTGCCTGGCCTGCTGTGTTCAACCAGCATTTTGTGTGTGTTGCTCCTAGTCTATTTGGAATGAAGCACTACATCCAGAACCACACACGCAAAATGCTGAGGAACTCAGCAGGCCAAGCAGCATCCAGGGAAATAGACAAACAGTTGACGTTCCAGGCCAACAAATGTCTTCTGCTTATTCATTTCCATGGATTCTGCCTGACCTGCTGAGTTCCTCCAACATTTTGTGTATGTTGCTTTGAATCTCCAGCATCTGCAGAATTTCTTGTGTTTACTATATCAAGAAGATTTTACATTCTCTTTATGCATCTTCTATTAACCACGTGATGAACAAAAGCTTTTTAAAAGTCTTGCCAGAAATTGACGTCAAAATCTTTATCACAAACCTAGTCAAATGTTGAGGACTCTGACATTATACTTTGAATTTCAAAAATTCTTTAAAGGCTGATCGATTTAATAACTGACGGCAATTATCAAAATAGTGCTCTTCAAATGAAATATGTGATACTGTAACAATGCTGCAGTGTTTATCTGGATAAACAATATTTCAAATTTCTTTTTCCTTGGTTCGTTCGGCTATGTTCTTTGCTTGCTTTGTACAATTAAATACATTTTAACTATGTCCCATCACACTGTCGGATAAAACAGAGTGCATCCAGTGTCACAATGAACTGTTGTTTTCACTGCAGTTGATAAGCTGTTGTGACTTGCTTGTCAAGAGAAGGTACAAAATAAGACCTATTCATCTATTTTACATTTTTATCTCATTTTCAATTTAATTCTCTTATTATGTTTTGTCCTATTTAATCATGGGAAATATTCTGATCCAAAAGCAATCAAGCGCAAGATATCCTGGAGCCCTTGACATCCGTTTTCTACAAACAATCACACCCTACTCTCCACATATGCATTTATTTATCTATCGAAGGTGGTTTGTCTAGAATTGTACCCATTGCCCATGAGAGCTACATACAAGGAATCGGTATTTCAATCATCTTGTGCCAATAAATAATGAACAAATGGAAAAATGGATATATCAGATGATAGACAGATAAAATAGAATGTACTATTGAGTCCATGACAGAAGGCCACTGCAGTGAGTCTGGAGGCAAATATGGCCCAGAAATTGTGATATGTTTTTTTTCCTAAGAACACCAGTGAATCACATACTTTAAAACAAAAATTGATTTGTTCTATGATTGCCTAATACTGTCCAAAAATAACTGATTTAATCAAGCCTAAGTTCCACAAATGCCATGATGAAATTGAACTCACATCACAATATCGTAAATCCAGGTCATTGGAGATGTAGTGGCAATACAATTAAACTAAATGGTAGATGGGAAGCTACACATTATCAATGTTTTGTTTTGCCTTTTGTCCTGAAAGCACTGATTCTTATAAGCAGTAATAAGCAAGGGAATCAGAACATGGCCCTTGCTCCTTAAATGTAATCAAATGGGTCACACCTCATGACCTGCTAAGTTTCACTTTCATTTAATACTTTTCACCATTTTCAAAGGTTGTAGCTATCCATATAAAAGTAAGCAAGATTATGAGGAGCATCAATAGAGTAAATAGTCAAAATTATTTTCCCATTGTCATGGAGTTGTACACCTCAGAAACAGTTCATGCGATCAAGGTGCCCATTGCAGCATTTAGTCCATAACCTTATAAACTTCTCCAATCCATATACAAATTGCAAACTGCCACTGACTAGCTTTAGGAAGACACCAATATATACCCAAGTAATTTCTTTAACATTAATCAACATATTTTGCTAATTCCAAACTCAGTGTCATGTCCTAACTGATCTCCAACAGTGACACAGTAGTGTCAGGAAAACAACCCTTCTCTCAATGTCGCAAAAAACAAAGGAGCTGGTTGTGGACTACATGAGGAATGGAGACAGGCTAGCCCCTATTGACATCAATGGATCTGGGGTTGAGTGGGTGAACAGCTTAAATTCCTTAGCATAAACATCACCGAGGATCTTGCATGGTCTGTGCATACCGGCTGTGTGGCGAAAAAGGCACAACAACATCTCTTTCACCTCAGACAACAGAAGAAATTTGGTGTGGGCCCCAAATCCTAAGAACTTTCTACAGGGGCACAATTGAGAGCATCCTGACTGGCTGCATCACTGCCTGATGTAGGAATTGTATTTCCCTCAATTGCAGGACTCTGCAGAAGGTGGTGTGGACTGACCAGCGAATCTGTAGATGTGAACTTCCCACTATTCAGGACATTTATAGAGACAGGTGCAAAAAAAGGGCCCAAAGGATAACTGACGACCTGAGTCAACCCAACTATGACTTGGTATCAGCCGGATGTCCAGCTGCTACCATCTGGGAAACTGTACTGCAGCATAAGAGCCAGGATCAACAGGCTCCAGGACAGCTTTTTCCACCACGTCACCAGATTGATTAATTCATGCTGACACAACGGTATTTCTATGTTATATTGACTATCCTGTTGTACATACTATTTATTATAAATTACTATAAATTACACAATGCACATTTAGATGGAGACGTAACAAAGATTTTTACTCCTCATGTATATGAAGGATGTAAGTAATGAAGTCAATTCAATTCAGAAAACTGGAATGGCTAAACTTCAAAATCCATCATATAAAATCTGTACCACACACACAAAATGCTGGTGGAACACAGCAGGCCAGGCAGCATCTATAGGGAGAGGTGCTGTCGACGTTTCGGGCCGAGACCCTTCGTCAGGCCTAACTGAAAGGAAAGATACTAAGAGATTTGAAAGTAGGAGGGGGAGGGGGAAATGCAAAATGATAGAAGACCAGAGGGGGTGGGATGAAGCTAAGAGCTGGAAAGGTGATTGGCAAAAGGGATACAGAGCTGGAGAAGGGAAAGGATCATGGGACTGGAGGCCTACGGAGAAAGAAAAGGGGAGCGGAGCACCAGAGGGAGATGGAGAATAGGCAGAGTGATGGGCAGAGAGAGAAAAAAAAACAAACAACTAAATATGTCAGGGATGGGGTAAGAAGGGGAAGAGGGGCATTAACGGAAGTTAGAGAAGTCAATGTTCATGCCATCAGGTTGGAGGCTACCCAGCCAGTATACAAGGTGTTGTTCCTCCAACCTGAGTGTGGCTTCAAAATCTGTTAGGTCTCTGCATGCCCTGTCAAAAAATGAGAACATATTCCCACGTCAGTAATAAACACTGCGCCCCTGGGAGTTCCTTTCTTGTTTGTGATCAGCATCACAAAATTCTTTCACTAATGCTTGAAGATAACAAATGGTTTTAGCCTTTGCCAGAGAAAAAAATCTAACCTATTCTACATATCTCAAAAGCCTTTGCAACAATTTTGACACATTAAAATTGTGTATGAATGTAAGGTTGAAGCAGGTTCATGGGTTTGGTGAGTGGGGCAGAAAACACTGATTACGAATAAGTACATAAATCGTTTATTTACAAATGGTAAAAAAAAATCAACCAAACACTTAAGCTCCCCCAAGTCACACAAACTGCAGAACTAAATATTCAACAGACACTTAGTCAAAAGTGCATGCTGAGCATATTTTCCCCAAGGGCTCTGTGCAGCATGCCTCAAAGGAGAGAGAAGGCAAGCCTCTTACACGTGCTATTTTTCACACCTCAAGACACCTGAAAATGGAAACGCAAGGCACGCAAGCCAACTAATGGGAAAAGAGCTTCACGATTTTAAACAAATCAATCACTGACCAGCATAACAGAAGCGGCTAGTGAATGGCAAATAAGATACATACACCTCTCAAAAGTCGCAATACCGTGACGATCTGGCCCTCAGACTCGCATGACCCTTGTAAACTTGCTGCTAAACTACATATAAAACACAGGTACAATACCCAGTACAGGAAACCCAAAAGTCACTTCCCAGTGTTCTACAGTAATCCACCAGCCTCCCATGGAGTGTAAATGCCAATAAGCTGGTCCCCTACTTAAATCTTATACACCAACTCTCTGATGTGAACAGCCAGGTGAGTGATACTTCTTGACCCATCAAGAATGTCGGTCCAGCATTCTTAACCAATAACAGCACAAGTGCCACTTTGTGAGCAGGTAATCTAAGCTATCATTCAAAATCTTCCTTCCTCTGTCCTAGTCTATTTACTATGCTGACTAGCATGGGTAAGGTGCTTATCCAGTAGTCCAAATGGAATCACTGATATTTAGCCCTGTAGATGGAAGATTAGCATTACTGTACATTTGTTGTCCAATGCTAAACTCTCAGACTTAAAGAATTCAGAATTTTAAATCTATCTGCCTACTCTGCCACTAGACAGCATAAAGTTCAGCCTTCCTAACATTCCCAACATTACACTGAGGAGAAAAATATGCTTCTCAGATCCTGTGCAAAGTTAGACCTATCAAAAAGTGGAAACCTCTTTGTCAGTGAGGATTGCTGAGGCATTTAGAAGATAAAGGATATTTTTCTTACATTTAATATTCATTAAAGTAGCTTTTAAAAGCATCTGTATAATAGAAATATTTAAAACCAATGAAAATCAGTCACAGCTTTTATAGATGTTTGGGTTCAGCACAAAAACACAGGAAACTGTAGTAGACTTTTCAGCAGCCCTCATTCCTTATCCAACATTCACATAGACCAGGGATAATCTTTAACCTCATTACCACATTTCTAGCCCATGACACTTAATATTTCAACTTCCATCAATTTCCATTTCAAACATATGTAGCAACTGAGCTCCCAACAATCTTGAGAAGCAGTTCTAAAGATCCATTGCCCTCATCATGAATACATTTTTGCTCTTCTGTTTTGAATGGCCATATCTTTTTTGTTTGAGACTGCAGTCCCTGTTTCTGGACACCCCATTAAGAGAAAATATCAGCTCTTTATCTATGGAAAGGATGCTGCTTGACCTACTGAGTATCTCTAGCATTTTGTGCATCTACCTATCGTGTCCCTTAAGAATTTTGAGTGTCTTCATGCTGTGCTGTTAAAAGACCCTGCTACTATACTGCCAAGATGACTCAGACCACCATACAGCTTATGGGAACCATAGGCAGCCATTTGAAGTAGAGGACCAGATCACCAAGATGCAAACCACTGCTGATACCTGGGAAATTACCTTTCCTCATCTGGATAATGGAATGATTGTTGCAGTAACAGTGCTAATATCTCTAGGTTCAAATAGGACCACCAGGAAAACCTAGCTATAATAGCTATGTCATGACACTTACATGTCTGTGTATCTATGACACATATAACACCTATAAATTAACGAACAGTGGATGTACATGCTAGTTAGCTAACACCAGTTTAAATATATTTATCACCTTACTGACATGTGGTAAGCTTTGGAAGAGGGTAAAAATAATCTGACACTAAACCGGGGAAGGAAATGTAACAGAAGAAATTAAATGTCACAGGGATAAGTCTAAAAGTGGCATAACATAAGGGGTGAATGATTGAGAGATTCAGGAAGGCAACTCAATGGACGACAGCAAACAAAATTGGAGATACACAAGAGGTCAGAATTGCAGTTATCACTGGTATTTATAGTGGTATGTAAAATTTTAAAGAAATGGAAAAACAAGACTGAAGAGAAATTACAGAACAAAAATCAACACGAGAGATAGCAGCCTTTCATCTCCTTGTTTACTTAGTATCTACTGTACTTCCTCCTGCTTAAAATATTCAAAGATTCTGCTTCCAGATTTATTCAAGGAAGTGCTGTTGACTCATAAAACTCAGAAAAAAACTGCCTCAAATCTTAAAGTTCATGTTTTTTTTGAGGGTCACATATCAATAGTGGCTTTGTTGACCGGTGACCCCCCCCCCCCCCCAAGCTCCCGTTTCTCTCACAACAGGAAACACCCCTTCCGTATCTACCCTGCAAAGATTCCTTTGAATCTTGTCTGCTTTAATCAAGACTCTTCTCAATTTTGAGGACTTCCGATAAGATGGCGATTGCTTAGCTGCTCCGAACTTTTGTTCTGATCTTGTCGCTATCTTTGCACTAAATGTCTCCATTTTTTTAAACCTTAGTTAGGAACTTTTTTGGTTTCTTTTACTTGCCTGTGACCACATCTACCTTACAATGTCTAGCAAGAGTTCTAAATCCGGGAGAAAGGAAGTTCCGGCTCTGTCGGCTGAGACCCTCGCTGTGCTGGAACAACTCCGAGACGATATTTTAAAGGAATTTAGAACCGCTTTCAAACAGCTGGAAGCCAAACTGGATCGGATCAACGATACAGTGGACAAACATGCACTTATCTCACATCGATTCGACTTCTGAAGATTTAGAAAGTCGTGTTCGATACTTGGAGACTCTCTGTTCCAGCCTAGAGGAAAAATGTAACAAACTCCTTTCCAAAATGGTTGATCTCGAAAATCGCAGCAGACGTTGTAACCTCCGAATTCTTGGGTTGCCAGAGGCCACCGAACAGGGATCAAACGTGAAGTTTTTCGCCGAGTTTCTCTGTGAGATATTCGGGAAAGATTTGCTTCCGAACCCGCCTGAGCTCGAAAGGGCACACAGGGTCTACATTCCCCCCGGAATTCTGGGCTCCCACCCGCGACCGGTAATTTTGTGTTTTCATCAATACCAGGTAAAACACCGTCTGATTATGGAGGCACGTCGCAGAGGTACTTTTACTTTCCAAAATACAATCATTCGCTTTGTGGAAGATTTTGCACCCCAGACCTTAAAGATGCGCACTGAGTTTAAAGGCGTAATGAAAGTGCTTTATGATCGTGGTTTTAAACCCTCTCTTCGCACTCCTGCCGATTTACGAATCACGCTTAATACTGAAAAATATAAGTGGCTTAAGTCAGTGAAGGAGGCTGAGGCATTTGTTGCAAGTCTTCCGGCTATCCAATCATCTTCGGAACCCGATCGGACCTCCTAAAATGGTGGATAAGTACTTCTCGTAGTAAAATTACTTTTTCTGGACTCAGACTTTACTTGAATCACTCAGACATTATTCATTGAAACTCTAAGGGCTGTTGACAATCTCTCCCTGGATTTGGTGTGTCTTTTTTAAATAGACATTCTGTGCTTAATGTTTCCCTATGGACGTTTAAATAGTACTTGTGTAATCTATTTTATTCTTGTATAACTTTATCTATAGAGTTCTACAACTGACTCTAACTTGTTTTGGAGGTTTGAAGTCTTTATTGAAGGCCTCCCTGTTTGTTGGTTCACAGTTTAATTGCTGATTTTTTTTTTGATTTTTTTTTTTCACTTTTTAAAAAATCTTTGATTTTTTTTCTCTCCTCTCTGTAAATGGTCGATAAGTACTCTTCTTGAATTTATAATTTTCCCCTTCCTTCCTTTTTCCCCCCCTTTCTCTTACTTTATTCTTCCATAATTTTTCGCGGACAGGTTAGCTTTGGTTTTCTTCCGATTTTCTCTGTATTAAGTTTTATATTTCTGCAGAAGATGTTCCAATTTGTAGTTATGTTTTCTAGTGCATAAACTAGTTACTATTTGCTACAGTATTTATACGGAACTGCTGTTAATGACATAGATCTGGAAGTTATATTTGGGTTAATTTTTTTGGTAGAGCTAGCTGCTTTTTTTGGGAGCTGTCTAGTTTTGGGTTGTGTGGGTGGGGTGGATTTTCCAGTTCCAACATCACTCACTGTATTTATTGTTTTTCTTTATTGTTCAGGACATGTTTATGTTTTGACTTTACGAATCTATGTTTACATTTCTGCCCCCAGACTGCTATTGTATTGCTTGACTTTTTATATGCCTGCTGCCTTTTATGCATTAGTAATTGATAATGGCTAGTGCACTTAAATTCGTGAGCTGGAATGTAAAGGGATTGAATCACCCTGTTAAAAGGAGGAAGGTATTCCCACATATTAAACAACTCAAAGCTGACATTGCTTTCCTTCAAGAAACTCATATTCGTTGTTTTGATAACTCCCGGCTTCTGTCAAAGTGTGCGGGTCAGCATTTTCATTCATCCTTTGCCGCTAAAGCTAGGGGAGTCTCCATTCTTATTAACTCAAATATTCCTTTTGAACTCCATAATAAAATATCTGATACAAATGGCCGATTTATTATTGTTTCTGGTAAACTGTATAACACTAAAGTTGCACTAGCAAACCTGTATGCCCCCAACTTTGATGATGTTAACTTTTTTGAACGTTTTTTTTCCTCACTACCAGACTTAAACTCATACTCTCTTATACTGGGTGGTGACTTCAACTGTTGGTTAGATCCTAATCTGGATCGATCGTCCTCTGTTACCAGATCACCTACTAAATCTGCCTTAGCTATCCAATCGTTTCTCTCTAATTTTGATATCTCTGATATATGGCGTTTCCTTCATCCTACTGAGAGAGATTATTCTTTTTTTTCACATGTTCACCATACCTTCACTAGAATTGACTATTTCTTACTTGATAACCAACTTATTCCATTTGCCTACTCTTGTGACTATCAGAGTATACTGATTTCTGACCATGCCCCAATTATTCTCTCTCTGAACTTTCCTGGTCTCCCTCAGAGGAATAAACACTGGCGGTTTGATTCAACTTTATTAACGGATGATGATTTTCTAAAATTTATTAAGGATCAGATAACCTTTTATTTTAACACTAATACATCACCTGAAATGTCATCCCAGATTGTCTGGGATGCCATGAAAGCATATCTGAGGGGTTAAATAATTTCTTACACAGCAAATCTCAACAGAAGATCCTGTGCAGATCGATTAGACCTCATTAACCAGATAAAAGAATTGGATCAACTATATGCTCCAACTAAGAACCCTGAACTATACAAGAAGCGTGTTGAACTCCAAACTAAATTTAATCTTCTGTCTACTCAACCTGTCGAACGCCAACTTCTCGAAAGCAAGAGTCACTTTTACATTCATGGGGATAAGTCTGGTAAACTTCTAGCCAATCAGCTGAGGCATTACAAAGCCAAACAGCATATTACAAAGATCCGGAAGGAGAACGGAGACTTTACATCGGATCATTTAGAAATTAATGACGCATTTAAAAATTTTTAATCTCGGCTTTATTCCTCTGAATCTTTGAATGACAATATCTCTGTTGATCAATTTTTAAAGAATCTGAATATTCCCTCTCTTTCATCTGATTTCAAAGCCAAACTCAATGCGCCTATATCATCAGAAGAAATATCTTTTGTAATCTCTGCACTATCCTCAGGGAAATCTCCTGGACCTGATGGGTTCCCTGTAGAATTTTATAAATCATTCTCTTCACTTCTTTCTCCTCAGTTACTTTCAGTATTATCCGACTCGTTTAATTACGGCAAATTGCCACCCTCTTTCAATGAGGCATCTATTATTCTTCTATTAAAAAAGGGCAAAGACCCAACAGAGTGTTCCTCGTATAGGCCGATTTCTTTGCTCAATGTTGATGTAAAGATCTTAGCTAAAGTTTTGGCTCATAGATTAGAAACCGTTATTCCCTCCATTATCTCTGATGACCAATCAGGTTTTATTAAAAACCGTCTCCCTTTTTTTAACATTCAGCGTTTATTTAATATCTTATACTCACCTCCAACTGGGATTCCTGAATGTGTTATTTCCCTCGATGCGGAGAAAGCATTTGATCGTATAGAGTGGAACTACCTTTTTGCAGTCTTAGAAAAATTTGACCTTGGTCAAAGTTTCATCCCTTGGATCAAATTGCTGTACCTGTGTCCTACTGCTTCTGTTTTAACTAATTTTCAGAAATCCCAGGCATTTAATCTCAAACGTGGCACCCGTCAGGGATGCCCCTTAAGTCCCTTTCTCTTTGATTTGGCTATAGAACCTTGGGCGATAGCATTTCGAAACTGTCCTGAATTGACCGGGATTTGGAGAGGGGGTGTTGAACATAAAGTTTCTCTCTATGCTGATGACTTATTACTCTTTCTCTCAAATCCGTCTACATCCTTACCTCTAATGTTTTCACTTCTTGACCAGTTTAGCCAGATCTCTGGCTATAAACTTAATTTACATAAGAGTGAACTTTTCCCAATTAATAAAGAAGCACAAGAACTAACATTTCGTGATCTCCCTTTTAAAGTAGTCCATAATCAATTTACTTATCTTGGAATTACAGTCACAAGGAAGTTTAAAGATCTCTTTCGTGAAAACTTTGCCAATCTTTCGTATACTATAAAACAGAGTCTGGTACAATGGTCACCTCTATCTATGTCTTTGGTAGGTCGTATTAATGTTGTTAAAATGTATGTTCTCCCCAAATTCTTATACTTATTTCAATCTATCCCAATTTTTATTCCTAAATCTTTTTTTGATTCCTTAGACTCTATTATTTTGTGGAAGAATAAGCTATTATCTGTGGAAGAATAAGCGCTCTAGAATTAATAAAATCCATCTCCAAAAATCTAAAAAAGAGGGTGGCATGGCATTATCTAACTTTCATTATATTATTGGGCAGCTAATATACGTTGTGCTACCTTTTGGTCTTTCTTCCATGGCCAACCCGAGTGCCCTAATTGGGTGGCAATGGAGTTGAGCTCCACTAAAGAATTATCTATCTCTGCACTTCTTGGCTCTGCACTCCCTAGTAGTCTGTCCAGATTAATAGCTAATCCTCTTGTTAGACACACTTTGCGTATATGGGCTCAGTTTAGGAAATGCTATGGTTTCCATGGTTTTTCTGTTTCCAGCCCTGTTGTACATAATCACCTTTTTTTTTTACCTACTACGTACGATTCAGCATTCCATGTTTGGTATAGGAAGGGCATTAGACATTTTGAAGATCTTTTCATTGATAATTGCTTCGCTTCCTTTCAGCAGCTCTCTGTTAAGTTCAATCTGCCCAATGCTCATTTTTTTTAGATATCTCCAAATTCGACACTTTATTGCTCCTTTAATTCCTAACTTTCCTGAATTGCCTGCGAAAAATGCTATGGACTTATTTCTTTCCATTAATCCACTAGGTAAAGGTTTAATATCAATTATTCGAGATAAATTAGCAGCCTTACGACGGGCCCCTGTGGATAAAATTAAAATGGCCTGGGAGCAGGATTTAAATACCTCCTTATCTGATGAGAGCTGGGACTCGATTCTCAAATCGGTTAACTCAACCTCTCTTTGTGCTCGCCATTGCCTTTTACAGTTTAAGATTGTTCATAGAGCCCATATGTCTAAATCTAAACTATCTCGATTCTACCCTAACATTAGTCCGCTCTGTGATAAATGCAAGAGGGGCGTGGCCTCTCTCATTCATATGTACTGGTTCTGTCCTAGCTTGGAGAAATTTTGGAAAGATGTCTTCACTACGTTATCGTATATTCTGAATCAGCACCTAGAACCAAACACCTTAATTGCTTTGTTCGGTTTCTGGGGCGAGACAGATTTACGTCTGAGTTCGACCAAATGCCGAATATTATCCTTTGCCTCTCTCCTGGCTAGACGCTTGATCCTCCTTAGATGGAGAGATGCTGCCCCGCCCACCCATGCTCAATGGCTTAACGACATTATGGCCTGCTTGGACCTCGAAAAAATTCATTATTCAGTTCTTAATTCGGATCTAAAGTTCCATAAGGTCTGGGGACCTTTTATCGAGTACTTTCATAACCTTCCTCTTGACTAGGGTTTTTTTTTCTTTTCGGTCCCTTGCTTTCAGCTCCCTTTTTTTTCTGGTAGTAGGTATTATTATCCTCTGTTGCTAAGTGTATTCACAGTCTGGGAGTTTGATTGTCCTGATTTATATTCTCTATATTGTGTTGTGGTTGGTCTGGAGTTTTTTTTTGTGTTGTGGGGCTTGGGGAGGATACTAAGTTTACTTGTCTTTAATTTAGGTGCTTTTTTGTAAAATTCTCTTCCTTTGTAGCATATTGTCATAGTATGCTTAATTTTGCACTGTATTAATGTCCCTCATTGGGATTTGGGGTTTTTAATTTGTAAAATGTTTTGAAAAACTAATTTAAAAAAAGAAAAAACTAATAAAAAAAACTCTTCTCAATTTTATAAATTCTAGCAGAATCAACATATCCTCAAGGCAAGTTATTCATTTCAGGTGTTGGTCTGGTAAGCAATCTTTGAAGTACTTCTAATACACAAATATCTTTCCTCAAATAAGGAGACCAATACTGTACACAGTACTCCAGGTACTCCAGATGTAGCCTCACTAATGCCCAAGAAACCTGATGCATAATCTTCCAACTCCCTCAGCAACATACGATAAGATTCCAAATAAAGGGAACATTAACAATGCCCGGATTCTAGCCTTTTGGGAGTCATGGCTGATGGGGGGAGGGGGGATGGAGTTGTCAGCAGAGCATTTGGGGTATGCAGAACGGTTGTGGGGAAGCCTGGGATTGGGGAAGGAGCAGGTTGGAAGAAGAGAGATGGGGGGAGAATGGGGATTGAGGGGAGCAGGGGAGGAGGCAAGGGGGGGAAAGAAAGTGAAAGGGAGAGAGCACATTACTGATAGGAATGTTCTGCTGGGGACCTTGTACAAAATCCTGCCACCCCCCATTTGTATGAGAACATGGTCGAGTACTCAGCGCTCCTCTGCTGTCCCCACAACAATGAAATGATTAAAGTTATCTCATCAATACTGAAATAATATGCAACAAAAATTAGAATTATTTTGGTGGGAAGGCTTAAAATCTTACAGGGGAGGAATTCACGTATAAAAGTGGCACAAATTTGTAACCTGCAACACATTCAAAGACTTTAGAAAAGAAAAAGGACATTTAGACCAATATCCGTTCTTAATGTAGATTATAGATTATTTACCTCCATCATGGCCAAAAGATTAGAAGAGTTTCTACCCATACTGATACATAAGGATCAGACAGGTTTTATACGACAACACCAAACACAAGACAATATATGAAGAACACTTCACATTATGGATCATATACAAAAAAATAAAATCGAAGCAATAGTGATAAGCGTGGACGCTGAAAAGGCATTTGATTCGGTTAACTGGAATTTTCTTTACAGAGTTTTACATAGATTTGGTTTCCATGACACAATTATTAAAACTATACAGGCACTGTATGACAACCCTACTGCTAGGATTAAAATCAATGGATATTTATCTAATAGTTTTAGAAAGGGGCATGAGACAGGGTTGTGCATGGTCACCGCTACTCTTCGCATTATATCTGGAACCATTAGCTCAATATATAAGACAAAATGAAGATATCAGGGGAATTACTATTAAAGAGGCAGAGCATAAATTGGCCTGTTACGCAGATGACATTTTGATCTATCTAGGGCAACCATCATACTCTTTACCTAAATTGATGCAAGCCTTTGAACAATATGGTCAATTATCAGGATAGAAGATCAACATAGATAAAACCCAAGTACTTTTATATAACTATAGCCCACCAAGAGAAACTGGAAGTAGATATCCCTGGGCATAGCACACAATGTCTTTCAAATATTTGGGTATCATTATGCCAAAAGATTTGGCAAAATTATCAGAATGCAATTATTTGCCTATATATAAAAAAATTAAGGAAGCTCTAACAAGATGGAACCTAATTCCTTTTTTTAGTCTCAGTTCAAGGATTGAATCTATTAAAATGAACATACTGCCCAGACTATTATATCTCTTTCAAAACCTACTAATAGAGATTAATCAAAATCAATTCAATGAATGGAATAAAATGTTATCAAGATATATACGGCAAGGTAAAAGGCCTAGTGTTCGTCTCAAAACTTTGCGGATTAGCCAAGGAAAAGGGGGGATAACCTTTTAACCTTCTCTTAGAGATTATTTTGCAGCACAGTTGCAAGCTGTGATATTCTGGTGTAACCCGTCATATGATGCTCAATGGAAAAACAATGAAGAGAGGATACTTTCCATCCCCATACAGGCAATTTTGGCTGATAACAAACTACAAAGTTACATAAGTACAATTGATAACCCACGGGTGAAATGGACTCTTAAAATATGGAAAACTATTATAAAAGAAAATAAACTAGAGGGAGATATTTCAATTCTTAAATGGTGTGCACATGACTCAAGATTTTACGCCAAATAAACTGGATGCTAGATTTAAGGACTGGACAACTAAAAGAATAACAGTTCTTTGCAATATATTGAACAAAGGAACACTGTTCAGTTTTGAAATGCTTAAAGAGAAACAGTTATTAGAAAAACAAGACTTTTATTGATATTTACAGATGCGACAGTATGTTAATAGGATGGTTAAAAATGTAACCAAGGCAAGAACATGTTTGATAGAGCTATTTAGAAAAGCATATAATTCAGATAACGGTTGTAGAATAATTTCAAGCGTGTATAAGGGTTTGTCAAATCTTAAAACACATTCGACTTCATACGTTAAAACAAAATGGGAGAAGGAAGAAGGGATAATTATATCTGAGGAAGAATGGACAATAATATGAAGGTATCAATGGAAGTGTACCAGTTCACAGAAATGGAGGGAGTTCAGATGGAAAAACTTGATAACATATTTTATTACACCCTCTCAGAAATCCCATTATGATAGCAACCTCCCTGTTTGCTGGAGAAATTGTGGCAGTCAAAATGCAAACCATTATCATATTTTCTGGGAATGCCCCGTTTTCAAATACTATTGGAGTGGGATAAATGCCCTACAAGACATCTTTAAATGTGAAATACCCTTAAAAAGTAAGACCATATCAAGAATGGTTGAAAAGAGATAAATATTTAATGAATATACTGGTGCTGGCTGGTAAAAAGACTCTTACCAGGAAATGGCTATCACAGGAGAGCCCAACCTTAAATGCATTGATGGAAATTACAATGGACATTTGCAAAATGGAGAAGATAACAGCATCTGTTAATCATAAGTTGGAACAATTTGATTCATACTGGGAAAAATGGTTTAACTACATAATGCCTCATAGGCCTGATTTTATTCTCACAAATCAATGAATATGTTGTAAAAAAAAGATTACTCCTTACTTGTACATAGTTTTCACTCCTTTTGCTTGTTCTTTGTTTCCTCTCTTTCCTCTAAGTCTATAACTCATAAATATTATGTGGAGATTTGTGGCATATGACTATGATATACATGTACAATATCTAAAATACATCTTATGGAAAGGTTTGTTTGATGATGAACTTCAATAAAAAAATAAATTACAAAAAAAAGGAACTATTTAATATACACCGAGGACAGAAATGTCATTTATTTTTCTTCTTGAAGTGAGCATAAATCAAAAGTGGAAAGAGGGGTGAAACACATCCAAGAGGATTGCTGACATTACCTGTCATCAAGACCAGGTGGACAAAGGTTGAATGGATGCAAGGTTAAGAAAACAGATGGTTAGAATGATATAGAAGACATGAAGAGTGATAGCAGAGAAATTAGTGAAACATTAACATTTTAGAACTAACAGATTGAGCACCAATCAAACATTCTACTTTACCCTGCTGTTGTCTAACCCTGCTGTTGTATTATGAAGTTTCAAACAAGAGAAAATCTGCAGATGCTGGAAATCCGAGCTGGGACCACTTCTTTTTACATTACATGTCAATGATTTGGATGATGAAATTGATGGCTTTGTAGCAAAGTTTGGATTACATATTAAATTGATATGAAGATAGGTGGAGGGGTAGGTAATTTTGAGGAAGTAGAGAGGCTACAGAAGGACAGACAGATTAGGAGAATGGGCAAAAATGTGGCAGATTGAATACAGTGTTCGGATATGTATGGTCATGCACTTCAGTAGAAGAAATGAGAGGGTTGACTATTTTGTAAATGGAGATAAAATACAAAAATCTGAGGTGCAAAGGATTTGGGAGTCCTTGTGCAGGATTCCATCAAGGTTAATTTACAGGTTGAGTCTGTCATGGGGAAGGCAAGTGCAGCATTACCATTCATTTCAAGAGGACTAAAATATAAAAGCAAGGATGTAATATTAAGACTTTATAAAGCACTACTGCTGCCTCACTGGAGCAGTTTTGGTCACCTTATGTTAAAAAAGATGTGCTGAAACTGGTGAAAGCTCAAAGGAGGTTCACAGAAATAATTCCAGGATTGAATAGCTTGTCATATGAAGAGTATTTGATGGCTCTGGGCCTGTATTCACTGGAATTCAAAAGAATGAGGGGTGACCTCATTGAAACCTACTGAATGGTGGAAGGCCTTGATAGAGTGGATGTGGAGAGGATGTTTCCTATAGTGAGAGAGTCTAAGATCAGAGGACACACCTCAGAATAGCGGAGCATCCTTTTAGAATGGAGATGTGGAGGAATTTGTTCAGCCAGAGAGTGGCGAATCTGTGGAATTCTTTGCCATAGGCAGCTGTGGAGGCCAAGTCTTTATGTATATTTAAGGCAGAGGTTGATAGATTTTTGACTGGTCAGAGTTTGAAGGGATACAGAGAGAAGGCAGGAGACTGGGAATGAGGAAAAAATTTGGTCAGCCATAATGAAATGGCAGAACAGAATCGATGGGCCAAATGGCCTAATTCTGTTCCTCTAATCTTATCGTCTCATTATCAGTGCAATGATGGGCTTAAAGATCATAAGACCATTAAAGATAGGAGCTGAATTAGGCCATTCAGCCCACTGAGTCTGCTCTGCCATTCCATCATGGCTGATCCCAGATGTCACTCAACCACATACACCTGCCTTCTCACCATATCCTTTGATGCCCTGACCAATCGGGTAACTATCAACTTGATGCACTGACACATTTGAAACTGATGCACTGAAAAATCATTTAGTTTGTGGAATCTTAAAGAAAACATTCAAAAACAGTTCCCAATTGAAGCACACCTTACATTTAAGAGCAGTTGAAATAGCTGTATCAATAGAAACAGCAGATGCGCAACTGAGTTGCAGTCAGGAATGAAAGTGAGCATGAACAAAATTGCAATGTCTAAACAGAAACCAGCCTGGCTGAACAAATTGTGTTACCATTGTGGCAGGGGCTCACAAACACCAGATCAATGCAGGTTAAAGGTGAAACTTGCAGAAAATGTAACAAAGTGGGTCACACTCAAAGAGCATATTAGGCAGACAAAAATAAACAGGCTGCACAGAGGAGAGGGAAAGATAAAAGTCAAGTTGCAATTTCAAAAACAGCACTATTCTGCATGTCATTGAAGCAAAAAGACAAAATAAAATCCTCAGGAAGGCTGGTTTTGTCCTTGGATACAATCTGCTATCCATTATGGATGATTTGGCACATTCTCTCCATGACCTACTGAATAAGCAGCAGAGCACCTTTTCAAAAAGACTCATTCAGCTCCGCTGTCATAAGGATCATTACAGAAAATCTTTCCTACCAAATGCAATAAACATATACAGTCGGTCCTCCTTATCCGCGGGAAATTGATTCCGGGACCCCTCCCGCCTGCGGATACCAAGAAACGCAGATGCTCAAGTAGGTGGACTTTAGGACCCAGCGGAGCTCGGGACCCGCCACCCAGAGTGTTTCTGTTCCGGAAAACGATCACAATTGAAAATAAAGTGGAAATTATAAAGCAATCGGAAAGAGGTGAAATGTTATCGGTCACTGGAAAAGCATTAGGCTACAGTCAGTCAACGATCGGAACAATTTTAATGGATAAAGTGAGAATAATGGAGCATGTGAAGGCCCTGCCCTGATGAAAGCTACAAATATTACTAAGCAACGCAGTGGTTTAATTATTGAAATACACGCGTTTAAGTTTTTTATATGCATAGAAACTAACTGACGCTAAATAATACCAGATGTACCTGTTCCAACTTAGAGAACTTCTGGATTTTTTTTGATTCCCGACCTGCGGTAACCTATGCACATCCTCCCGTATACTTTAAATCATCTCTAGATTTCTTATAATACTTAATACAATGTAAATGCTATGTAAATAGTTGTTATACTGCATTGTTTAGGGAATAATGATAAGGGAAAAAAGTCTGTACATGCTCAAACAACAAGTGCTGGAGGAGCACTTCCGGGTTTTCCCGATCCGCGGTTGGTTGAATCTGTGCATGCGGAACCTGTGGATAAGGAGGGCCGACTGTACAACAGTTCATCTCTGAGTGACAAGAGAACATGCAACACAGTACAATAGTCTCTGCTTTATTATTTCGAACATTATTGCATATTATTGCACATTGTTACATTATTATGTATATTATTATTATGTTATTGTTAGTTATGTCTGCACACTGCTGTGTTTTTAAATATTGCTGCTGTTAATGAAAGAATTTTCCACTTGGGATCAATAAAGTAATTATTATTGTTAGAAATCTGCTAGTGATGAGAGTGTCACAAGACTGATTCGTCTTGTGATTTACAATGTGAAAATTAATAACAGACACAATATGGCTTATACCAGAAGTGAATGGCAAATTCATTAAAATGGAACTGGTCATGGGCTCAGCTGGTTCAGTCATTCTACAAAATGAGTTTGAATGGCATTTCAAAGACACTAAACTGATGCCTGTAAATATCCAACCAGCCACATCATATGTGATTAAAACAGGAGGGCCAGCATTGTGGGAGCATAACTGGTTGAGACAACTACAACTTGATTGCAGATCCATCTGCCATTATTTGCATGCCACATCCCCTGTGACAGAATAAACTGGAAGCCAATTAAGGAAGGTACTGGATAATGCCACAACTGTGTCCATGCTACACACCATGAACTGTTGCCAACAGGGGGCAAACAGGTGATAGTGCCAACCTCTATGCCTCTGGTTGAAAAGCATATTGAACCAAGTAAGGGCTATGATGCTCAGAGGGATCATATATATGCACAATGTAACCAGTGCGTGAAAAAGTGGAAAAGCCTTGCACAGAGACGATCCCACTCTCTCGGCCTCAGAAGTCAGGATCTAGTGGCACGAAGAAACATTACGTCTGGCAACTTCCTTGGCTGCATCTTCTTAAGTGCTCTGCCGTGCCCTAAGCACTCCACAATGCACTGCCGCAACTCCTTCTGAGCCACTGAACCCCCGGGGTTTCCTCCACCTGATCCACCGAAGCAGTCTTCGCATGCTAGGATAAGCAAATTCCTATCTCACCAAGGGTTTCAAACCCATTGGCTATCCTCACTTGGTTTAGCCGGCCTGTCAAAGTCGTTGCCTGGGGTGTGGCCGCTGTCGCATGCAAACAGCTACGAGGAGCCTCAGGTGAGAGCTGGGCATTGGTGGGGACCAAAAGATGACAAGCCACTCCAAGGAGTGCGACAAGCCCCCCATCTAGAGGTGCTACCCCCCCATGCACCCCATGGGATCAAGAAAGTGACAAAAGCAGTAGCCCAACCACAACAGTTTTTGTAGGCAATATATCTGAGAAAGCTTCTGATATGTTAATCAGGCAATTACTTGCAACACATGGCTTAGTTTTAAAGTGGAAGAGGGTTCAAGGAGCTTCAGGAAAGTTGCAAGCATTTGGTTTTTGTGAGTATAAGGAACCAGAATTTACTCTGCATGCATTAAGTTTATTGCATGAACTTCAAGTGGAAGACAAAAAGTTGCTTGCAAAAGCAGACACTAAGACCAAAGCCCAGATGTATGAATGGAAGGTCAAAATGCAAGGAGTCAATGGAGATATCAATACAGAGCATTCATCAGATGAGGTCAGATCACAAAGGAAGCAATAGAAGGATTAACAAAAGAATACTCCAGTGAACTAAATGGACTTTATCAAGATCAGGATGCATAGACTAGAAGAAAAAGGAAGGAGGAAAAGGGTGTCCAGAGCTGTCAGAACTACTTTCTGCAGTCTCAGAGTCAACTCCTGCAACCACCATAGAGGAGACCCAGAACCTGAGATTGCTTCACAGCTACAAGTCTCATCTGCCAAGTAGTGTGAACTCCTTTGTCAGGAAAGACATTATCCAACAAGAATAAGAAATCCTCCAGAGCAATTAAACCTTACAGTCAGAATAGGACAATTTAAAAATTGACTATGCTGTGGATGTCCGTATAGCAGTTGTATTATATAGTATACTGTGCATACAGTTAAGATGAATTCTAAATTGAGTTGGAGTTTAAAGTTAAGCAGGGAGGAATGTTGTGTATTTAATATTTCAGTATTATTTAAGTAACATAAATATGTTGTTGACTCAGCATTTTTTACTTAAATAATTTATCACAGATTATATGTAAAAATACATGAATTGAATATGTCATGACACTACCTCGTGACCCATATAACCAACCTTGAAGTAAAAGCTAAGTTAGGCTCACATTTCGGACTCCTTTTGAATTAATTTTGTGTTTTGGAGTTACAAAGCATAACATAAACAATATTCTAGGTCCTTACAGTCCCATTTAATTTTGCACTAGATGCTATAGAGATTAGAAAACAATTGTAAACCTCGCAAAAGAATAGCGCAAATTATCAAATTTGAGTGTCAGCTATTAAAATCATAAATTAAGAGTACAGAAGGAAGTCTATTCAGCCCATTGTGTTTATACTATCTCTCTACAATAACAATATAGCTTGTCCCACTCTCGTCTTTTGCCTATAACTCTTTAAATTCTTTGTTTTCTAGCACCATCCAATTCCTATTTGAAACAACTGACTTTGTCTCTAAACACCATCATTGCAATTGTGCATTCCAAACCTTGCCTAAAGAAGACTTTTCACATGCCACTTTTAGTTCTTTCACCTTTGTTCTACATATCATAACTTTTCACCCTTCACACAGTGGTCTTTATCTAGCTTGTCTTTCTCATCTGTACCCACTTCACCAGAAACAAGAGGTGAAGTTACAAATTATAAACATATGATCATTTGTAAGGAAGCAGTGGAAACTCTGACAAGGGGAAGATCAGGTCAGGTAAAGAGGAAGAACATATTTTCTGAAGGAATTAAAATATGTACTTACTTTCTTGGAGAAGCTCTACTCTGGTCAGACTGTTGATGTTCTATTCCAAAACCTTAGGACGGGTTACTACATGCAAATTCACAAAGCGTATGCCAATGAATAAAATGGCAAAGTAGAGAGATTTATTGATACCTTTTAGAGACATTATATGTGGAATAACCTCAGAAGCAAAGCTTTTACAATTCCACAGGGGTCAGTATTGGAATCACAAAGTACAACTTTGTATAAATGACAGAGGACAGATGGGATAGAGGATAAAACAAAGAACGTAGACAGTACAGCACAGAAACAGGCCCTTCGGCACATAATCTTATGCTAAACCAATTCAATTACTAATCAAATTGCTAACTAAACTCATCTCTTTTGATCTCCACACAATGTCCAGATTCTTCAATTTTTCTTGCATTCATATCCCTATTTAAATGTCTCTTAAAGGTCCCTAATGTTTCTGCCTCTACCAGCACCAGAGGCAGCACATTCAGGCACTGGAAGTAATCCAGTGAATCCTACCTTAGAGGCGCTGCTCCTCTGATCCAAACTGTATTAACAGGAAATGAAAATGGTCAGTGATATTAATGAGTGGAGCATAATCCAAAGAGTACAGATCATCTAGGTCAATGGACAAATGCAGGAAGTCCAAAGTTCTGGAGCTTAGTAAGAAGAGACAAGCATGGATTACATATTAAATTGCAGTATATTTGACAGAATGAAGCAGTAAGCGTTTCCAAGAGTTTAAAAGGATTGGCTATTAAAAATTATACGAATTTATGTTTGTCATTTTGTAATATAATATGATGCTGCTGCAATATCTAATTTTAATGCCATTTATATTGTGTATGAGTATGCCTATGATAACAATAAACTTGAACACATTAGTTCAAAGTGTACACGCAATGAAATTAGCAAATAAAACAAGCGCTTGCTTAAGAGACTGTCTTTACAGCCATACAGATTCAAACCACGTACAAAGGTTTAAAGATGCTTAACAGTCAGATTAAATAGAAGTTTTAGGAGCCCTCCTTAAATGGGAATAGTGAGCCTGATAAAGAGTTTTACAATAATCAGAATTTTCAGTCCAGCAATCCATGAATTGATAATGAATTAACTTTAATAACTTGATGATAGGTTTTGAGATCTGAATCCATAGGGTTGCTGACCCAATTTATTGAACATTATAATTAATAGAAAATTGATAAATGCTGATGTGCAGATAGATTGTCACGTGCTAGTTCAGATTAAGTCTGCCTTTGCTCTAAGCGGTTTGGAAAGGCAGGGTAAAGAAGCCTTTCTGAGGTTATACAGAAGTATGGCCAGATCTCACTTGCATGATTATGTGTAACTAGCCACTGAACTCCTTAAATTGGTATTGTGAGCAAGTATATGCCTGCTGTGGAGTTACTGGTGTACAAATCCACTGAATAAATTATTGGGATGATGGGACTATCCTAAGCATAGACTGAGAACAAGTTTCTGTTATTTGTTGAAATTCAGCAGATTGAGAATTGATCTCATCAAAACACAAGATTCTGAGATGAATTAAAGCACTTAAGGCAAGAAGTCATATCCTCTCAATGGAGGGTCTAGAACTAGGGAGCTTTGGTCCTATGGGGTGGGACATTTTGAAAGGACTGGGGAAAAATCTATTTCACATAGAGGTTTGTAAGACTTCATAACACTTGATATCAGAGGAGTGAGTAAACTCAGTCATTGACTACATATAAAGAAGGGATCAAAAGACTTTTGGGCATTCAAACCAGAGAATGTGAGGATCAAATAAGGAAATGGATGAGATAGGGCATCCAAAAGAAAATTGCTGGATACAGGAAACCTGAAATAAAACAGAAAATCTTTTAAAGACCTAGCTGATTAGGCAGTCTCCACGGAGAGACAAAAAGTTAATGCTTTAGATCTATGTATGTTAATCAGATGAATTTTATTGGCTTCTATTACAAGTGGATGAAGAAGGAGGAGGTAGTGTCCTACAGTTAAATAAATCTGATTATAATTTTATTTCCTAATCTGCATCCTGATTTATTAGTCAACTTTCTGCTTAAGTGATGGAGATTTACCATCAAAGGGGCCTTATATTTTTTGCCAAACTCAGCTTTCTAAACAAGACAGCTGACACTTCCAAATATCAAAGTGTTGTTTTTGAGCAAGTTAATCTCCAACCAAAATTCTTTGTTTAGCTGCTGGTTGTAAATGGGAGCTTGTCTTTATTTCTTAATGTAAATGACAAGCAATAATCAGTTTGAAGTTGAGAAGACAGCTTGACAAACAACACTGTCTATAGAGCCACAGATATGCTGACACCAAAGCACCTGGGCTAATTGCTCATGATGTGCAATTTAAGAAAACGAGTATGTTAATTTGCCTCACTTCAAACTAGACAATGCTGGCTAAATTGTTTAGTTCAAGGAAGCTTGCAGACCATATTGATATTATATTCAGCGTAGCAATAGGTGATCTGTTAACAGTTGGAAGGTTTATATACTCAGTCAGCTTCATAGCATCACAGTGGGTACCTAGGACCTCTGTCTCCCAAAGCTTTTAGACCACTTGTGTTAAAAGGTATCTGGAAAAGACTCCACATGTGTGTGAAATCACCCAAGGTAAAAAGACAGTATACATGAAGAGAGCGGTTCATGCTTTTTAGGAATGGTCCAGAAACATCAAGAAGAATGATAAAAACACAGGGTGATCTAGAATCTATTACGCTGCCTTCAATTTCTGCAATGGATGACCTTGTTCATCTGTAGCTCATGGGCACGTCTCTTTAGCTTATACAAATTGGATTTGTGATTTGGAGATCCTTGTGTTTTAGAAATGGTTTATAGTTTGGAAATCTTTTATGATAGATATCCTCTGTGAATTTTAAATGTGCTTCAAGAATGTTGTTTGGATTTAAACGTGTATCATAAAACCATATAACAATTACAGCACGGAAACAGGCCATCTCGGCCCTTCTAGTCCGTGCCGAACGCTTACTCTCACCTAGTCCCACTGACCCGTACTCAGCCCATTACCCCCCACATTCCTTTCCTGTCCATATACCTATCCAATTTTACTTTAAATGACAATACCGAACCTGCCTCTACTCCTTCTACTGGAAGCTCGTTCCACATAGCTACCACTCTCTGAGTAAAGAAATTCCCCCTCGTGTTACCCTTAAACTTTTGCCCCCTAACTCTCAACTCATGTCCTCTTGTTTGAATCTCCCCTACTCTCAATGGAAAAAGCCTATCCACGTCAACTCTATCTATCCCCCTCATAATTTTAAATACCTCTATCAAGTCCCCCCTCAATCTTCTATGCTCCAAAGAATAAAAACCTAACTTGTTCAATCTTTCCCTGTAACTTAGGTGCTGAAACCCAGGTAACATTCTAGTAAATCTTTTCTGTACTCTCTCTAATTTGTTGACATCTTTCTTATAATTCGGTCACCAGAACTGTACACGATACTCCAAATTCAGCCTTACCAATGCCTTGTACAATTTTAACATTACATCCCAACTCCTATACTCAATGCTCTGATTTATAAAGGCCAACATACCAAAAGCTTTCTTCACCACCCTATCCACATGAGATTCCACCTTCAGGGAACTATGCACCATTATTCCTAGATCACTCTGTTCTATGGTTATATAGTTACAATATAACCTTCCTTTAGGAAGAGTACGGGTGGCTATTTATATTGGATAGGACTTAAGGTCTTCCTTTGAGTTTTAGAACATCATAGTCAGCAAACCCAATACCATCACACACAAAGTACAACATTTCTTTTGGTTCTGACTCGCAATTATTGTACAGGCAGTATATTCCCTTATCAAATTCAGCTTATCACTTGTTTTCTTTTTTTAGCCCAAAGGCTGCATTATTATTCATTCCTCTTGCCTTGCCAATTTGAAAGGCAATGAATTTTCCATTGGGTTGGAACCGCAGTACTAAATTATCCAGACTATTTCTCATGTACTCTACATCTGTTAAACGGGAATGACTGTCTAATCCCACAGCCCCAACATTCCTCTTATTAGCAATTTTCTTAACTCTTGCCACAGAATAATGAAATATGATGACATTAAAATTAATACATTTCCATACAAAGGCATACATGAATGCAGATTATGCAACAAAATTGCTCTGATCATATCTGCATCACTTTTTAATCTAAATATCTTGAATTATTCACTTTAACAATGGTCTCTATTATCCTTCAATTAAATTATTTTAAATACTAAACTCCCAGAATAAGACTTTTTGATGTGCATTCATCCAAATTAGGCTGACTCTTACACACTGTTTCAGAACAGAGTAGTTGTTGAATGCTCTATGTCAATAATGAATTGGGAGGCTAGGCAGAGCATACAAATCATGAAAATCAAACAATTTGCTGTGAATGGAAGGTAAGTACATAAAAATCACATTCATTGGTTTACCACATTTAGATCAAGTCTACAAACTGGATTGATAGCCAAACGACAGGTCATCTCCAAAATAGATGTTAAAAAAATAAGAAACACTCAGCAAGTCAGGCATAATCCAAAGAGACAGTTTGCTTTTCAGATCAGAGACCTTTCATGAGAGCAGGGAAAACAAGAAAACAGGGTGGTGGCAGTTCCAGAGAGAAGGGATGTACAGCACAAAGAGAGCATGTCTGATAGGGCGAGGTCAGAGTTGCCTGGGAGATTACACTGTTTATGGAGCCATCTGGTTGGTATGTTAATGGGGGAAGTTACAGAAAAGCAAACAAATAATAGGACATGTAAAAGCTGTCAAATGCAGATCAAAGTTATTGTTGAATGCTAAAACAAAAATGAGCATGTTAAAAATTGCCCAGCAAAACAGGCAGTGCTTGAGATCAAAAATAAAGATTAATATAGATATTCTTTATGTCCAGCAATTTCAGGTCATTTTCTTTTTCTGTTTGCATCAAACTGACTAATTCTGATATAATGATATCCATTTACAGTATTTTCAGCTTTTTCTATTTTTATTTCAGACATTATTCCATCGACATTGGACATCAATGATCCATTGAGGCAGGAATAGGATAGTAGGATAAAAGAACCATGGTGTACAGAGGATGCAGAAAATCTGGTTAATAAGAAACACTTACAAAAGGTTCAAGAAACTAGGTGGCTAGAACTCTAGAAAATTACAAAGGTGCCAGGAAGGAGCTCAAGAATGAAATTAAGAGAACTAGGCCATGAGAAGGCCTTGGCGAACGGGATTAAGGAAAAACCCACAGCATTCTACAAGTATGTGAAGAGCAAGAGGATGAGCCATGTGAGAATAGGACCAATCAGGAATGAGAGTAGAAACATGTGCATGGAGGATGTGCTGGAACATTTGGAAGACATTCAGTTTGTTAAGTTGCCAGGATATTCAAGATATACCCCAGGCTACTGTGGGAAGTGAGGTAGGAGATTGCTGAGCCTCTGGCAATGATCTTTGTATCATCATTTGGGATGGGAAAAGTACCAGAGGATTGCAAGGTTGCAAATATTGTTCCCTTGTTCAAGAAAGGCAGTAGAGATAACCCAAGAAATTATAGACCAGTCAATCTTACTTCAGTGGTAGGCAAGTTGCTGGAGAAGATCCTGAAAGGCAGGATTTATGAGCATTTGGAAAGACATAATCTGATTAGGGATAGTCAGCATGGCTTTGTCAAGGGCAGGTCATGCCTTACGAACCTGATTGAATTCTTTGATGATGTAACAAAACACATTGATGAAGGAAGAGCAGTGGATGTAGTGTATATGGAGTTCAGAAAGGCATTTGATAAGGTACCCCATGCAAAGCTCATACAGAAAGTAATGATGCATGGGATTGAAGGAGACCTTGTTTTGTGGATCCAGAATTGGCTTCATCACAGAAGGCAAAGGGTGGCTGTGGATGGTTCGTATTCTTCTTGGAGGACAGTGACCAGTGGTGTTCTGCAGGGATCTGTTCTGGGACTCCTCCTCTTTTTGACCTTTATAAATGAACTGGATGAGGAAGTAGAAGGGTGGGTTAGTAAGTGGGTAGTCTGGAGGGTTGTCAGAGGTTACAGTGGGACATCAATAGGATGCAGAACTGGGCTGAGAAGTGGCAGATAGCCTTCAACCCAGGTAAGTGTGAAGTGGTTCATTTCAGAAGTTCAAATTTGAAGACAGAATATAATATTAATGACAAGACTCTTGGCAGTGTGGACGATCAGCAAGGTCTTGGGGTTCATGTCCATAGGACACTCAAAGCTGCTGCACAGTTTGACAGTGTTGTTAAGAAGGCATATGGTGTGTTGGCCTTCATCAACATGGGACTGAGTTCAAGAGCCATGAGGTAATGTTACAGTTATACAACACCTTATTTAGACCCCACTTGGGAGTACTGTGTTTAATTCTGGTCACCTCATTACAGGAAGGATGTGGATGCTATAGCGAAGGTGCAGAGCAGATTTACAAAGATGTTGCCTGAATTGGAGAGCATGCCTTATGAGAATAGGTTGCGTGAACTTGACCTTTTCTCCTTGGAGCGACAGAGGATGAGAGGCATTAGTCGTGTGGATAACCAGAGGTTTTCCCCCCAGAGCTGAAATGGCTAACAGAAGGGACACAGTTTTAAGGTGCTTGGAAGTAGGCACAAGGGGGATGTCAGAGGGAAGTTTTTCACACAGAGAGTGGTAGGTGCATGGAATTCACTGCCAGCGAAGGTGATAGAGGCGAATACAATAGGGTGTTTTAAGAGTCTCTTAGATAGGTACATGGAGCTTAGAAAAATAGGGAAATGCAGTAGGGAAATTCTAGGCTGCTTCTAGAGTAGGTTACATGGTCGGCACACCATTGTGTGCCATTGTGCACTGTAGATTTCCTATGTTCTATGTTCTAAAGTGATAAGCGTGCCACAAAACAAACCCATCAGAAATCCAGATGTTGCACAATGTACAGTATCTCTTTCAGAGTCACAGTAATATAGAACTACAGAAGTTTACATGGAAGAGGGATTCCATTTAATCATTGCTGACAGTTTGGTACTGTAATCTGAAATGAATCACACTAACCTGCATACAGTGTATTGTTTGATAGCTTTCACTGTTTCTTCAAAGGCAGTGAGATGAGCATTAATCCCTTCCTCAACTACCATCCATGACAATGTTACATGCTCTTATAACTTCTTTAATTGTTCTTCAAATTCTTGAGCCCTATTCAGTAATTTTCCAATTTGTGGAATAAGTACTCACACTTCATCGAATTGAAATTTGTACAATATTAAATTGTACTGAATTTCCTTTCATATCTTCATTGGTCTGAAGAACACATAAAATGGGAAGTGTGATTGAATACTTTACACCTATTGCATGAATCTGGCTTCAATATCCATGCAGCCATACAAGACTGCAAAAGTCTTACTGTACACCCTAGATTTTTTCTGTTTCTGATAGTATGGCCTCCACAGACCCTTGATCTCAACATCTTCGAGGCTGTCTGGGATTACCTAGAGAGACAGAAGCAGCTAAAAACAGCTAAAATCTGCAGAAGAATTGCAGCAAGTTCTCCAAGATGTCTGGAACAACCTGCCAAGTTAATTTTCTTGTAAAACTGCACAACAGTGTAAAGGTTCAAAAGTTCATTTTATTAGCAAAGTATAGAACTCTGAAGGTTCCTAAGGTTGTCATAGCCAGAGTGATAGTGGGGATAAGCTCCCACTACCTATAAAATGCTCCAAATGGTATGTGACTCTAACAGCCTCTGACAACCAAGTCCAACTCTTGGCCTTCATGTGTGGCTCAGCTACTAGGCCTGGCCTGGTGAAACTGTTTCCACTGACAAGAGAAGGGGCTAAGGTGGACTACAAGTGGGGCTCGTCAGCCTTGGATGACAGCCCGCCTCAGAAAAGGAAAACTGACTTTAAACCTCCACTGCCTTGCGGCCATACCCACCCATGGGAAAGGCTTCAGGAGTAAAGCCCGAGGAATAAATCTGGAGCTAGGGTCCCTAAAGCAGTTTGATATTGTTTACAGCTTCATTCTGGCAACCTCTGTGATGGCACTGGTGCTAATCTGAATCGACACCTGCCCTTCCCTTGGACTACATCAGTGATGTGGAGAGGGGGAGCCTGCTGCATGGGCAACAGCCGGTTCTTCAAATCTTCCCACCCAGGCTTGCGCCCTGGAGTGGACACAGTCCAACCAAAGGCACAAACCGATGATCCCCTGGGATCAACAGCTGTCCACTACTACAACTCTGAAATTCATCTTCTCCAGATAGCCACAAAGGCAAGAAAGTAAAGAATGGCATCACGACCATCAATCCCCAAATCCCTCCTCCCTGCACAAAAAAACAAAGATAGAACAGGCACAAATGACCCCAAAAACCCCCACTCCCCACACACAAAAAGAGAGGTTTTCTAAGATTGACTTGTCACATGCCTATCTGCAAATGAAGACTGAGGAGTCAAGCAGGAAGTTCCTCACAATTACCCACAAGGGACTGTTACAGTATAATTTATTTTTTTTTCTTCAAAAATACTTTATTCAGGAATATTACAAAATAAAGTTATTTACATAGAAAAAATCATTCGTTAAATCTGAGTCCTTATACAATAAAGTTATTTACAATAAATTATGTGTTGGCTCTCTGTTCCTATTCAAATTTAAGATGTTTACAATAAACCATTCATTGACTCAAACTTTAGGCAAGGATTAAAGACTTATTTACAATAAAATAAAAATTATTAACAATAAACATCCAGGCGTTGACTCTAATTCTTTTACCGAAGTTTCTTTACGGTATATACATTTCCAGCCACTCTTGGGGCACCATGTTGACTCATCTATCCACAATGCTGATGAAAGATATTTTCCTCCCCACCCGACCCCTCCCACTCCTGCTGGTGATGAACCTTGAACTGTGGTCCTTCCCAATTGTCTCACCTCTGACGTCGCATCAGTTCCAGCAACTTGACAAAGAGCAATGGACTAAGTGTTCCAAAACATCCCAGGAACACAATGTTCCCTTTATGATATCATCATAACTGGCAAGAATGATGAAGAGCACTTCCAGAACCTTGGTCAAGCCTTATCAGGCTGATTGAGTATGCTCTGCGTGCAAAGAGAGAGAAATGTGAACTTTTCAAGAATGGAATCTCATATTGGGGACATGTTACTGACAAGCAGGGCTTACATAAGTCATAAGAGAAGATTGAAGCAGTGTGCCAGGCTCCCAAACCAGAAAATGTGTCACAACTCAGGACATACTTGGGTCTTGTGACCTACTACCACCGGTTTCTCTCGAACATTGCTGTAGTGCTGTACCCATTGAATGCACTGTTGCAGACAGGGGAAAAATGGGAATGGTCAGAAAGATGTGAAAGAGCATTCAAGGAAACAAAGACTAATAACCTCAGATGAACTGCTCACCCATTATGACCTATCACTACCCATCAGACTGGCGTGCGATGCATCTCCTTATGACATTGAAGCCATTTTGTCACATATTATGAAATAGGAATCTGAACATCTGATTGCATTTGCTTCAAAATCATTGATAAGCACTGAATGCAACTACATGCAGATTGATTGACATTTCCTTAGTCTAGTATGGGGAATAAAGTTGTTCCACCACTACCTCTACAGACAAAAGTTTACACTAGTGACCAGATCACCAGCCCCTTGTGTCCCTTTTCAATCCCAGGAAGGGAATTCCAGTGATGCCTGCTATCCAGTTACAACTTTGGGCACTGTTCCTAGGAGCCCACTTCTAGCCCACTCCATAGAGTTCAAGGGTACCAAACAACACAGAAATGCTGATGGCTTGTCATGTCTTTCACTGTTGGCAACTGAAGAAGAAAATTCTTCATACTGTGACCCAGCAAAAAAAGTGTTCCACACAGCATTGGTAGACCAGGCACCAGTAACAAATTCGGAAATACAAAGAGAAACCAGGAATGACCAGACATTGCCTAAAGTCTATGACATCACCATGCATGGATGGCCAGCTCATGGTAACCCTATGTTTCCAGAGTTCTCAGCAAGACAAGACCAACTCAGAGAATATCAAAGAAAGCTGATGTACGGATTTTGCGTTACGGTTCACTCTAAACTACATAGCATTTAGATAATCTGCATGAAGAACACTCGGGTACAGACAAGATGAAGAGTCTCACACGAAGTTACATGTGCTGGCTAGGAATAGATAAACAATCTGAAGACTTGGCCAAAAGCTTCTGGGATGCCACAAAGTTCAAAATGCACCCCTACAGGCACCATTACACCCACATGAATAGCTGTTGTCACCATAGCAAAGAGTGCATCTGGACTTTGCTGGTCCATTCACTGACTCCATGTTTCTGATTGCTGAAGATGCTCATTCAAGGTGACCTGAGATTATACCAGTGAAGTCAACCACCTGTCTCTACCCTGAGGACTATTTTCACCAGAATTGACTACCTGAACAAATTATGAGTGGCAATAGACCATAATACACGTCAGAAGAATTCAGACATGAAGAAAAATGGCATCAGACCTTTCAAGACAGCTCCTCACCATCCAACAACGAACGGGTTAGCTGGAAGGTTTATCCAAACCTTTAAGTAGTCCATTAAAACTACAGACCAGGAGGACATTTCTCTACAGCACAAGGTGGACAATTTCAGAACTCTGATCATGTGACGACAAATTAAATACCTGCAATGCTGTTCTTGAGCAGGAATTTGAGAACTCACATATCCCTCCTGGAACCAGATCTACGGAGGGAAGTGCAGGATAAACAGTTCAATTAGTTTCCAAGTGAAGCAGCAAGGAACTTCAAGATTGGGCAGGAAGTCCCAGCACTTGATTACCGAGAAGACAAGTGGACACCCAATAGGATAGCTACAAGAACTAAACCACTGATGTACACAATGGATGTTGGAAATCATACAAGGAGATGTCATGTGGACCAGATACTTGATGCTCAACTGAAGAACACACACCAGTCAACTGCATCCAATGAGACTTGACACGTTACAGCCACCGGACTTACCTCTCAGGGATGATCATGTCACTGAGAGCAATGTGGCACAGGCAACCGAGAGCATTGTTTTAGACAAGAAACCACCCAAACCTGGTGCCACTCCACAGGTCCAGAGGCGCTATCCTGAAAGAAACAGAGCACCACCCAAAAGACTAAATCTTTAGTATAGTGAAGTTAGTCATGGACCATTACTGTGAAAGCTTGTTTATTTGGAATATAGTTTATGAAAGGGAAATTGAATATTTTGTACATATACAGTTTTATGTTGCATTAATCTAAAGGGGGAGGAAGTGTAATTTATGGACTGTTGTCTACGCATGCACGTTAATCTGTTGTCTATTTATGCACATTCTGCTCTCTCTCTCTCTCCCCCCTCGCTGCAATGTGAATAAACCAGTTAAAGCCATGTCCCGTATGCGTGCTTTTATTTAAGTGATATGTGTAGTTGCACGGACACAACAGTACTTTCACTTGAAATACCAATACACAAAGGGATCAGATGTTACACTTATGAAGGACCTTGAGCAGTGGAGAACTTTGTGCAGTTCTTATTGCTTTGAAGGTTCTCCATACTGATGCTTGGTACTGCAGGATAACTTTATGAAATTAGGTCAAGGAGGCAATTATTTACTAGAGTTCAGAAGAGAGAGAGAGGTGATCTCATTGACATACTAGATACACTGCTGATACACCACTTTTCAAGATGGATGATTTAATATTTGATAGCTTGGGAGTGCATTGCAGGGTCATAAGCTAAAAATTGAATTACAGCTAAATTACTGATGTAAACTACAATCAAAAATGTATAATCCCACATATCCTACAGTATAAAAATGTAACTTTTATAATATTTTTGGGTAACTGAAAGATAGTTGCTTTCTGTCTCTAAGCAAATCATTAAATTTAATAATACTCCTTGTCTTCTAAGACATTGTTCTTTTAACTAAGACACATCAGTTGTATTTTTTAATGTTGAATCAGAACCAGGTTTAATATCACCAGCATATTTCATAAAATTTGTTAATGTTGCAGCAGCAGTACAACAGTAAAAAAGCTGAATTACACTAAGTATATGTATATACTAGGTAGTTAAAATAAGTAGTGCAAAAACTATAATAAAAAGTAGTGAGGTAGTGTTCATGGTTTCAATTGCCATTTAGAAATCAGATGCCAGTGAAGAAGACGCTGTTCCTGAATCGCTGAATGTGTGCCTTCAGGCTTCTATACCTCCTTCCTGATGTAACAATAAGAAGAGAGCATGTCCTGGATGGTGGGGGTCCTTAACGTTGGACACCACTTTTCTGAGGCACTGCTCCTTGAAGACATCTCGGATACTATGGAGACTAGTACCCACAACGGAGCTGACTTTTTTTTTTACATCTCTCTGTAGGTTCTTTCGATCCTGTGAAGTAGCTACCCAACCCCATACCAGACAGTGATGCAGCTAGTCAGAATGCTCTTCACGGTACATCTGCAGAAGTTTGAATGTTTTAGGTAACAAATCAGATCTCCTCAAACACCTAATGAAAGATAGCCACTGTCTTGCCTTCTTTCTAGTTGCATCGATATGTTGGGACCAGGCTAGATCCTCAGAGATATTGACACCCAGGAACTTGAAATTGCTCACTCTCTTCATTTTTGATCCTTCTACAAGGATTGATTAGTATTCCCTTGAGTTACCCTTTCTGAAGTCCATAACCAAATTCTTTGGTCTCAACTGATGTTGAGTGCAAGGTCATTGCTGCGAGACCACTCAATTAGTTGGTATACCTCAGTCCAGTACGCACTCTCCATCTGAGATTCTACCAACAATGGTTGTTTCATCTGCAAATTTATAGATGGCATTTGAGCTATGCCGAACTGCAGTCATGGGTACACAGAGAGTAGAGCTGTGGGCTAAGCACACATTCCTTAGGTGCACTAATATTGATTGTCAGCAAGGTGGAGATTTTATTAGCAATCTGCACAGATTGTAGTCTTCTGGTTAGGAAGTCAAGGATCCAATTGCAGGGGTAGGTACAGAGGAACAGTTTCTTTTGCTTTTCAATCAGGAGAATAGAAATGATGGTGTTAAATGCTGAGGTATAGTCAATGAACAGCATCCTGATAAAGGTATCCGTAGTGTCCAGGTGATACATGACCAGCCTCTGAAACATTTCATCACCATAGATGTGAGTGCTACTGGACGATAGTCATTCACCATTCAAAAAAGATCTAGTGCTTTCCCAGTGTACATGATGAATAAACTCTTTCCAAGCTTCTAGCCAGGTACAGGTATTGATTATAAGCAACCTTTTGATGACAAACACTGCTATCTTCATCAGGCATCAGGCAACATCCCTATGAAGATGGTTGAGTTTGTCATCAAAACATTCGTTATAATTGGTACTTGTACTCAGCTGGAAGCCAGAGAAGAGTTTATTCATTCACCATCAAAGTTCACTATTTCACTTGTGCCATCCCAGGCTCAACACCATCAATTCCACAATTTATGCCTGGACTCATCTAGATTTTTTAAGCTGTACCTTATGTGAAAACAAACTAGTGACATACATCAGAATAAAGAATGGTTCTAGCACTAAGCACACTGGCACTTCATCCAGGACGATCAGCAACCACTCTTTATCAATGCTGCCACACTCACTTTGACAACATGGATTTCAACCGGTCACTACTTTTCTATTTGTCCACAAATGCTTCAATGCAGGATAACAAACAATTCCTTAATTGTGTTAGCCACAAAGATTGCTGCAGCATGCATTTACAAGGTGCCAGCTTCAGCACAGGCTTTGAAATGTGAAGCTTGAGTTTGTCAAACTGACAACCTTTCTATAGAGTTAGCTCTCCTAACACAGTAAAAGATAAGCATTTAATAGATTTGAGATGCCCTGCCTTGCCTCTATCCATCACACTAATTGAAATAGTTGAGGTTTCAAATCACTTAATAATCTTAAGGCAGTAGTTTATCTATTAAAAATAGCTGATGTTACTTCCATTCACTTCTGATTTGGCAAGAGATCTTCTTTTAAAAAAGGAGTAACACTAACGCAATATCACTTGATAAAATGCAAATACATATTATTTATACTTCCCATGAATCAGAACAAAAATTACAAATATAAAGCAGTAACTCCCTCATCCTGCACTAAGTCCCCACACTGACAAAATCGATATTCTGCTAAGTTTCATTCCATGATCAATCCAAATCAACAACAATGTTTTTCGTTTTTCTTTTAAACCACATGCAAGTTCACAAGTCCTGGGCTAGTCCCTTGCAAACATCCTCTAACATTTCACCAGTTACAGATGATTGAGGGCTTAACTGTCAGCTATCAACAACAGGTGTCTTACAAAGTAACTGCCCAAAACCAAATTTTATCACAAGTAAAATTTCCATTAAATTTAGGATACTGAACTGAATTTCAAATTGATATCCACAAAATGACAAATTCCCATATTGACCAATTTCCCACAATAACACGGTTATGACAGCACTCTCTTCAAGTTCTCTGTGCAATCATTCATTAACATCCATTTTCATCCATTACCCATTAATACTAGATTTTTTAAAAAGATTGGCTTTGTCACATGCACATCGAAACATACAGTGAAATATGCTGTTTGCATCAACGACCGATAGTCTAGGATGTGCGGGGGACAGTCCAAGAGTGTTGCTGTGCTTCCAATGCCAACGAAGCATGCCCACACTTCATGCCCATGCATCTTCGGAATGTTTGAGAGGGGAAAATAGAGCAGCCAAAGGAAATTCACACAGTCACAGGGCAAACTCCTTCAGCAGGAAGTGAATCCCAACCACTGGTGCAGTAAACCGTTACACTTACTGTTACACTACCACAGCCTCTTGTAGTACTTCTGACTTTGGAATCACCATCATTTACACGACCAAATTTCATCCCTCCCAGCATCAAACCCAGGCAACTGGCACCATTCATGATTTCACAAAAACAAAAAGCTACATATACCGCAAATCTGAAATAGAAACAAAATGCTGGAATACACAGAAAGTGGCATAATGGATAAAACAGAAGATCCAACAAGTTATTTGCGTTACATGTAAACAAAAAAGATGAATAACTTTCTCATCATCAAGGGGTATTTTTAACCTCCAATTGTGTTTTTGTTCTGTGAATTCTTTCCAAGTGTTGTCCTCTTTAGCGTGCTTTAATGGTTACATGTCTCCAACTTTTTCCATAACTGCTGCCTGAACCCATTTGTTTCTAAAACAGCACTTATAACTCTGATGACTCACTGAAAAAAATCTCCACAACAACTTATTCGGCACACATGTGGTGCTAACACATGCGGAACAGTCATATTTTTGTGCTTTAATGCTGAGTGTCATACAGAATCAGGGAAGTTGTTCAATGTCAAACATCCAAGTGCTGAAAATAATAACATGAAATGGAGCTTCAGACTTAAAATAACTGCAAGATTATTAAACGCATAAACTTACAGGAATTTGAAGTGGATATTGATAAGGGAACACTTGCAAGATTATAGCAATGAAATAAAGCTGATGAAAAACCCAACAATGAAAATGTGCACTTAACAATACCCATACTACTGCAGCTAATTAAAACAGTGCATCACAGACTTAAAGGATCATTTCTTGCATTTTATGGTCGATAAAATAGAATTAAATACTGCCAAGCACATTAGATAGCCAGTTTCTCAATTCCTTCATAAATATTAAAATCTAATTAAAATATTTTACCTGAATACATTTATGAACAGAAGATATCAGACATATCAGACATCTTATTTTTGATTTAGTGAAAAATAAAACTACTTCAAAAAATCCTTGAGCTGCCTTTGCAAACAGCCTTATGATTGAATCTGGCCACATCACCAAGGCAACCCTACATGAAACATATTTCATCCAGACACTGGGGCGTATTCCTGCAACAAGATTTCTGCTTCTTCTTTTATCCAAAAGTCTTTCCTGAAATTAGACTATCATGAATATTTCTAGAATATTGCATCTGCATGCTGAGCTAACTAGTGGTTTGATATACCAATACTGCAATCAGTTCTTTTCTTTTATTCTTCACCATTGTATTATTTTATTTGGCAAATTGAAGATTTGTACCAGGAATTCTGAACAAAGCTCTGAGTGAAATCATGATATGGAGTTGCTGTTTCTAGGTTTCCACTGAAAGAAAGTGGACTGTATCAAGATTAGTCTCCAAGCAAAAAGGAAACAGGAGCACAGGGTAATTCAAAGTAGTACTTCCTCATGCCTTGTATAATGCATTAAATTTATCTAGTTAAAGCTGACAGGTGAGCCATTTAAATCCAGCAAAACAAAGCTCTGATAATGTATCAAGTATCTTTCAACATCTTTGCGAAGCCAGTGATCACCAGCTGAGGTTCAATTCACTCCACTCCCTGTGAAGAGTCTGCATGTTCTTACCATGACCTCCAGGTGCTCCAACTTCCTCCCACATTCCAAAGATGTACAATTCAAGTTTGGGTTAGTGAGTTGTCAGCATGCTAGAGGCATGATGACACTTGCTCAAATTATGTTGGTCACTGATGCAAAATATATTTTGATGTAATGTAACAAATAAAGATGATCTTTAATATTGTACAGGTTTCTGCCACTATCCGAAAGTAGACCATTCCTATGAAACCTTTCATAAGCCGAAATGGCTTAAAGCAAAGAAGCAATTACCATTAATTTATATGACAAAAATTTTTTAAGCATTCCCAGACCCAAAAAATAACCTACCAAATCATATCAAATAGCACAAAAACCAATTTGTAGAGAAAAAAAATCGGAACGTACACACATGCCCACACACCTGGCCGTGCAAGGCTTCACAGTCATGGTCGTCTTTTTCAGGGTAAACTAAAGTTTAAAGCGGCACATTTTTTCATAAAAGCGAAAAACCTCTTTGGATTTCTTTCGGTTAGCGAAAACAGGTACTAATGTAGATCTTTTGTAAAAGCAAAGTGGCGTAAAGCTAACTTTCATAAAGCGGGGACACCTGTAATCTCAGCATGGGATGTAATAGGCTTATAAACATTAGATCAATGTTCCTGGACAGTTTAAGGGCTGAAGAGTAACTGAAATTTTAACCCCTATCAATCATCATAAATATTAATCAACGTAAATAACTACTGAGAGGCAAAATTACCAGGTTATGCTGGGATGCACCCATTGTTTACCGGCCTGCTACCAATTCACCTCCAATGAAAATAGTGACATGTTGATTTTCACCTAATGGTAATGGAGTCGGTAAACTGCAGTCAAAGTTAATTTTATTTGAACTTCACAGCCTTGCTTTAAAGCCTCCCTCATCCCCCCCCCCCCCCCCCCCCCGGGCGCGGATGCTCCAAGAAACACGTACTCACAAACCCCCGCAGGCTTTTCTCTCTTTGTTGCGGACCTAGCCTTTGTGCCTGCACGCTGGCTAATTGTGAGCCGGTTCGAGTGTGCTAGGAAGTGGGTCGCCACAACATGTTGATTTTCACCTAATGGTAATAATGAATCTTCAAATATCCTTACAAGAATCTGTTAGAATACATCTTGTAATACATAGTGTATTAGATTAGAGGCATTTAACTCAACAATTAAATCATATTGAAGATCTAACTCTTTTCAAATTCTGTAATAATAATATCCAGTTATATTACAGTTGAAATAAAATTTCATTCAAAATCTATTAGGACTGAAAAAAGAATCTAGTGCTTTCCCAGAGTATTTGACAAATAAACTCTTCTCGGGCTTACAGCTGGGTACAGGTGTCAATTATAATCGAAGCTTTGATGACAAACTCTGCCATTTTCCTTCAAGAGGATGACAGAGTTGTCATCGAAACATTAGTTATCATTGATAGATAGATAGATACTTTATTCATCCCCATGGGGAAATTCAACTTTTTTCCAATGTCCCATACACTTGTTGTAGCAAAACTAATTACATACAATACTTAACTCAGTAAAAAAATATGATATGCATCTAAATCACTATCTCAAAAAGCATTAATAATAGCTTTTAAAAAGTTCTTAAGTCCTGGCGGTAGAATTGTAAAGCCTAATGGCATTGGGGAGTATTGACCTCTTCATCCTGTCTGAGGAGCATTGCATCGATAGTAACTTGTCGCTGAAACTGCTTCTCTGTCTCTGGATGGTGCTATGTAGAGGATGTTCAGAGTTTTCCATAATTGACCGTAGCCTACTCAGCGCCCTTCGCTCAGCTACCGATGTTAAACCCTCCAGTACTTTGCCCACGACAGAGCCCGCCTTCCTTACCAGCTTATTAAGACGTGAGGCGTCCCTCTTCTTAATACTTCCTCCCCAACACGCCACCACAAAGAAGAGGGCGCTCTCCACAACTGACCTATAGAACATCTTCAGCATCTCACTACAGACATTGAATGACGCCAACCTTCTTAGGAAGTACAGTCGACTCTGTGCCTTCCTGCACAAGGCATCTGTGTTGGCAGTCCAGTCTAGCTTCTCGTCTAACTGTACTCCCAGATACTTGTAGGTCTTAACCTGCTCCACACATTCTCCATTAATGATCACTGGCTCCATATGAGGCCTAGATCTCCTAAAGTCCACCACCATCTCCTTGGTCTTGGTGATATTGAGACGCAGGTAGTTTGAGTTGCACCATATCACAAAGTCCTGTATCATTTTCCTATACTCCTCCTCCTGTCCATTCCTGACACACCCCACTATGGCCGTGTCATCAGCGAACTTCTGCACATGGCAGGACTCCGAGTTATATTGGAAGTCTGATGTGTACAGGGTGAACAGGACCGGAGAGAGTACGGTTCCCTGCGGCGCCCCTGTGCTGCTGACCACCGTGTCAGACCTACAGTCTCCCAACCGCACATACTGAGGTCTATCTGTCAAGTAGTCCACTATCCAATCCACCATGTGAGAGTCTACTCCCATCTCCGTTAGTTTGTGCCTTAAGATCTTGGGCTGGATGGTGTTAAAGGCACTAGAGAAGTCAAGGAATGTAATCCTCACAGCACAACTGACCCCCTCTAGGTGAGAGAGTGATTTGTGCAGCAAATACGTGATAGCATCCTCCACTCCCATCTTCTCCTTATACGCAAACTGAAGAGGATCCTGGGCGTGCCTGGTTTGTGGCCTCAGATTCTGTATTATCAGCCGCTCCATGGTCTTCATAACGTGCGACGTCAAGGCAACAGGTCTGAAGTCATTCAACTCCTTTGATACCCTGTACCCAGGGTATAAACAAGAGTTTATTCTTACATTTTTGGCCCTATACAATTTTGATAACTGTTTGCACAGTCATTATTAGAAAACTCAGAATGAAACCAACTTGTCTATTGGCCTTCCAACTTTAAATAAATACTGAATTTAATTAAAGGCTGGGAAAAAGCATGGAAAAAGGAAGGTGCCTTTGAACTGCAAGTTCATCTTAACACTAATTAATGCCCTTATAATGGCAGGAGATAAAGATTATTTCACATATGAACGAATGTGACTAATGTTTGATTGAAACTATCAATTGAACTTGCTCCTCCATTGACCTTCAGCTTGCTGTGAAGGGATTCATGGGATGGGGTTGGTCCAATGACTTAAGGGATTATTGAGGGCTGGCCATAAGGTTGAGGGAATTTGGGGGGGGGGGGGGGGGCGGTGTTCAACATCTTTTGAATTATCCAGTTCTCTGGCACTCTACTTGTTTGGTCCATTAACCTACATTGTTTCAAACAAATTCAATGAATATCAAATTGTCTTTTAATTAGAAGTTTCCAGTTTATATTACGCATTTTAACAATTTCTTGTCATAGTCACTGCTCACAGTATTGCATCCAGATATTCTTATTTCTTGCTCCTTTCGTCCCATTGCCATTTACCTTTGCCTTGCCCACTCATTACTTAATCAGTCCAACTTCCCACCATCACACTTTTCTCAATTTTTTTCTCAACAATTCTGTCCCTTCCCTGTCTTCAAACTTGCTGAAAATAAATAACATTTTAACTATCTTCCCTCCAGTTCTGAAAATGGGCCAAGAATCAGAAATGTCAGCTCAATTTTCAGCCACAATAAGAGCCAAAGAGAGGGTATATAATAGAGCAAAAATTAGTGGGAAGTTAGAGGATTATAGACAATAGGTGCAGAAGTAGACCGTTCAGCCCTTCAAGCTTGCACCGCCATTCTGAGATCATGGCAGATCATCTACTATCAATACCCGGTTCCTGCCTTGACCCCATATCCCTTGATTCCCCTATCCATAAGATACCTATCTAGCTCCTTCTTGAAAGCATCCAGAGAATTGGCCTCCACTGCCTTCCGAGGCAGTGCATTCCAGACCCCCACAACTCTCTGGGAGAAGAAGTTATTCCTTAACTCTGTCCTAAATGACCTACCCCTTATTCTCAAACCATGCCCTCTGGTACTGGACTCTCCCAGCATCTGGAACATATTTCCTGCCTCTATCTTGTCCAATCCCTTAATAATCTTATATGTTGCAATCAGATCCCCTCTCAATCTCCTTAATTCCAGCATGTACAAGCCCAGTCTCTCTAACCTCTCTGCGTAAGACAGTCCAGACATCCCAGGAATTAACCTCGTGAATCTACGCTGCACTTCCTCTACAGCCAGGATGTCCTTCCTTAACCCTGGAGACCAAAACTGTACACAATACTCCAGGTGTGGTCTCACCAGGGCCCTGTACAAATGCAAAAGAATTTCCTTGCTCTTGTACTCAATTCCCTTTGTAATAAAGGCTAACATTCCATTAGCCTTCTTCACTGCCTGCTGCACTTGCTCATTCACCTTCAGTGACTGATGAACAAGGACTCCTAGATCTCTTTGTATTTCTCCCTTACCTAACTCTACACAGTTCAGATAATAATCTGCCTTCCTGTTCTTACTCCCGAAGTGGATAACCTCACACTTATTCACATTGAACATCATCTGCCAAGTATCTGCCCACTCACTCAGCCTATCCAAGTCACCCTGAATTCTCATAACATCCTCATCACATGTCACACTGCCACCCAGCTTAGTATCATCAGCAAACTTGCTGATGTTATTCTCAATGCCTTCATCTAAATCGTTGATGTAAATCGTAAACAGCTGTGGTCCCAATCCCGAGCTCTGTGGCACCCCACTAGTCACCACCTGCCATTCCGAGAAACACCCATTCACCATTACCCTTTGCTTTCAATCTGCCAACCAGTTTTCTATCCACGTCAATATCTTCCCCCCAATGCCATGAGCTCTGATTTTACCCACCTATCTCCTATGTGGGACCTTATCAAATGCCTTCTGAAAATCGAGGTATACTACATCCACCGGATCTCCTCTGTCTAACTTCCTGGTCACATCCTCCAGAAACTCCAATAGATTAGTCAAGCATGATTTGCCCTTGGTAAATCAATGCTGGCTCGGCCCAATCCTATCACTGCTATCTAGATATGCCACTATTTCATCTTTAATAATGGACTCTAGCATCTTCCCCACTACTGATGTTAGGTTGACAGGATGATAGTTCTCTGTTTTCTCCCTCCCTCCTTTCTTAAAGAGTGGGATAACATTAGCCATTCTCCAATCCTCAGGAACTGATCCTGAACCTAAGGAATATTGGAAAATGATTACCAATGCATCCACAATTTCCAGAGCCACCTCCTTTAGTACCCTAGGATGCAGACCATCTGGACCTGGGGATTTGTCAGCCTTCAGTCCCATTAGTCTACTCATCACCGTTTCTTTCCTAATGTCAATATGTTTCATTTCCTCTGTTACCCTATGTCCTTGGCCCATCCATACATCTGGGAGATTGCTTGTGTCTTCCCTAGTGAAGACAGATCTAAAGTACTTATTAAATTCTTCTGCCATTTCTCTGTTTCCCATAACAATTTCACCCAATTCATTCTTCAAGGGCCCAACATTGTTCTTAACTATCTTCTTTCTCCTCACATACCTAAAAAAGCTTTTTCTATCCTCCTTTATATTCCTGGCTAGCTTGCGTTCGTACCTCATTTTTTCTCCCCGTATTGCCTTTTTAGTTAAGTTCTGTTGTTCCTTAAAAATTTCCCAATCATCTGTCCTCCCACTCACCTTAGCTCTGTCATATTTCCTTTTTTTTTTAATGCTATGCAATCTCTGACTTCCTTTGTCAACCACTGTGGCCCCTTTCCCCCCTTCGAATCCTTCCTTCTCCAGGGGATGAACTGATTTTGCACCTTGTGCATTATTCCCAAGAATACCTGCCATTGCTGTTCCACTGACTTTTCTGCTAGGATATCCGTCCAGTTAACTTTGGCCAGCTCCTCCCTCAAGGCTCCATAGTCTCCTTTGTTCAACTGCAACACTGACACCTCCGATCTGCCCTTATCCTTCTCAAATTGCAGATAAAAACTTATCATATTATGGTCACTACCTCCTAATGGCTCCTTTACTTCAAGATCGCTTATCAAATCCTGCTCATCACACAACACTAAATCCAGAATAGCCTTGTCCCTGGTCGGCTCTCGTACAAGCTGTTCCAAGAATGCATCCCGTAGGCACTCTACAAACTCCCTATCCTGGGGTCCAGCACCAACCTGATCCTCCCATTTCACCTGCATGTTGAAATCCCCCATAACTACTGCGACATTACCTTTGCCACATGCCAATGTTAACTCCCTATTCAACTTGCACCCAATATCCATGCTACTGTTTGGGATTCAGAAACTTTTAAAAACCAACAGAAGGCAACTAAAAAAGTCATTAAGGTAAAAATGCAATATGTAGGTAAGTTAGCCAATAATATTAAAGAGAAAACCAGAAGTTTCTTCAGATACATAAAGGGTAAAAGAGAGGTGAGAGCAGATATTGACCACTGGAAAATGATGCTGGAGAGGTAATAATGGGGGTCAAGGATAAAAATGAGCCCAAATTAGTACATTTCAGAATCTAAAGCAATTCAGAATCTAAATTATAAGCATAGCAAATCATATTTATTTTGCATAAATGGTCAGCTTCTACCCTCGTTCTTTCCAATCCTGATAAAGTGTCTTGGTCCATAACGTCATCTATTCACTTCCCTCCATAGATACTGCCTAACCTGCTGAGATTCTCCAGCATTTTGTCTGCGTTATTAGTACAATGCACAAATGTACTTCAGTAAATAGCTTTACTTTCGCCTGTTTTGTTTTCCTATGAAACTCTTAATTCCATTCAACAAACTTTATTTATTCACCCATCTTAAACATGTTCTTGATTTCCGTAAGATTTAGCATCAATACCAGTAATCTCGGATGTTCATCCTTCAATCAAAATTGGTTCTGCCTCATATGTGGCTTACAGGTCCAGTCCACCTTGAAGCAGTGATGTGTGGGAGAACTGTGAGCTAATAAAATGTTCCAATGCCTCTTAGTCTTTACAGCCAAAATCCAAAACTGCAGAAGGGAACTGAGGTGAGAACATTATTTATCCAAACTTCAAATCAGCAATCAATCATGTAATCTCAGATATTCATACATTCTTTTACAAAAGTATGTTCACTCCATGGTACCACAAGTCTAACACATTGCACTTTGGGGTACTGAATAGTCTCTCCTAATAGAAGCAAGTTACATAAAAAGAACAGATACTTCAATGAAAATAAACAGGATATCTTCAAGGTACATTCTTCTCCTTTTCCCCTTGATACCAATTTGTCTGCTTTTACAGGCTGTACGAAGAAGGCTGCTGTGGAGGAAAACATTGAATCTCTGCATGAAAGCCCCTTGGGTACAACCAATGTGACTCTACTGCTCATTTTCTCCAAGAAATAATTAAATACATTGCTTTAAGTTACTCTGATTCTATTAACATTCCAGAAGAATCTTAGCTGATAACAAGCTTTCTAGCTGGCAAAATAAGCCAAGAACTATAGCAAAGTATGTGGTTAGGAATGTCAATTTACTAAACATAACTTTGTTAAATATTGAAATTTTTATTGGGTCTCACACTGAACCACTCCCTGACCTTCAAAATACTTCCAAATTGGTGATTACCTCACAGTTTGTTTGTTGTACAAATACTGCAGATCAACAACTTTGCTACCTGCCATCTGAAATAACTGCAGAGTGTCAATTCTAGCTTAAAATAAGGCTAGGCAGCAACTTAATGTTCACTCAGTTTATAATACTCCAAAAGCAGATTTTAAAACAATTTTAACCAAAAGAAGCAGTCTCAAACTAGGATTTTGTATATTAATCTAATACCCAAATCCAATCATTTTAAATAGACTTGCCATGTGCAAGTACTTAACATTCTACAGTCCTAAATCTACAATCAACTCAAAATGGATTAGACTAGATTTCATAATACAGTTAAGAGATCATTTTTAGATACACTTTGTTTCAGTTTCAGTAACATGGTGAAAAGTGGAAGATTGATAACAGAATACTGGAGTTCAGTAAAATGCGATGGAGGGTTCCGACAGTAACCCAAAACTGGAAAGAGTGCATGGCAGAAAAATGGAGCCATGCAAGTCTAATTTCCAATACCATGTTCCCATAGCCCCCTTTACCATAGATGACACCAGGACCAGTTCCAAACCGCTAATGCTGTTTTATGAAATAAACTGCATGGCAGTGGGCTAAGCAAAACTGAGGATAATCAAATTTTACTTTCCAACCAAATGTAAATACAGTCAATGACATGCATTTTGTCTAAGAATAATAAGACTAGCAATACTCATAACAGGCAATACATTGGCTTGCAAATTCTGACAGGTGCATATGGTCAATTAAACATGCAGGATCAAAGCACAGTTCTTTGACTGGAAGCTAAATCAAAGCTGGTGATGAATCAGCATATAGGAGCAATATTTAAAATCTGGTTGAATGGTGCTGCAACAATTTCTCACTCACCATCTTCTACAATTTCAACATAACATCCCAACTCCTGTACTCAATATTTTGATTTATGAAGGACAATCTGCCAAAAGCTTTCTTTATGACCCTATCTACCTGTGATGCCACTTTGAAGGAATTATGGATCTGTATTCCCAGATCACTCTACCACAGTGGTCTGTGACCTACCACTCATCATGCAAGACCTACCCTGGTTGGTCCTCGCAAAGTGCAACACTCACACTCGTCTGCATTACATTCCATCTGTCACTTTCAGCCCATTTTCCTAGCTGGTCCAGATCCCACTGCAGACTTTCATAATCTTCCTAGCTGTCCACTACACCCCCAATCTTGGTGTCATCAGAAATTTGCTGATCCAGTTTACCATATTATCATCTAGAGTGTTAGTATAGATGACAAACAATAACAGACCCAGCACTGATCCCTGTGACACAACACTAGTCACAGGCCTCCAGTTATAGAGGCAACAGTCTACTACCACTCTCGGGTTTCTCCCACTAAGCCAATGTCTAATCCAATTTACTACCTCATCTTGAATACTAACAGACTTCCTGATTAACCTCCCAAAGGCCTTGTAAAGTACATGTGGACAATATCCACTGCCTTCCCTTTATCAACCTTCCTGGTACCTTCCTCAAAAAACTCTATAAGATTGATTAGACACAACCTACCATGCACAAAGCTATATTGACTCTCCCAAATCAGTCTCTGTCTATCCAAATACGATACTTAAATACCGATCCCTTAGAATACCTTCCAATAACTTTCCTACTACTAATATTAGGCTCTCCGGCCTATAATTCCTGGTTTCAACTCAGAATCTTGCTTAAACAATAGGACAATATTAGCTATCCACCAATCCTCCAGCAACTCACCTAAAGATGTTTGAAATATCTCTGCTAGGGCCCTGAAATTTCTTCACTAGACTCCCACATGGTCTAGGGGAACACCTTGTCAGTCCCTGGGGATTTATACACTCTAATTTGCCTCAAGATAGCAAGCATCTCCTTCTCAGTAATATGCATACGATCCTCGACCTCACAGCTGCTTTACCTCACTTCTATAGACAGTATCCATTTCCCGTGAAAATATATGCAAAAAATCCATTTAAGATCTCCCCCACCTCTTTTGGCTCCACACATCAATTGCCACTCTGATCTTCCAGAGGACCAATTTTGTCCCTTGCTATCTTTTTCCTCTTAATATATCAGTTAAAGCCCTTAGCTTCACATTTTCTGGTAAAGTAACCTCGTGACTTCTTTCAGCCCTCCTGATTTCCTTCTTAAATGTTCTTTTGCATTTCTTACACACCTCATTTGTTCCTGCCTACGTATACCTCCTGGGCACCTCTTCTTTTTCTTAATCAGGGTCTCAATATCTTTTGAAATCCCGAGGTTCCCTGAACCCACTATCCATGCCTTTTATTGTGACAGGAACATACAAACATTGTACTCGCAAAATTTCACTTTTGAAGGTCTGCTCCTTACCAAGTACACCTGTGCCACAAAACAGCATGTCTCAATCTGCATTTGCCAGATCCTTTCTGACACCATCAAAATTGGCATTTTTCCAATTTAGATTCTCAACCCAAGGACCAGACCTATCCTTTTCCATAATTACCTTGAAACTAATGGCATTATGATCACTATATGCAAAGTGTTTCCCTACAGACACTTCTATCATCTGATCTGTCTTATTCCCTAATAGGAGATCTAGTATCGCATTCTCTCTAGTTGGGGCCTGAACACATTTGATAAACACTTTCCCATCCAGCGATTTTACAGGATGGAAGTTCCTGCCTATAAAAAGTTAAAATCACTTACTATTACCACTTGACGTTTCTTCCAACAGATTGCGCTCTCTCTACAAATTTGCTCCTCTAAATCCAATGGACTGTTAGGGGGTCTATAATATAAGCCCATTAACCTGGTCATACCTTTCTTATTCCCCATTTCTTCCCATAAAGCCTCACTAGACAAGCTCTCCAATCTATCCTGCCTGAACTGTCATGACATTTTCCCTAACTATAGATAACACCCCTCTCCCTTTAATCCCTCCCACTTTATCACAGCTAAAACAACGTAACCCCGGAAAATTGAGCTGACAGTGCTACCCCTCCCATAAGCAGGTCTCACTAATGGCTACAATGTCATAAATCCACTTGTTGACCCATGCTCTTAACTCATCCGTCTTTCCTACAATACTCCATGAATTGAAATATATGCAGCTCAGAACATTAGTCCCACCTTGCTCAAACTTTTGATTCCTGACTTTACATGTAGGCTTAACAACACATTTCTCCACCACCCCCACCAGATGCAGCATAGCAAACCTTCCCACTAGAATATTCGTACCCCACCTGTTCAGGTGCAAAACCTTCTGTGCAGGTCCCACCTTCCTAGGAAGAGAGCCCAATGATTCCAAAAACTGATATCCTCCCTTCTGCAACATCTCTTAACAGTGTGCTGAACTGTATGATGTTCCTATTTCTGCACTCACTAGCATGTAGACCTGTCCTTTAACTTCGTACCTAACTCCTGAACTCACTTTGCAGGACCTCATCACCCCTCCTACCCATGTCATTGGTACTGACATGGGACCACGACCTCTGGCTGCTCACTTCATTAGGAGATTAAGGAGAGTTAGTGTGTCACTAAAGACTCTAAGAATTTTCTACAGATATACGATGAAGAGAATTCTGATTGTGACTCATTGACTGGTGTGGAAGCTCCAATGTGCAAAATGGAAAGAGGCTACATACAATGGGTTGTAGAATCAGCTAGATCCATCATGGGCACAACTCTCCCCAACAACGAGCACGTTTACTACCTTCTTGAGGCCAGCGCCTCAAGAAGGCAGTACCCATTATTAAAGACCCTCACTATTCAAGCATGTGCCCATTTCTCATTACTGCCACTGGAAAGGAAACACAGGAGCCTGAAGACCCACAATCAATGTTTTAAGGACAGCTTCTTTCCCTCTGCCAGATTGCTGAAGTGATCATAAATCCATGTACATAACCTCACTATTCCTCTTTTGCCCCATTTAGTTTCTGCAACTTACAGAAACTTCTATGCTTTACATTGTACTGCTGCCACAAAAGAACAAATTTCATGACATTTGCCAACCTGATTCTGATACTCCATTTACTGCAAGTGTATGTTTAATACTTGTGAATCCTAATAACTGCCATCTCAAAGATGGCAATTTAAATAAAGTAATTTCTTTAACATTTTGCTTCTGTCTCTGTACTCTTTTATATCTTTTATTGTTCTCTCAGTAGTTGATTCTACATCAATTTATACATGGTAATTGACCTTTCCAGAACAGATTTTTATGATCTGATTCACTGATGACACATGCCTTTGCTTGCCCTTTTCACTGAGGTCCCAGATTCCTGTGAAGGATGCTGTTCTGTTTTCTCTAATCATCACAAATCTCAGACTCAAAGCTTACAGAAAATCTGTAGGCAAGCTTAAGTACATTGAACAATAAGTGCCATTACTTCAATGCTAACTGCAAAATAACAAGCACTATTCTTAAACACTGTCTATCCTCAATAACAAATTATTTTAAAAACACATTGGAGAATGCTTCCTTTCCAGAACATCAGAGATGTCCTCCCTCAAAGAGAGGGGTTCCCCTCCTCCACCATTGATACTGCCCTCAAAAACATCTCTTCCATTTCTCAGATAATCCATCTTAACCCCATTATTCCATGTCCTTCACAGGGTTAGAATTTCTCTTGACCTCACCTGCCACTCATGAACCTACTCATCCAGCACATTACTCTCTGCAACTTCCACCATCTTCAACGGGATTCCTCATCCCGCACCCCCCCCCCCACCACACACTCCACTTTCTGCACAGATCACTCCTTCCATGATTCCCTTGCCCTTTTGTCCCTCCTCACTAATCTCTCTCTTGGCACATCCTTGCAAACAGAAGTACTACACCTACCCATTCACTTCCTCCCTCACCTCCATTCAGTGCCTCAAACAGTCCTTCCAGTTGAGACAACATTTCACCTGTCTATGGGGGTCATCTACCGTATCCAGAAGGCCCAATATGGCTTCTCTAGCCCAACACAAATTTGGGGACCACTTTGTCATACATCTTCACTCCATCTGCAACGAACAGAATTTTCCACTGGCCAATTCCAATTCCCATACCCATCCCAACATGTCGGTCCATGGCTGCCTCTACTGCCATGATGAGGCCACTCTCAGATTGGAGGTGCAACACTTCATATTCCTTCTGGGTAACATCAGCTTGATGGCATGAGCATTGATTTCTAACTTCCGGTAATTTTTACCCTTTCTCCCATGGTCCACTCTCCTCTCCAATTCCTTCTTCTATGGCCCTTTTCCAACTATCACCTACCAGCTTCTTACATCATTCCCTTCCCCATCCACCTAGCTTCACCAATTACCTTGTAAGCTTGTACCCTTTCCCCTCTCCCCCACTATCTTATTCTGGCTTCTTCTCCCTTCCTTCCCAGTCCTGATAAAGGGTCTCAGCCCAAAACATTGACTACTTATTCAATTCCATAGATACTGCCTGACATGCTGAGTTCCTCAAGCATTTTGTATGTATTATTTTATCAAATTAGTAGTCAGTAGCTGCACAAATGCATCAAAATGAATTACCAACACAGGCAGCTAAAAAAGATTCTCTTTATTCCTTAACACGAGAAAATCTGCAGATACTAGAAATGCAAAGCAACACACACAAAATGCTGGAGGAACTCAGCAGACCTGGGAGCATCTATGAAAAAGAGTAAACTGTTGATGTTTCGGGCCAAGGAAAGCACTGGAAAGGAAGGGGTGAAGTCAGAATAAAGGGGGGGGGGAGGGAGGAAGAAGTACAAGGTAACATGTGATAGGTGAAACTGGGAGAGAGGGAGGAGGTGAAGAGGTGGGAAGTTGATTGGTGAAAGAGATAAAGAACTGGAGACGGGGGAATCTGATAGGACAGAATAAAAAGACCACAAAAGAAAGGGAAGGGGAGGAGCACCAGAGGGAGGTAATGGGCCAGAGGTAAGGTGAGAGAGAAAAACAGGAATGGGTAATGGTGAAGGGCAGGATGGGGAGAAGTTACCAAAATTTTGAGAAATCAATGTTCATGCCATCAGGTTGGAGGCTACCCAGATGTAGCACCAAAAACAGGGATGTCCCAGTGGCCAGCCATTTCAATTCTACTTCCCATTCCAACATGTTAGCTCAAGGCCTCCTCTACTGCCACGATGAGGCCAAACTCAGGTTAGCGGAGCAAGACCTCATGTTCCTGCTTTTTTTGTTAGGCCTTGGTTAAATACTGTAGGAGGCCATAAACATGCCATGGAATAGTGACATTCAGTATTTTATGTCCACTTAATAGAGCAGACAACAGCTCAAAATCTGGTTTGGAAAATACCACTTCAAACAGTGGTATTTTAGCGGTATGCTTGGTCACCTCGGACTATGTGCTGAAGTTACTGGAACGGGACATATATTCATAGCATAATGTTTCCAATACTTTAGTGTTCTGCTGAGGTCCAAAACCTTGTGATGTCTTTATTCATTATCATAATTATCTTCACTATCTTCCTGAAAATAGATAAAAGCTGGTTGGGAAAATTACCACACAGCCACATAAATTTGGTGAACAATGGATTCTCTATTTTTTTTTATTTTTATTTTTATTTTTTTTTAACAGATTTCAACAAATCAAGAGTTGATTTTATCCAAGGAATTGTCTTGGTATAGCCGTACAACAGACCTAAAGCTACTTCAGACTGAAAGTACAAGTACTGTCAATAATCACATTGCTTCAACTGATATCATAACTGATATAACATACCAACTGACATTTATGTCTCTCTCTGCAGCTCTAAAAAAATCAGCTTCCATGACTGAATCATCAGCACTGAATAATTCAAAGATTCCTATGTAAAAAAAAATATTGCTCATCAATGCATTCATAAATTTAGCAGAAACATTCAATTACTCACTTAATCTGGAAAGACACTAGACATTCACTAGGTGCTGATAAATAACCTTGACTGAACGTCAACATTTTTCCATTTTTCTTTACAAAAGTAACCACACTCAAATATCTGGTGACTGTACATAAAACACTATCATACATAATTTCACTTTCTGAAGGAAAACTCTTCCTGCCATTAACCATCTCCATCCCATCAATACTACATTCTGTGGGAATTAAGAAACAACTGTGGTTAATGAAAATATCAGGATGTGTAAAAACATCCCTGTCAAAGGCTCCATAATTTTACTTAACTTATAGTAAAGAATAAATTAAAAAGCCAAGCTTTCAGATGGTGATTTTTTTTACCAAAAAAAAACTGTTATATAATAATTCCTAGTAATTAAATTCCCTGGTTAAGATTTTTACTGCTATGCTGTAGATATTCATTTTAGCAGTTCTGTAAGACCAGTCTGTTCGGCTTTCAGTCTGTTTAAGTATGAGCTAAGATGAGGGGCTTTGTTGTTTAGCTTAGGAATGTTGTGTCAGCCAATCAGGATGGTGGGATTGGGAGAAGATTCTAGAGAAAGCTGGGCGGAGAGGTTTTTGTGATGGGACACTGGTGTGGGTTAAGGTCTTTTTGGCAGGAACTGGGAGAAGACAGGAGGAAAGATAGCTGAGGATGTTGTCCATGTTGCACAAGGTGCTTTGTAGATCAATGGCTTCAAGGAGGAAGGAGCAATACTCCGCTAGGAGAGCCCGTTTGTTCGAGATGGATTTCAAGCGACATTCAAAACGTGGCGTGTGCTTTCACGCAGACTGCGGGTCCAGCATGCGAGTTAAAGACAGCTTCAAGAAGAGCTCCAACTTATGTGTACATTTGACTGTTTAATTATGATGGGCCTTTTTGTTTTTCTTTCTTTAATAACTGTTTAGTTAACATTCATAAATATACTTTTTATATAATTTTATGCAGTGTATGGTCTGTTATTTCTTGCTGCTGGGCAACTGGATGGGAGCAGTAAGTTACAGTTTTCACACATATTGGGGTTCAGGTGAACGAGACGTCCCAACCTCGTGAATTTGGCAGGACTCAAGTCATATCTACTTTAGACATATGGAGTCTGAGAAAGGTGGTTTTCTCATCACTGGGTCCGGTGGCTATTAGCAAGGGGCTAACAACCCACACCTCTAGAGATGCCTGGTAAAAAAGGGGGTTATCATCCTGGATTGAATTCATTGAATACTGTGTGATTGTTCTAAGAATTAATGAAGTGGTTTGTGTGTTTAAGCCTGGGAAAGTGATTAAGATACGTGATATACTCACCACAGGGGTTAAGCATTGGTGTGTTTCACAAAGAATACCTATAACTATTGCTTGTGTTCTGAGTGGTGTGGATATACGCAGCCCAGATGAATTGTTGATCAGAGATTTAAGTACCGTTATCATATTAGGGAGAGTTGCGATCATGGAACAGCCATTCAACCTAACGATGGCCAAAGATGTGGTTTTAGTTTAGACTAATGATGACACGATGAGATTGGATCTGACCTGGGAGAGGTAGGGCCATGGAAGATGCTCTTGTAGCTGATCTTGGGATGAAGTTTAGGCACACATTCAGGAGGAAGGAGAAAAGTTGCCTACATTTTCAGGTTAGAGAAGCTGCTGCACTGTTTGTTCCACAAAGGTGGCATTCAACTGAGAGAGACTGCAGAGGATGGAGCAAGTTGTGAAGGGAATGTTGTCACATGATGTGATTGCTCTACATATTCGAATGACCCACAAAATGTGCCCTCCTCCATCTTTTACCAAGTTAATCAGAGAAGCTGGAGAGAAGGAGTAAAAGACCTCTGTCAACAGGGCAAAGTCCTCAGTAGTAGCCTCTGTTGCTAAAGCGACCCCTGATGCCACACAACCAGGGGTTTGGCAGGATGTCATGAAAGATCTGAGGGGTGAAGTATTTCAGATGATATTAGATGCTGCTGCCACCAAGCATGACATAGGAAACTGGACCCACAGGTGGGATGTACCAAGGCAAGGGCAAGTACTAAGTGGGGTCCCTTGACCAAGGAAGTGACCGGTATTTTGTTTATGAAGGTTCTTAGTCATCCAGGTCATTGTACATCAAGCAGTAGTAAATCAAGTCAACTGAACTTGCTGTGTTGTATAGAACATATTTTTCTTCTTCAGTTCTGATCCATGGTGGGTAGTTTTCCGGCTTATAAAGTCTGTGCATTGTTTAAAGGTATAACAATCACATGAAGGTCATTAAGGGTCACAGCGGTAATGAGAGGGTCATTAGTCATATCTTTGCAGCAATGCAGATGTGAATTGTTGTGGAGACACCAGGGTAGAGACGTTGGGACTGCACTGTAAGTCGGTGGTGTCGTACCCACCCTCTCTGTTCAGGGCTGGGAAGAAGCCATCTTTGTCAAACTGGAAAACCCATCCCTTAACAGAGGGGGTGGGGTACGACACTACCTATCAGCTACTCAGTTAAACAACTCACAGAGTTTATAAGTCAGAAAACCACCCACCATGGACTAGAAGGGAAGACGCAATAAGTTTTAAACTCAGCCAGCTTCATCATAGGCACTAGCCTCCCCAGCATAGAGAACACCTTCAAAAGGCAAAGACCCAAAAAGGCGACATCCATCATTTAGGACCCCATCATCCAGGACATGCCCTCTTCTCATTGCTGCATCAAGGAAATGGTACAGGATCCTGAAGACACACAGTTGAATTGTCAGGAACAGCTTCTTCCCCTCTGCCATCAAATTTCAGAATGGTCACTGAATCCATGAACACCACCCTACTATTTTCCCCCCTCCCTTTTTTTCACTACTTTATTTTATTTTTTCCATATACTTATTGTGGTGAACTACATATACCAGAGTGGTTTGCTCCCAACAGACCCCTGCTGACTGCTCCTGTGGCTCCTCCCACAAACCCCTGTATAAAGGCGAATGAGGCCTGAGGCCGGCCCTCATTCTCCAGGATGTTGTGTTGTTCATTCTTCCAGTCAATAAAAGCCGATATCTCACTTCTTACGTCTCAGAGTGAGTTATTGATGGTGCATCACTTATTAAATGTATAGGTTATTTTAATATTCTGCATTGCAATGTACTGCTGCCGCAAAACAACAAATTTCACAACATATGTCACCAATTAATAAACTTGATTCTGATCATTTTTGTTCTCTTTTGCATTGCTTATTTGTAGCATTTTTTATGTAATGCACTGTCTTACTGCAGAAAAACAACCAATTTCATGAGATATGACAATGACAGTAAACCGGACTCTGATTGTGGTCTTCTAGCAAATGGAAGCCTCAGATTGAAGTAGACAGGTTAAAAATGTCTGTTTATACTCCCTGCCAGCTAATCTGCTCAGGATCAAAGGACACAGCCAGAATCACTTGTTAGACCAGATGCTTTCTGCAGGTTCACTCTCAGGAAGATTAGTCTGATGTTCCACAACAGTGACTGTGGGTATAGGTGCATTGGAGACTGCTGGAGCAGGTGGTGACATTCTATTCCCCGTGCTTAAGACATGCAAGCTCATCAGGAAGGGCTGCATAAGTTACTGGCAATGCTGTCCAACTTCATTTTATGACACGTAAGCCCTGTCACAACTAGCAGCTGGTCTGGGACTCTATTTATAACTGGTTTTACCTTTTTGCATCCCCAATAGCTATAGAAAGACTGTATCTCAATTTCTTGTATAGGTAAGGGTTACCTGACAAACACCACCCTGCTAGACTTGATTAAGAACTGGATCTGGGAGTTCATCTATGGTTTCTGAGAAACACATTTGGTAAACCTTACAAAGCATCACTTAAACTCCAAAACATGGTCACCAAAACTTATGCAGCTGGTTCAACAACATAATCAAGTAGATGCAAACATTTCAGTGTTGAAAATTATGATCAATAAAATTTACTACCGTCTTGCAGAAAGTCTACAAGAAACTACAGAATTCTGGACACAACACAGCACATCACAGAAACCAGCCTCCCTTTCATGGACTCTGTCTATATTTTTCACTGCTTCAGTAAAGCAGCCAGCATAATCAAAGACACCAACCAACTCGGACATTTTCTTGTTTTTCCTCTTCCAGAGGATACAAAAACCTCAAGGACAGCTTCTACCCTGCTGTTACAAGACTATTAAATGGCTCCCAAGTATGACAGGATAGACTCTTGACCTCATTATGATTTTGCACCTCATTGTTTATCCTCAGAGCACTTTCTTTATAGCTATTAGAGTTTATTTTGCATTGTTATTGTTCTACCGTCTCCTCAATGCAGTATAATGATATGATCTGTATGAACAGTATACAAAACAAACTTTTCACTGTATCACAGTACATGTGACAATAATAAAACAATTCCAGTCAAATAACTAGAGAACATCAATACATTTGAATGCCTCAATGAAAATAACTTATTACTGAGAGTAAGACAGCGCATTATCCGGAGACGAGAGTGCCAATAAGTTTATATGCATGCAAAGGACAACCGAGCGAGAAATGGGCAAATGAAGGAAGCAGGGGTTTTGGGATTATTGCTGAGCCAGTGACTGGCGAGAGCAATGGATGAAACCGTTTAACGATTACAGTAGTGGAGTTAGGTCTTTTGCTAAGTGGTTGGACTTTTGCTGCACACCTCCCATCGCTCCCTTTACCACCCTATCCTAAGACGACTGCCTGCTGACTTGTCCAATAGCAGCTTATTTTTTAAAAAACACAATTTATTAAAAAACTAGCTAGAATATACTCATGTTCCCATGGTAAGACGTATCATTCCACATAAGATTAAAAGTACTTTCTTAGCACTTCAGTTTTTCCTTTCCATATGTTCTAAGACCAATAGTACAAAAGATTTCTTTTTAAAAAAACATGGATTCTAGTCTCTCAGCAAACAGCAGAGAGTTGGTCTTTGACTGTCCTTTCCCATGGAACCTCTTGAGGCAACTGTAATAATCTTTGGTCTATCCTTCACCATGTAGAACTGGATCTGACAATGTTTTGGTCTGCATACTTCGGACACAGACAACTCCTTGCAATTTATAACCACTAGAATCAAATGCCATGTATAAATTTGCAGATGCCACTACAGTTGTTTTGGAAAATATCAGAAGGCGATGAGAAAGTGTACAAGAGTGAGATAATTCAGCAGTGTTGCAACAACCTTCTCCCAATCAACATCAGCAAGACAAAGGAATTGATTGTTGGTTTCAGAAAGGGGAAGTCAGAATACATATTAGTTCTCAGTAAGGTGGAAAGGGCAAGAGGCTTCAAATTCCTGGGGAACAAGCATCTCAGAAGACCTATCCTGAACCTAACATATTAACGCAATCATGAAGACGACACACCAGTGCCTCCACTTCATTAGGAGTTTGAGGAGATTTAGTATGTACAAATCTTATTGATAATTTGATATGTGCAAATCATATCTCTTATAAATTTCTATAAATGTACAGAAGGGTGCGTCATATATTTGTAAATGCATAGTACCTGCATCACAGACAATGCTGTAGAATCACAAGCAGTTGTAAAGGGTTATAGACTCAGCCAGTTCCATTACATGCACAACTCTATCTACCATCAACATCTCCAAAAGGCGAGGCCTCGAGAATGAAATATCCATCATTAAAGAGCCTTACCATCCGGGTCATGCCTCTTTTTGTTACAGGCTTTGGGGAAGATTTATAGGAGCCTGCAGACTCACACTCAATGTTTCAGGAACAGCTTCTTCTCCTCCATCATCAGATTTCTTAACAGTCCCTTGAAATTCTTTTTTCTTGCAGAATTTTGTAATCTATAGTAATTTTTATGTTTTTGCACTGTACCATTGCCACAAAACAACAAATTTCATGTCATACAAGTTGGTGCTAATAAATTTGATTCTGATTTGAGGCAGACAACAAGGTAGGATAAAGGGCGTCTCTTACAAGTTGATAAGCTTCCAACAGTTGGCAATCATCTCAAAGCATGTTCCTGAGCATATCACAAAGAGCTGATGAGTTGAACCTCAACAAAGACAACCATTTCTTTCCAAACCTCCATGGCAAATACACATTCCAGAAGAGACAGATAATGGTCTCAGATTTCTCACAGTCAATTTATGGTTTGGATGCAGTGGACCCTAGACTCCAGTTATGCATGAAAGGTCTAACAGGGAGACTCCTTCTGACAGTCAAGCAAGTCTTGATTCGAATTCAGAGATTTCAGTTATGAGGCATTCTGTCAAATAATTGAAGATAGTCAGCTTGGGAGCTATACAATAACGTTCACATTACTTCACATCAGGCTCAAGAGCATTCCATGCAAAACACTCCTGATTGACCACAAAGATACTTTTCTGCTTATATAATTTGAGGAAGAGACTGCAGCTGAATGGAACATTCTGCACCAACATAATCTGAACCACTCTTCACAACACATGATAAAATTAACCTCATTACATAGTGATGTTAGGTGTTTGCATATCACAAGGCCTGTGAATCTGACACAGCCAAAGAAAGATAATTACTGTGATAAGGACCACAAAGGGCATATTACCTCTCTCAGTTCCTCCAACACACACAAAATACTGCAGGAACTCAGCAACCCAGACAGCATCTACAGGGAAGAGTAAACAATCAATATTTCGGGCTGAGGCCCTCATCAGGACTGTAAAGGAAAGGGAAAAGAAGTCAGAATAAGAAGGTGGGAGGAGGGGAGGAAGTAGTACAACATGGTAGGCGATGGATGAAATCAGGAGATGGGCTGGCTCGTAGAGAGCTGAAAATTTGTCTGGTGAAAGAGATAGATAGAGAGGACAGAAGACCATGGAAGAAAGGGGAGGAGCACCAGAGGGAGGTGATGGGCCTGTAAGAAGAGAAGATGTGAGAGAGAAACAAGCATGGAGAATGGGGTGGGGGGGGGGAGGGAAGAAGGCAATTACTGGAAATTTAAGAAATCGATGTGGGTGCCATCAGCTGGGAGGCTATCCAGATAGAATACGAGGTGTTACTCCTCCAACCTGAGTGTGGCATCATTGCGGCTATAGAGGAGACCATGAACCAACATGTCCAAGTGGGAATGGGAGGTAGATCTGGAATGGCTAGCCACCGGGAAATCCTGCTTTTTGAGGCAGATGAAGCAAAGGTGCTCAACAAAGCAGTCTCCCAATTACATTGGGTCTCACCAATATGCAGGAGGCCGCACCAGGAGCACCAGATACAGTAGTTGATCCTAACAGACTTGCAGGTGAAGTGTCACCTCACCTGGAAGGACTGTTTGGGGCCCTGAATTGTAATGAAGGAGGTGGTATAGGAACAAGTGTGGCACTTCTTCCACTTGCAAGGGTTAAGTGCCAGTTCCTCCACTTCTGTCTGGACTTTTGAATATTGCTTTTTGCCAACACAAGCTACATTCGATTTCTGGATAAAATGGAAGGAGGCTGGGATGGCACAGCAAGAATGGAGAGCATTTTATTGTCAATGACCAAGTACTACTCTGCAATCAAGAGAGTATGTCACCTTGGCAATCAGCTTCTGCTTCACCTTCACGTGAGCTCCTTCAATCCATACTCCCAGCACAAAGTACTTTATTGGTAGGAAGTTAGAATTCAGGCCTAAAGCTGCCATCTGGATGTCAGCTAATCATTTCAGTTAACACCTGCACCACCTGTGCTGATGGTCTTGATGGTGCAACTGAGGGGCCATCCAGCTTGATTCAGGAACAAGGTCTCCAAGATCTGAGACAAGACACCAAGCCATATGTGACTGGCAAAAAGTATTATAGCACTCACCTGGCTTCACCTATCACCTGCTAGCTTGTGCTCCTTCACCTCCCCCCTCCCCCACCTTCTTACTCTGGCTTCTTCCCCCCTTGCTTTTTAATCCCGATGAAGGCCCTTGGTCCGAAACATTCACTGTTTCTTCCTTTCCATATGCTCAACATTTCCTCAGCATTTAATGTGTATTACTCATGACATTTATCCTTTCTAAAATTATTTCCTCCTCTCCCCCCCCCCAGTACTGCTGTCAACATTAGAGATCTTTTAGAGCAGTACAGCATGGATAAAGCTCACCAGCCCAAAAGGCCCATGCTGACAACCTGACCCAATTTCCTGTGTACGGCCCATATCCCTCTAAGACCCATCTCTCCACGTACCTTTCCAAGTGATTCTTAAATGATACCATTAAAACTGCTTCAGCCACTTCCTCTGACAGCTCATTCAGTAAAACGTGAGCAAGTAGAACAGAAGCCAAGCGCTGAGAGCCACATAAACTAAATTGCAGAATAGACTGGACATAAGAAACCTGCTTCGAGTGTCGCTGTATTCCAGTGGTGTTTAACACCGCCCCCCCACCCCGTCAGCCGGTCCACAAGAATATTGTCAATAATAAACCGGTCCGCGGTGCAAAAAAGGGTGGTGACCCTTGGTGTACATACATTATTTCTACTTCTGGGTTGCGGGGTTTTACTTCCGGTCTTTTCTGCCCGGTGTGCATGCGTGTGACTAACCAATTTAGTAGGTTGATCTTGCCTTTCACTAAGGCCGAGGTAGGGGATTATGGGCTTAAAAAGGTTGGTGACCACTGGACTACACCTACTTGGGCATTCAACCAGTGTGCAAGAGACATAAACTATGTAAATATAAAAAAGAAAGAATAATGATAAATAAATAAGCAATAAATATCAAGAACATGAGATGAACAGCCCCTTGATGAACTTATGCCCTTTGGTTTAAGAGCCTGACAGTTGGGATAATAACTATTCCTGAACCTGGAGGTGCGAGTCCGGAGGCTCCTGTATCTTCTTTCTAATGGCAGCAGTGAGAAGACAGCATATCCTGAGATGGTAGAAATCACTGATGATAAATGCTGCTTTCCTGTGACAACATTTCATATAGATCTGCTCAATGGTGGGGTGGGCTTTATCCATGATGGACTGGGCTGCATCCATGCTTTTTGGAGGATTTTCCATTCAAGGGTTTTGGTGTTTCTGTACCAGGCTGCAATGCAGCCAGTCAATATACTCCCTACCACACATCTATAGAAGTTTGACAAACTCCCAAAGAAGTCATGCTGAATCTTTACAAACTCCCAAGGAAGCAGAGGCACTGCTGTGCTTTCTTCATAACTGCTCTTACATGCTGGGCCCAGGACAGGTCCTCTAAAATAATAACACTGAGGAATTTAAAGTTGCTGAGGACTGGCTCAAGGATCTCAGGTTTCCTCCTCCTCAAGTCAATAATCAGCTCCTTGGTCTTTGTGAGCCAGATTTTCAATCTCCCTTTTATACGTTGATCGGTAGTGATGCATTATGTTGCAATGTTTATTTCAATTTGTGCCCTTTGCTTCATCCTGCATTGGTTCTCAGCTTGAACGTCAATAGCATATGAACCTATGTCCATATGGGATGCCAGGTGTGCTCTCGTAATAGACATGGTTGATAATCTAATGGTATTTGACCGTTAAAATTAAAATTTTTCAAAAATACAACTTCTTGGATCCAAAATTTGCGCTCCAAATAGTCAGATTTCTTTTGCAATGGCAACTTTGCAATTCTGCTTTGATCAGCCGATTCCAACAGCTGCTATAACCTCACTGAAGCAATCCAAGATGACACAGAGCTGCGACATCCATTGATTGCAGCTCAGATTTAGTAGTTCTTTGATTTTTTTTTAAGGTTCATAAGGATTGTTGTAGGGACAGAAAGGGGTGTTAGGGTTTAGAGACAGGGATGTGGGGGAATTAGAGGTCCGGCTGAAATCTAAGCATCCGCTCCGCATTCAAATGATCTGGACATGAAACATGCGTGGTTGGATGTCGGGCTGGCCGAAAATTGACAAGGGCTCCCCCGGGTCAGCAAGATGTCCACAGGTTCTGGAGGAATGAGGTCCACTGGACCCGAGTTTGCAGATCAGCAAGACCCGAGTTTGAGGCCCATTGTTGGGGTTTGGTAATTGACAAGGCTTGATGTTCAGTGATCAGTGTGTCCTGGAATCAATGCCATAGATTGTGGTCCAAGGGTTGAATTGGAAGTCCAGAAGTCAAGGCCAGTTGGTCGGAGCATAGTCTGTGAATTTTTGTGGGTCTGCTGGGGAAGGTGAGGCCCCATGTCTGTGGGTCTGACTTTGCTGGAGGCCTGTCCTAGGGTTAAAGGACTGAGTATATGTGTGGGTGGGCAGAATGAATTGTGTTTGTTTTTGTGCTGTTATTTATTTTATTTTATTTAGAGATACAGCACGTTAACAGGCCCTTCTGGCCCAACAAGCCCATTGCTGCCCAATTACACCCATGTGACCAATTAACCTACTAACCCATGTGTCTTTAGAATGTGGGAGGAAACCAGAGCATAGATGAAATAAACATGATCACTGAAAGAACGTATTTTGAGAAAGTCATAGAATAACTACAGCACAGAAACAGGCCCTTTAGCACATTTAGTCAGTGCCAAGTCATTCAAACTGCCTCACCCTATCAACATGTTCCTGGAATATCACCCCCCCCCCCCATACCCTTCCCATTCATGTTCCTATCAAAACTTCTCTTAAATGTTGAAATCAAAATCATATTCACCACTTGCACTGGCAGTTTGTTCCACACTCTCACCACCCTCTGAGTGACGAGATTTCCCCTCATGTTCTGCCTAAATATTTCACCTTTCACCCTTAACCCATGACCTCTAATTGCAGTTTCACCCAACCTTCATGGAAAAAGCCTGCTTGCATTTACCCTATCTATGCCCCTCTTAATTTGTAAACCTTGATCAAATCTCCCCTCAATCTTTGACATTCTAGGGAATAAAGTTCTAACGTATCTTTCCTTATAATTCAGGTCCTCTAGTTCCAGCAATATCTTTGTAAATCAGATTGAAAGAGTACAGAGAAAATTTCCATCTTTCCTGGAGGTAGGTGACCAAAACTGCACACAGTACTCCAAATTAGGCCTCACCACCTCAACATAATATCCCACTCCTGTACTCAAAATTTTGATCTATTGAGGCCAATGTGCCAAAAATGTTCTTTATACCCCTATCTGCCTGTGACACCATTTTCAATGAATTATGGACCTGTATTCCCAGATCCATTTGTCTATTTATGACAGCAGCAGACTCTGTGGTGACACTTACAGGCTATCCCTAGCATACTCTCAGGTGTGTTGGCTGTTAACACAAACGCCATAATTCACTGTATGTTGTTTCGATGTACACGTGATAACTAAATTTGAATCTTGAACAAGGTCAAACCTTTCATTTGCTGACTTCCACACATAACAAGATTAAGCAGATACTGAAGTAATTAGGTTTAGCAGTTTTTGATGTGGTTTGACTTGAATGTTCCACTAGAGATGTTTTCCTCTGACTTTTCTCAGACTAAACTGATTTACATTTTCCATAATTTTAGTACCGAATTACAACAAATGAGCCAGTAACAAGATATATCTTATACAGCAACACATTACAAGACTCTTTCTAAACAATACCTTTCCTACGTAAACCACATCTTACCTCAGTCATGATGTAAACAAAAGCTAGGATTTGCCTTAGCTATCTTTCCAGGTATAAAATTAAAATCTGACCTAAACACAGCAATACAACTTGACCCAAACTGCAGAAATTACAATTTTTCATACCCAAACCAAATCCTTCACATTGAGTGGAGAGGCTACACTACAATTTGCGTTAAAAGGCCTGCTGGCAACATTTCACTTTCAGATATGTATTGAAACATTTAAAATAACAACTTGATTATCAAGACTAAATGCCACAGATTTTATATTGTTAACTAGCAGCAAAACTAAATTGGAGGCTCTCTAGTTCTAAGAAGCACAGTCAACAAAATAATATAGTTTGAGCACAATATATTGCAAACTACTCTATTATTACAAAGGGCAAAAAAAAAATTCCCTGAAGGTTAGATCATATGGGATCCAGAGTGAGCTAGCTAATTGGATGCAAAATTGACTTGGTGACATTACAGCTACTTTTCAGCTTGAAGGCATGTGACCAGTGATGTGTCACAAGGATTGTTTGCTGAGTCCACCATTATTTGCCATTGAATTTAACAAATTTGATGAGAGTTTAGGTGGCATGATTACGAAGTTTGCATGTGACACCAAAGTTGGTGGTATAGTGGATAGTGAAGGCAGCCATCCAAAAATTAGAACAGGATTGAGATCAACTGAAAAAGTGGATCAAGAAATGCCAACTGAATTTAACTCTGACGTGTGGACCTCAGGACCTTCTGGGTCGTAATTTCTGGATTAATGCCTGTGCCACGTGCCAGTGAGGGTAGAAACAGGATGATCCGGCAGATAAATGCGTGGCTGAGAAGCTGGTGCAGGGGGCAGGGCTTCAGGTTCTTGGATAATTGGGATCTCTTCTGGGGGAGGTATGACCTGCTCAAAAGTGATGGGTTGCACCTGAATCCAAAGGGGACCAATATTCTCGCAGGCAACTTTGTTAGAGCTGTTGGGGAGGGTTTGAACTAACTTGGCAGGGGGGTGAGAACTGGAGTAAAGGGACTCAGGATAGGATGGACAGTAAAAAAGTAAAGATAGCATACAGTCAGATTGTAAGGAAGGGTGGGCAGGTGATGGGACTTAATTGCAGTCAACAGGCTGAGTATCAAATCTTTAGAGATGCAGAGTCAGAAAGGACAGCAAATATGGTACTCAAGGTGGAACTAAATGTGCATTGTACAGGCAGTCCTGGGTTATGAACGAATTCCGTTCCCAAGTCCACCTTTAAGTCAGATTTGTAAGTAAGTCGGAACAAATACATCCGGTATTATTTAGCGTCAGTTAGTCAAACGTTTGTCTTAGTATATAGTATATATTTTACCTTTCTATGCATATAAAACACTTAAGAAACGTATGTATTCCAATAATTAAACCACTGCGTTGCTTAGTAATAATTGTAGCTTTCTTCAGGGCAGGGCCTTTCACAGGCTCCATTATTCTCACTTTATCCTTTAAAATTGTTCCGATCGTTGACCAACTGTAGGCTAACACTTTTCCAATGACCGATGGCGTTTCACTTCTTTCCAAACGCTTTATTATTTCCACTATATTTTCATTCAGATTGGGAGCTGAATTCCAAGATTACATGTTATATCGGAGGGACAGGAAGGTAGGCAGAGGAAATGGTGTGGCTCTACTGGTAAAGAATGGCATCAAATCAGTAGAAAGATGTTGAATCGTTGTGGGTTGAGTTAAGAAACTGCAAGGGTAAAAGAACATTGATGGCAATAAAATACAGGCCACCCAACAGTGGCTGGGAGATAGACCACAGATTGCAACACAAAATAGAAAAGGCAAGTCAAAAGGACAATGATATGGTAGTCATGGGAGGTTTCAACATGCAGGTCTATTGGGGAAAATCAGGTTGGTAATGGATCTCAAGAGAGAGTTTGGTGAATGCCTAAGAGACAGCATTTTAGTGAAGTTTGTCAATGACCCTACTCAGGGAGCAGCTATACAGGATTGGATGTTATGTAATGAACTGGAGGTGATTAGGGAGCTTAAGGTAAAAGAACACTTAGGAACCAGTAATCACGATTGTGTTCAACTTGGAATTTGATAGGCAGAAAGTAAAGTCTGATGAAGCAGTATTTCACTGGAGTAAGGGAAATTACGGTGGTATGAGAGAGGAGTTGGCCAAAGTAAATTGGAAGGAGTTGCTGGGAGGGATATTAGCAGAGCAGCAATGGCGTGCATTTCTAGGAAAAATGAGGAAGGTGCAGGACATGTGTATTCCAAAAATTAAGAAATACTCATTTCTGGCTGACAAGGGAAGTCAAAGCTATTGTAAAAGCAAAAGAAAGGGCCATACAACAAAGCAAAAATTAGTGGTGAGATAGAGGATTTGGGAAGCTTTTAAACACCTAGAGAGAGCAACTAAAAGAATCATGAGAAGGGAAAAGATGAAGTATGAAAGCGAGCTAGCAAATAATATCAAAGTAAATAGTAAAACTTTTTGCAAGTATGTTAACAATAAAAGAGAAATGAGAGTGGATATAGGACCGCTAGAAAATGTGGCATTAGAAATGATCTTTCAAAAATCACTGGATTCTGGCATGCTGCCAAAGGACTGGAAAATTGCAAATGTTACTCCACTCTTGAACAAAGGAGGAAGGCAGCAGAAAGGAAATTATAGACCAGTTTGCCTGACCTCAGTGGCTGGGAAGATGTTGGAGTCAATTGTTAAAGGATGAGGTGATGGAATACTTGGTGACACAGGACAAGATAGTACAAAGTCAGCATGGTTTCCTTCAGGGAAAATCATGCCTGATGAACTTTAGAAATTCTTTGAGGAGATTACAAAGAGGACAGATGAAGGAGATGCAGTGGATGTTGTATATTTGGACTTTCAGAAGGCCTTTGATAAGGCACCACACGAGGCTGCTTACCAAGTTAAGAGCCCATGGTATTACAGAAAAATTACTAACATGTTAGAGCATTGGCTGATTGGTAGGAGGTAGCAAGTGAGAATAAAAGGATCCTTTTCTGGTTGGCTGCCAGTAACTAGTGGTGTTCCACAGGGGTCGGTGTTGGGACCACTTCTTTTTATGCTGTATTACATGATTTAGATGGTGGAATAGATTATTTTGTTGCCAAATTTGCAGATGATACAAAGATTGGTGGAGGGGCAGGTAGTGTTGAGGAAACAGGTAGGATGCAGATTCGACAGATTAGGAGAATGGGCAAGAAAATGGCAAATGAAATACAATGTTGCAAAATGCATGGTTATGCACTTTGGTAGTAGAAGAGATGCAGAGGGACTTGGGAGACCTTGTGCAGAACACTCTAAAGGTTAACTTGCAGGTTGAGTTGATGGTGAGGAAGGGAAATGCCATGTTTGCATTCATTCGAAGAGGTCCAGAATACAAGAGCAAGGATGTGATGCTGAGGCTTTATAAGGTACTGGTGAGGCCTCACCTTGAGTATTGTGAATAGTTTTGTGCCCCTCTTCTGAAAAAACATGCACTGGAATTGGAGAGGGTCCAGAGATGGTTCATAAGGATGATTCCAGGAATGAAGGGATTACCGTATGAGGAACGTTTGATGGCTCTAGGTCTGTACTTGCTGGAATTCAGAAGGATTGGAATGAGGAGAAATCTCACTGAAACCTTTTGGACACTGAAAAGCCTAGACAGAGTAGATGTGGAAAAGATGTTTCACATGGTGGGAGAGTCTAGGACAAGAGGGCACAACCTCAGGATAGAGGGGCACCCTTTCAAAACAGAGATGCAGAGAAATTTCTTTTGCCAAAGGGTGGTGAATTTGTTGCCACATGCAGCAGTGGAGGCCAGGTTGTTAGGTGTATTTAAAGCAGAGATTGATAGGTTTTTGATTGGACTTGGCATCAAAGGTTACGGGGAGAAGGCTGGGTACTGGGGTTGAGGAAGAGAAAGAAAAAAAGTATCAGCCATGATTAATTGGCAGAGAAGACTCAATGGGCCAGATGGCCTAATTCTGCTCTTACATCTTATGGTGTGCGGTCACGAGGAAATCTGAAGATGCTGGAAATTCCAACAACACACACAAAATGCTGGTGGAACACAGCAGTCAGTCCTGACGAAGGGTCTCAGCCTGAAACATCGACAGTGCTTCTCCTTATAGATGCTGCCTGGCCTGCTGTGTTCCACCAGCATTTTGTGTGTGTTGTTATGGTGTGCGGTGTTGCATTTTGGCAAGTTAAACCATGGCATGTCTTATACAATGGAAGGACCCTGGAGAGTGTTTCAGAACAGAAAGACCCAAGGATACAGAGATATATAGTAGTTCTCTGAAAGTGGAAACACAGGAAAATTGTGTGAAGGCACTGACACACTTGCCTTCATCATTCAGAACATTGAGTACAAAGTGCAAGAGTTGAAATGTTATGTTACAACTGAATGAGACATTGATAAGAGTGCACTTGGAATATTGTAAGTAGTTTTTTTGCCTAGTTATACAAAGAGCATAATTAAGCTGGAAATGGTGCAGAAAAGATTCACACTGATGTTATTATAACACGAGTGCTTGAGTTACAAGGATAAACTGGATATGCTGGTTAATTTTTCCATGAAGCACAGAAGACTAAGATACATAAAAATCAAGAGGAACATAAATAAGGTCACAGCCTTTTTTCCTGGGTAGGAAAGACTAAAAGTAAAGGGCATAGTGTTAATGTGAGATGGGAAAAATTTAAAGGGGAACTGAAGGACAAGCTTTTCCAGAGAGTGATGAGCATTGGTCCTACCTACCAGAAAAAAAAATGGAAAAGATGGGTACAATCGCAATTCTTGGAAAACATTTAATACAGGTACATAGATAGGAAAGATTTAGAGGGATCTAAGCCAAATGTAGACAAATGGGACTAGTTGAAGGAGGCAATGTAGTCCCCTGCTTTACCCTTGCTCTACACACAAGACTGGTGTATCTAAGCATAGCTTCAATGTCAGCTACAAATTTACCAGTAACATTACTGTTATTGGAAAAAAATCACAATGGTTATGAGGTCTGTACAGGAGTGAGATACATCAGCTTGCCAAATGGTGTCGTAACAACAACCTTCCACTCAACATCAGCACAACCAAAACTGATTGTGGGTTTTAGAAAGAGGAAGTCAGGCAAACTCACACCATTGAAGGGTCTGCAGTGGAAAGGGTAAACAGCTTGAAATCCCTGAATGTCAACATCTTTCCAGGGCCCAGCACATAGCTAAAACCATAAAGACAGGGTACCATCTCTCTACTTTCTTATACGTTTAATGAGATTTGGCATGTCACCTAATTCTCTTACAAACATCTACAGATGTACAGTAGAAAGAATTCTGAGTGGTTCAATCACAGACTGGAATGGAAACTCCAATACACAGGAATAAAAGAGGCTTCACCAGTTCCATCATGGGTACAGCTCCCACCACGATCGTGGACATCTATAAGAGTTGATATCTCAGGAAGGCGGCATCCCTGCCATTTGAGTCATGCCCTCCCGGTCATGGCTGCCAACAGGAAGCCTGAAAATTCACACCTCAAGTTCCAACAATGACCTGTTTCCCAGTGCCCTCAGGTTCTTGAGCAAACCTGTAAAATCGTAATTCTAACTCATGTTGGCTACAAATAGCTTTCTAATTTATGTTTCACATGTTTGTAATGTAAAGTGCTGCTATATAAAAAGTTAATTTTCATGGCACTTGTACCCTGGGTGTGTATGCCCATAACAATAAGCCTAAAGTTGGTTGCTGTGAACAACCTGGGCCAAAGGGCATGTTTCAGTGGTGTATAATTCTATAATTTAAAATAAAACTTCTATTCCAAGAACCAGTCTCTTTCTGTTTTTACATTGCAGAATTTCTCTCTCCCCCTTCACAAAATGCAAATTTATGATACATATGATTCACACAATTTAGTTTACTCTTTATTCATCCATTTGCTTTAATAGCCTCAGTTTTCCTTTGTGGAAAATACAAAAAAATTTTTAGCCTTTCATTTACATCCATGCTGCATACTCTTCTGCTCTAAATACTTAAGCTTCATAATTTGATCACATCACTGTTGTATATACAAGTAAATTACCCATACTTAAAAATTATTAGTAAACCTATCTCTGTAATACAATTAAGTTAAATGTTGCCCCTCTAGATACCATTACATTAGGTTTACAATCATTGGAATTTAAAAAACCTTGATTTTAAAAGCAATCCTGAAATAGGTGGTAACATTTTAACGATCAAATTGTATCACATAGAGGGGAAAATTCAGCCGTAATATTTCTTTAAAAAATGCAGGAAAGCACTGCAAAATGATTTCTCTGAGAATCTGAATCAACTGAGGACTAGCATGCAAGCCATTGATAATTTGCGATGCAGGAGGTAGGGGTGGTGGGGAAGAAGAGGAACATACCCACAAGAGAAAATCCCTTCTGAAAGTGTCACTAAATATTATGTACAGTGGTGACAGTGTAGAAATACTTCCCTGCAGCAGAAATTTTGTGAACACAAAGCACAAGACTCAAAATAAGTTCCTAAGTATAAATCAGTCACACGCAGTTATTGAAAAATAAACAAAATTCTGTACGTTTGAGAAACAGAAAACAGATGTACATAAGAATAAATATTTTTGTTCTGCTCACAATACAATTTGTAGTTTTTATTTAAATCGAAAGTACTTCAATCATCGAAAAACCCAAAATAAAAATTGCTGTAAAGCACTAATGAAAGAAATGAAAATCACTGCAGCATTACCCTTCAACAAAATATTAATGCTGTGCTTGACTAGCCTGAAAGAAAGAAATAAGAATCTGAAATCCTTTGAGGTAAATGCATAACCTCATTTTAGTGAATAAAAAGTATCCACAACATTAAACTAAAAATTGCTATAGTTTCTATGAATCATCAAAGTATTTTCCTGCCTCTTTCCTTCAAATAATCCAATTACAAATATATCTATCAAATCAAATTGACAGCCTAAGTGCCATTTGATAGCTTGACCATTTTTTTTAAAAACACCAATACAGGCAGTCCCTGAGCTATATAAAGATCCACTCCTGGGAGCTGCCCATAAACTGTCTTTTCCATGTCAGAAATATCTGTTTTCTATAGCTATCCATATTGTATTAATCTGCATTCTTTCATTTTATCAAATGCTCACTGAATAAAACCCATAATTACCGTAGATGTCGGATTATAAGCCGCTACTTTTTTCCCACATTTTGAACAGCTTTGAACACTGCGGCCTTTACTACGGTGCGGCTAATGCATGATTTTTTTTCATGCCGCCAAAAACATTTTGCCTCGTAACAGTAGACCAATAAAATTGATGAGTAGTTCACAGAGGTCCAATGAAATTGTACGATAAATCAAGCGCACTTTCTCAATTAAATTATTGTAAATCAGTCATTTGTACTCACCCTCATCAACATGGAAAACACTCGAAGAAAAGCATTGTGCTGCCTTTATGGCAGTTATTTAGTTTATAATATTTTCGCTCAGTAATTCATTTGTTAGTCATTTCTAGTTAAAGTTAGAAGTGTTTTAACTATATTTGTTTTCTGTACTACATCGCGGGATGCTATGACGTCACACCCAGTTTCGCCGCATCTTGTGGGAAATACCGGTTTGAGATAAACGGGAAGGTGGGGGCGAGCGGCATTAGATCTGAGCGAACGCTGCTTTTAAGTTAAAGGCGATCAATAACTTTTCCTGGTAGGCTGCAGTATATATATTTTTTACCAGTCGTTAGGAGATATTGGAATGTTGTTCAGTAAAAAAGTATACGCAACGTATATTTAAAAGTAGCCGCGTTACAGGCACGGTTCGAAAAAAAGCATTTGCAATATGTATTTGTTTATGTTACCATATGGATTTAATTAAAAGTTAAAAAATCCTCACGTGTAATATCTTTCTGTGTAAATATCTCATATTACAACGTGGGACACCTGCGGCCGAAAATCCGGTGTGGCCTAAAATCCGGTGCAGCTTGTACAAGTACAAAATTGATTTTCTTTCTAAAATTAGAGCCAGTGGCTTTTAATCAGGTGCGCTCTGTAGTGCGAAATCTACGGTAAACTAATGGAATACATATTGCATCAAGTTTTTAATGAATTTTGTTTGGTGATGACACTCTAAACTGGTTTGGCATTAAAAATTAGTCAAATCCTATCACCAAGGTATGAATGTTCATACAAAATATTTGCAATGACATGCATCAATATTTGTTTATTTGGTTGGTCTTTTTTTTTAATCAAGCTGAGAGTGACAACTAAGCTGGCCATAGATATAATTTTCTTATAAAACTCCAAATAGACTTGAAAATTACAGTATCAATTACAAACTTAGAATAAGGAGCAGATTTAAAATACAATGAATTAAATGATAAAACTAGACAACGTATTGTTCAGTGCACAAAAATTACTCTCTTTTTGGTTTTAGAGAAAAAGAATTTGTCAAATAGATTTTTCCAAACAGTGTCCCTTGTCAAAAGAAGGAATTGAATAATCTTACAGATTTTTCCAGATTATTTTCGACTGCAGATAATATAAAGACATTTCCTAAAATAAAACTTTTCATATTCATCTACAACTTTTCAACAAATAAAACTGCCCATAAATTAACAGTAAATTATAGTAAAAGCAATTTCTTCCCATCCACACATTTCTATCAAACTTCACTTAACCTTCTCAGTTTTATTAAAAATTCTAATTTCCCTAATCTTCCACAAAAACGTGTCCCTAACCCAATACATTCCAATTCAAACAAACCAACTAATCTTGCATATTAACAATCTTCATAAGGGTAGTAGGCTAGAATTAAATGCAATACACCAGATACTTTCTAGCTTGTCAAAGTAAATACTTTGCTTCAGCCTTTGCCATTTCTAAACCTCCGTATTCCTGCACTCACTTTATCTCTAACCATTAATTTCAAATCAGCACTCCTCGTTTGTTGTACTAAAATCCATCACTTCACATTTCTCTGCATCTCATTTTCTATATGCTTTTGTTTTTAAATTTTTTTTTGTCATGAGGTCTGTTTACCACAGTTCAAAGTATTGCGTCATGAACTGAGGTGCAGAAGGCAGTAATAGTGTATATATCTAAGAAAAGCTGAAAAGGCATTAGTCCTCATACTCTCCAGGCAATGTCACCAACATTTTACCATCTGGCTGGGCTAACAAACAAAAGTGTTTTTGTCTCTCTTTGCCACATCCTGATCCACACCATCAGTGCCCCTAAAACCTTACAGGTTCAATTTTTCCAGCATCTATTATATGACATTTTATCAAATCTTTTTGAATATGCAAATATATTTTAACTTGCCCTCAAAATTATAATTTAAGAAAAATAAATCTCAAGTTTGTCTGGCACAATATGTTTTTAGTACATTTGAGAGGGCTTTCGCATACTCACACACAAATTTCCCAAGTAAAACATATTTTGTCCCAAATAGCCATCTGAATTTCTATTTCACAAATAACTGTATGGCATGTCAAAATCAGATTTACTATCACTGACAGTATAGTGCAATACATAAAATATACTACAAAATATAACAATAAAAAATGAGAATAAAGTAATGGACTTTATAAAATAAATAATAAATAAATAAATAAAGTTAATAAAATAATGGACAGGAAAGGAATGGAGGGTTATGGGCTGAGTGCGGGTCAGTGGGACGAGGTGAGAGTAAGCGTTTGGCAAGGACTAGAAGGGCCGAGATGGCCTGTTTCTGTGCTGTAATTGTTATATGGTTATATGTTATCTGGTTAAAGTTAGTGTTCCTGGGCTCATTGTCCATTCTGAAACTGATGATATATGGCTGTTTCTAAAACATTGAGTGTTTGTCTTTGGGCATCTGCTGGAAGATTTGAGAAGAGGGCACATTCTAGGTGGTGGGGGTCCTTAATGATGGACACCGCCTTTGTAAGGCACTGTGCTTTGAAGATGTCTTCAATGGTTGACAGGCTAGTGCCCATAATGGAACTGGCCGAGTTTACAAACCACTGCGGCTTTTCCGAACCAATGTTGGCAACCACCCAAGTTTATCATCCTCCTTTTGTGAACAGGAAGATGCAATCATCCAGTCCTCTAAGAACATGCCCACATCAAAGCAGGTCTGAAAAATTCTGTGCATAGAGTTTCCACTTCTCCCCCCATTTATTCAGTATTCTGAATTACACTCAATTTTTTTTTTACATTGAAATCCTCTAATGATTACTGTACCTCTTTGCCTTTTTATAAACTTTATAATTTCTCTAACTTTTCTGTCCCAGGTTTTGTCAAGATGTATAAAGTACTCACAAGTACATCAGCCATGTTGTTTCCATACTTCATCTTTGTAGTACCTAACCAATCCCATCCTTCTTTTTATATCTTTTTATTATTCGCAGACTTGTACAAAAAGCTCTCCTGATGTTACCCACAAATAGTATGTCATATATCTTCTTTGCTTTCACTGCCTTTTATGAGGATCTATTATACTCTAGCCTGTTACACGGTATATTCCCCACTTTGATACCTTTGTCCTTTTGCAAAAAAAAACATTTTGATCTCAGTACCTTTGATTATCTACGATTCTCTAACTGTGAATGTATTTTCCCACTCATCCTCAGAAATGTGTCTGGTATGTATCTAAAAAGTCTCTGTTTTGAAGGAACCTTAGAGGTAAATTATCTCAATGTTTGTTTCTAATCTACTTACACCAATTTCTTTTTCAATTCACGAAAGCAACAACCTTCATTGCACTCTCTTGACTTGGGATTCTTCCCTGTTCATTTTCATAACCTCAATAAACCCAATGATAGCTGAAATACATCATGAGCCCCAACATCAGGTAATAGAGTACCTTGTCAATCTGGAGACAGTCAGAAACTTCTCATTTAGTCCTCTTTCAATTGCTTATGGAACTGCCCTGTTATCAAAAAGTATTGGAGGGGGATATACAATGCCCTACAAGACATCTTTAAATGTGAAATACCCTTAGAGAGTAAGACCATATATTTTGGATATATACCTCAAGAATGGTTGAAAAGAGATAAATATTTAATGAATATACTGTTGGTGGCTGGTAAAAAGACTCTTACTAGCAAATGGTTATCACAGGAGAGCCCAACTTTAAATACATGGATGGAAATTACAATGAACATTTACAAAATGGAGAAGATAACAGCATCTGTTAATCATAAGCTGGAACAATTTGATTCATACTGGGAAAAATGGTTTATCTAAATAATGCCTCATAGGCCCGATTTTATTCTCACAAATCAATGAATCTGTCGTAAAAAAAAAAGATCACTCCCTACTTGTACTTAGTTTTCCTTTTGCTTGTTTTTTCTTTCCACTCTTTTCTATATGTACCTCAGATAAATACTTTGTGGAGATTTGTGATATATGATTATATGATATATATGTACAATGTCTGAAATACATCTTATGGAAATGTTTGATGATGAACTTCAATAAAAAAAATTACAAAAAAAAGAAAGTTGCTCTATTATTTCACCATTTCTGCATGTATAGTTTGCATAATAAAAATAAATTCTATGTAAAATTCTATTCCCTTTACAGTGTTTACCTATTCTGTCTGGTTTCTTAAACAAAAGTTGTTTATCAACACGATTAACTTATAAAATCGGACTGCACGAGTTCAATCAGCAGGTTTTCCCTCAATTGATTGGATGTGATCAACTCAATCTACAATTGTCTTTTGAAGTCAGATTAATCCAAGTGAGATGCACTTTGTAATTGTTTGATAAACAAGTTCCAACTATTCCTACCATGCTGTGTGTTAAGTGCCAGGGCCTAGCCAACACAGGTTCAATGAATCAGAATCAGAATTAGGTTTATTATCACCAGCAAGTGTCATGAAATTTGTTAACTTAGTAGCAGCAGTTCAATGCAATACATAATAGAGAAGAAAAAAATAATAATAATAAATCAATGATAGCATACATATATTGTATAGATTAAAAATCATGCAAAAAAAACAAATAATATATACTTAAAAAGTGAGGTGGTATCCAAGGGTTCAATGCCCATTCAGGTATCAGATGGCAGAGGGGAAGAAGCTGTTCCTGAATCACTAAGTGCGTGCCTTCAGGCGTCTGTGCTGGAGGTCCTTAATAATGGAAGCTGCCTTTCTGAATTACCACTCTTTGAAGACATCCTGGGTACTTTGTAGGGAAGTACCCAAGATGGACCCGACTAAATTTACAACCCTCTGCAGCTTTTCAGCCCTGAGCAGTAGCCCCCCCCCATACCAGACAGTGATGCAGCCTGTCAGAATGCTCTCTACAGTATATCTATAGAAGTTTTTGAGTGTATTTGTTGACATGCCAAATCTTTTCAAACTCCAAATGAAATATAGTTGATGTCTTGCCCAATTGTGTATGCCCAATTTCAGTGATTGCAATTTTAGGAAGAATACTTATCTGCACTTTCCTTGTATATTCTTTTCCTGTATAGCATATCCTCCATCTATAGCCAATTATACAAAATATATACAGTATTCCATTATTGCTTCAGATCAATGACTTCAACTGATGAAAAGTTAATTGAACTTAAAGCTTTTTTCATCTTTACACATGCTGCCTGAATATTTCAACAATTTTGTTTGCAATGCTGTCATCCCCAAAACATCCAAAAATAAAACATGCACTTTGCTAAGATTTGTTAAGTGATAGAGAGCAATTATATTTTCCCTTTGAAATAACAAATGAAATACTTATCAATTGTAATCATTAGAATCCAAGTTATTCCATGTTTGATTTGGGTTAATTTAACTAATGAGAGCCAAATTAAAAGCAGAACTATTAGGCTTAGCTATCATCACCCACAAAATCAAATGTTTCCAGCTGTGATTGTTCATTTGTAACATCCTACTTGAAGTACACAAACACAAGGAGATCATGAATTGCTGCTGATTAACAATCCACAATTTCCTTTCCCACTTCATGTGAATAAAAACCAGAAAGAACTAATGAACAAGTAGTTTAACCAAACTTATTTTTTCATATAGAGCATAATTTAGGACAAATGGCATATCACAGTTAGTCCATCCAACAATCCTGAAAGTTTTTTTGAAATTTTATTTTATGTTGTACTCACATCATCTTAATTTCTCCGGTTGAACAATAAAATCTAAACAAACCACCATCCTGCATTTCCAACACTGTGCACAATTCTCAAATTAATACTAATTAAGGTAGTGCTTATGCAAAATATAAAATTTCTGCCAAACCTAAATTTAAACTTTTAGTGGATACTTCCTATCAAATAAATAGTTTTTATTGACAAAGTGGCTTAAACCATTCAACAATTTCCCTCCCACTTTTGTTAGTATACCATTTCCTTTCCATTTACCCCAGATTAATTTGCAGATTTAATTTCTTATTCTTCAGAACTATCCAAAGAAAAAAAAACAGGGCTTTGGTAGCTGACCAGGAAAATATAAAAACCATAATTCAATTTAATCATATCACAACATGTAAAAATATTTAGCCAGATCTTTATTTTTCCTATATCAATTGAAACTACGGTAAGTACATTGAGAAGCTTCCAACCTGAGGAATAAACTATGTGCACAAACATAACACCATCAAACTATTTAATGGGACTTAAATTTGGAGATAAATTTCACATGGCATCAAATTTAATTTCTTCATTGAGAAAATTGGCGAGTCAACAAATTTGGTCTGCAAATTCGGAGCACACCTTTGCAAGCAGAGATACAAAAGGAACACACCCCCATCAAAAATTCTAACTTAGCAAGAAACAAAGCATTGTAAAACCAAAATCAGGATGTATGACCTAGCAACTAGGTTATTAAATGTTCACAATGACTGGCAAAATATGATTTCCGTGGTACTGTACAGTGCTATTGTCAAATTAACTACATGATTAGCAGCTGAACCAATCAAACAATTTTCAATCAGTAGTTAACACATGACCCAACTTCCAGTTAGGATTTCAGAAATATTGATAATTTCAATGAAGGTATTTGAAGCAAACAATTTTGAGTCACAATTTAATACTTTGAAAGTTAGGTTGCATTTCACCAATTATGACAAGCAGAAGGGCACACAATACCAAGATTCCAATGTTGAGACATCAAAACAATGCAATAAAGTTAAACCAAGTAGAGTTTGAAATATCAATTTTACAAACAACTAAAGCATTTGGAACATGAATTACAAAAAAAATTACTGAAAATATGCCATATGTCAGATGGCTGGGATCTGCAGTGATCTCAGTCATCTGAGCTAGCATTCCTTAGAACTATTGTGCTTATGCACGATTGTTCACAAATGGACACATGCATTCCTCTATCAATGTGTACAAGAAATATCCAGTTAAGAATATAACTGGCTAAATAGTTAATCACTATATGAATAATACCTAAATCTGTAATACTGATGTCATACTCAGGTCTATCTGATATTTTTTAAAAAGTGTTTTTTTTTAAAACTTCAATGCTTTCACTACCCAGACAAACAATATCCTCCAGACAAGATTTAAAAGGAAAGGAATAACACTGTCACAGTCTCACAATTAATGACTCAAATCATCCATAAAGAAAACTGGGGTGTGCAACCTCTTTGTTCTTACTTTGGAACTCCTCTTATTTTCATCTACTGAAAGTGCATCGAGTAGCACACGATAGAGATGATAGATTTCACCATGCCAAATGTCTGGACCATAATAGGTTCCTTTTCCCCTTCTTTCTTCGTTCACACAATATCCAGCTTCATCTCCCATATTATGGCTTTCCTTTTCTTGGCTGGGACAGACAATGATGGGCATCTGGAATATCATACTTATTGGTTGTGGTTAGAAAAATATGTAAGAATACTGCTTAGTTTCAGATGTATATGGAACACTGAAGAGCTGTAAAGTGATGCTCTGAGATTAAGTTGTGTAAACAGATTAAATCAAGAAACAATGTCTTCTGTTGGGAGTAGATACTGTGTCAGATGCAAAATATCTTACCTACCCTATGATGAAGTGAACGAAACATTTTTAAACAGCAAAATAAAACTCCCTCATTATAGCAAAGACTTAGTAATTGTTAAATGGCAAAGAACTGTATACAGGCTTTGCTGATCAAACCTCTAACATAAGCACAAAAGCCATACAGCCTCTGGGTAATAACTTATACAATGCAATTTTGTTACTTGGCCAAACCTCAAAGTTGAGAACAGTTTACTTTCACTCACAAGTTGTTCTCACTTTCCTGTGAATTCTTTGATGGCTAATGAGGTCAATGAATCCAATGCAGCTACAGGTAGGTAAGTTGAGCTCGTCAAGATAGTCAAGCATGTATTATGAGGTTGTGTATCTTCCTGACATTTATGTTGGTATTTCACATGATTCCAAAGATACTCAAGAGTCTCACTGCCACCTGAGACATTCATTCTCTAGTTTGAAAAGTCATAGGCAAGGGATTCTCATGAAATGGTGGGGGTGTTGATGTTTTCCAAAGGAGGCTTTGAAAACATTGTTGAGTAGTTTCTACTGCCTCCTTTGTAATCGCTGGCTGTGACAGTGCTTGAGACAGCCTATTTTAGGATGTTGATCATACGGCCTGCATAGGAGGAGCTGATTGCAATTTGTGTCTCAATGCTGATAGTCTTTGCTTTTCTTGCCAGCAAATTTAAGGGATACCTACACAGGAAACTATGAACAAATATCCACAAAAATGCTATCCTGGAATACAGGCAGTCCCCGGGTTACGAGCAAGTTCCATTCCTGAGTCCATCTTTAAGTTGGATTTGTACGCAAGTTGGAACAAGTACATCCAGTATTATTTAGCGTCAGTTAGTCAAACGTTTGTCAGTATATAGTATATATTTTACCTTTCTATGCATATAAAACACTTAAGAAACGTATGTATTCCAATAATTAAACCACCGCGTTGCTTAGTAATAATTGTATCTTTCATCAGGGCACAGCCTTTCACATGCTTCATTATTCTCACTTTATCCTTTAAAATTGTTCCGATCGTTGACCGACTGCAGCCTAACGCTTGTCCAATGACTGATGACATTTCACCTCTTTCCAAACGCTTTATTATTATCACTTCATTTTCAATTGCGATCACTTCCCATCAATGGAAAAGAAACACTGCGGGCGGTGGGTCCCGGTCTCTGCCGGGTCCTGAGGTCTGCTAGGTCCTAAGGACCACCGCACTGAATTCTCCGGGCCCTAAACTCCACCGCACTGAGACAGGTTAAATGGGACAAGTGGGGGCTGTGCTGGGTTTGGGTATTTGATCCTCCACAATATTCCGCATGGGAATTTAAACTGGAGGTGGCAGTGTTTTTTAATGAGGTTGAGTTGCGAGCTCGACATCAACCCGGCACGGATGGTACAGGAGTCAATGAATTGACATCAACCCGTCACGGGAGCACTCTGTCACTGGATCGAACTCAGTAACCTCTGTTCTTGAGCCCGGCGCTTATCTCACTGCGCCACCAGCCGACCAGAACCGGGGGGGGGGGGGGGGGGGGGGGAGAGAGTCAGGGTGAATCTGGCTAAGAAAAATTCAAGCCAAATACAAAGTTACACACTCAACACAGTGTCAACGGCAACGACTTAAAATGGCGGACAGTGTTCTCCTTCCTCGGTTTGTAAGTATGAGTTGTCCGTAAGTCGGACGTTCGTAACTTGGGGACTACCTGTATTACAAACACAAGATATGTTGCAGATGCTGAAAACTTTGAGCAACATTCACAAAATACTGGAGGAATTCAGCAATTCAGCCAGCCTCTATGGAGGGGAATAAACAGTCACAGCTTCAGGCCGAGACTTCATCGTGTAGAAGGGATTATGGACACTGTGTAGGTAGAAGGCTTAGTTTAGTTGGGCATTTAATTACTATTTTAATTAGTTTGACACAACATTGTGGGCGAAGGGCTTGTTCCTGTGCTGTATTGTTCTATAAATAATCGTAAGATCACAAACTCAGATAATGACATTTTTATCTGTTACTTTTCCCTTTTTGTTATAAATTACAGTGAATAGAACACATTTTAATGTCTTTCCATAATATTATTCCCCACTCTTCTTCAGGCACTTTTTGCAGTTGCTGTTAGTTAAAATTTGGAAACCATTATTAAAAATCTGACTAGCAATGTTGTCTTTTAAAGGAAAAATACAAAATTTTCAGAACACTGCATTGACATAGGGTTACCAAGGTGGACAGGCCTACCTTCCTGCATAGTGTTTAACATAGGGAAGAAAATTCAAACAGCATCAATGTGCACATTACAAACACAAAGGCACACTCAGAAAATAGGCCATTCAGTATGTAGAAACCTCTCCATTGCCAATGATCAGGTATCTTAGTTCGCCCGTGATCTTTAACTTTTTCATACCTTAGCTAGAGGGATTTCTTCAATTTAAAATTTGAGCTGACAGACTAATTTCAGCGGATAGTCCCACACCTGTAACTTTAAGAGTTTTTTTTAAAAAAAAAGGTTTTTTAAACAAAATTCCCCTTTTTAGTCAGAATATAACAAGGGCTCCTTGCCCTAGAAAGTGTATCAACAGAAAGACTATTTATCTTATCATTTTCTTCTAGGACATTAAAGACATTAATCAAGTCATCTCTTAATCTTGGTTTATGTACTCTCATATCTCAGCCAACCTCTTGTAGCCACAGCAACATTCAGATTAATCAGCAAAGCAATCCTTTCAAGGCCAACCCTCAAGTGGGGTGTCCAAATAGGCTAGAATACTCTGAACATAGTCTAATCAGGCCATTATACAGTAACTATCAAACCTCCTTCCCTTTTTTCAAGTTCAAAAAATCCAAACATTCCATCCATTTAGAAACATAGAAAATAGGTGCAGAGTAGGTCATTCGGCCCTTCGAACCTGCACCACCATTCAGTATGATCATGGCTGATCATCCAACTCAAAACCCCGTACCTGCTTTCTCTCCATATCCCCTGATCCCTTTAGCCACAAGGGCTATATCTAACTTCCTCTTAAATATAGCCAATGAACCGGCTTCAACTGTTTCCTGTGGCAGAGAATTCCACAGATTCACCACTCTCTGTGTGAAGAAGTTTTCCTCATCTCGGTCCTAAAAGGCTTCCCCTTTATCCTTAAACTTTGACCCCTCGTTCTGGACTTCCCCAACATCGGAAACAATCTTCCTGCATCTAGCCTGTCCAATCCCTTTAGAATTTTATACGTTTCAATAAGATCCCCCCTCAATCTTCTAAATTCCAGTGAGTATAAGCCTAGACGATCCAGTCTTTCTTCATATGAAAGTCCTGCCATCCCAGGAATCAATCTGGTGAACCTTCTCTGTACTCCCTCTTTGGCAAGAATGTCTTTCCTCAGAATAGGGGACCAAAACTGCACACAATATTCTAGGTGCTGTCTCACCAAGGCCTTGTACAACTGCAGTAGAACCTCCCTGCTCCTGTACTCAAATCCTTTTGCTATGAATGCCAACATTCCATTTGCCTTTTTCACCGCCTGCTGTACCTGCATGCCCACCTTCAATGACTGGTGTACAATGACACCCAGGTCTTGTTGCATCTCCCCTTTTCCTAATCGGCCACCGTTCAGATAATAATCTGTTTTCCTGTTCTTGCAACCAAAGTGGATAACCTCACATTTATCCACATTAAATTGCATCTGCCATGAATTTGCCCACTCACCTAACCTATCCAAGTCACCCTGCATCCTCTTAGCATCCTCCTCACAGCTAACACCGCCGCCCAGCTTCGTGTCATCCACAAACTTGGAGATGCTGCATTTAATTCCCTCGTCTAAATCATTAATATATATTGTAAACAACTGGGGTCCCAGCACTGAGCCTTGCGGTACCCCACTAGTCACTGCCTGCCATTCTGAAAAGGTCCCGTTTACTCCCACTCTTTCCTTCCTATCTGCCAACCAATTCTCTATCCACATCAATACCATACCCCCAATACCGTGTGCTTTAAGTTTGCACACTAATCTCCTGTGTGGGACCTTGTCAAAAGCCTTTTGAAAATCTAAATATACCACATCCACTGGCTCTCCCCTATCCACTCTACTAGTTACATCTTCAAAAAATTCTATAAGATTCATCAGACATGATTTTCCTTTCAGATCCATGCTGACTTTGTCCGATGATTTCACCTCTTTCCAAATGTGCTGTTATCACATCTTTGATAACCGACTCTAGCATTTTCCCCACCACCAATGTCAGACTAACCGGTCTATAATCCCCCGGTTTCTCTCTCCCTCCTTTTTTAAAAAGTGGGGTTACATTAGCCACCTTCCAATCCTCAGGAACTAATCCAGAATCTAAGGAGATTCGAAAAATTATCACTAATGCATCCACTATTTCTTGGGCTACTTCCTTAAGCACTCTGGGATGCAGGCCATCTGGCCCTGGGGATTTATCTGCCTTTAATCCTTTCAATTTACCTAACACCATTTCCCTACTAACATGTATTTCCCTCAGTTCCTCCATCTCACTAGACGTTCGGTCCCTTACTATTTCCGGAAGATTATTTATGTCCTCCTTAGTGAAGACAGAACCAAAGTAGTTATTCAATTGGTCTGCCATGTCTTTGTTCCCTATGATCAATTCACCTGTTTCTGACTGTAAAGGACCTACATTTGTCTTGACCAATCTTTTTCTTTTCACGCATCTGTAAAAGCTTTTACAGTCAGTTTTTATGTTCCCTGCCAGCTTTCTCTCATAATCTTTTTTCCCTTTCCTAATTAAGCCCTTTGTCCTCCTCTGCTGGTCTCTGAATTTCTCCCAGTCCTCAGGTGTGCCGCTTTTTTTTTTGCTAATTTATATGTTTCTTCTTTGGACTTGATACTATCCCTAATTTCCCTTGTCAGCCACGGGGGCACTACCTTCCTTGGTTTATTCTTTTGCCAAACTGGGATGAACAATTGTTGTAGTTCATCCATGCGATCTTCAAATGCTTGCCATTGCATATCCACCGTCAACCCTTTAAGTATCATTTGCCAGTCTATCTTAGCTAATTCACGTCTCATACCTTCAAAGTTACCCTTCTTTAAGTTCAGAACCTTTGTTTCTGAATTAACTATGTCACTCTCCATCTTAATGAAGAATTCCACCATATTATGGTCACTCTTACCCAAGGGGCCTCGCACAACAAGATTGCTAACTAATCCTTCCTCATTGCTCAATACCCAGTCTAGAATGGCCTGCTCTCTAGTTGGTTCAGAAAACCATCCCGCATACATTCCAAGAAATCCTCTTCCTCAGCACCCTTACCAATTTGGTTCACTCAATCTATATGTAGATTGAAGTTACCCATTATAACGACTGTTCCTTTATTGCACACATTTCTAATTTCCCGTTTAATGCCACCCCCAACCTCACTACTACTGTTAGGTGGTCTGTACACAACTCCCACCAATGTTTTCTGCCCCTTAGTGTTATGCAGCTCTACCCATATCGATTCCACATCCTCCAGGCTAATGTCCTTCCTTTCTATTGCGTTAATCTCTTCTCTAACCAGCAATGCTACCCCACCTCCTTTTCTTTCCTGTCTATCCCTCCTGAATATTGAATATCCCTGGATGTTGAGCTCCCATCCTTGGTCGCTCTGGAGCCATGTCTCTGTGATCCCAACTATATCATATTCATTAATAACTATCTGCACATTCAATTCATCCACCTTGTTACGAATGCTCCTCGCATTGACACACAAAGCCTTCAGACTTGTTTTTACAACACCCTTAGCCCTTATACAATTATGTTGAAAACTGGCCCTTTTTGCTTTTTGCCCTGGATTTGCCTGCCTGCCACTTTTACTTTTCACCTTACTACTTTTTGCTTCTACCCTCATTTTACACTCCTCTGTCTCTCTGCACTTGTTCCCATCCCCCTGCCACATTAGTTTAAAGCCTCCTGAACAGCAGTAGCAAATGCTCCCCCTAGGACATTGGTTCCAGACCAGCCCAGGTGCAAACCGTCCTGTTTATACCGGTCCCACCTCCCCCAGAATTGGTTCCCATGCCCCAGAAATTTGAATCCCTCCCCCTTGCACCATTTTTCAAGCCATGTATTCATCTGAAATATCCTCCTATTTCTACTCTGACCAGCACGTGGCACTGGTAATAATCCAGAGATTATTATCTTTGTGGTCCTACTTTTTAGTTTATCCCCTGACTCCCTAAATTCACCTTGTAGGACCTCATCCCGTTTTTTACCTATATCGTTGGTACCTATGTGCACCATGACCACTGGCTGTTCACCCTCCCATTCCAGAATGTCCTGCAGCTGCTCAGAGACATCCTTGACCCTTGCACCAGGGAGGCAACATACCATCCTGGAGTCTCTTTTGCGGCCACAGAAACGCCTATCTATTCCCCTTACAATCCAATCCCCTATCACTATAGCTCTCCCACTCCTTTTCCCTCCCTCCTGTGCCGCAGAGCCACCCATGGTGCAATGAACTCGGCTGCAGCTGCCTTCTCTTGATGAGACATCTCCCCCAACAGTATCCAAAACAGTATATCTGTTTAGGCGGGAGATGACCTCAGGGGACTCCTGCACTACCTGCCTACTGCTACGCTGTCTAGTGGCCACCCCTTCCCTTTCTGCCTGTGTAGCCTTTACCTGTGGTGTGGCCAACTCACTGAACATGCTATACACGACTTTCTCAGCATCGCGGATGCTCCAGTATGAATCCAATCGCAGCTCCAGATGCACAATGCGGTCTGCCAGAAGCCGCAGTTGGACACACTTCCTGCACACATAGTCGTCAGGGACACTGGAAGTATCCCTGATTTCCCACATGCTGCAGGATGAACAAACCACAGGGCCGATCTCAGCTGCCATGACCTACCCAATACTTACCTCAACTTTTGAAACTTTCTCCTTTGAAAGGAACTTACTCGGCCTTACCGCACTTGGAGTGAAGCTCGTCCTCAGCCTCTCGAGTCAAAGCCTCAAATCTCCACTCCTTCACTGGCCACTTTCCACAGGCTGCTCCGCTTGAGATAACCCTCTATTTATTTGTTTGAGCCTTTCAAACTGCTTGGTGACCTGACCTCGATTGCCCAATCAGCTGCTTTCTGCTGAGTCTGAACTATTCAAATCTTGATTGTCTAATCAACGGCTTTCTGCTGAGCTATTCAAATCTTGATTGACTTGATTGCACAGTCCAACTGCCAAAACTGCCAGAATCTCTCGAGTCAAAGCCTCAAATCTCCACTCCTTCACTGGCCCACTCACTCACTGGCCACTCACAAAAAAATGTTTTCTGATTATTTTGTATTTATTATATTTAATTAACATACCCACATGAACCCCTGAAAATCTCCTGATCCCATACTTCTCATTATTTCACTACCTAGATTGCACCCAGATCCAAACAAGTTGGGTAAGCAAGAAAACCAACAGATGCAGTTTAAAGTGGGTGAGATGGGTGTACTGCTACACCACTGTCGAAAAGCAGACATTCAATCACAGAAAGTGCAGCAACCATTTTGGCCTTCACAGTAAGAGGATTTAAATACTGGGCCTAGGATGTCTTGCAACAACTGTACACAACCTTGAAGAACATTTCTACAGTTAAATTGAATTGAATTGACATTATTACTTACATCCTTCACATACTGAGTAAATATCTTTATGTTGTGTCTCTGTCTAAATGTGCAATTTATAGTCATTTGTAATAAATAGTATGTACAACAGGACAGTCAATATAGCATAGAAGTACATTTGTAGCAGCATGAATTAATCAGTCTGATGGCCTGGTGGAAGAAGCTGTCCCGAAGCCTGTTGATCCTGGCTTTTATGCTGCAGTACCGTTCCCCGGATGGTAGCAGCTGGAACAGTCTGTGGTTGGGGTGACTCAGGTCCCTAGTGATCCTTCAGGCCCTTTTTACACACCTGTCTCTGTAAATGGCCTGAATAGTGGGAAGTTCACATCTACAGATGCACTGGGCTGTCCACACCACTCTCTGAACAGAGTCCTGCAATTGAGGGAAATACAGTTCCCATGCTAGGCAGTGATGCAGCCAGTCAGGATGCTCTCAATTGTACCCCTGTACAAAGTCAGCAGGAACTTTTGGTCTCCATGGGAGAAGTGGAACAAAGGTTTATCAGACAGATACAAGGACAGCAGGACTGACATGTAAAAGTTGCTTCTATATTGACTATAATGTAGAAGAACAACAGGTGAACTTACACAAACCTACAACATTCCATCAGGCAATAACAGCTTAAGTGCAGAGCAGATTCTTCCCTTTGACCAAAGAACCACAGGCACAGGGCATGGCTAATGCTGTTAAAAATGAGATTATGAGAAATGTTTAACAAAAGATGATAAACCTCTGAAATTCTATACCAAAGGCTACATTGGAGTTAAACATGCAGGCAGTTCCTTTTTTCCCTGATTTTTCTATCAGTCAGAAACAAAGCATTTTCAATGAGGACTGATTAGCATTAAGTTTTATTTACTGTCCTTGCACAAGTAGTTAGTGGTGCAGAATAACACATCCCACATCCAATGGCTGGATTCAAATTGCTAAAATATCAGTGCTTCTAATATTGTTTTGACAGAAGTATTGTACAATCTATATAAGAGATTTGCCTTGTCAGTTTCCAAAGGAAATTGTTTTCAAGAGGCCTGCTGAGAATCAGTAGCTACATTCTTAAAGTCAATATATCTGATAACTGCAGGGAGATTACATGTGAACAGATGGATCTTGAAGACTGGTTGTCTTTTGAATTAACTAGCTGCTACTCCTATTCATTAATTCCCAAAAACGCTTGCATTTGTTACCAACTTTCCTGTCCTAAAAATTGCTTGAAAACATATGGGAGAATTTGAATTAAATCAGATTTCCTTAAGTCAGGTCTTCCATAACCTGGGGAGTCTCTGGATCGAAAAAGGAAGGAGACACATTTTAAGCTGAAGGGATCAATGCACATGGAATAAAAAGGAGGAACAGGGCAGCATAGAAGATGATCAGCTGCAATCGTGTGAGCAGGCCTGAAGGACAGAATGACCTACAACTAGATGCAAAATGAAAATTAAATATTGGCTTTGTGATTAGAATACTTTGAAATGAATGGAACTTCCTACTTTACACAATTAGTTAAACAAAAGAGATGGTTGTTGACTTCAGGAGAGCACGGAACGACCACTCTCCGCTAAACACCAACGGCTCCTCTGTTGAGATCATTAAGAGCACCCAATTTCTTGATGTTCACCTGGCTGAGAATCTCACCTTGTTCCTCAACACCAGCTCCATAGCAAAGAAAGCCCATCAGCGTCTCTACTTTCGGTGAAGGCTGAGGAAAGTCCATCTCCCACCCCCCATCCTCATCACATCCTACAGAGGATGTATCGAGAGCATCGGGAGCAGATGCATCACTGCCTGGTTCAGGAATTGCACCATCTCGGATCACAAGACCCTGCAGCGGATAGTGCAGTCAGCTGAGAAGATCATCGGGGTCTCTCTTCCTGCTTTTACAGACATTTACACCACACGCTGCACCCGCAAAGCTAACAGCATTGAGAAGGACCCCACGCACCCCTCACACAAACTCTTCTCCCTCCTGCCATCTGGCAAAAGGTACCAAAGCATTCGGGCTCTCACGACCAGACTATGCAACAGTTTCTTCCCCCAAGCCATCAGACTCCTTAATACTCAGTCTAGACTGACATCTACATCATTTATTATTATATTGTAATTTGTCCTCTACTGTGCCTATTGTCTTGTTTATTAATTATTGTACTGCCCTGCACTGTTTTGTGCACTTTATGTAGTCCTGTGCAGGTCTGTAGTCTAGTGCAGTTTTTATTTTGTTTTACGTAGTCTAGTGTAGCCTTGTGCTGTCTCACATAGTCTAGTGTAGTTTTGTGTTGTTTCATGTAGCACCAGGGTCCTGGAAGAACGTTGTTTTGTTTTTACTGTGTACTGTACCAGCAGTCTATGGTCGAAATGACAGTAAACTTGACTTGATAAAAATCACAAGGTTTCTGAAGATGAATTTTTTTAATTTATTGACATACAGCACAGAGTATGCCCTTCCAGCCACTCACCCAGCAATTCCCTAATTTAATCCTAGCCTAATCACAGGGCAATTTACAATGACCAATTAACCTACCAACTGGTACATCTTTGGAACATACACCAGGAGAAAACTCACGCGGTCACAGGGAGAACGTACAAACTCCTTACAGGCAGCGGTCAATTAAGTCCATGTCTATAGACTGTGCTCTCTGTAAGCTTCTCTGTTGCAACTGAGGAAAATCAGCAAATTGATGAATGAATTACTCAACATAAAATAGCCTGAAAAGATAATTATATAAAGTATAGGGAGTTTATAAATGGCACAAGCAAGTTCAAGTGGCATATCATGTGAAAAATTTTAAGATTATCAAATTTATGCAAAATTATTATTCCCCCAAATAAACAAGATATAATGTATCTAAAAAAATAAAACTGTTATATTTCAGTTAATGCACATTCCAAACTTAATTGAAAATAGTACTAAAAACTAAGCTATTGTCTTCCTGGTTTACTGTCCGTCTGTTAGAAAAGATAGATTCCATTATCACCTTAGCTAGATCATGTAGCTAGCTCTCCTCAAGGTCAGCAGCAAACTGTCACATCTTCACTGTTCAATACAAATCCAGGTCAACTATTCAACATTAACCATTCCCTTATTTTCTCAGGCAAATAATCCTATTTTGTTTATGGAATTTCTCATTGGTCTCGACTTAAAACACAGGTGCTGGAAATAGTCAGATATGGCAACAATTGCAGAAAGAGAAACAAAAAAAGCTCTTATGGAAGGTCATGAAGCCGAAGCATTAACTTTGTTCATCTCTTCACAGATGCTGCTCAACTTGCTGAGCAGTTCCAGTATTCTCCTATTTTAGATTTCCACTATGCAGCATTCTGCTCTTCCTTCCAATAACTGTACTCCAAGTGATGTCTCACCAGTTCCTTATAAAGCCTCAGCATTAGATCCTTGCTTTTATATTCTAGTCCCCTCAAAATGAACGCAAACATTACAATGGCCTTCCTCACCACCAACTCAACCTGCAAGTTAACCTTTAGGGAATCCTGCACAAGGACTTCCGAGTCTCTTTGCACCTTGGATTGTTGAATTCTGTGCCCATTTGGAAAATTGGCTATGCTCTTGTTCCTTCCACCAAAGTGCATGACCATACACTTCACGACACTGTTGAAACGGTATGTTCTTTAATCCAGGCAGCATTCTAGTAAAATTCCTTTGCACCCTCTCTAGTGTCCACACCTACAATCACCCTATTCCTTCCATGGACAAGCCAATTCTGAATCTATGCGGCCAAGTTTCCTGAATCTCGTGCCTCCTAATTTTCTGAATGAGCCAGCCATGGAGAACCATGTGAAATGCCTTACTAAAATCCATACACACTACATCCACTGCTCTGTCTTCAGCAATAACCCTGCAATAATTCTGAAAGAAGTAGCTGAAGAGACTGTGGATACATCAGTAGCAATCTTTTAAGAATCACTAGATTCTGGAATGGTTCCAGAGGACTTGAAAATTGCAAATGTCACTCCACTCTTTAAGAAGGGAGAGAGGCAAAAGACAAGAAATTATTGGCTGGTTAGCTTACCTTCAATGGTTGGGAAGATGTTGGAGTCCATTATTAAGGATGAAAATTCAGGGTACTTGGAGGCACATAATAAAATTGGCTAAGGCCATCATGGTTTCCTCAAGGAGAAATCTTGATGAACAAATCTGTTGGAATTCCTTGAGGAAATAACAGGCAGGATAGTCAAAGGAGAGTCAGGGGATGCTGTTTTCTTGGATTTTCAGAGGACCTTTGACAAGGTGCTACACATGAGGCTGCTTAACAAGTTAAGAGCTCATTGTATTATAGGAAAGATAGTAGAATGGATAACAGATTGACCTACTGGCAGCAGGCAAAGAGTGGGAAAATTGGGAATTTTCTGGCTGTCTGCTGGTGACTAGTAGGTTTCTGCAAGGATCAGTGTTGGAACCGCTTCTTTTCACATTATATGTCAATGACTTGGATGATGGAATTGATGGCTTTATTGCCAAGTTTGCAGATGATACAAAAATAGATGAAGGGGCAGGTAGCATTGTGGAAATGGAGTAAGTAGAAATACTTGGGCAGATTAGGAAAATGGACAAAAAGGTGGCAGATGGAATACAGAGTAGGGAAGTGTATGGACTGTGCCTTTATTCCTTTGGTAAAAGGAATGAAGACACAGAATATTTTCTAAATGGGGAGCAAATTAAAAATCTGAGGTGCAAAGGAACTTAGCAGTCCTCGTGCATGATTCCTTAAAAGTTCATTTGCTTGTCAATTTGGTAGTAAGGAAGGCAAATGAAAAGTAAACAATCATTTCCAGAGAATTAGCATATAAAGCACGGTTGTAATGCTGAGGCTTTTTAAGGCATTGGTCAGACTGCAATTAGAGTACTGTAAGCAGTTCTGTGCCCCTTATCCAAGAAAGGATTGCCAACATTGGAGAGGGGCCAGGGGAGATTCACAAGAATGATCCCAGAAGTGAGAATTAATGCATGAGGAGCATGTGATGGCTCTGGCCACATACTCACTGGGCTTCAGAGGAAAAAGGAGATATCTCATTGAAACCTATTGAATATAGAAAAGGCCGCAACAGGGCAGGCGTGGAAAGGACGTTTCCTGTAGTGGGGAGTATAGAACCAGAGGACACAGCCTCAGAATTGAAGGATGGTGCTTTGGAACAGATGAAGAGGAACTGAATCTGTGACATTTATTGCCACAGATGGCTGCAGAGGTCAAGTATTGGGTATATTTAAAGCAAGGGTTGATAGGTTCTTGATTATTAAGGGCATCAAATGAGAGGGATGATAAATCAGCCAAGATGAAATGAAGGAGTAGACTTAATAGGTTGAATGGTCCAATTCTGCTCCTGTGTTGACCATCCTTAATCAGGCTATGCTTATCTGAATGCTCATAAATCATATCCTTAAGAATCTTCTCCAATAGTTTGCCCACCACTGATAAATGACTCAAGGATTTTTATTCCCAGTTATCCTTAACACCTTTCTTGAACAAAGAAATAGCATTTTGCCACCCTCATCTGATAACTACTCCTGTGACCAGTGAGGACAAAAAAGTCATCACCACTGGCACAGCAATCGCTCCCCTCAGTAATTCGTTGGATATCCCTTCTGGTCCTGGGGACTTACCTATCCTAATGCTTTTCACAAGTTCCAGCACATTCTGTTTCTTAACACTGACATGTTCCAGCCTATTCTACACTGATGTCACATTCATCACTAATGAATATTGAAGCAAAGTATTCATTAAGGACCTCCCCCATCTCCTCTGACCCCTGGCACATATTTCTTCTTCAATCCCCACTCAGTCCTACTACATCTGTACTTCACATACACATAGAACACCTTGGAGTTTTCCTTAATCCTATTCATCAAGGCCTTCTCATGTCTCCTTCTAGCTTTCCTAAGTCCATTCTTCAGTTCCTTTCTGGCTATCTTGTAACTCAGAACCCTGTCAGATCCAAGCTTCCTAAACTTTAAGTACACTTCTTTCTTCCTCTTGACTAGATGCTCCAGGTTCCTTCACTCTATCTGCCACAATGGAACAAACCTCTACAGAACCCCATGCAGGTGCAACTGAAACACCTTCCGCATTTTGGTTACGCATGATGTCCCTTACATTTTCCTTTTGGCAGATGTTAAGCCAATATGCCTTTAGTATGCTGCTTTCTGTTTCTTTCTAATCTAAATGGAGGTGGGAACCAAAGTGATAGGCAAGTTGAATGGGACAGTTGTTGTAAACGTAGATGCAGCATGTAGAGAAATTGTGAGAAACAAACAGTGGAAAGGGCATAATTGCAGTCAGTCGGATGTGTTGAAACGTGTCTATTTTAATGCAAGAAGAATCAGGAGCGAGGGTGATGAACTTTGGACATAAGTCAGTACTTGGATCTACAATGTTGTGACAACCCACTCTTTGTAATGGCCACAAGGGCAGGAATGGCTGCTGGATGTTCTGGAGATTAGATGTTTCAAAAGGAACAGGGAGGGAGGTAACAGAGCTGCGGGAGTGGCATTTCTGATCAAGGATAGTATCGCAGCTGCTGAAGGGGAAAACAAACTGAAGGGATCATCTACTGAGTCAGTGTGGGTGCAAGTCAGAAACAGGAAGGGAGCAATCACTCTTTCAATAGTATTCTATAGACCTCTTCCCCCAATTGCAACAGAGACACTGAGGTGCACAGTGGGAGGCAGATTTTGGAAGGATGCAAAAAGTAACAAGGTAGTAATCATGAGTTAGATTTCAAGAAAGCATTTGATAAGGTGCAGCAACAGTTGTTCCTCTGGAAAATATCAGTAATAAACAAAAATTTCCTGATTAACAAGATACAATACAGACATAAATAGGATTTTATCTAGATGGCAAAATATAACAAATATGTACCACAATAGTCAGAAAAATATGAAAATAAAGATATTGAATGCTGAGAGATTTCAAGGTGGTCTCCGTATCTTAGTGTACAATTCACTAAACACTAATATACAGATACAGTACATCAAGTAATTACAAAAACTAACAGAACATTTATTGTTGAATACAAAAATACAATACAAAAATACAACACAAAAATAGCGAAGCTATGTTCACAAGCAGAGGGCTTGGTAAAACCAAATTTGGTGTGCACGCAAACTACTTACAACTTATGTACAGATGTCATAAATATTCTTGGAAGAACTTCCCAGGTTTACAAGTCAAATAAGACAAACTGCTCATTCTAATTATGAGGAAATGTAGGACAGACTAAACTTTAACACCTGGAGATCAAAAAGTGAAATGGTGAAGTTACAATGGTTAGTCATGATCTTACCAAAATTAGCTTGAGGGACTGTAATCTACTCCTAATTTGTACATTCCTAAAATTCAGATCTTTGATCATGCTTTTGGTTATCTCCCCTCTCTCCTATTTTGTATCTTATCTTGCTTCTGTGTAGCACCTTGAAATGGTCACTGGGGCAGGGTTTCAGATTTCTAGATCAATGAGATCTCTTCTGGGAAAGGTATGGCCTGTACAAAAAGAACAGGTTACACCTGAACCCGAGGGTACCAACATCCTTGCGGGCAGATTTGCTAGAGTTGCTGGGGAAGGTTTAAGTTAGCAGAGAGATGGGAACTGGAGTGATAGGCTGGAAAACAAGTGTGTACTGAGATTGTGAGAATGGACAGGCAGATGATAGGGCAAAATTGCTGTCAGTCAAATGAGGTACAGTGTTCAATGGAGCAAAAATCAAGAAGAGTGATGAATACAGGACAGAAGGTGGTATATTTGAATGCGTGCAGTATGTGATCTTGTAGCACAGTTAAGATTGGCTGGTATGATGTCGTAGGCATTACTGAGACATAACTGATAAGATCATAGTTGGGAGCTTAACAATCAAGAATATAACTTGTATCAAAAGGACAGGTAGGTAGGCAGACAGTGTGGATTGGCTCTGTTGATAACAAATTAAATCAAACCCTTAGAAGGAGGTTACACATGATTAGAAGATGTAGAATTCTTGTAGGTAGAAACTGCACAGGTAATAAGACCCTGAAGAGGTTATACGTAGGCACCCAAACAGCCATTATGTGGGACATAAATTTCAATGGGTAATAGAAAAGGCAATGTTATGAAAATGATGAGGGATTTCATTCTGCAGATAGATTGGGAAAATCAAGTGGGTGCCAGATCCCAAGAGGGGGAATATATTGTTATGAGATGGCTTTTATAGCAGCTTGTAGTTGAGACCACTAGTGGAAAGGCAATTCTGGACTGAGTGTTGCGTAGCAAACCAGATTTGATTAGGAAACTTAAGGTAGAAGAACCCTTAGAAGGCAGTTATCATAATATGATAGAACTTGCCCTGCAGATGGAAAGAAGACAAAGTCAGATGTATCAGTATTACAGTGGAGTAAAAGGAATTATAGAAGCATGAGAGAGGAGTTGGCCAAAGTTGATTGGAAGGGGGCACTGGCAGGGATGATGGCAATACAGCAATGGCTAGAGTTTTTGCTGTAATTCAGAAGGCCAAGGATAGATACATTCTAAAGATGAAGTAGTATTGTAAAGGGAGGAGGCAACGGTGGGTAACAACAGAAACCAACGACAGCATAAAACCAAAGGAGAGAACATATAATATCACTAAAAATAGTGGGAACTTAAGAGGATTGGGAAGCATTTAAAACTCGAAGGCAGCTGAAAAAAAAACAGAAAAGATGATACATGAAGGTAAGCTAACCAAAAAAATCAAAGAGGATACCAGAAATTTTTTCAGACACAGGATAAAAATAGAAAAAGAGAAGCGAGAGTGGATATTGGACCACTGGAAAATAATGCTGGAGCAGGACAAAGAAATGGCAGATGAACTTACCCGGTAAGTATTTTGCCCCAGTTTTCACTGTGGAAGACACTAGCAGTAAGCTGGAAGTTTGAGAGAATTGGGGGAGCAGAAGTGAGTGCAGTTGCTATTACAAAGAAAAGGTGCTTGTGAAGTTGAGAGGTCTGAAGGTAGGTAAGTCACCTGGATCAGATGGACTGCACCCCAGTGTTCTGCAAGGGGTAGCTGAAGAGACTGTGGAGGGATTAGTAATGATCTTTCAAGAATCACTAGATTCTGGTGTGGTTCCAGAGAACACAGGAAAATTGAAAGGAGCGAGGCAGAAAATGTTTTTAAGAACTAACAGGCAGGATAGGCAAAGGTGAGTCAGTGCATGTTGTTTATTTGGATTTTCAGGCGGCCTTTGACAAGGTACCACACATGAGGCTGATTAACAAGAGCTCATGGCATTACAGAAAAGATACCAGCATGGTTCGAAGATTGGCTAATTGGCAGGAGCTGGAATAAAGGGGACCTATTCTGGTTAGAGTCTCCATAATAAAATAGAGAAGACTCGATGGGCCAAATGTGGCTACTACGTCATATGACAGCTGGTGACGAGTGGTCAGTACTGAGACCGCTTCTTTCCACGTTATATGCCAACGATTTGGATGACAGAATTGATGGCTTTATGGCCAAGTTTGCAGATGATACAAAGACAGGTGGAGGGCCAGGTAGTATTGAGAAAGCAGGCAGTCTGCAAAAAGATTTGGACAAATTGAGAGAATGGACAAAGTAGTGCAGATGGAATATAGTGTAGGGAAGTGTATGGTCATCCTCTTTAGTAAAAGGAATAGAGACATAGACTATTTTCTAAATAGGGAGAAAAATCAAAAATCAGAAGTGCAAAGGGATCTGGAGTCCCTGTGATGGATTCCCTAAAGTTTAACATGCAGGTTGAGTCAGTGGTAACTAAGGCAAATGCAAAAACAAAGGAGTAGAAGATAAAACATGAATCTAATGCTGAGGCTTTTTAAGGCATTGGTCAGACTACACTTGGGAGTATTGTGAGAAGTTCTAGATGACTTATCTAAGTTAAGATGTGCTGGTATTGGAGGGGGTCTAGAGGAGATTCAAAAGAATTATCCTAGGAATGAAAGGGTTAATGTTTGATGGCTCTAAGCCTATAAATGAGTTTGGGGGGGGGGGTCTCATTGAAACCTATTGAAAGGCTTAGAGAGTGATTGAGGAGGGGTTATTTCCTATTGTGGGTGAGTCTAGGACCAGAGGGCACAGACTCAGAACAGAGGGATGTCCATTTACAAAAGAGATGAGGAATTTCTTCAGCCAGAGAGTGGTGAATCTGTAGAATTTATTGCCACAGACAGCTGTGGAGGCCAAATCATTGAGTATTTTTATTTACTTAGATCATCAAATTGCATGGCAGAAAGGAAACATCTTAGGCAGTATTTTTTCCAGTTAATCACTGAAAATTTTCCTGAGAACCAGGTCATCCTTATCCTCAAACTAGCTTCATTTAGCTGGGTCTTGACTGTTCAGTGGCCACATTTGAGGCAAGCAATGAATCAAACTGTCAAAGGATATATAACCCTCTTAAACACAAGCACTCCCCCACAAAAGTGAACGAATGAGATATCACAAAAACGAGATTATTCTGCGGAAGAGGATATTGTGAGTTTCTGGTTAAAAACTTTTTGGAGACGTTCAGACTCTATTCAATAACATGAATGCGGGCTCCATTTCGAGGTTAAGCTTCTAAATCAAATACTGCATCTTAAACTGACCTCTGGTTCCAAAGATAATTAAGGATTTTCTTTAGCGGCGGGCAGTTTTTCACTTTATCCATTTCAAAATCTATTAATTTTAAAAGAAAGCATATATTTGCAAACAAAAAACACAAAAGGAAGAAAATGGCAGACAATAGAGGTAATAAACGTCGCTGCAAAACAACATGTCTGTATAGTGCTACTTGCAATAGTTTTCAGATTCACTGATCAAATACAAATCAGAATGAAATGGTTCATGACAGCTCCAAGATTTACTCAGAAACCAAGTAGCTGAGTTTCGATTGCGTTACCAGATCCGCCAAACCCTATTTTGTGCCCCATCGCGTACAACTTCCGTGTGTGGCTCAGCAGCAGTTTACCCACTGGTGTGAATTCAGGAACATCCTTCAAACTTTCACCTGAAATCAGTTGCTATTTGGAGTCTAAGCCGTCACAGTTCTTAACTTCTAGTCTGCCTGTTTCCTTTCTGCATTTTCAGAGAAGGATGTATTTATGTTATTAGCTGTATTTGCATTAGACTGCATAAACATTAAGTCAACTAATTACATAACTAACCACATTTCAGTCTGGTTATTCTTCTCTCCCCCCCCCCCCCCCCCCCCCCACAGGTGGCTCACAAGCACTTTCTTCCCCATACCCGATCGGCGGTTTATTTCCTTTCATTCCCCCCGCTGCAAAATTCTCCTGCACTTTCGCATTCTGATACGTCTTTTCCCACGGGATGATGACAAACCAAGGTCTGTTCTCATTTGCCCCTATTGTAAACGCAATCACAGATCTCGGGATGATATGAAAATAGTCAAACAAGAACGAACTGCACAGGATACAATACTCTTGTTTAAGGAAGCAGGAAGACAACACGCACGATTGCTCCCCTTCAACGCATCTGTTCACTGAGAACTGGAACGATCCTCTAACGCTTTTTTCTCAAACGCAGCTACGGTTCACATGGTTATAGAATCAAACCAAGACAAACATACTGTAGATGCAAATAACAGGTATTAAATTGAGCAATACACAGAATGGAACTTACAGCTACACTGATAGAAAGCAGATCTTCTACGAAACCAAGGCGAACCTGCATGGGTAGGAAGAGTTTACAACCTAACCTGCGCACAGGTGGACTCAGATTTCCATCTGCTTAGGAACTGACGCTCCAGAAACTCACCGGCAATTCCACGCTGATGTCCGTTCCATCCAGAAGCTGCACTCTGCAGGTCAGGATCGACTTACTATTGCCAGCCGCGGGAATGTGGACCATGGTCCCAGTGGGCACAGGTGTGGCCGCATGAACTCCAGCGACGGCTCCAGCAACAGTTGCGGCGTCCCGGTCTCCTCCGTGACCACCACTTCTTCCGCCATCCCGTTCGTCCATGTAGCGGCGAACTGAGCGGCGTCCGAATGTCCTCCGCAAAAACCTCATCATTTTCGTCCGCTTGGTGTTTCTCGCCCCCAGCACCACCACCGTTGCCCACCCCGCCGCCTCGCGACTGGCCGATCGGCTGTCACTGGCGGCTCCCGCGCGCCTCGGTGTCGTTGAGCGAGTGCGGCCACGGTCCGAGCATTTACCGACAGCGCGAGGAGCGAGCACCGAGCACGCCCAGGTGAGAGGCAGACGCCAAAAACCGTGCGACACCGAGCATGCGCGTACCTACACTCAGGCACCCGCAGCAGGCATGCGCGCACCTACACACGGAGTCGCACTGAGCATGCGCTTCCGACTGGAGACGACGCCTCCATCTCCCCGCCTCCCAACCCCTTCAACACCCCACCATCCCGCCTTTCCTCTCGGCACCCAGCTAAGCATGTGCGAACGTGGCACAGGTTTCACGTTCACCTTCCTTGCATGGATAGGAAATGACGTACATGGTGCTCACCTGGACAAGTAGCTGAAAGGAGAGGAGCAACCTGTTATTTATTCATTATCAGGTTCTAGGTGATTGGGAAAAGTCGGCATTATATTTGCCCTTAAGAAGGTTCTCTTTCTGATTAGGGGACCCCTGCAATGCTGTTGAGTGGCAAGTTCAAAGATTTTCCCTAATTAACATCATAAGTTGGGCAGTATGTTTCAGGTTATATTGTGTGCCTTGAAGTGGAACATGTACTTTGTGGTTCCCATGCACTTGAAGGACTTGTCCTTCCTGGTGGAGATCATTGGTTTGGAAGGTGTGGCTGAAGTCAGCAAGTGGGTAACTGTAGTTAGATAATACACACTTAAAACAGAGTGGTCTGGTGATAAGAGGAAGGGAAGTTTGAGGTTGTAGAAGAGATACAAAATCAAATGAGGTTCTTGGATGGTGATGAGTGTTCAGTCTCATTGAAGTTGCTATTTTCTATTGATTAGTCTTCCATCACAATTCTGATGTTACTTCAGCTGGTGAAAGGACATCATTTGCCATGGGATTCTCTGCCTCAGAGCTGCTCTCATTGCCAGGGTAATTTGTGGCTGTTTTGGTTGAGTTTCTGTTCAGTGATGCCTTTGAAGATGTTGTCGGTGGGGGAATCTGGCAATGGTAGTGCTATTGGATGCTAGATTGTCATGGATTATTGATTACCTGACTGGCAGACCACAGTACATGTGCTTGCAACACTGTGTGTCAGACAGAGTGGTCAGCAGCACTGGGGCTCCACAGGGGACTGTCCTGTCTCCCTTTCTCTTCACCATCTGCACCTCGGACTTCAACTACAACACAGAGTCTTGCTGTTTTCAGAAGTTTTCTGATGACTCTGCCATAGTTGGATGCATCAGCAAGGGAGATGAGGCTGAGTACAGGGCTACGGTGGGAAACTTTGTCACATGGTACAAGCAGAATCATCTGTAGCTTAATGTGAAAAAGACTAAGGAGCTGGTGGTGGACCTGAGGAGGGCTAAGGCACCGGTGACCCCGTTTCCATCCAAGGGGTCAGTGTGGACATAGTGGAGGATTACAAATACCTGGGGATACGAATGGACAATAAACTGGACTGGTCAAAGAACACTGAGGTTGTCTACAAGAAGGGTCAGAGCCGTCTCTATTTCCTGAGGAGATTGAGGTCCTTTAACACCTGCCGGACGATGCTGAGGATGTTCTACAAGGCTGTGGTGGCCAGTGCTATCATGTTTGTTGTTGTGTGCTGGGGCAGTAGGCTGAGAGTAGCAGACACCAATAGAATCAACAAACTCATTCGTAAGGCCGGTGATGTTGTGGGGGTGGAACTGGACTCTCTGACAGTGGTGTCTGAAAAAAGGATGCTGTCCAAGTTGCATGCCATCTTGGACAATGACTCCCATCCACTCCATAATGTACTGGTTAGGCACAGGAGTACATTCAGCCAGAGACTCATTCCACCGAGATGTAACACTGAGCATCATAGGAAGTCATTCCTGCCTGTGGCCATCAAACTTTACAACTCCTCCCTCGGAGTGTCAGACACCCTGAGCCAATAGGCTGGTCCTGGACTTATTTCCACTTGGCATGATTAACTTATTATTATTTAATTATTTATGGTTTTATATTGCTATATTTCTACACTATTCTTGGTGCAGCTGTAACAAAACCCAATTTCCCTCGGGATCAATAAAGTATGTCTGTTGTGAGTGTTACCTGATGTTTACCATCCCTTATTTGAATGTTGACAGGCATTTGCTGCATGCAGGCATGGACTATTTTTTATTTGCTGATGCGTTACAAGTGGAACTGAACATGATAAGTGAACATCAATTTTTACATGATGGAAGGTATTTTAAGTTGTTGATGTTTAGGTCTGCAGTAATATCCTGGGCTATAACGATTAATCACCAACAGTCATAACTATCTTCTGAGTCTATCCCATATAACACATTTATAGTGCCACATAACCCGATGGAGGATGTCCTCAGTGTGAATACAGGACTATCTCTACAAGGACTGAGGTTAGCATGGACTTGTGCATCTACTACAGGTAAATTGGAGAGAACAAGACCAAATAGGTTTCTCTCTTGAGTTAGCTTACCTACTGTCTGCCACAAACCCCACCTGGCAGCTGAGTCCTTCTGTGGCCAGCTTGGTCCATGGTGCTGCAACCAAATCTGTCATTGATGGGCATTGAAGTCCTCAGCCCAGACTGCTTCTGTGCCATTGCTATTTTCGGTGGGTTTTTTTCTAAATGTTTTCAACATGAAGGAGGTCTGTCTCATTGGCTGAGCAGAAATATTCTATAGTAATTATAAAAAGGTTAATTTGTCCAAATTTGATTCACAGGATCTGGAGTCAAAGTTGAGGACCATCTGTATGCTACTGGTCGGTCAATATGTCCCCAGGGCTGAGATCAAGGAATCTGAAAGGGCATAATTCTGTGTGTATGACTCTGTCTGGTTGTTACTTGACTGAGTAACACCAATCTCTAGGGATTTGTGAGGAGGTAGCCACAACATTGACAGGGTAGGTAATGACTTTGCCATGCAGGTGATGTGTACAGTTTTATTTCTTCACTGCTATCAGTTATCAGGTTGCTAAACCAATTCATAAAGACTGATTTATACTTGGGCGTCGCATCTACACCATAGGTATTGTGTACCCTACGCCATAGGGTGATGTGTACCTCTCCAGAAAAGTTACTCACGCGTCGCAGCGACGCAGACCGCAACAACTGTGATTGGTCCGCTTGGTAGCATCACATTTCCTCCTATGCATTTCCAGTTGCTTCTTCTCTGCCATGTTTGTAGGCTGTGCGTACACCAATACGAAATAGATTAACCAAATCGTCAAATCTACCTGCTGACATGCAAAAATGTTTGAAATGCATTTCCTCGTCCATGTCTCTCACGAAGAAGCTCAACACGGTGGCATAGAAACCCCACCGCCAACTAGCATTTTGGTGCACACCAACGCATGCTCGCTATGGCGTAGAGCGACGCAGAAGTGAAAATCAGGGCTATGGCATAGGTTGTGGCGTAGCCTGTATGCATAAGTATAAATCAGCCTTTAGGCATTTAACAGTGACTGGGTCTGAAATCACATATTGGTTAGACAGGGTAAATTTCTCATCCCTGTTTTAAAATCCTTCCAAACATTGCCCTTGTCTGTTCTGTGATCTCTTTCAGTCATGCAATGTATTTAATCAATTATCAATGCTTTTGCAGCTCAAATTGAATTGCTATACCGTTGATAGCCAAGTCCTCATCAGCTAAACACTAAGCTCTGGATTTCTTTCTCAAACATTGTTTGTATCTTTGTAAACCTTTCAGCCTTTAAGTGCTCCTTAAAAGCTACCTTTAGGAAGATTAATCTGACATATTCTGAAATAGTAAGGTTATTGATGCTGGAACGCTTCAAATTTAAAATCTTATTCTGATGGGAACCAGTTGGTTTGCATATGAAGGCTACAACATTTAAAAAAAGTTAAATTGCAACTATATAAAAGTCAATTCTCATTTTTTGCCAAACAGAAGCCAATTTTGGGTGAAGGTTGTTAGTTTTACAGAACAGGTGTAAATTAAACTCTGAAATACAGCTGATGAACAGGAAATTGGAAAAGTTGCATTCCAACCTACAAACAAGGGAGGGAAACTTATTCATTGATCAGTGGTAAGAATCTATAATTTCATTTTGCAGCTTATCAAGCTCATCATCAACCCCACTGTGCTGATGTTTTGCAGCATTTGGACAAAGCAATATATTCAGTTTTATGAATTTCATATTTGTTATCTCTCATTAAGTACACTTTGAGTATACTTAGATCCCAGAGTCATTGTAATGCCGCTACCATTCCTTGCAAGAATCATGACTTAAATAGTAGCAAAACAAATTTTAGCAGCTGCTGAATAATACTGTAATCATTAGCCAGTAGAGAAACTGCTTTTCCTGTGGCATTTTAAAAGAGGTTGAGAGTGACATTTGAGCTAATGATCGATGAAATATGTTGGTGGTCCCTGTGGCTTTCAAGCCAACTGCAGTTGTGAACTCATCAACATAGCAGTTCATGAGCTGGTGTAAGGTTATGCTGAGGTGTAGGTAGGAGCTTGATATTGGAGTGCATGTTGGAAATAAGCAGGCCCCAGAGAACCCGTCACACATTTAAAGATTAAAATGCCCAAGTAACTTGTTAATCACAGAGCAACAAGCAAATTACTGAACATTGTAAACAAGATTCTGCAAATGTTGGAAATCCAGAGCTACACATAAAAAATGACTTCTGATTTTAAAAGTAGCAATTTAGCCAAAACTCAAATCTCCATGAAAATTTTCTACCCAGGTAGTTATAAACTAATAGTTGATATGATTATTGGTGAATTAAAATTTAAAAATCACCACATGCATTTCTTCAGAAGGGGAGAAGGAGAGAGAGAAATGTTTGAGCTAAAATAACAACACAGCACAATTTTTTCTTGGGAAGGGGAGAGAGAAAGTCATTTTTTTTCAAAGACAGAAAACAGATAAAGTTCACAAGTTCATAAACAGTGAGCATCAGGTGAAAATAATAATAAAAAAACAGTAGAAATGGCTGGCCACATTAGAAAGATAGACATGTTTGATTGCAGAACAGATAACGATGATGTATGCTGAAAAAAAATTGAGCGTTATTTTGAAGCAAAGGAAATAACCAATGCAAAGCAAGTACCACTGAGTGCAATAGGTGGAAAGGCATATGGTTCACATAGAAGCTAACTGCTCCAACCAAACCAGCCAAAATAAGCTTTGCTGATATCATGAGCGTAACTGAGGAACATCTAGAACTGAAATTATTATTGATTGCATAATGCTTCAAGTTTCATAATTGGAATCATAAAGAAGGGGAGTCCATTTCATTTTAAATTGAAGAAATTGTCCGAGCATTGTCAATACAGTGTGGGTTTAGTGATGTACTGAGAGATCATTTAGTTTGTGGAATCTTGCAAGAAAGCATTTAAAAAAGGCTCCTAACTGAAGCATAGCTCACATTTAAAAGAGCAGTTGAAATCACTGTATCAATGGAAACAGCAGCCAGAAATGCAACTGAGTTGCAGTCAGGAATAAAAGTTAGCATGAACAAAGTTGCACTGTCTAAACCAGAGGTTCCCAACCTGGGATCCATGGACCCCTTGGTTAATGGTAAGGGTCCATGGCGTAATAAAGGTTGGAGATCCATGGTCTAAACAGAAACCTGCTTGGCTGAACAAATTGTGTTAACTTTATGGCAGGATCTCACATACACCTGACTAATGCAGGTTTAAAGACAAAACTTGCAGAAATTGCTTCGAAGTATGACATATACAAGGAGCATGTCGGGCAGACAGAAATAAATGGTCTGCACAGAGATGAGAAAAATACAAGAAGTCAAGTTGCAGTTTCAAAAAGACCACTAATCAGCATGCTGTTGATGAAAAATCTGATAATAATGACAGCAAAATAGGACTGGGTAGCCTTAAGATTTGTAATGTGAAAACTAACAAGAGACAAGCAGTATGGCTCACACCAGAAGTGAGCATCAAATTAATTAAAATGGAGTTTGACACTGGCTCGACTTTCAGTCATTCCACAAAATGAGTTTGAACAGCATTTCAAAGATACGAAAGCCTGCAGACATCCAACCAAGAACTTGTACTGTAGAAATGATAACTCCTGTGGGAATGACATTCATAATAGTGAAATACAACACCCAACCAGCCACATTGAGCTTGCGTGTGGTAAAAACAGTCTGGGGCCATGATTGGCTAATACAACTACAACTTGATTGGACATCCATTACAATTTGCATGCCACATTCCCTGCAATAGAGTCAACTGAAAGCTAATTTTAAAAATGGTACAGGGTGATGGCACAGCATTATTCAAGGATGGGATTGGAAAACTCAAAAATACGAGGGGTAAAACAGTTATCCTTAAATGAAAATGCCACACCAAGGTTTTACTAATCTCGTCTAATTCCTTATGATAAAGTAGCCATTGAGCGAGTTCGCATGGAGTTTGAAGGAATTATTTCCAAGGTTGAGTGGAGCCCATGGGCAGTACCAGTGGTCCCAGTAGCCAAGAAGAATGGGTCTGTCACGATTTGCAGTGATTTTAATGTCACTATCAATAAAGTCCTGAAAGTCGATCAATGTCCTCTGCCCAGAATAGAGGACTTCTTTGGAAACCTTTTGGAAATGAAACATTTCAACCACATAGACTCAGCTGAAGACTACCTACAGATTGAGATAGAAGAAGAGTCCAAAGTGTAACTCACCATAAACTCCCACAGAGGGCTTTATCACTATAATAGACTTATTTTTGGAGTAGCATCTACACCCACAGTCTGGCAGAAAGACATGGTCCAGGTACTGCAAGGCTGCTCAGGCACTCAGTGTTACCTAGATGACATCATTATTACTGGTGAGGATGAGAAGGAAGATCTTCAAAATCTCAAAGCTATGTCAAAAAGTTTAGAAGATTATGGGCCCAGAGAATGACATGACAAGTATGAATTCTTCAAACTAAGCATCATTTACTGTGGTCACATCAGTGATGCACAAGGATTACACAAATATGCTGAGAAAATTTAACCTTTGCTGGATGCACCAAGGCCAAAGGACTTGTATTGTTGCAGTCCTTTTTTAAGATTAGTCAATTATTCTTGACAAGGTTTCTGCCAAATCTGACTTCTGTGCTCCACCCCTTGAACTCATTCCTACAGATTGGGAAGAAATAGCAATAAAAAAAACCAGTATACAATGTGTTTCACTAATTTGTTTTTAGCAGTGTGCTGTTGTAAAATTTTCACTGTCCTGGGATGTTTACTCACCTTAGTTCTTTCTCTACCTTTCCAAATCATTTGAAAAGGATAATTACAAGACATCATGTTCCGCCTTGATAGTTTGGAACCTGACAGCAAGAACATTGATTTTAATAACTTCTGGTAACTAATGACTAGAGAAGCACCAGAGGATTGGAAAGTTACAAACGTTGTTCCCTTGTTTAGAAAGGCAGTAGAGATAACCCAAGAAATTATAGATCAGTGAGTCTTACTTCAGTGGTGGGCAAGTTGTTGGAGAATATACTGAGAGGCAGGATTTATGAGCATTTGGAGAGACATAATTTGATTAGGGATAGTCAGCATGGCTTTGTCAAGGGCAGGTCGTGCCTTACGAGCCTGATTAAATTCTTTGAGGATGTAACAAAACACATTGATGAAGGTAGAGCAGTGGATGTAGTGTATATGGATTTCAGTAAGGCATTTGATAAGGTTCCCCATGCAAGGCTTATTCAGAAAGTAATGAGGCATGGGATCCAAGGAGACCTTGTTTTGTGGATCCAAAAATGGTTTGCCCACAGTATGCAAAGGGTGGTTGTAGATGGTTCGTATTCTACATGGAGGATGATGACCAGTGATGTTCCACAGGGATATGTTCTGTGACCCCTCCTCTTTGTGATTTTTATAAATGACCTGGCTGAGGAAGTAGAAGGGTGAGTTTGCTCATGACACAAAGGTTGGAGGTGTTGTGAATAGTCTGGAGGGTTGTCAGAGGTTAAAGCAGGACACCAATAGGATGCAAACTGGGCTGAGAAGTGGCAGATGGACTTCAACCCAGATAAGTGTGAAATGGTTCATTTTTGTAGGTCAAGTTTGAAGACCAAATATAGTATTAATGGTAAATCTCTTGGCAATGTGGAAAATCAGCGAGATCTTGGGGTCTGTGTCCATATGACATTCAAAGCTGCTGCGCAAGTTGACAGTATTATTAAGAAGGTGTATAGTGGGGGTGTTGGCCTTCATCAATCGTGCGATTGAGTTCAAGAGCAGTGAGGTAATGATACAGCTATGTAAGACCTTAGTTAGACCCCTTTTGGAGAACTCTGTTCAGTTCTGGTCACCTCATTACAGGAAGGATGTGGATACTATAGAGAGAGTGCAGAGGAGATTTACAAGGATGTTGCCTGAATTGGAGGGCATGCCTTATGAGAATAGGTTGAGTGAACTTGGCCTTTTCTCCTTGGAGCAACAGTGGATGAGAGGCATTGATCGTGTGGATAGCCAGAGGCTTTTTCCCAGGGCTGAAATGGCTTACACAAGGGGGCATAGTTTTAAGGTGCTTGGAAGAAGGTACAAGGTGGATGTCAGAGGTAAGTTTTTCACACAGAAAGTGAAGATCCCTACTGCACCCAGTGACCCTGTGATCTCTGTCTCAGAGGCCAATGTTAGGCTGTCTTTAAAGAGGGCGAACCTCCAAGTGGAAGATGCTGATGGAGTACGTGGTAAGGCTCTGAAACTTGTGCCAACCAACTGGTGGGCGTATTCAAGGACATTTTCAACCTCTCACTGCTATGGGCAGAAGTTCCCACTTGCTTCAAAAAGGCAACAATTATACCAGTGCCTAAGAAGTATAATGTGAGCTGCCTTAATGACTATCACTCAGTAGCACTCAGATCTACAGTGATGAAATGCTTTGAGAAGTTGGTCATGACTAGACTGAACTCCTGCCTCAGCAAGGACCTGGACCTATTGAAATTTGCCTATCACCACAATAGGTCAATGGCAGATGCAATCTCAATGGCTCTTTACACAGCCTTAGACCACCTGGACAATACAAACACCTATGTCAGGATACTGTTTATCGACTATAGCTCAGCATTTAACACCGTCATTCACACAATCCTGATTGAGAAGTTACCGAACCTGGTCACAACATACCAATGCAGTTATAAAGAAGGCAAGACAGGGACTATACTTTGTTAGGAATTTGATGAGATCTGGCATGTCAACAAATACGCTCAAAAATTTCTAAAAATGTGCTGTGGAGAGCATTTTGACAGGCTGCATCACTGTCTGGTATGGGGGTTGCTACTGCACAGGACTGAAAGAAGCTGCAGAAGGTTATAAACTTAGTCAGCTCCATCTTGGGTACTAGCCTACAAAGTACCCAGGATATTCTCAAGGATCAGTGTCTCAGAAAGGCAGCATCCATTATTAAGGGCCTCCAGCAGCCAGGAGGTACAGAAGCCTGAAGGCACACCTTTAGTGATTCAGAAACCTCTTCTTCCCCTCTGCCTTCCGATCCTAAATGGATATTGAACCCGTGAACACTACCTCACTTTTTGAATATATATTATTTCTGTTTTTGCATGAATTTTAATCTATTCAATATACATATACTGTAATTGATTGATTTAATTATTATTATTATTTTTTCTCTTCTACATTATGTATTGCATTGAACTGCTGCTGCTAAGTTAACAAATTTCATGTAACATAGCGTTGATAATATACCTGATTCTGATTCTGGTGGGTGTGTGGAATGTGGTAGAACAAAGGTGGTAGAGGCGGATGCAATAGGGTTTTTTAAGAGATTCTTAAATAGGTACATGGAGCTTAGGAAAATACAGGGCTATGTGGTAGGGAAATTCTAGGCAGTTTCTAGTGCAGGTTACATGGTCAGCAGGACACTGTGGGCCAAAGGGCCTGTAATGTGCTGTAGATTTCTATGTTACTCCCTATCTTCTGCTCCCCCACCCATTTTGTTTTCCCTCATTCTGATGGCTCTCTCACTCCTCTTTCCCTCACCCATTTTTTTGACTTGCTCACCACCTCTCCCATTCCCCCACCTCCTTCCCTTTTATTCCATGGTCTACTCTCCTCTCCTTTCAGATTCCTCCTTCTCCATTCCTTTACCTGTTCAACCTCTCACCTCCTAGCTGCTCACATCATTCCCTTTCATCCTTCCTTACCCAGCCACTTACCTTCTCCCTCACCTGGACTCATCTATCACCTGCCAGCTTGTATTCCTACTTCCCCCCACCCCACCTTTTTATTTTGACTTCAGCTCTCTTCCTTTCTAGTCCTGCAAAGGATCTCAGTGTGAAACTTTGACTGTTCATTTCCCTCCATAGATGCTGCCTGACCTGCAGTGTTCATCCAGCATTTTGTGTGTGTTGCATCTAGCAACATTTTTGTTTTCCTTTCCTTTTCTTCCTGCAGTGCAGATAAGGTGAAGTAAGAGAATGAACGTGCAGAGTTAATGTATTTATTGTTACGGTTTAGTAGAGATGCTTCTTGACCTTGTTGGATACAATGTGAATTATAGAAATTTAGTGAAGCACTGGATAAAGCTGTTAATGCTGTTAATGAGTGATGAGCTTTAACAGAAAGTGAATTAGAGAACACGGAAAGTTCAAAACACATTTTGTTATTTCCATTGATTCTGTCACATTTTGATCTTATGGCTTGGGTCTAATTTTACTGTGCCATTGTATACCCCAATTTTTTTCAGAACTCTAGCTTCAGACTTTACCCGAGGACAAAATTGAGAAAGGTATTGCAGACTGCAATCTGTTATCTGTTGAATGTGTATTGTGGACAGACTCCTGTGCTCCTGCAGCATACCAATAGCTTATTCAATGAACCTCCTTCTCCCAGTGTGACTTCTTTTGCTGACTCCTGAAATTTAATGCCACCTTCACTGCTATCTCTTCACTATGCATATTTTTCTATACATAATATGCAGATGGTACAGGAGGATTTTATTTCCCTGGCTTATTTACAAATTGCTTAAGATAAACAGGGAACATAAATAGAGCATTACTGATATAATGCTGCTGAATACATTGAGAGATAAAAGAATAGTTGATGACTCATCCTTATCTCCGTTAATACAATGAGTCTGCTTCCTGTGAGCAATACAGTTTGTGGAAGATGATTTTAAATTCAGAGAACCAATCAAATTTAAACAAACCAAAAATCAGTTTCCATAGATTCAAGCAGAACACTATATTTTATTGATGTTAGCAATTGTAGAAAATCCTATTATTACACACATATTGAAACAGAACATTGAAACAATTTAACAATTCAAGGACAATTTGAGGAATTCTTTATGAATTCGCAGCCAGAACTCTGATGAAGAAGCATGACTTCAAATTTATCTCTCAAAATAGTCACCAGCAGAGTTAATCAAATTCTCTTTCAGCCTCATACCCATATTGACCTTTCCTACACAATATTCTGAAAATAGATTTTGGCAAAATTAATTGTTTTTCTTTCCCTGTATTTTCTGCAAATCTGAGCCTCTCCAGCATCTGCAATGTTACTAAAATAGCATGTGGGATTTTATCATCTGAGCAAAAATTGTGTGATGAAAACTTATAATTTCTTTGTAAAAGTAGGTTAAGTTTGGTGAGCCCATAAAGTAGGCTGGGGTAAATAATCCAGTAAACCTGTAAGCATCAGTTGAGATTGTTTTTGATTAAATGATGGTTTACTTTGATGAAAAATATATGGGAATCCTCTCTATGTTCGTGGATTATTGGCAAAATGCTTACTATAAGGATCCATCAAAGTTTTGTATAAAGCAGACAATGCTGTTACTATGGTCCTGTCTCTTCACTTAGCAGAAAGGGAGTATGATCAATGGCTAAGGCTTTTTGTGCAGTTTGCTACTTATCCAGCAGTTGTTATTTTATTTTTAGCACTACTTTTCTGCCTATTTACAATGTGCATCTTCATATGTGTGGTTGACAGTATGGCACAACACCGTATCTACAAACGTTTACTATTGCATCCAAACATTTATTTGTCCACATCATGAAAATATGAAATTAATATTTTATATTTCATATATCTGTTTAAAATTTGGAACCATTCCTCACCAATAGTTCCCTCTGGAATAAAGTAGCAACACACTAAGTTCTCTTGATATTAAAAATATGATGAATTCCCTCACACTCCTATTTCTGTGGAAACATGAGACTGCAGGAGCTGGAATCTGGATTGCAATTCTGTTATTTCTGATTTGTAAAAGAAAGGAAGGCTTTGGGAAGTCAGTGGGTGAGTCATTTGCTGAAGAAGAAAAAAGCCTCTGAATTGCTCATGGAGTTATATATTTGTATGATTAAGTCTGGTTAGTTTTCTGGTTGATTGTGACAGGTTCATCCCAGCCACAGCCCTGGGTGTGTAAGCCATTTGGAATTGGTTAAATCATGCTTGTTGGAGATGGACATTGGCTTATACTAATAGCATTAATATTTTTTGTTCCTTATCAGCCTATACCTGAATATTTTCCAAGTCTGCACATGGGATTTCTGTGAGGAGCAATTGCCACTGAAGACATACTATTAGTTTGTCAGGAGCACTAGACAATAGGAGCAAGAGAGGGCTACTCAGCTCCTCAAACCTACCTTTCCATTCTATAACATCATCAACTCTCATTGCTATAGCTAGCTGTTCCCACCTGCTTCAAAAGAGCACCAATCATACCAGTACCCAAGAAGAGCAGGGTGAGCTGCCTTAACAACTATCATCCAGTAGCACTCACATCTACAGTGATGAAGTGATTTGAGAGGTTGGTTGTGGCTAGAATCAACTCCTGCCTCAGCAAGAATCTGGATTTGCTGCAATATGCATATCACCACAATAGGTTATTGGCTATTCACGCGGCCTTGGATCACCTAGACAATACTAATACTTATGTCAGAATGCTGTTTATTGACTACAGTTCAGCAATTGACACAATTATTCCTACAGTTCTGATCGAAAGGCTCCAAAACCTGGACCTTAGTACCTCTGTTTGCAACTGGATCTGCAACTTACTCACTGGAAGACCACAGTCTGTGCAGGTCAGAAATAACATCTCCACCTCGCTGATAATCAACAGTGGCATACCTCAGGGATGTGTACTTAGCCCACTGCTCTACTCTCCATAACTGTGTGGCTAGGCACAGCTCAAATACCATCTATAAATTTGCTGACAGGAGCAAGATATATCAGCTAGTTGAATGTTGTTACAGCAATAACCTAGCACTCAACATCAGTAAGACCAAAGAACTTGAGAAAGGGTAAGATGTGGGAACATGCACCAGTCCTCATAAAGGGATCAGAAGTGGAAAGAGTAGCAATTTCAAGTTCCTGTGTCTCAACATCCCTGAGGATTTATCCTGGGTCCATTTTGGTTCAGTTACAAAGAAGGCATGACAGTGGCTATATTTCATTAGGAGTGAGGAGATTTGTTATGTCACCAAAGATGCTGGCAAATTTCTATGAATATACTGTGAAGAGCATTCTAACTGGCTGCATCACTGTCTGGTGGTGGGGGGGGGGGGGGGACCTGTTGCACAGAATCAATAGAATCTACAGAAAGTTGTGAACTCTCAGCTCCATCATGGGCACTAGCCTCCGTAGCATCCAGGACATCTTCAGGAAGCGATGCCTTAAAAAGGCAGCATGCATCATTAAGGACCCCCACCACGCAGGGACATGCCCTCTTCTCATTGCTACCATTAGGGAAGAGGTACAAGAGCCTGAAGGCACACACTCAATGAATCAGGAACAACTTCTTCCCCTCTGCCATCAGATTTCTGAATGGACATTGAACCCATGGATACTACATTTTTTTGCACTACTTATTTAATTTAATGAGTTTATTATTTATTTAGATATATATGTATACTGTAAAACACAGTTTTTATTATTATTTATTGCACTGTACTGCTGCCACTTAACAAATTTCATGACATATGCTGGTGATATTAAACCTGATTCTGATTTTGATATGCTAGCCTCAATTTCTCTTTTATACCAGTTCCCCATAACCCTCAATTTCTCAATCTTTCAAATATTTATCTATCTCTACCTTAAATCTGTCCAATGATTTTGCCCCCACCATCTGTAAAAGCTGCAAATTCTGGAGATTCAGTACCCGATGAGAGGACAAAGTTCTACAACCAACAATTTTAAATGACAGGCCACTTATTGTAGCTGTACCCTCTTGTTTATGAGTCTCCCATGAAAAAAATAACACCATAACATCTACCTTGTCAAGCCCCCTGAAGATCTTGTATGTTTGAATGGGGTCACCTTTCTTTCTTTTAATCTCCAAAAAATGGAAATCTAAACTGTATAGACTCCCTTGCCAGGATAACCCTCTCATTCCTGGAAAATCTCCCAAGAATCACCAGCATTGCTAACGAATCCTGGCCTTACTGCATTGCCCTTCTCAAGGGCAACTAGGGATGGGCAATAAATGATGGCTTAGCTGGTGATGCCCACATCCCATAAATGAATAAATAAAAAAGAAGATAGGTCATCTGGCTGAGTTGCCGCAAAAACAATCTCTCAGTCAACGTCAGCAAAACTAAAGTGCTGATTTTTTGACTTCCGGAAGGGGAAGAAGGGTGAACATATTCCAGTCTACATTAAGGGAATCAGTGGTGGAGAGAGTCAACAGTTGTAAATTTCTGGGTTGAACATAATTGGATGAATGTCCCTGGGTCAGCACATAGAAGCAATCATAATCATAAATAAACCTACAGATTATTGTTGAAGATACCCTGACTGCATCATTGTCTGGCAATATGAATGCAGGAACCTGCAGAGAGCAGTGGACTCTGTCTCATACATCAAAGGAAGGTCCTTCCCCACCATAGATAGTATCTACAGGAGGCATTGCCTCAAAAAGGCAACATCTATCATCAAATATTTCCACCATCTGGTCCACGCCATCTTTTCATAGCTCCTAAAGGGCAGTTTGTATAGAAGCCTGAAGTTCTATACCACCAGGTTAAAGAACAGCCACTTCCCTTCAACCATTCTGTTCTTGAACCAACTGGCAAAATCCCAATCAGTACAACTTAACAATTCTGGCCTGTTCTAATTATGTTTTCTTATGTTTTTTTGTTGTGAATGCTGCTTATATGATGCTATGTGTCCGTGATACTATCACATAAGTTTTTTCATTGCATTGGTGCATACATGTATTGTGCATAAGACAACAAACTCAACTTTGATTTTGACCCTCTTCCTGTACAGTTATATCAAAACCTCCCTGTTTTAAAACTCCACCCCTTTTGCAGTTAAGGCCAATATGCCACTTCCTGCTTTATCGTTGTGTTGGACCTTGCTAAATTCTTGAGATTACTTTCTTCTGCATATGTTAAAGGTGTTCGTGACAGCACCTGCTCTTCCTATCAAATTAAAATCTGTTCATCCAAATGCTACTAGATTCTGTCCCTCAGAAGTCCATCTAGTAACTTCCCTATCACAGTCACAATCTCAGTTCCAGCCCCTCTAATAATGGCCAAAACGCTCTCTTGTAGGCCATCAAGCTGATGAACGTTTAATTGTATGATGCTAATCTACTTGCTGATTTTAAGATGTCTCTCATGTAAAGTCTGGAAAATAGATCTACCGATGCTTGCAAATGAATTGCACAGCTCATTCAACCAGTGCTATCAGAACATCATGGTGTTCTCACCCTCAGTCTCCCATCTGCGGAATTAATTGAGGTTATAAGTTATTAAAGTAGGGCCAAACCAAATGTTGGTATATGTTTGGATTGTCAAATTGCCTTTGATAAGACCATGAGACCATAAGATATAGGAGCAGAATTAGGCCATTTGGCCCATTGAGTCTACTCCACCATTTCATCACGGTTGATCCAATTTTCCTCTCAGCCCCAATCTATCTTCGCCCCATCTCTCTTCATGCTCTGACCAATCAAGTATCTCTGCCTTAAATATATATAAAGACATGGCCTCCACAGCTGCCTGTGACAAAGAATTCCACAGATTCACTACTCTCTGGCTAAGTAAACTACTCCTCATCTGGATTCTAAAACAAAGCTCCTCTATTCTGAGACTGTGTCCTCTGGTTTTAGGTTCTCCCACCACAGGAAACATCCTCTCCACGTACACTTTATAGAGCCCTTTCATCATTCGATAGGTTTCAATTAGATCTCCCCTCATTCATCTGAATTCTAGTGAATACAGGCCCAGAACCATAAAATGCTCTTCATATGACAAACCATTCAATCCTGGAATCATTTTTTATGAACATCCTATGAACCCTCTCTGGTGTCAACACATCCTTTCTAAGACAAGGGGCTCAAAACTGCTCACAATACTCTAAGTGAGGCCTCACCCATGCTTTATAAGATTATGTTCTGCTTTTTTTATGTACTAGTTCTATTGAAATGAATACTAACATCACATTTGTCTTCCTCACCACAGACTCAAACTGCAACTTAAACTTTAGGGGATCTTGCAAAAGGACTCTCAAGTCCTTTTGGACTCAGTTTTTTTTTGTATTTTCTCCTCACTTAGAAAATAGTCAACCCTTTCATTTCTTCTAGCAAAGTGCATGGCCATACACTTTCCCAACACTGTATTCCATCTGCCATTCCTTGACCCATTCTCCTAATCTGTCTAAATCCTTCTCTAGCCTTTCTACTTCCTCAAACCTTCCTTCCTCTCCACCTATCTTTGCATAGTCTGAAAATTTTGCAACAAAGTCATCATCCAAATCATTGACATATAACATAAAAAGAATTTGTCCTATCACAGACTCCTGTGGAACACCACTAGTCACCAGCAGCCAACCAGGAAAGGCTCTCTTTATTCCCGCTTTTTGCTTCCTGCCAATCAACCATTGTTTTATCCATTCTAAAATCTCTTCCTGTAATACCATGGGCTCCTTGCTTGTTAAGCAGCCTCATGTGTGACACCTTGTCAAAGGCCTTCTGAAAATCCAAGTATATAACATCAACCAGCTCTCCTTTGTCTATCCTGCTTGTTATTGCTTCACAGAATTCCAACAAATTTGTCAAGTAAGATGTTCTCTTGAGGAAACCATGCTAATTACAGTATATTTTATCATATGCCTCCAAGTACACTGTGTCCTCATCCTTAATAATCAACTCCAACATCATCCCAAACACTGAGGTCAGTCTAACTGACCTCTCATGTCCTTTCTTCTGCCTCTCTCCCTTCTTGAAGAGTGGAGTGACATGTAAAATTTTCTAATCTTCCAGAACCATTCCAGAATATAGTGATTCTTGAAAGACCATTACTAATACTTTCACGATCTCTTCAGCCATCTCTTTCAGAATCCTGTGTTGTAGTCCATCAGGTCCAGGTGACTTATCTACCTTCAGACCTTTCAGTTTCCCAAGAACCTTCTCTATGGAAATGGTAACTTCACACACTTCATGAAGCCTGATATGTGGAACTGCCAGCATACTGCCAGTGTCTTCCACAGTGAAAACTAATGCAAAATACTTAGTCAGTTCATCCGCCATTTCCTTGTCCTCCATTATTATTGGCTAGCTTAAGGAATCTCACAGGAAATTATGAAAGAGTGTAGAGTATTGAAGATTGATTACTGAATAGAAAACAGGCATTAAATGGGATTTTTCAAGTTAGGGAACCATGATCAGCGGGGTGCCACGGGTTTCAATATTGAAGCTGCTCACCATCCATGCTGATAATTTCGATGAAGGTGTCAAGTTTGCTGATAAGCCAAAGTTAGATGACAGTGTGGGTTGTGAGGATGATACCGAGAACAGCACACAACAGGCACCTTGGTCTATGATGTTTATCCCAACCACGATGAGAATTTAAACCAATCCCATCCACCTGCACATCTGTTCCCTGCCTGTTCCTGTGTCTGTCTAAATGTCTCTCAAACTTGCTCTCATGTCATATACTTTTCACTGCCTCAGTAAAGCAACCAGTATAACCAGAGTGACTATCCATCCCAGATATTCCCTCTTCTCCCCCCTCCACCCCCCTGCTCTCATGGCAGAAGATACAAAAGCCTGAAAACATGTACCACCAGGGTCAAGGACAACTTCTATCCCACTGTTATCAGGCTCTTGATTGGGCTTCTTGTCCAAATAGATGCACTCCTGGCCTTACAGTCTACCTCGTTGTGATCTTACACTTCATCATTTACCTGCACTGCACTTTTTCAGTAGCTTTTACACTTTATTCTGCATTGTTATTGTTGTACCTTATTCTAAGGCAAAGCTCTGTGTAAATGATTTGAACTGTATAAATAGTATGCAAAACAAGTTTTTCACTGTGCCTTAGTGTATGTGACAATAATAAACCAATACTAGTACCAAATACCACATTCCATAGCACCACTTTACAGGCACCTATCACTAACTATGTGAAAACAAAAACTTGGCTCAAATCTTCAAATTTCCCTTTTTCACCTTAAAGTTATAGAACATAGAACAGTACAGCACAGTACAGGCCCTTCAGCCCACAATGCTGTGCTGACCCTTAAACCCTGCCTCCCATATAACCCCTCACCTTAAATTCCTCCATATGCCTGTCTAGTAGTCTCTTAAATTTTACTAGTGTATCTGCCTCCACCACAGACTCAGGCAGTGCTTTCCACACACCAACCACTGAGTAAAAAATCTTCCTCTAATATCCCCTTTGAACTTCCCACCCCTTACCTTAAAGCCACATCCTCTTGAATTGAGCAGTGATGTCTTGGGAAAGAGGCACTGGCTGTCCACTCTATCTGTTCCTCTTAATATCTTGTATACCTCTATCATGTCTCCTCTCATCCTCCTTCTCTCCAAAGAGTAAAGCCCTAGCTCCCTTAATCTCTGATCATAATGCATACTCTCTAAACCAGGCAGCATCCTGGTAAGTCTCCTCTGTACCCTTTCCAAAGCTTCCACATCCTTCCTGCACTGACGTGACCAGAATTGGACACAGTACTCCAAGTGTAGCCTAACCAGAGTTTTATAGAGCTGCATCATTACCCCACGACTCTTAAACTCTATCCTTTGACTTATGAAAGCTAACACTCCATAAGCTTTCTTAACTACCCTATCTACCTGTGAGGCAACTTTCAGGGATATATGGACCTGTACCCCCAGATCCCTCTGCTCCTCCACATTCCCAAGTATCCTGCCATTTACTTTGTACTCTGCCTTGGAGTTCGTCCTTCCAAAGTGTAGCACCTCACACTTCTCCGGGTTGAACTCCATCTGCCACTTCTCAGCCCACTCCTGCATCCTATCAATGTCTCTCTGCAATCTTCAACAATCCTCAACACTATCCACAGCACCACCAACGTTTGTGTCATCTGAAAACTTGCCAACCCACCCTTCTACACACACATCCAAGTCATTAATAAAAATCACGAAAAGTAGAGGTCCCAGAACCAATCCCTGTGGGACACCACTAGTCACAACCCTCCAATCTGAATATACTCCCTCCACCACGACCCTCTGCTTTCTGCAGGCAAGCCAATTCTGAATCCACCTGGCCAAACTTCTCTGGATCCCATGCCTTCTGACTTTCTGAATAAGCCTACCATGTGGTACCTTGTCAAATGCCTGACTAAAATCCATGTAGATCACATCCACTGCACTACCCTCATCTATATGCCTGGTCACCTCCTCAAAGAACTCTATCAGGCTTGCTAGACATAATCTGTCCTTCTCAAAGCCATGCTGACTGTCCCCGATCAGATCATGATTCTCTAGATGCCCATAGATTCTATCTCTAAGAATCTTTTCAAACAGCAGCTTTCCCACCACAGACGTAAGGCTCACTGGTCTACAATTACCCAAACTATCCCTACTATCTTTTTTGAACAAGGGGACAACATTTGCCTCCTTCCAATCCTCCAGTACCATTCCCATGGACAACGAGGACATAAAGATCCTAGCCAGAGGCTCAGCAATCTCTTCTCTTGCCTCGTGGAGCAGCCTGGGGAATATTCCGTCAGGCCCCTGGGACTTATCCATCTTAATGTATTTTAACAACTCCAACACCTCTCCCTTAATATCAACATGCTCCAGAACATCAACCTCACTCATATTGTCCTCACTGTCACCAAGTTCCCTCTCATTGGTGAATACTGAAGAGAAGTATTCATTGAGGACCTCGCTCACCTCCACAGCCTCCAGGCACATCTTCCCACCTTTAACTCTAATCGGTCCTATCTTCACTCCTGTCAACCTTTTGTTCTTCACATAATTGAAAAATGCCTTGGGGTTTTCCTTTCCCTACTCGCCAAGGCCTTCTCATGCCCCCTTCTTGCTCTCCTCAGCTCCTTCTTAAGCTCCTTTCTTGCTACCCTATATTCCTCAATAGGCTCATCTGATCCTTGTTTCCTAAACCTCACATATGCTGCCTTCTTCCATCTGACTAGATTCTCCACCTCACTTGTCACCCGTGGTTCCTTCACCCTACCATTCTTTATCTTCCTCACCGGGACAAATTTATCCCTAACATCCTGCAAGAGATCCTTAAACAACGACCACATGTCCATAGTACATTTCCTTGCAAAAACATCATCCCAATTCACACCCGCAAGTTCTAGCCTTATAGCCTCATAATTTGCCCTTCCCCAATTAAAGATTTTCCTGTCCTCTCTGATTCTATCCTTTTCCATGATAATGTTAAAGGCCAGGGAGCAGTGGTCACTGTCCCCCAGATGCTCACCCACTGAGAGATCTGTGACCTGATCTGGTTTGTTACCTAATACTAGATCTAGTATGGCATTCCCCCTAGTCGGCCTGTCAACATACTGTAACAGGAACCCCTCTGGACACATTTAACAAACTCTGCCCCGTCTAAACGATTGGAACTAATCAGGTGCCAATCAATATTAGGGAAGTTAAAGTCATCCATGATAACAACCCTGTTATTTTTGCACCTTTCCAAAATCTGCCTCTCAGTCTGCTTCTTGGTATCTCTGCTGCTACCAGGGGGCTTATAGAATACCCCCAGTAGAGTAACTGCTCCCTTCCTGTTCCTGACTTCCACCCATACTGACTCAAAAGAGGATCCTGTTACATTACCCACCCTTTCTGTAGCTGTAATAGTATCCCAGAATTGTAATGCCACTCCTCCTCCCCTTCCCCCTCCCATCTCTTTCAAAGCACTGAAATCCAAGAATATTGAGACTTGGCTGGCACCAGGGCAGGAATATTGAGTCTCTGTAATGGCCACTACATCATAATTCCATGTATGTATCCAAGCTCTCAGTTCATCACCTTTGTTTCTGATGCTTCTTGCATTGAATTGAATTCAATTCAATTGCATTGAAGTACACACACTTTAGCCCTTCTGTCTTACTACCTTTACACCCTTTATTCTATTTCTCTTTCCTCAAAGCCTCTTTATATGTTAGATCTGGCTTTACTCCATGCACTAAACTTGCAGCTCTCGCATGACCTTAATCCTCCTCCACCTCACTATCTGCTCTAACACTCAGGTTCTAAAACTCCACACAATATCGCTGATGTGACTGAACCAACAGCTGCAATATACCCTCATGACTTTTATGCTCAGCAGTCTGTCTAAGGGAGGCAAGCTTGCCAAATGCCTTCTCAACCTATCTAATTGTTGGTATTTTTAGGGATCCATGGATTTGCACCCCAAGATTGATCTGTACCTCAAAGCTCCTAAGGGTCTTGCTGTTTACTGCATACTTTCCTTTAACATTTGACTTTCCAAAGTTCAACACCTCACAATTGAATAAGTTAGACTCCACCTGCCATTTCTCTCCACATCTATTTAACTGGTCTGAATTCTAGTGAATTCTTTGACAACCTTTCTCACTTTCCGCATCTCTACCAATTCTTGTGTCATCTGCAAACTTACTACTGAACACACCTTTATTTTAATCTATATCACAAACAACAGAGATCGCAGCACTGATCCTTGAGAATCACCTTTGGTCATAGACCTTGAGTCAGTATAGTACCCCCCCCCCCCCACCACCACAGCATCATCAAGGATGTTTACCACACTAGCCATTCCCTTTCCCTCTTCTACCTTTAGAGCAACACATAAGAGCTTGAAACCCCAGACAACAAGACTGAAGAACAGCTTCTTGCCTACTGTTATCCAGCTTCTCACCTCATTCACATCCCCTTCCAAGTGATGCTGGCACATTCTCAAACCCTTAACTCTACCTCTTTCATTATTGTTACTTCAGCATTTCTTTCTGCACTACCATACTTGGCACAATTCCATAATTTTCACATTTGACACTGCACTAATTTGATTATTCAAATGTGTACTGTTTACTCTTTAAGCATCACACAAGCAAGACAGTTCATTGTGCCCTGGTATATATGACAATTATCTAGTCTAAATTTTGAATCCTATCTATTGAGTCTCAATGGATTTGACTTTCATTTGGATCAGCCTACCATGTTTAAACTTTACTGAAGTCCATGTATACAACATCCACAGTTCTACACTCACCAGTCAACTTGGTCATATGTTACAAACTTGACTAATTTTTTTGAGAAATTATCTTGCACAACAGTAAAATTGATCAAGTTTGTAAAGAGTGACCTTTCCCACACAAAGTCATGCTGACTATCCCTAATAAGTCTATCCTTTTCTGGATGGGAGTAAATCCTATCCTATGAATCTTCTCCAATAATTCCCCTAGCACTGATACTCATCAGCCCATAATTTCCTGGTTTATATCTATTGCCCCTTTTAAAGTGAGGAACAACATTAGCTGTTCCCCAGACCTTAGAGACATCACCTCTGGCTAAAGAGGTTTCTAAGATCTGTCAAGGCCTCCACAATCTTTTCTCTTGCCCTTCAGTAACCTGGGATAAATTCTGTCTATCACAATTTAATGTTTTTCAAGTGCCCCAGCCGAGTCTCCTTCTTAATATGAAAATGCCTTAGGATATCAGAGCCTTCAGGGTGAATAAATGATGCAAAATAGTTGTTTAGTATCTTACTCATTTCCCCCAGAGGTCTCCAAACCTATTCATAACTATCTGAGAGCTTAAGGAGTTCTGATCGCTGTTCCTAAAATGCATTTCCACCAAAGTTTTGATTATCTGCCAGGCTCATCTCCCAGTACAAGATCTGGTATGGCCACTTCCCTGTTGGGTTATCAACACACTGTACCCTCCTGGATGCACCTAACAGATTCTACCCCATCTAGGCTTCTGACACTAAGGGACTCCCAGTCAGTATTGGTGAAATTAAAGTCACCCACTACAACCATCCTGATTATTTTACATCTTTCCATAATCCACCTGCATATTTTTTTCTGTATCTCCTGTTGCCTATTGGGAAGCCTATTCATCATAGACATTGCACCTTTCATATTTCTGAGCTCTACCATTTTATTTCACTGAATAACTCCTCTAGGATGTTCTTTCTAAGCTTCAGTTCTCCCTGATCAGTAATTCAATCACCCCAGTTCTAGATCCCTCTCTATCACATCTGAAACATCAGAATACTGGAACACTGAGCTGCCAGTTTTGCCCTTCTCTTAACTAAGTTTTTGTAATGGCTACAGGGTTGTAGTTCCATGCTAATTGAGGCCTTGTCTGAACAAATACACCAGTCTATCTGCCCCACCAATTTCATTAACCTGTTTGTCCTTCCCTTCTGCTCACTTGACCTAATTTCTATTTTCCCTTAGATCCATTTACTTGCTGTGGTTCTCACCCTCCCTAGAAGCATTATCAAGGCCTTCAGGTGAAGATATTAGCGCATTCCAAGCCCCTCGTACTGTCCTACGTGCCCTGGATGAGAACCCAATGACTTGTGTACCTGAAGCTTCCCTTCTGCATTGGTTCCTTAGCCATGCACTGAATGGTATTACATTGTTACTTCTTGCCTCACAAGCACATGCTGATGGGAATAATCTCAAGATTACAGTAACAGAAATCATGCATTTCAAACTTCAGCCAAGCTCGCTAAATTTTCTTTACAAGACCTCACCTGTCTTCCTGTATCTATTGTTAGTACTAGCATGGACCACAGCCTCTGACTGCACACCCTCTCCTTTTGGAATGTCATTACCCACTTAGTGATTTCCTTCACCCTGGCAGTGGGAGCAACACAATAACAGATCTCCAATTATTAGGGAATGAGACAGTAGAAGTGTATTTTAGGAGATCAGTTTGGATCTAGTGAGTATAATTCCATTAACTTACAGATAAATATGGAGAAGTACAGGACTGGTCCTTGGCTGAGTTTCTAAATTCAAGACTTCAAGATGGCGTCGTGACGCAATTTGCAGTGGCCTCTCTGGAGTTGATATCTGTTATTTGTCAAGCGGGGTGCCGTGCACAATCCTAATCTGATGAAAAACGGACGCGGGAGCACGGAGGAACATCTGGAAATCTCCAGGAAGACCTCCTTCATTGCTACTGCTGTTGTGAGGTCCAGGTCTCTGCTGGGAAGAACAGGCCCTCAGTCTTTGGGGTCGCGTTGCCGGTGGCTGGTGGCAGGGGCATCGTAGTGCGCTCGGCAGAGAATGGAGCTTGGAGAAGCAGTACCGGAGGGGATGGTCAGAGGCTCAGAGGTTCAACGGACTCGGAGTCCGCTGCGGTTGGGCGCTTTCACTGTGTGCTGCATCTGCGAGGCTAAGTCCAGCGGCGTGGAAGTCCATAGCGGGGGTATTCCCTTCTGCCACCTGCGTGGGATGACGAGTCTATCGGGACTCTGAGGACTTGTGGAAACTGTGTGGTGGTTTCTTTTGAACTTATAGTCTTTTAACATCTTTGGACTATTTTTACTGTGCCCATGGTCTGTTTTTTTTTTTTATCAATTATGGTATTGTTTGCACTGTTGTAACTATATGTTAACTATAACTATATGTAACTATGTGGTTTTGTGTAGGTCTTGTAGCTTTAGTTTTTGGTTTGTTGGGTGGTAGAGTTGATCTCCTGACTTGGTGTGTCTGGGTAGTCTTGTGGGTTTGGAGCTCCTTTCCGGAGAACGCGCTAAGACGATAGCACGATATTAATACGCAGCAGTCTCTCCAGACTCTGGATTTGGGGATTGCCAAACGTTATGTGGATTTTCTGGTGTAGTCTGTTTTGTCGTGTGCTTTTGTGTTATTATTCTGGAGGAACGTTGTTGCATTTGTTAACTGCATTGCAGTTGTGGTTTCTAAATGACAATAAACCGAAATTCAATTCAATAAATTGGAGAAAGGCCAATATCGATAGTATCAGAAAAGATCTGGCAAGTGTCGATTTGGACAGGTTGTTTTCTGGAAAAGCTGTGCTTGGTAAGTGGGAGGCCTTCAAAAGTGACATTTTGAAAGTAAAGATTTGTATGTTCCTGTCAGAATAAAAGGTAAGGATAGGGAACCTTCATTTTTAAGAGATAGTGAGGCCCTGGATAAGAAGCAGAAGAAAGTGCATTGTAGGTATAGACTGGAAGACATTCTAAAGGACCCGATATATAAGTATTTGGATAGACAGGGACTGACTAGAGATAGTCACATGGCTTTATGTATGGTTTTTTGAAGAGGTTATCAAGAAAGTTGATGTGATCATAAGATATTGAAGCAGAATTAGCTCATTTGGCCCAACGAGTCTGCTCCACCATTTCATCATAGCTAATACAATTTTCCTCTCAGCACCAATCTCCTGCTTTTTCCCTTTCTCCCTTCATGCCCTGACCAATCAAGAATCTATCAACTATTGCCTTACATTTACATAAAGACTTGGCTTCTGCAGCTGCCTGTGGCAAAGAATTCCATAGATTCACCACTCTCTGGCTAAAGAAATTCCTCCTCATCTTCATTCTAATATGATACCCCTCTATTCTGAGGCTGTGACCTCTGGTCTTAGACTCTCTCACCAGAAGAAACATCCTCTCCGCATCCACTCTATCAAGGCCTTTCACTATTCAATAGGTTTCAATGCAGTCACCCCTCATTCTTCTGAATTCCAGTGAATACAGGCCCAGAGCCATCAAACACTCTTTACATGACAAGCCATTCAATCCTGGAATCATTTTTGTGAACCTCCTTTGAACCCTCTCCAGTTTTAGAATATCCTTTCTAAAATAAGAGGCCCAAAACAGCTCACAGTAAGAACTGATGAAGGAAAGGCAGTGGATGTTGTCTACATGAACATTAGCTAGCTTTTAACAAGGTCCCATATGGCTGTTTGGTCAAGGAGGTCAATTAATGCAGACTAGTATGTGGTGAACAAACCACGATGGGACTTGCACAGTGAATGGTACGGCACTGAGGAGTATGGTAGTACAAGGGTTTTGGAATGTAGAGCCATAATTCCTTGAAAGTCGTGCCACAAGTAGTTAGGGCTGTAAAGAGAGCTTTTGGTGCATTAGCCTTCATATGCCATAAGTATTGAGTTCAGAATTTGGGGTGTTATGTTGGAGTAGTATAAGAAATTCTTGAGGCCTAATTTGGAGTATGGTGTTCTGTCTGGTTACCTACCTACAGCAGAGATATCAATATGATTGAAAGAGCTCAGAGAAATTTATAAGGATATTGCTGAGTCTTGAGGACTTGAGCATTGGAGATTAAGGAGAGATTTGACAGAGGAATGCAAAATTATGTAGGATATAGCTAGGATAAATGCAAACAGGCATTTTCCATTGAGTTTGTGAAGACTAGAACATGAGGTCATGGATTAAGGGTAAAAGGAGAAATTTTTAAGGAGAGAATGAGGGGGATGCCTTGGCTCAGATGGTGAGTGTATGGAACGAGCTGCCAGTGGAAGTGGTGAATGTGAGCCTGATTGTAACATTTAAGCTAAATTTGGAAAGATACATGGACGGGAGGAATATGGAGGGCTATGGTCCAGGTGTGAGTCGATGGGACTAGAGCAGGGGTCTCCAACCCTTTTTTTTACCATGGACCAATAACATTAAGCAAAGGGTCCATGGACCCCAGATTGAGAACCCCTGGACTAGAGGGATAATAGTTCACCATAGACAAGATGGGCTGAAGGGCATGCTTCTGGGCTGTAGTTCTCTCTAACATACCATCTTGTGCCCCTATCTAAAGAGGAGCACACCAGATAGATAGAAGGATACAGGAAGACATAGTCAGGCTAAATGTACGGGCAAGGTGCTTGGCAGATGGAGTGTGATGTGGAACAATGTGAGCTCATCCATGGGGGGGTGGGGAACAAAGAATTATTTTTAAAAGATGAGAGACTGAAAAGAATTAGAGTTTTGAATGACAAGGGTATTCTTGCATGCAAAGTACCGAAGTTAATTGGGTTCAGAAAGCAATTAGCAAGGCACATAATATGTTTGTCTTTATTGCAAGAAGATTTGAATACAAGATTGAGTGTAAGACATCTTATTCCAGTTATACAGAGCACAAGTGAAGCTGCATCTATAGCAAATATTCACTAGATTGATATCTGGGATGTCAGGTTTATCATTCAAAGGTTCAATTTATTATCAGAGAACACAACTCTAAAATGTTTCTTCTCCGGGTAGCCATCAAACTAAGAAAGAAAAGGAAGGCCCCCAAATCCCCCCTCCCACACAGAAACCGAACAAAAATGGAACAGACACATCAACTGTCAAATATACCCCCCATCCCCGGAAACAAAAAAAACGAGAAAGGTTAGGCAAAAAACACAGAATACAAAAAAAACAATGAGACTGAAAAAAGAGGAAAGGTTTCAGCAGACTGGGAGAGCATTTTACTTTTTAGTATCGGAATCATGTTTACCACTGTCTCATATGGTGTGAAATTTGTTGTTTTGCAGTGCAAAGGCATAAAATCACATTAAATTAAAAAAATTAAATACAATAAATAGTGAAAAAAAAGAATAACGAGGTAGAGTTCATGGGTTCATAGGTTGTTCAGGAATCTGATGATGGAGGGAAGAATATATTCCTGAATTGCTGAGTCTGGGTCTTCAGACTCCTGCAGCCCTTCTCAGTGATAGTAACAGGAAGAGGGCATTAATGATGAATGCTGCCTTCCTGAGGCACATCTTGAAGATGTGGGGAGGGTTGTGCCTGTGATGGAGCTGGCTGAGTCTGCAACCCTGTGCATTGGAGCCTCTATACCAGACTGTATTGGAGCCAGTCAGAGTGCACTCCACCGTACATCTGTAGAAAGTTGCAAGAGTGGTGGCATATTGAAAGTCCTCAGCCTCTTCATCAAATTAAACTGGCAAATATAAAAGAGATCCTTAAGAAATTTTAAGGTGGCTGACAATGTAGATGCCAAGTTGATGTTGACATTTAAAAGCATTATCAACAAAAATTTTATCATCCAGAGTGTGGAGGGTCTTTGGAGATTGAGAGGGGATCTGATTGAAACATATAAGATTATTAAGGGATTGGACAAGATAGAGGCAGGAAATATGTTCCAGATGCTGGGAGAGTCCAGTACCAGAGGGCATGGTTTGAGAATAAGGGGTAGGTCATTTAGGACAGAGTTAAGGAAAAACTTCTTCTCCCAGAGAGTTGTGGGGGTCTGGAATGCACTGCCTCGGAAGGTAGTGGAGGCCAATTTTCTGGATGCTTTCAAGAAGGAGCTAGGTAGGTATCTTATGGATAGGGGAATCAAGGGATATGGGGACAAGGCAGGAACCGGGTATTGATAGTAGTTGATCAGCCATGATCTCAAAATGGCGGTGCAGGCTCGAGGGGCCGAATGGTCTACTTCTGCACCTATTGTCTATTGTCTAATTCTCAGTCCAAGTGGGTTGTCTAGGCTCAGTTTCTGAATATATTCAAAACAGGTATCAATCGATATTTGGATATTTAAAAAAATACCTTCAATAATTATGAAACAAATGAAACTGCTGATGATGGAATTTAGAGCTAAAAACCAAAATGCTGGAGGAACTCAATGGGTCATGCAGCATCTGTGGAGAAGAGGATGGTTGACATTTTGGGTGAAAACCATGCATCAAGACTTGTGGAGTTGGTGGTACTAAAGTGTAGGTCAAGGATGGCCTTTATATGCAATGGAGCAGGGGCAAAGGGTCTGTGAGTTATCACTATTTTGCATATTGTTACATCTATGCAGTTAATGGCTCCTTGCACTTGCAGCTAAATCCTGAGTTGCCCATGTAAGCTTAATTAATAGTGGTGGAAGAGAACCAGAGATGAATTTAACAGCATTAACATCAGATAATGTTGCACAAAGATTGACATCATGATCTACCTACTCTGAATATTTCTGGTGCGTACATGTCATAGATACTGATCGTGTTAAACTATTTATGGATGCTGGAGGTTGCAACACCACTACAAGAGAACTAAATTGGTTGTAAAACAATTAGGGATGTCCTGAAAGGCACTATATAAAAGTAAATGATTCTCATTTTTTGCCCAACACACAGGAAGTGGATTACTTGGATTTCCAGTAAATGTTGCATAAACAGAACGAGCTGCATTATAAAATGGAAACAAGTATAATAATGAATGCCTGAATGACAAACAGCAGAGAAATTCTAAATCAATTGCTGCATTCAAAAAGGCAATGAATAGTTAATCAACTGAAAATGTATTTAGTATTGGGAAGAAAAGGAACTATTGCAATGGTTTATGAACGGAAGGAGAGAGCAAAAACAACATCAGCCTGGGGCGCAAATGATTTCACTTTGCTCATAATAGTTATACTTCTAATTTATGTTAGCTCTGTGACAAGGATCTATGCAAAACTGGATTAACTAGTTTTATACTTATGTGCAGTTTTGATCATGTGATTCCATGCTATTTGTCTGCTTCATTGCTCCTCAATAAGTAAATAAAATATTAATTAAGGCCAGCCACGCAAATGAAATCAATCAATTATTTGAACAGTCATTGAATCCAGAAATAATGTTTATGAATATTTTTCATCACATTGAAGAATGAGCAGTAAGTTGAAGAATAATGATATAATAAATATAATAATATATTTGCAGCTCTCTCTGGCATTATAACTAATATCACAATTACTGCTGAACAGAATCTAAATGTTTACTGATCATTGGCATAAACTAACTTTAAAATGACTGAAGTTGCAAGAGGGTGGTACAGTGGAGCTGTGAGCAGTGTAGCTGTCTCATTGTTTCTACAATCTGAGTTCAATCCTGGCCCTGTGTGTTGAATCTGTGGATTTTGTACATTCTCCCTCTGATCACATTGGCTTCCCCCGAATGCTTCCACTTCCCAAAGGATTGGGATTTCTGGATTCCTTGGAGAGCTTTGCAACTTGACAGGCTGTATGACCTCATTCTATGTCCTAGGGAAGTATGGGAGTGTCATTGATTTATTTTGGTAAAGTTGACACATAATCAAACCTCCTTCCGGATTAACACACTATTTAATTACTTTTGAAGGTGTGGTATTATTTCCCATTTCATCTATCCATTTTGTACTTCGATTGACTTGTTTTTTCTTCCGGGGGGGGGGGGGGGGTCATTGTAACCATTGCATTTGTATTCAAGATTCAGGATTGTTTATTGCCATTCTTCAGTGCACAGCGTAAAGGAGAACAAAATGATTGTTATTTCGGATCTAATGCAATTATGCTGTTAATGTCAAGCGCAAAGCTGGAAATTTAGGGAAAACAGGAATGGGCACCATTATTTGCACAAATTTCATGGCAGCTGAAAATCTGATTTACCTTTGTTTGTCTGGCTAAGTATATTTAATATGAGTCTTCTTACTCTTAGTTCTTTTCCATTAATTATATTCTCACAAAGAAAACCTCAGCAAGGTCTTTAAATATTGACTGTTACATTAAGCTATACTAAAAGTACAGTGCAGTTGTTAAGTGGTTAGAGTTAAAAGGTAATCTAAGATCCATTTTAGCAACACTAGCCTATTCAAACTATTGCAATTACTTCTATGGAAACAAAATGGAGTTGGGAGCAAGACCAACATCTTATAAACAATAACAGGTATAATAACAAACAAAACAGTACATTCCATTAATTATAAAGATCTACAGTAAGCAAGCATTTCATTCCAGACTTTTAAGAAGCACTGTTTTTTAGAGGAGCAAGAAATGGACGCAGCTAATGGAATTGTCTTGTATGCTTTAGGACAGGGTTTCCCTCCTGGGGTCTACGGACTCCTCAATTAATGCTAGGGGGTCCATGGCATAAAAAAGGTCGAGAACCCCTGCCTTAGGGTAACCACTAGATTTGCCTGACATATATTCTATTATTTGTTGTATTCTTTTAACTTTGTGGAAAAATTTTTGTGTTTGAACTTTAGCTTTGCCTGTATTTGTAGCTCTTCAGAAAAGCAACCAGTCAAGGCATTCATTTCATTTTCTGAAGTGTTTTTTTTCTCTTTCATATTTTCTTTTCATTTGCAGCTGTTAAGGTTAAAACTCTAATTAGGACAACAGGAAAATAAATTGTCTGGTTAATCAATTTCCATACATAATTATTATTTTGTAATTCTGTTCTTTGGAACAAAAAGAACAAATCTGGTGGGGGCGGAGAGCAGATGCTAAGAAGCTTTTCCCATATCAGAGGTGTATAAAGTGAGAAACCATCAATATAAATTAAGAGGTAGGAGGTTCAGAATGGATCTGAGCAAAAATTTTCTCCTGCAGAGTGTGGCTGGAATATGGATCTCATTGCCTGGAAGCTTGATGGGGACAGACTCACACACAATTAATAAATTCCTGTTTGAGTACTTAAACTGCAATATGTACTGTAGAAGACCATAGATCAAGTGCTGGAAAATGGAATTAACATGAATTGGTACTCATTGGTGAGTCTGGACGTGGTAGAGGTGAAGATCCTATTTCTGTGATTTATGAGGAAGTTTAATTTTCATGTCATTGATATTAGCCTTCCTGCTGTTAGGAAAAAGAAATGAGAAAGAAAAAAAAACCTCTGCTCTTAACTTGAGGAAGAATTTTACGTTCCCCCATTCTTCCTTCTAAGATTAATCTCTTTGTATTCCACTGAATAAAATTTCATTGACTTTGCATCAGCCTACTTTCATCAACAGGCTACATCCTCTTGATCGATTACGTTCAAACTTGCACTTTACTACAGTTCTGAATTATACCATTCACAAATGTGTTAATTGTACTAATATGAAAAAGTTACAGAATTGTATTAAATAGTGGTATCTCTACTACCAGTTCCTGGGGATGTTCATTGTTTCTGCCACTTCAGTCTGCGTGGCAACTGTATATCAAGATTTCCTACACTGGTCCACCAAGCCAATTTCTTACAGAAGCTGGCTTTGTCCTTTTACTATCATGGGCTTTATTATGTTTTGTAACTCCAAAACATGAAACTAATTGAAAGAAGAACACGGAGAGATCAGGAGAACATTTTTTACTTTAGCAAGGTGCAGACATAAAATGTGGTGGCGTAATGACTTCTGCCACTCCCGTACATTTACATATAACCCATAATGAATTATGTAAACAATAAAGAATGTTTAATCAAACAATATATTGAGCATTTTCTTTACTGCTTTGAGGTTGTTTTTCTGTATGTTACTAGATCAAACAGACACTCTCCTTCATGCTTTATCAGGGGAAAATACTACCATGCAGACAGAGAAAAAGATTCAGGGATGAAACCTCGTTGAAGAAATCTGTATTTCCACCAACTTGTAGGACTTTCTGGTTCATACTTAAAATGAAGAAAGAAATTCAGGATGACATTGAGTCCATTTGACAGGAGCGCTTCAAAGTCCTGCTTAGGGGTTAGAAGGAGGACACAATATCACTAATTATACACCCAATTAGACAGCTCCTGCTCCATCTGTGGAAGAACTTATTGTTCCCCAGTTAGCCTTATTAGTCAGCTCAGAACCCACAAAACCAGAGCGGAAGCAAGACATCCTCAATTCCAAGAATCTACTGATGAAGATAATGTCAATGACATTAAAGATTGTACATTGGAGTTTTCTCAGTGAGTCCTGTTGGGTGCACTCAGTGTTTGTTCTGCTCTTTGCCCTGAAGTTACCTGACTGAATAGATACAGCTGATCTTGCTGATTGGCCCTGTAACAGTGGTACTGGGCAAAGTACAGAGTCCAGAACAAGCTTCAGCAATGAAACTCCTTTGTTACTGTTCTACTTCATAGCCATACAATCACCGTTCAAATGAATGGGTCTGCAGATCTTGCTCTAGATCTATTCTGTGACAGGGATGTAAGAACATCAATCAGCTCCCACAGGATACCCAGCCTCAGATCTGCAATTGTATCTACGGTGTTAGAGATGGTGTATTTGAGGTGCATTTGTGTTACTTGCCATTTATCAGCCCTTGCCTGAATGTTGCCTAGTTTGTTGCATGCAGGCAGGTTACTTTATTTGTTGAGGAGTTGTGAAAGGAGTTAAACATTGTGCAATCCTCAATGAGCATCACCACTTCTGATCTTATTTTGGAAAGTAGGTCACTGATGATGCAGCTGAAATAGTTGAGCATAGGATACTTCCCTGAAGAACTTCTGCTGCTGGGATAACAGACCTCCGATAACCACAACAATCTTCTTTTATGCACTTCATGACTCCAGCCTCTGGCGTGTTTCTCCTTTGATGCCCATTGACTTTTGTCTCATCAGGACATCTTAAAACTACATTAGGTCAAGTGCTAATGTGGTGTTGATGAAGGGTCTTTGCCTGAAACATCAACTGATTATTTATTCCCACAGATACTACCTGACCTGCTGAGTTCTTCCAGCATTTTATGTGTGTTCCTTAGGTCCAGTGCTGCCTTGATATTACTCTCACCAGTCTCAGGAACTCAACTCTTTACCCCATGTTTGGACTGAGGGCTGGAGCAGAACCATCCTGGCATCACCTGAATTGTGCAACAACGAGCAGGTCACTGGTGAGTAAATGCCATTTGATTATCTTTTGATGTTGGCTTCCATCACTTGAGAGTGGACTGATGGGGCTTTTGTGAAAGTCAATGAAAGCCACTGGAAACACATGCAGCTGGTAATATGAAAGTCTTTATTCAGCACATGCAAGCTGACAGCATTTGGAGTCACTCTGGAGATAAGCTGACCCAATATTATATGACATTTTTATATGTTAAAGATCAAAGGTAACAACTGGACAATTCTATAGTTACACCGTATTCATAATGCTTCCTTTGAGTTACACATAATTTTCAAACACCCAGATCTTCACACCAACACTCAAGACGCCCCAAACTGAACGCTAATCACTGCTGCCTCTGAGCTGCATTCATGCATATGCAGAAATCTCAGGTCAATGGGGTGTTTCTTATTTTGCAATCAACCCCAGTAAGCAGCTCCAAGAACACCATTGTTCTGAGCTGCATTATAAATTCAATCTACAATCCATGATCAGATCTGAAGACTGGTTGCTATTGAAATTAATATTTGGTATATTCCATAACTCCAGAATACACCCTAACAGGGTGACAGTAAACATACATTTGTCTTACGTTTATGAATGGAACTTGGTTAGGCAATCTTCTGCCATTGTCAGATTGTAACGGCACTGGAGTCACTTGGATAGAGAACAGCTCATTCTGGAGTTCAGGTGTTCAGCACCACCACGGGATCATTGTCTAGACCTGTAGTCTTTGCTCTATACAGTCCCCTCAGCCATTTCAAGATTCATGGGGAGTGAATCCAAATGAATGGAAACTATCGCAACAACAACCTTGCACTCAATGTCAGCAAGACCAAGGAATTGATCATGAACTTCAGGAAAAAGAAGTCGGGAGAACACACACCAATCCTCAATGAAGGGTTAGCGGTGAAAACGGTGAGCAGCTTCTAGTTCCTGTGTGTCAGTTTCTTGAAGAATCTATCCTGTGTCCAACATGTTGATGTGATCACAAAGAAGGCACACCAACAGCTAAGCAGTTTGAAGAGATTTGTTATGTCACCGAAAATTCTGGTGGATTTCTCACAAAGGTGCAGTGGAGAGCATTCTTACTGGTTGCATGACCACCTGGTATGGAGGATCCAACGTGAGGATTGAAAGAAGCTGCAAAGGATTGTACACTCAACCAACTCAGTCACAAGCACATCCTTCCCCAATATCAACAACATCATGAAAAGGCAGTGCCTCACGAAGGCAGCATCCATCATTAAGGGCACTTATCATTTGAGACATGCCCTCTTCTCATTACTACCATTGGGAAAGAGGTACAGGAGACTGTAGACACACATTTGGCATTTTAGGGACAGCTTCTTCCCCTCTGCCAGCAGGTTTCTGAAGAGTCCAAGAACACTACCTTGTTACTCCTCTTTGAAATTATTTATTTATTTTAACTTGCCTCTGCTACTTTTACTTAAAGAATAATGGTAGAGATTTTCATTTTTAATATATTTATTAGCAGTGAAGCAATCTGAAGCATCCCAAAGCTATGAAGAAGCATTATATTATTGGTACACCTATAATGATGGTTAAACATAGGTTAAGTGCTATGGGTTTCCTTTGGGGGCTCTGGTTTCCACTCACATACAGGTTGGTAGGTTACTTAACATCTGTAACTTACCACTGGTGTTTAGATGAGTGGGAGGTGTGTATGTGCCAGAGTGATGGGTGTGGAGTGGGGTGGAAATTTAAGGAATGTGCAGATAATACACTGAGTCAGGTTAGGATTAATGAAAATGGGTGCTTTCTGGTCCTCATGGACTCACACAGCTGAAGGGTTTGTTTCTCTGCTGTATCTTTCTATGTGTTGTCTTTATCTGGACCACATTTGTTTGCTCCTGGAAAGATGAAAAAAACATTTATTTCTCATTTATATAAATTTTTTAAGAGCTGGGCGAAGATCTCCCATAATTCCAGATCCTTGTAATCTTTTCAACACAGACTCTGCTGTCTTTATCTCAGTACATTCTCAAATTATGGAAAGTATTTCATCATCTTCAAATTTCTGTAGTTTTGTAATTCAGAATTCCTTACTATTGCTCCATCTTATCTTTCTCCAGTAACTGCTGAATTTCTAAACCTTAACTTGACCATGTTTATGTTCACAGACATGAAGTCCCTTGTGCAGATGTGCAAACGTGCAGAAGGCCTTCACCCTTAGTATTGGTTTCTCAGTAATTTAGACCATAAGACTATAAGATATAAGAGCAGAATTAGGCCATTTGGTTCATTGAGTCTATTCCACCATTTCATCATGGCTAATCCAATTTTCCTCTCAGCTCCAATCTCCTGCCTTCTCCCCATAACTCTTCGTCTCCACCAGTCAAGAATCTATCAGCCCCTGCCTAAACTATATATTAAAGACTTAGCCTCCGCAGCTGCCTGTGGCAAAGAATCCCATGGATTCATCACTCTCTGGCTAAAGAAATTCCTCCTCATCTCTGTTCTAAAAGAATGCCCCTTAATTCTAAGGTTGTGTTCTCTGGTCTTAGACTCCCCCACCATAGGAAACATCTTTTCCACATCCACTCTATCAAGCCTTTCACCATTCCATAGGTTTCAATGAAGTCACCCCTCAGTCTTCTGAATTACAGTGAATACAGACCCAGAGCCATCAAACACTCTGCAAGTGACAAGCCGTTTAATCCTGGAATCATTTTCGTGAACCTCCTCTGAACCCTCTCCAGTGTCAGCACATCCTTTCTGAGATAAGGGGCTCAAAACTGCTCACAATACTCCAAGTGAGGCCTCACCAGTGCTTTATAAAGTCTCAATGTTACATCCGTGCTTAAGTATTCTAAACCTCTTAAACTGAATGCTAACATTGCATTTGCCTTCCTCACCACAGACTCAACCTGCAAATTCATATTTAGGGAATCCTGCACAAGGGCTCCCAAGTCTCTTTGCACCATAGCTTTATGTATTTTCTCTCCATTTAGAAAATAGTCAACCCTTTCATTTCTTGTACCAAAGTGTATGACACTACACTTCCCGACCCTATATTCCATCTGCCATTTCTTGACCCATTCTCCTAATCTGTCCAAGTCCTTCTGTAGCTTCTCTACTTTCTCAAAACTATCTGCCCCTCCACCTATCATCATATTGTCTGCAAACTTTGCAACAAAGCCATCAGTTCCATCATTGACATTTAATGTGAAAAGAATTGGTTGCCACACAGACCCCTGTGAAATACCACTAGACACCAGCAGCCAGTGAGAAAAGGCTCCCTTTGTTCCCACTCTTTGCCCCTTGCCAATCAGCCACTGCTTTATCAATGCTGGAATCTTTCCTGTAATACTGTGGGCTTGTAGTTTGTTAAGCAGCCCCATGTGTGGCACCTTGTCAAAGGCCTTCTGAAAATCCATGTAGACAACATCAACTGATTCTCCTTTGTCTATCCTGCTTGTTATTTTTTCAAAGATTTCCAATAAATTTGTCAGACAAGATTTTTACTTGAGGAAACCATGCTGACTATGGCCTATTTTATCATGTGCCTCCAAGTACCCCAAATCCATATCCTTAATAATTGATGCCAATATCTTCCCAGCCACTGAGGTCAGACTAATTAGCCTAGTGTTTTCTTTCCTTTGCTCTTTTCCCTTCTTGAACAGTGGAGTGACATTTGCCTTTAATATTATTGGCTAACTTACTTTTATATTCCATCTTTACCTTCTTAATGACATTTTTAGTAGCCTTCTGTTGATTTTTAAATGCTTCACAGTCCTCAAACTTCCCACTAATTTTTGCTCTATTATATGCCCTTTTATGTTGGCTTTGACTTCTCTTGTTAGCCAGGGTTATGTCATCTTTCCTTTAGAAAACCTCTTCCTTTTTTGACTGTATATATACTGTGCTTTCTGAATTGCTTCCATTGTTGTTCTGTTTTCATCTCTGCCAGTGTTCTTTTCCAATCAATTCTGGCCAACTCCTCCCTCATGCCTCTGTAATTCCCTTTACTCCACTGTAATACTGATACGTCTGACTTTAGCTTCTTCTTCTCAAATTTCAGGGTGAATTTGATCATATTATGATCACTCACCCCTAAGGGTTATCTTGCTTTAAGCTCTCCAATTAATTTTGGTTCATTGCACAATACCCAATCTAGAATAGCTGATCACCTAGTGGGCTCAACCATGAGCTGCTCTAAAAAGCCATCTCATAGGCAATCTAGAAGTTCCACAACTTGGAATCCAGCACAACCTGATTTCCCCAATCAGCCTGCATATTGAAGTCACTCATGACTATTATAACATTGCTCTTTGGGCACACATTTTCTATCTCCGGTTGTAATTTGTAGACCACATCCTTACTACTGTTAGGGGTCTGTATACAACTCCCATCAGGGTCTTTTTACTCTTGCATTTCCTTAGCTCTATCCACAATGATTCAGCACCTTCCAACCCCTTGTCACCTCTTTCTAATGATTTGATTTCATTTTTTACCTACAGAGCAACACCGCCCCTTCTGCTTTCCCGCCTGTCCTTTCGATACAGTGTGTATCCTTGGATATTAAACTCCCAGCTATAGTCTTCTTTCATCCATGATTCAATGATGCCCATAACATCATACCAATTGGCAACTGTGTTGCAAATTTATCTACCTTATTCTGTATACTGTACACATTCAAATATAGTATAACAACTTTGGTCCTGTATTCACCCTTTTCAATTTTGTTGGTACTTTATCATCCTGGTCACTGTAAATTTGCCTCTCCTCACTACATGTTGCCTCTGTTTTAAACCATCTACTTTATCTTCAGCACTTTCGTACGATACTTCTTGTATTATTGAAATATGTGCAGCTCAGGATGCTAGTCGTACCTTGCACAACCATTTGATTCCTAACTTTATCTGTAGTCTTACCAACCTCTCCATTAACTGTTCTGGCACTTTGGTTCCCATCGTCTCGCAACTCTAGCTTAAACCCCACTGTGCAGCATTAGTAAACTTTCCTGCTAGGATATCAGTTCCCCCTCCAGTTCAGGTGCAAACCATCCCTTCTTTACAGGTCCCTCCTTCCCTGGAAGTGAGCCCAATGATCTAAAAATTTTTAGCCCTCCATCCTACACCAACTCCTTAGCCACATATAAACTGTATAATCTTCCTAGTTCTGGCCTCACTAGCACATGGCACGGGTAGCAATCCTGAGATCACAACCCTGGAGGTCCTGCCCTTTAACTTAGCACCTAACTCCCTGAAATCCCCATGCAGAACCTTGTCACTCATCCTATCCTTGTCATTGGTACCTATATGGACCATAAATTCTGGCTGTTCACTCTCTCACTTAAGAATACTGACGACTCAATCCAAGGTATTCTGGACCCTGGCACCCGGAAGGCAACATACCATCGGGAATCTCGTTCTTGCCCACAGAACTGTCTGTCCAGGCAAATATCATATGCCACCTATATGCACACAAACTTCGCTCGTATAGAGATATGTTAATGTAAAGTGGATTCAACCACCTAAAATGACCCCATAAATAGACACTTAAGACCTGTGATACAACTAGAACATTAGCAGCAAATCGCAAGTTATGTTTCCACCACTAGTCACACCTCTCCTCTAACCCAACCCCACCACCACCCCCATCCCCTTATCAGCTCTCTGCAGAGACCACACTCAGTGACTCCATGGTTTGCTCATCCTTACCCACCTTGTCTCCTCGTGCTTTCCCCTGCAACTTTATGAGGTGAGACACTTGTCTGAACCCCACCACCTTCATCACCTGCAGGGACCCAAATCATCCTTTCTCCATCAGATAAAGATTTATGTGCATCTCCTCCAACCTTGTCCACTGCATTTGCTGTTCCCTTTTCAATGTTAATGAGACCTCGATGAGCACCTATGCTCTGACTATACATATACTAAATTGCTACTCTGAACCCCCACTTGCATCCATTTCAATTCCCCTTCCCATTCACTCACCGATTTGTCTATCCTCAGCCTTCTCCAACATAAACTCGAAGAAGAGAATCTCATGTTTTGCCTGTGTAATCTACAATCCAAAGGTATGGACATTGAATTAATCAATCTCAGGTAACCCACATTCCCTGTCCTTCTTTCTGCTTTTTCTTCCATTCTCTTCCACTAGCTGGTTCCATACTCTATCACCTGCACAACTTCTAGTTCTCCTCCCTCAGGATGATCTATCTGTCAATCATTCCTCCCTTATCTGATTCCATTTATCACCTTCCTTACTTTTCAGATTCCACTTATCACCTTCCAGTCTCTGTTTCTGCCTCAAGCACTTTCCCTCCCTCCCCCAATCACTTGGCTTCATCTGCCCATTATCTCAATCAGAATCAGACTTATTATCACTGGCAAGTGTTGTGAAATTTGTTAACTTAGCAGCAGCAGCAGTTCAATGCAATACGTAATATAAAAGAAGGGAAAAAAATAATAAATAAATTACAGTATATGTATATTGAGTAGATTAAAAATCATACAAAAAACAGAAAAAATATATATTAAAAGAGTGAGGTAGTGCTTACGGGATCAATGTCCATTTAGGAATCGGAGGGCAGAGGAGAAATTGTTCCTGAATCGCTGAGTGTGTGCCTTCAGGCTTCTGTACCTCCTAACTGATGGTAACAGTGAGGTAAGAGCATGCCCTGGGTGGCGGGGGTCCTTAATAATGGACGCTGCCTTTCTGAGACACAATTCCTTGAAAGTATCCTGGGTACTTCGTAGGCTAGTACCCAAGATGGAACTGACTAAATTTATGACCCTCTGCAGCTTCTTTCAGTCTTATGCAGTAGCGCCCCATACCAGACAGTGATGAAACCTGTCAGAGTACTATCCACTTTACAACTATAGAAGTTTTTGAGTGTTTTTTTTTGATATGCCAATTCTCTTCAAACTCCTAATAAAGTACAGTCGCTGTCTTACCTTCTTCATAGTTGCATCGATATGTTGGGACCAGGCTAGGTCCTCAGAGATCTTGACACCCAGGAACTTTAAACTGCTCACTCTTTCCACTTCTGATCCCCCTGTGAGGATTGGTATGTGTTCCTTTGTCTTACCCTTCCTGAAGTCCACAATCAGCTCTTTCATCTTACTGATGTTGAGTGCCAGGTTGTTGCTGTGACACCACTCCACTAGTTGGCATATCTCGCTCCTGTACACCCTCTTGTCTCCATCTGAGATTCTACCAACAATGGTTGTATCATCAGCAAATTTATAGATAGTATTTGAGCTGTGCCTAGCCACACAGTCATGGGTTTAGAGCGAGTAGATCAGTGGGCTAAGCACACACCCCTGAGGTGCACCAGTTTTGATTGTCAGCAAGGAGGAGATACTATCATCAATCTGCACAGATTGTGGTCTTTCAGTTAGGAAACTGAGGATCCAATTACAGAGGGAGGTACAGAGGCCCAGGTTCTGTAACTTCTCAATCAGGATTGTGGGAATGATGGTGTTAAGTGCTGAGCTATAGTCGATGAACAGCACCCTGATATAGGTGTTTGTATTGTCCAGGTGGTCTAAGGCTGTGTAAAGAGCCATTGATCTACTGTGACGATAGGTAAATTGCAGTGGGTCCAGCTCCTTGCTGAGACAGGAGTTCAGTCTAGTCATGACCAGCCTCCTAAAACATTTCATCACTGTAGACGTGAGTGCTACCAGCTGATAGGCATTAAGGCAGCTCACACTATTCTTCTTAGGCACTGGTATAATTGTTGCCTTTTTGAAGCAAGTGGGAACTTCTGCCCATCACCGTGAGATGTGGAAAATGTTCTTGAATACCCCTGCTAGTTGGTTGGCACAAGTTTTCAGAGCCTTACCAGGTACTCCATCAGGACCTTCCGCCATGTGAGGGTTCCCCCTCTTTAAAGACAGCCTAACATTGACTTCTGAGACAGAGGTCATAAGGTCACCGGCTGCAGCAGGAATCTTCACAGCTGTAGTTATATTCTCCCTATCAAAGTGGGCAAAGAAGGCTTTGAGTTATCTGGTAGTGAAGCATCGCTGCCATTCATGCTATTGGGTTTCGCTTTGTCGGAAGTAATGTATCGCAAACCCCATCAGAGTTGTTGTACATCTTAGTCGCCTCCAGTCTTGTTCGAAATTGTCTTGTCGCCCTTGAAATAGCCCTCTGCATGTCATACCTGGTTTTCTGGTACAGACCTAGGTCACCAGCCTTGAATGCCACAGATCTAGCCTTCAGCAGACAACATACCTCATGGTTCATCCATGGCTTATGATTTGGGAATGTACAGCAAGTCTATACAGCAAAAAAAGCATTTCCTTCTTTGTTGTTGGAAACAATACAATAGAAATATAGAAATATGGAAAACCTACAGCACAATACAGGCCCTTCAGCCCACAATGCGGCACTGAACATGTACTTTCTTTCCAAAAGCTCCAGCACATCCTCTTTCTTAATGACTATTTGCTCAAGCTTTTCAGTCCATTGTAGGTCATCCCTACAATTGCCAAGGTCCTTTTCCATAGTGAATACTGAAGCAAAGTGTTCTTTAAGTATCTCCTCCAGTTCCATACACAGTTTTTCACTGTCACACTTGATTGGTCCTATTCTCTCATGTCTTATCCTCTTACTCTTCACAAACTTGTAGAATGCCTTGGGGTTTTCCTTAATCCTGCTCGCCAAGGCCTTCTCATGGCCCCTTCTGGCTCTTCCAATTTCATTCTTAAACTCCTTCCTGCTGGCCTTATAATCTCCTAGATCTCTATCATTACCTAGTTTTTTGAACCTTTTGTAAGATTTTCTTTTCTTCTTGACTAGATTTTCAACAGACTTTGTACACCACAGTTACTGTACCCTACCTTTCTTTCCCTGTCTCAGTGGAACATACCTATGCAGAATGCCACTCAAATATCCCCTGAACATTTGCTACATTTCTGCCATACATTTCCAAGAACATCTGCTCCCAATTTATGTTTCCAAGTTCCAGCCTGATAGCTTCATATTTCCCCTTACTCCAATTAAACGCTTTCCTAACTTGTCTGTTCCTATCCCTCTCCAATGCTTTAGTAAAGGAGATAGAATTGTGTTCATTATCTCCAAAATGCTCTCCCATTGAGAGACCTGACACCTGACCAGGTTCATTTCCCAAAACCATATCAAGTACAGCCTTTTCTCTTGTAGGCTTATCTACATATTGTGTCAGTAATCCTTCTGAACACACCTAACAAACTCCTCCCTTCTAAACCCCTCACTCTAGGAAGATGCCAATCAATATTGGGGAAATTAAAATCTCCCACCACGACAACTCTGTTATTACTGCACCATTCCAGAAACTGTCTCCCTATCTGCTCCTCGATGTCCCTGTTTACTATTGGGTGGTCTATAAAAAAACACCTAATAGAGTTATTAACCCCTTCCTGTTTCTAACTTCCACCCACAGAGACTCAGAAGATAATCCCTCCATGACTTCCTCCTCTACTACAGTCGTGACACTATCTGATCAGCAGTGACATGCTACCTCTTCTTTTGCCTCCCTCCCTGCCCTTTCTGAAACTTCTAAAGCCTGGCACTCCAGTTGCTATTCCTGCCCCTGAGCCATCCAAGTCTCTGTAATGGCTACAACATCATAGCTCCAAGAACTGATCCTCGCTCTAAGCTCATCTGCTTTGTTCATGATGCTTTTTACATTGAAATAGACTCATCTCAAACCATCAGTGCATCCCTTCTCTATCACCAGCCTATCCTCTCTCTCGCACTGTCTCCAAGCTTTCTCTATTTGTGTGCCAACCGCCCCTTCCTCTGTCTCTTCAGTTCGCTTCCCACCCCCCTATGAATTCTAGTTTAAACTTTCCCCAATATCCTTAGCAAACCTCCCTGCCAGGATTTTGGTACCCCTCAGATTCAAATGCAAGGATATTGGTGATCAAGTGCAAGAGCAATACTTGTTCAACAGTATGAAGTTAATTATTTAGCAGTTAATATTTTTGACACAATTCCATGATCCATTTAGCTTAGAAATGATTATATCCCACAGAGAATTTGTTGTTCTGTGAGTATTTTTATATTCCTCCCTTCTGGTCTTAATTAGTGTTAAATTGACTATTTTTATAGATGTTCAAGTTCCCTGATCAAAAAATTCTGCACTTGCTAAAATGATTCATTTTAATTCATATTTCTGAGTTAGTTAACTATACATTCATCTTTTATGATAACATTTAAATTTAATAGATGTCAGTTGTGGTAATACTGCAATGTACAGTTAAAAATAATCCATGGTGTCGAAAAGGATGGAAATGATGTCTAGGATTTTAGTGTTCTACAAATACTTAACTGCTATTTAATTAATTGTAAATCTGCTCAACAATTATCACCAGAACCTCTTACTGATTTAGGTTCAATGTTTCAAAAATGTATTAATTTTGAAATTATATTATTGTGTCATATTATTAACTCTACTCTCGTAGAATAGAGATTAATTTTACCCCCTAAAATAGATTTGGGGCTCTTTAGAGGGTTTATAGATTGATAAAACTCAGAACTGTCTATTTGAACTGTTCCATATAAATGTGGTGTCAAATGACCCATTTTGTTCAAATGCTCAGAAGAGTGCAAATGTTTCTTTTCTTTTCAAATGGAGATCAGACAACACTTAGCCAAGGCAAAGCGTTAGAACTGGAGATTTTAATAGTTGCACTAGAGATATAATATAAAACAGCCTATAGCAAGGTACTGTATGTACAGTATATAAAAAGTGCATTCTGCACAGACTTTTTTCCTTAAAAATTTTGATTTCTGTACTGTAGTGTAAAACTAGTGGTGGTGAATTGGTGTTCCATTTTCCATTTGTGGTGATGTTTTGGGAATTAACCAGGCTGTCACATTATTTTCCTCCTTTACCAGGAATCACCATTTTCAAACTGATTAGGAACAGGCCATAATTGACTTTGTAATGACTCTGAACTAATTAATCTGATTAATTGTCTTGCAAACAATTAACAATGAATTTGACAAGGGGGAGTTTCACTATGATGTTGCCTCAATTTGAAAGCAGTAATGACAAAGACTGTTTGGACAGACTTGAATTGATTCCTCTGGAACTTCATAGGCTGAGGGGTGATCTGATAGAAATATATAAAATTATGAGAGTCATGGAAACATGGAAAACCTACAGCACAATACAAGCCCTTTGGCTCACAATGCTGTGCTGAACATGTACTTACTTTAGAAATTACCTCGGGTTACCCACACCCCTCTATTTATCTAAATTCCATGTACCTGTCCAGGAGTCTCTTAAAAGACCCCATCATTTCCACCTCCAACACCAGCACTGAGCACAGTACTCCACGTGGGTTCTGACCAGGGCCTTATACAGCTGTAACATTACCTCTCGGCTCTTAAACTTAATCCCACGGGTGATGAAGGCCAATGCATCGTATGCCTTCTTAACCACAGAGTCAACCTGTGCAGCAGCTTTGAGTGTCCTGTGGACTTGGATCCCAAGATACCTCTGATCTTCTACATTGCCTAGAGTCTTACCATTAATACTATATTCTGCCATCATATTTGAGCTACCAAAATGAAGCACTTCACACTTATCTGGGTTCAAATCCATCTGCCACTTCTCAGCCCAGTTTTGCATCCTATCAATGTCCCCCTGTTACCTCTGACAGCCCTCCTCAAATATCCACAACACCCCCAACTTTTGTGTCATCAGCAAATTTACTAACCCATCACTACACTTCCTCATCCAGGTCATTGATAAAAATCATGAAGGGAAGGGGTCCCAGAACAGATCCCTGAGGCACATCACTAATCACCAACCTCCATGCAGAATATGACCTGTCTACAACCACTCTTTGCCTTCTGTGGGCAAGTCAGTTCAGGATCCACAAAGCAATGTCCCCTTGGATCCCATGCCTCCTTACTTCCTCAATAAGTCTTGCTTGGGGTACCTTATCAAATGCCTTGCTGAAATCCATATACACTACATCTATTGCTCTACCATCATCAATGTGTTTAGTCACATCTTCAAAAAATTCAATCAGGCACGTAAGGCACGACCTGCCCTTGACAAAGCCATGTTGACTACTCCTAATCATATTATACCTTTCCAAATGTTCATAAATGCTGCCTCTCAAGATCTTTTCCATCAACTTACCAACCACTGAGGTAAGACTCACTGGTTTATAATTTCCTGGGCTATCTCTACTCCCTTTCTTGAATAAGGGAACAACATCTGTAACCCTCCAATCCTCTGTAACCTCTCCGGTCCCCATTGATGATGCAAAGATCATAGCCAGTGGCTCAGCAATCTCCTCCCTTGCCTCCCACAGTAACCTAGGGTACATCTTGCCCAGTCCCAGTGACTTATCCAACTTGTTGCTTTTCAAAAGCTCCAGTGCATCCTCTTTCTTAATTACTACACTGTAACTCATCCCTACAATCACCAAGATCCTTTTCCATAGTGAATACGGAAGCAAAGTATTCATTAAGAACCTCTGCTATCTCCTCCGGTCCCATACACACTTTTCCACTGTCACACTTGATTGGTCCTATTCTCTCACATCTTATCCTTTTGCTCTTCACATACTTGCAGAATGCCTTGGGGTTTTCTTTAATACTGCTTGCAAGGGCTTCTCATGGCCCCTTTTGGCTCTCCTAATTTCATTATTAAACTCCTTCCTACTAGCCTTATAATCTTCTAGATCTCTATCATCACCTAGGTTTTTGACCCTTTGTAAGCTTTTCTTTTCTTCTTGACTAGATTTTCAATAGCCTTTGTATACCACAGTTCCTGTACCCTACCATCCACCCCTGTACCTATGCGAAACACCACTCAAATATCCCCTGAATATTTGCCACATTTCTGCTGTACATTTCCCTGAGAATATCTGCTCCCAGTTTCTGCCTCCAAGTCCCTGCCTGATAGCTTCATATTTCCTCTTACTCCAATTAAACACTTTCCTAACTTCTCTGTTCCTCTCCCTCTCCAATGCTATTGTAAAGGAGATAGAATTGTGATCACTATCTTCAAAATGCTCTCCCAATGAGAGACCTGACACCTGACCTAGTTCATTTCCAAATACCAAATCAAGTACAACCTCTCCTCTTGTAGGTTTAGCTAAATATTGTGTCAAGAAACCTTCCTAAACACACCTAACAAACTCCACACCATCTAAATCCTTTGCTTTATGGAGATCCCAATCAATATTTGGGAAATTAAAATCTCCCACCACGACAACCCTGTTATTATTACACCTTTCTAAAATCTGTTTCCCTATCTGCTCCTCCTTGTCCCTATTACTATTGCGTGGTCTATAAAAAACACCCAGTAGAGTTATTGACCCCTTCCTGGTTCTAATTTCCACCCAGAGAGACTCAGTAGACAATCCTCCATGACTTCCTCCTTTTCTGCAGGCGTGACACTAACTCTGTTCAGCAGTCCATGACCCCACCTCTTTTGCGTCCCTCCCTGTCCTTTCTGAAACATCCTTGTGAGTCTTACTTCAGTGGTTGGTAAGGTGATGGAGAAGATTCTGAGAAGCAGGATTTATGAACATTTGGAGAGGGTTAATATGATTAGGAATAGTCAGCATAGCTTTGTCAAAGGCAGGTCGTGCCTTACGAGCCTGATTGAATTTTTTGAGGATGTAATGAAACACGATGATGAAGGTAGAGTAGTAGATGTAGTGTGTATGGATTTCAGCAAAGTATTTGATAAGGTACCCCATGCAAGGCTTATTGAGAAAGTAAGGAGGCATGGAATCCAATGGGACATTGCTTTGTGGATCCAGAACTGGCTTGCCCACAGAAGGCAAAGAGTGGTTGTAGACGGGTAATATTCTGCATGGAGGCTGGTGACCACTGGAGTGCCTCAGGGATCTGTTCTGGGACCCCTACCCTTCATGATTTTTATAAATGACCTGGATGAGGAAGTGGAGTGATGGGTTAGTAAATTTGCTGATGACACAAAGGGGCTATTGTGGATAGTGTGGAGGGCTGTCAGAGGTTACAGTGGGAAATTGATAGGATGCAAAACTGGGCTGAGAAGTGGCAGATGTAGTTTGACCCTGATAAGTGTGAAGTGGTTCATTTTGGTAGTCAAATATGTTACGGTATGTCTCCGGCAACAATGAATATAGAATTGAGACAATTTTTTTTATAAACAAATAAACATTTCACTTAAATCTGTTCAACAAAAATAAAAAGTAAACAAACAACTAACTTAACGGGAAGTTAACTGCTATACGGCAACTTGAACAGTTCTTAAAGCGATAAATGCGAACACAGTTCTTCAAGTGGTAAAAGCGAAAGTCTAAATGATTTATACAGTCAATTAGGAGAGACTTTCCTGAAGTAATGAATTCCTCGCGACATGACGTTACTGCTGATCCTAGTTGAAATATGCCTTGCCTGAAAGACTCACGATGAAGGAAATAAAAATGGCTTAAAGGAACTGACCTTTTCCTTGGTGAATAACACTGCCCCCAACCCTTTCTGCTCTTACAGCAGGGGTTATCTCGGATGCAGGTTACTATTTCCTTGAACGAAGATCCAATAAGGTCAATCCTGTATTAAACCGCCGAACTTTACTCGATCTTTCGGGTTCCCGTACTTTGTTGAAGTCTTCATTCTCCAATACTTAGACTTTAAAATTAAGTCAAAGGTACATCAAACATAACTGGCAGTGATTTTCAAAACTGCCGGCACAACTTAGAGTAGAAGGTAAAACTCCACTTTAAAACAAAACTGCGTCATGAAACCAAATACGCAGCATAGCGGAGTAATGGACGACTTAAACAACGCCCCAACAAAAACTCCTGCATCATAGCAGGCTTTCCCCGTTTTATACCTGTTGGAACAGGCCATCACATGAACTCACACTGACGGGAAAATTATATCATGTGACATTACACTGGTGGGATATTACATCACCCCACCATCACAAGACCATTACATCATGCTCACTAGATACTCAATTACATCATGGTCATGAGACAGTCACAAGATACCCACGGTGTATGTAACAAATATGATGGCAGAATATAGTATTAATGGTAAGACTCCTGGCAGTGTGGAGGATCAGAGGGTCTTGGGGTCTGAGTCCATAGGACACTCAAAGCTGCTGCGCAGGTTGACTCTGGTTAAGAAGGCATATGGTGTATTGGCCTTCATTATTCGTGGGATTGGGTTTAGGAGCTGAGAGGTAATGTTGCAGCTATGTAGGACCTTAGTCAGACCTCACTTGGAGTACTGTGCTCATTTTTGGTCACCTCACTATAGGAAGGATATGGAAACCATAGAAAGGCTGCAGAGGAGATTTACAAGGATGTTGTCTGGATTGGGAAGCATGCCTTATGAGGATAGGTTGCGTGAACTCAACCTTTTCTCCTTGGAGCGACGGAGGATGAGAGGTGACCTGATAGAGGTGTATAAGATGATGAGAGGCATTGATCGTGTGGATAGTCAGAGGCTTTTTTCCAGGGCTGAAATGGCTAACACAAGAGGGCACAGTTTTAAGGTGCTCAGAAGTAGGTAGACAGGAGATGTCAGTGGTAAGTTTTTTACATAGAGTGGTGAGTGTGTGGAATGGACTGCCGGCAACGGTGGTGGAGGTGGATACAATAGGGTCTTTTAAGAGACTCCTGGATAGGTACATGGAGCTTAGAAAAATAGAGGGCTATGGGTAAGCCTAGGTAATTTCTAAGGTAAGGACACGTCTGGCACAGCTTTGTGGGCCGAAAGGCCTGTATTGTGCTGTAGGTTTTCTACGTTTCTATCTAAAGCCTGACACTCTGAGTAACCATTCCTGCCCCTGAGCCATCCAGGTCACTCACAGTCAAGTCTTTTTCCTGCGGTGGAAACGTCAAACTCTGCAAGGCATCAGTTTAAGGTGAGAGGGGTAAACTTAAAGGAGATTTAGAGATTTGCAAGGCATGAATTTTTTCACCCTCCCAGACAGCGGTAAAGAATAGAGAGATATAGACCACGTGCAGGCAGATGGGATTAGTTTAGTTAATTATTTATTGATTGTGATACAGTGCGGAATAGGCCTTTTTGGCTCTTCGAGCCACACTGCCCCACAATTCCCCAATTTATTTCTAGCTTAATCATGGGACGAGGTACAATGACCAATGAACTCACCAACCAGTATGACTTTAGACTGTGGGAGGAAACTGGAGTACTCAGAGGAAACCCACGTAGTCACGGAGAGAACGTATAAGAAGACATTGTTGATGTTTTGGGTTGAAACCCTGCATCAGAACTGACAATGTGACCAGCACAGAGAGGAGAAAGTGACTGGTAAAATTTAAAGAGCAAACACGAGGAAATATGCAGATGCTGGAAATTCAAACTGCAACACACACAAAATGCTGGTGGAACACATCAGGCCAGGCAGCATCTATAGGGAGAAGCACTGTCGACGCTCCCCCCCCCCCCTTTCTGCTTTTCGCAGGGATTGCTCCCTATGCGACTCCCTTGTCCACTCGTCCCCCCCCCCATCCCTTCCCACCGATCTCCCTCCTGGCACTTATCCTTGTAAGCGGAACAAGTGCTACACCTGCCCTTACACTTCCTTCCTTACCACCATTCAGGGCCCCAGACAGTTCTTCCAGGTGAGATGACACTTCACCTGTGAGTCGGCTGGTGTGGTATGCTGCATCCAGTGCTCCTGGTGTGGCCTTTTATATATTGGTGAGACTCGACGCAGACTGGGAGACCGTTTCGCTGAACACCTACGCTCGGTCCGCCAGAAAAAGCAGGATCTCCCAGTGGCCGCACATTTTAATTCCACGTCCCATTTCCATTCTGATATGTCTATCCATGGCCTCCTCTATTGTCAAAATGAATCCAAACTCAGGTTGGAGGAACAACACCTTATATACCGGCTGGGTAGCCTCCAACCTGATGGCATGAACATTGACTTCTCTAACTTCTGTTAATGCTTCTCCTCCCCTTCTTACCCCATCCCTGACATATTTAGTTGTTTGCCTGTTCTCCATCTCTCTCTGTTGCTCCCCCCCCACCTCCTTTCTTTCTCCTGAGGCCTCCCGTCCCATGATCCTTTCCCTTCTCCAGCTCTGTGTCACTTTTGCCAATCACCTTTCCAGCTCTTAGCTTCATCCCACCCCCTCCGGTCTTCTCCTATCATTTCACATTTCCCCCTCCCCCCACTACTTTCAAATCTCTTACTATCTTTCCTTTCGGTTAGTCCTGACGAAGGGTCTCGGCCCGAAACGTCGACAGCGTTTCTCCCTAAAGATGCTGCCTGGCCTGCTATGTTCCACCAGCATTTTGTGTGTGTTGCTGACTGGTAAAATTTAATGGTTTACTTGTACATGACTTCTCATGGCAGATGGAATTATCTTTGATCGGCACCATGGTTGGATAAAGGGCCTGTTCTTTTTGTTCTACTTCCTCTCCAACTACCAAGCGGCATTTCCTATCCCCTTTCCTATTCTGACATGTCGGTCTGTGGCCTCCGCTTGTGCCACAATGAGGCCACTCGCAGTGTGGAGTAGTGACGCCTCATATTCCATCTAGGTTGCCTCCAACCTGATGGCATGAACATTGATTTCTCCTTCCGGTAATTTTCCCCACCCCTTTCCCTCTTCATCCATTCCCCACTCTTGCTTCTTAACTCTTCTCCTTACCTGCCTATCAATCCACTCCAGGTGCCCTCCTTCTTCCCTCTCACCTCTAATACCAGATTCTTTCTTCTCCAGCCCTTTACCTTTCTCTCCCACCTAGCTTCACCAATCACCATCCCAATAGTCCTCCTTCCCCTCCACCCACCGTTTCATTCTGGCATCTTCCCCCACTTTTCCAATTCTGAAGAAGGGTCTTGGCCCAAAATGTCGACTGTTTATTCATCTCCAGAGATGCTGCCTGACCAGCTGAGTTCCTCCAGCATTTTGTGGGCGTTGCTTTGTTCTTTTTGTCGTATTGTTCAATTTTCATATGGCAGAGATTGCACAGAGTTTTAAATTTGACTTTAATGGTAAAGCAGGCAGAACATATTAGTCAACAATGAATTGAATAGTCAACAATGAACCTAGAAAAAAAGTGACAATGATTACAAAGATATATGTTGTATGATGGTCGATCAATGCATATCTCTAAAGGGCAGGATTTCTACCCTTTGTGTGATCACCCTACTAGGTAAATAAAAAGACCAAATGCTGCGTTGTGTAGCAATTCAATGGAATGGGAGAAATGCAGATGGCAACAAAAGGATACTTAATTAAAATAGTTGTAGAAATTAATTCTGCAAAAGATACCTTCAAGTGATAAAGCTTAAAGTGAAAATTTGAATGAATACATTTACAATATTTAGGGTTAAGGGAGGTATGAGCTCTTTAAACATGATGCAGATGATGCTATAATAGAAAATAAGTTAAATAAAAACAAACTTGGCCACAATCCTAACAACCTCTGCCGTTTTAGTAATCATCAATTATTTATGAACCATAAGACACATCCGTAAAATGTTAGGATTTTTGCAATCTTTAAAAACTTTTAAAATGCAGAGATACAGATATCTAACACTTCGCTGTAGCAAAAGACATTTGATTGGTGTGTATTTTGCAGGCTTTTTACCATATTCTCTGCTACCCTGGAAACACATAGAAAAGGCTCCAAGTAATTATTAGTTGTTAAAAATAGCTTTTTCATTGTACTGTCTCATCTTGACTAATGTTAAATTAACTCCAGGAAGCTGCCTTGGGTATTAAACGATGATTTGGGTTGATGAATCATGAAAAAAATTAACAATTTTTTTCCCAGAATTAACTGGTAATAATATTGTAAATTCCTTGGCAATATGCAGTACCTGCTCAAATCGAATACAAGTCCTTCCCTCTGTAAATTTCTGGTTTACTTCCCCCACCCACCACCTCAGCTGCTTCCCAATCTTCTTAGGTGTGCCAGGAATAATTATCTTGTTTCTGGTCAGCTGTCAATCTGCCCTATACGCCGCTGCTATCAGTCACCTCCCATCATGTAAAGTATATGCGAAACTAGTGTATAGTTCACACAATAAGAATACAAGCTTTACCACACTTCACGGCTAGAAAGAATGAAGACCCAGCTGATTGTCCTCTAAACGTGTGGTCCAAGCAGAAGATTACCTTCTTCAAATGCAGTTTCCCATCCAGATCATAGTTCAAGCCAAGTCCAATGAACATCAACAAGTAAGTTTTCTTGATGTTCTGGTGTTTAAACATGACCTTTTTATCTCAGGTGGGGTACTGTAAGTCTGTGTCTTTGCTGATGCTTTGCTGCACACTTGAGTGCTCGGTGGTGGGTGCCGATGCTTTTTTTTGCTGGTGGTGGAGGGGGGATTATTGCTTTGCTGCTGCTTACACATGGGGGTGGGAGCTGAGGGGTTCTCACATTTAACTGTCAGTCATTCTTTGGAGGCACTTCCTTAAATTGTGGTCTGTTGTCACTCACAATTTGTTCCAGTAAGCCATTTCTGGAGAAGATAGTCCTTAGAGCAGAAACAGTCTTTTCTGAGGTGGTTGACTTCATTGAAATGAGCATCCACAGCAATAAGAAACATGGAGTCCATGAATGGACCAGCAAAGCCAATGTGTACTCTTTGCCATGGTGAAGATGGCGACTGCCATGGGTGTAATGGTGTCTGTGGGGGTGCGTTTTGAACTTTGTGGCATTCCAAACAGTTTTTCGTCAAGTCTACAAACTGTCTATCTGTTCCCAACCACCACACGTAGCTGCGGGTGAGACTTTTCATCTTGAATGTACCCAACTGTCCTTCATGCAGATTTTCTGACACTCTGGAGTACAGTTTAGAGGGAAGCACAATATGAGATCCACAATCAGCATTCTTTGACATACAGACAGTTGGTCTCATCTCACTGCAAACTCTGGAAACATGGGATTACCACGAGCTGGCCATCCTTGCATGGTGATGTCATAGACGTTTGACAATGTTGGGTCATCTCTTGTTTCTCTTTGAATTTCCGTATTTGTTATGTTACGAACCCCGTAACTGGGTGTCTTACCAGCAAAGATAGGAGTAGCCATTGAAGTCTTAACAGTATTTATTAGTAAAAATACACAAAAATCATATCAATGCAAATATACAGATAATATACGTCATCAATACTAAACCTAAAAGTGCGGGTATAAAAATCATCAATAAGAAATAAGCTCTATCGTTGTCTAGGGGATAATGAATTGTCCGATGGAAATATAAAGTTCAGTTCAGTTCATTCAGGCTGCAGTCGTTGCTGATCACCGTGTGGCAATTGTTGGAGAGAGATAGAGAGAGAGAAAAACTTGCCGACTTTCCTTGTTACGATTTTGATCCGTATCCGACCTTTAGCTAGACCGGTCCATGGAGGACTCATCACCCAGGCAAGGATGGACACACACACAAGCCCCCACCGGTCTCGTAGCGTCTCTCCTGGTGCGTCTGAGGGGTGTTCCCCAGACCCTACTTTTATCCCCACTCAAGGGGTCTGAGGTGTCTATCAGGTTGGGATGATGCAATCCCTCAACCAGACCACTCTGGCTGCCCCCTGAGGGGGTTCAATGAATAGTACAGTACTCAATACACAATTCCTCCTTCAAGAGACAATAGCAGTAATCTCTCTCTTTGTCGATAGGAGACATTCCACCTTGTGTATTCTGCGTTGTCTATAACAACTGCCTGTTATCCTGTGTCTCTCTCATCTCCCTTGATAACAGCATCGGAATAGTAGCAATTTGCAATTCTCCAAAAGGAGGGGGCGACTTTGCACCCTTCGGCCCATCAGAGTTGCTCCACATTCGTAACAGTGACCAGCAACTGGTCCACCGATGTTGTTTGGAACATCTCTGCTGAGTCACAGTATGAAGATTTCTTCTTCAGTTGCCGACAGTGGAAAATATGACAGGCGGTCAGCTTTACTGTGTTGTTTGGTACCTTTGAACTCCATGTCATAAGAGTGGGCTCCTAGGGAAAGTGCCCAACATTGCAACTGGGTTGTAGACATCACTGGGATTCCCTTCCTGGGATTGAAAATGGACACAAGGGTCTGGTGGTCTGTCATTAAAGTAAACTTTTGTCTGTAGAGGTAGTGGTGTAACTTCTTTATTCCCCATACTAAACTAAGGGCCTCACAGTCAATCTGTGTGTAATTACGTTCTGCACGCATCAGTGATCTTGAAGCAAACACAATTGACATTCAGATCCATCTTTCATAGTGTGTGACAAAATGGCTCCAATGCCGTAAGGGGACTCATCACACACCAGTCTGATGGGCAGGGATGGGTCATGATGGGTGAACAGTTCATCTGAGGTTATTAGTCTGTTTATTTCCTTGAATGCTCTTTCACATCTTGCTGACTATTTCCACTTCGCTCCTGTCTGTAACAGTGCATTCAATAGATGCAGCACAGTAGCAATGTTTGGGAGAAGCCGGTGGCAATAGTTTACAAGGCCCAAGTTGACCTGAGTTGTGACACATTTTTCAGTTTGGGTGCCTGCAGCACTGCTTCAATCTTCTCTTGTGACATATTTAATCCATGCTTGTTAACAACATGTCCACAACATGAGATTTTATTTTTGAAAAACTCACATTTCTCTCTCATTGCACACGGACCATACTCACTCAGCCTGGTAAGCAGTTGACCAAGGTTCTGGAGGTTCTCTTCATCGTTCTTGTCAGTCACAATGATGTCATTATGGTAACATTGTGTTCCTGGGATACCTAGGAGTACTTGGTCCATTGCTCTTTGCCAAATTGTTGTCGCTGATGTGACACCAAAGACGAGATAATTATACTGGAACACCCTGGAGAGTGTTGATTGTGAGGAACTTCCTGCTTGACTCTGCAATCTCCATTTGCAGATAGGCTTATGACAAGTCAATCTTTGAAACCCTCTCCCTGCCTGTCAAAGATGCAAAAATGTCTTCTATTCATCACAGGGTTATTGTCATGTCTTGTCTTCTATTGTCATGTCATGTCTTGTCTTCTATTCATGATATAGTATGCAGCACAGGGTTGATGTTCACTTTGAAGTCACCACATATGCAAACAGCTCTGGCCTTCCCTTTCTTGATCTCTGGGATAATGGCTATGGTCCAGTTGCTCCACCCAACCTTGAAGAGAATGCCAGACGCATCTAAGCTCTGCAGTTCACTATACGACATAGTGCATAAGACTCTGGAATCACTTTATGGAATCTTAGTGTTGCTGCTTCATACAGTTCATTCTAGCCTTCGTGTCTTTGAGTTTACTAATGCTTTCCTCAGACACCTTCTCAATAGCATTATGCAAGTGTGGCAATCTCCAATTAGTGCTACAGTTTGGGCTGCAGTTGCCTGTTGATGACACATTGGGAGCTTTGATTGTGTGCCAGTCTAGTTGGATTTTTCTCAACCATTCACTTTCAAAATATGCTGATTGACCCTCCACTCTTCAACACATAAAATTCTAACAGCTGTGTTTTGCCTCCGTACATCACATTCACTTTCGGTTTGCCTTTGGGAGACATGTTTTCACTTGTTTAGTGCTTTAGCATCATCAAGGTCTTTTTCAAAAGGTAGCTTAGAAAACAGTCTGTTGTAGTCAGCCCCTGAAATTATAGACAGAGTTGACCCTGTATCCAGCTCCATTTTAATTTTTACAGCAGACGCATCTATTATGATCCATAGGATTTTATCATCTGCTTCAGTAATGCTCTGCAATTCTAGGCATGATAGCTCACCTTTTTCAGACTCTGAGGTATCTGATTCAGTTCCACATTCAATCACTTTATGCATTTGCTTAATTTTGTGTTTGAAACTTCTCACTCCGTGTGTTTTTTCTCTTTGGTTGTGCTTTTTGTCTGACTTGCTCACTCTTTCTATGTGACCTCATCTGTGACACTTTCTTTGAACCAACAGTCATTTGCATCATGGGAGGATTTGCCACATCAATAGCATCTTGGGCTTTTTGCACCATTCAGGGACATTTTGTGCATTTCACTTTCTAAACCAGCCTTTCTCAACCTTTTTGCCCTGGAGGAACCCTTGAAATAATTTTTGGGTCTCAGGTAACCCCTGCATAAAAATTATTATATCTACAGTTCATGGTATGTTAGACTGATCAGTAAGTTGTAGATATAATAATCCAGAAGTAATTATCAATGGTTCTTTGAGTAGAGAATAGATTTTTAGCCAACCTTCCATGAATAAAGTTAAGCTTAGCTTTCACACAGTTTTTAAACATCCTTAAGTGAACTGCTCTTTGTTTAATAAAGTTAACCATTTTTGTAGCATCATCCAGAACTATTTTCATTTCATCTCCAAGAGTTTTTGACATCAGCACCTCTCTGTAAAGCAAGCAGTGTGTTGTGACAACATAAGGATTTTCTTTTTTTATTAGAGAAACGAAACCTCTCATGGAACCAACTATTGATGGGACACCATCAGTACAGATGCCAACACAGTTCCTCCAAGACAGACCTTTTGTCTCCATATATGAATACCAAACATTCAATATATCTTGGCCTTTGCTTGTTTCTTTGCCACTGAAAGTTTTCTAGAATTTCACCATAATTTACAAATCTTACAAATGCTACAACATGACATTTATTGGTGAAATCTGTTGACTCATCAACCTGGATAGAGAATCTGTTGTTTTTCAGTTTATCACACAAAACCTCTTCAGCATCATGTGACATGTTATCAATATGTTTGCTTGTTGTACTGTTTGAGAATGAAACCTTTTCAATATCTCATACACACCTTGTCCTAACATTTTACCCACTATAATTTTACATCCTGGCATTATTAGAATCTCATCAACTGTGTGACTTTTCCATTTCTGGATAATAAGTTCTGCCACTAAATAATTTGCTTCATGAAATTTTTTTACTGACTGTGAATTTATTAGCAAAAGCTTTATTCTGTTTGTTTTGAGATTCCGATAGCCGTTCAAAATAATCAGCCCTTTTATGTGTCACATAGCTGTGATTTGTACTTAAGTGTCTTTTCAATTTTGCTGGATCCATTGCTGCATTTGTAAGTTGTTTGCCACAGACTAGGCACAATGGAATAGGACAACTTGGATCACCAGTCCATGTATAAGTAGATTTCTTTGTAAAGACTGACTTGCTTTGTGTCCACTGTTGCACTAGTGCAATGAAATGACTCAGAAGATTGTTATTCTTCTTCATTAACCTTATCAGAATTGTCCATAGGCCTATGCCTAGAATCCTCCTCTTCCATCTCACACCTCCTCTTCAAAAATCTCCAATCTGGACCATCAGACATATCTGTAAAACTCAGGGGGTAACAAAAGGGGAAGTTGGGGGAGGTAATTCAGGAGGGAGAGGCTGATGTCACAGCCCAAGCTGGGTGAGACCATTCAAAGCTTGGAAAATGCACTTCACGCCCCTCATCAGCCTACTGTCCTCCCCTCTGAGCATTACAGCACTCACCAATTATCAACAGCCTCCACTATCTCGTGTCAAATACTGAGAATGGTCTTAACCAAATAAACACGATCCTACTGCGCACTGCTGTACAGGACAGAGGGATCTCTAATGAGATTGCTAATGGGGCTGCTCGGTCACCGCCCACCACTGCAAGCCCTAGCATCGCACATGGTGCAAAGTCCAAAAATGATGTTTATTTTTTAAATCGCGATCTCTCACAGAACCCCTATCAATCTCGGTTGAGAAACCCTGTATTAAACTATTTTTCTGTAGTTCTGGCACATCCATTTCTGAAGTCTCCAATGGTATTGTGATGGTCAATGCCTGTTCTAAGGTTAGGTCTCTTTCTGACAGTAGCCTCTTTTGATGCCTTGACTATGCATGCCACGTACAAGCCTGTCCCTAATGCATCAGAAAGTCCATCTCCAAAGTCACAATATTGGGAAAGTTTGTGCAGTTCTGCAATGTATTCAGAAATGCTTTCATCCTTTTACTGGTTCCTTTTGTGAAATCTAAATCTCTCAGCTATTACTGGCAGTTTGGGGCTCCAATGATTTAGCAAAATTGCAACAATTTCATTGAATGTCTTGCTTGTTGGCTTTTCAGGAGTTACTAAGTTGCATAAGAGTCTGTACATCTTAGCACCCATCAAACTAAGAAGTGTGGAGACTTCCTTTACCTCATCCATGTTGTTCACATTACATTACAATACAGTTCAGCCGTCTTGATATACAATTCCCAGTCCTCATTAACACTGTCAATTTTATCAACTTTCCTGACTAAGGCGATCATCACATTATTTTCATTTTAACGTTGCTAGTTGTGCGCCTCTCACCATATACATGCACTATTACTCACACATCCCTTTGTTAGCGTCTGTGACAGCTTTCTCTGTACTGATTCACTCTTTCCTCTCGCAGTCTCTCTCTTCCTCCAAATTCTGTCATCTTGTAATGGTTGGTGCAGTTGGTGATATCCACTGACATTCAGGTTCATGCTCATCACCACTTTGCGGCATTTCTACAACTACATCTCAATTAAATAAAAGCATGAACACGGGAGGTGAAGGTAACTCATATTCACTTTGCAGTGAGAGACAGCAGATCAATGTGCATGTGTAGACAACAGATCAATGTGCATGGGTAAGTTATCAGCCCATAAGTAGTGCTAAGGAGAGTTATTGCTCCATACATTACAGGAGGGACTATGAAAAGTCCTTGACAAGTAAGATTGAGAGAATCCCAGGGTATTATATACATACATCAAGAGCAAGTGGATAACTAGGAGCAGATATGACCTGCTCCTGATAGAAAAGGGAGAACATGAGCTTGGAGCTGGAGGAGGTACTCAATGTCCTAACTTGCATTAGTATCTACCAAAGAACCAGGCATGGAGGATAGGGAGATCAGTGTGGAGTGTGCTAATGTGCTAGGGCAGTTTGAGATAGAGGAGGTAGTGTTGGACCTCTTAAGGAACATTAAGGTAGATAAGTCTCCAGGACCTGATGGACTATATCCCAGGTTTTTGAGAGAGGCAAGAACTGAGATTGCTGGGCGTTTCCCAATACCTCTCTAGCTACAGGGGAAGGCCCAGAGGACTGGCAGGTATGTAATGTTGTTCCATGATCAAAGAAAAGAAATAAGGATATTCCAGGAAACCATGGACCAATAAGTCTTCTATCAGTGGCAGGGAAGTTCCTGGAGAGGACTTTTTGGGATAGGATTTATGATCATTTAGAAAACCATGTCATAATTTGGGACAGCAGGGCAAGGCATGTCTTACTAACTTGATTGAATTTTTAGAGGAGGTGACAAAGGTGATTGATAAAGGTACAGCTATGGATGTTGTCCACTTGGGTTTTAGAAAGGTGTTTGACAAAGTCCCTCATGGGAGGCTTCTCCAGAAGATTAAAGTGCATGAATTGACCATTTGGATTTAGAAGTGGCTTACCATAGAAGACAGAGTGGTGGTCAATGGGATTTATTCTGGCTCGAGGACTAGTGGTATTCCACAAGGATCTACACTGGGACCTCTACTGTTGTGATATCAATGACCTGGATGAAAATGTAAATGGGTAGGTTAGTAAGTTTGCAAATAATATGAGTATTAGTGGTGCCATGGATAACATAGAAGGATGGTAAATGATACAGAGGCATATAGATCAGTTGCAGATATAGGCAGAGAAAAGGTAGATGGAGATTAACTTGGCCAAGTGTGAAGTGTTGCACTGTGGGAGATCAAATATAAAGAGACAGTATTTGTTACTGTCCAGACCCTTAACAGTGTTGAGGTGCAGAGGGGTCTTGGGATCCAAGTGCATAGATCTTTGAAAGTGGCTACACAGGTTGGTAGGATGGGAACAAAGGCATATAGCATATTTGCCTTTAGTTGGGAAATTGAGTTCAAGAGTCAATTGAGTTTGGGAAGTTATGTTGCAGCTTTATAAAACTTGAGTTAGACTGCATCTGGATTTCAGATTAGATAAAGTGATGCATTCAGAAGAAATGCATTTTGGACATTCAAACCAGGGTTGGTCCCAAACTGTGGACGGCAGGGCACTAACAAGTGTGGTGGAACAGAGCAACCTCAGAGTATAAAAACACAGTTTACTGAAAGCAGCTGTGCAAGTAAACAGGGTGATGAAGAAGGTGCTTAGCATGATGGTCTTGATTAATTATGACATCAATTTTAGAAGTAGTGACATTAGTTTGCAGTTATACAAGTTGAGACAGCAGTTGGAATACGATGAACAGGTTTAGTCACCCTATTATAAGAAAGACACTGTCAAGCTGGAGAGGGTGTAGAAGAGATTTAGAAGGATGCTGCCTGGACTTTGAGATATAGGGAACTGTTGGCCATGCTATATCTTCATTCCTTGAAGTATAGAAAAATGAAAGAAAGTTCATAGAAGTTTATAAAATTTTGAGGAGTATGGATAAGGTCGTCTGTTGTAGAGGAAGTTCTAAAGGGCACTGACAGAAGATAAGAGGAGAGAGATTTCAAAGAGACCTGAGAGTTAACTTCTTTACAAAGAGGGCAGTCAGTACCTGGAGTGAGCTGCAGGAGGAAGTAGTTGAGACAGGTACAATTGCAAAGTGGATGAGCTTAGAGCGTGGATCAGTACTTGGAGCTATGATGTGGTGGCCATTACAGAGACTTGGGTGGCTCAGGGGCAGGAATAGTTACTTTAGATGTTTCAGAAAGGACAGGGAAGGAGGCAAAAGAGGTGGGGGAGTGGCACTGTTGATCAGAGGTAGTGTCACAGCTGCAGAAAAGGAGGAAGACATGGAGGGATTGTCTACGGAGTCTCTGTGGGTGGAAGTTAGGAACAGGAAGGGGTCGATAACTCTACTGGGTGTTTTTTATAGACCACCCAATAGTAACAGGGACATCGAGGAGCAGATGGGGAGACAGATTCTGGAAAGGTGCAATAATAACAGGGTTGTTGTGGTGGGAGATTTTAATTTCCCAAATATCCATTAGCATGTTCCTAGAGCGAGGGGTTTAGATGGGGTGCAGTTTGTTAGGAGTGTTCAAGAAGGTTTCCTGACACAGTATGTGGATAAGCCTACAAGAGGAGAGGCTACTTGATCTGGTATTGGGAAATGAAACTGGTCAGGTATCAGATCTCTCAGTGGGAGAGCATTTTGGAGATGGTGATCACAATTCTATCTCCTTTACCATAGCTTTGGAGAGAGGTAGGAACAGAGAAGTTAGGAAAGTGTTTAATTGGAATAAGGGAAAATATGAGACTATCAGGAAGGAACTTGGAAGCATAAATTGGGAACAGATGTTCTCAGGGAAATGTACGGAAGAAATGTGGCAAATGTTCAGGGGATATTTGCGTGGCATTCTGCATAGGTACGTTCCAATGAGACAGGGAAAGGATGGTAGGATACAGGAACTGTGATATACAAAGGCTGTTGTAAATCTAGTCAAGAAGAAAAGAAAAGCTTACAAAAGGTTCAAAAAACTAGATAGATAGATAGATAGATAGATAGATACTTTATTCATCCCCATGGGGAAATTCAACTTTTTTTTCCAATGTCCCATACACTTGTTGTAGCAAAACTAATTACATACAATACTTAACTCAGTAAAAAATATGATATGCATCTAAATCACTATCTCAAAAAGCATTAATAATAGCTTTTAAAAAGTTCTTAAGTCCTGGCGGTTGAGTTGTAAAGCCTAATGGCATTGGGGAGTATTGACCTCTTCATCCTGTCTGAGGAGCATCGCATCGATAGTAACCTGTCGCTGAAACTGCTTCTCTGTCTCTGGATGGTGCTATGTAGAGGATGTTCAGAGTTTTCCATAATTGACCGTAGCCTACTCAGCGCCCTTCGCTCAGCTACCGATGTTAAACTCTCCAGTACTTTGCCCATGACAGAGCCCGCCTTCCTTACCAGCTTATTAAGACGTGAGGCGTCCCTCTTCTTAATGCTTCCTCCCCAACACGCCACCACAAAGAAGAGGGCGCTCTCCACAACTGACCTATAGAACATCTTCAGCATCTCACTACAGACATTGAATGACGCCAACCTTCTAAGGAAGTACAGTCGACTCTGTGCCTTCCTGCACAAGGCATCTGTGTTGGCAGTCCAGTCTAGCTTCTCGTCTAACTGTACTCCCAGATACTTGTAGGTCTTAACCTGCTCCACACATTCTCCATTAATGATCACTGGCTCCATATGAGGCCTAGATCTCCTAAAGTCCACCACCATCTCCTTGGTCTTGGTGATATTGAGACGCAGGTAGTTTGAGTTGCACCATATCACAAAGTCCTGTATCAGTTTCCTATACTCCTCCTCCTGTCCATTCCTGACACACCCCACTATGGCCGTGTCATCAGCGAACTTCTGCACATGGCAGGACTCCGAGTTATATTGGAAGTCTGATGTGTACAGGGTGAACAGGACCGGAGAGAGTACGGTTCCCTGCGGCGCTCCTGTGCTGCTGACCACCGTGTCAGACCTACAGTCTCCCAACCGCACATACTGAGGTCTATCTGTCAAGTAGTCCACTATCCAATCCATCATGTGAGAGTCTACTCCCATCACCGTTAGTTTGTGCCTTAAGATCTTGGGCTGGATGGTGTTAAAGGCACTAGAGAAGTCAAGGAATGTAATCCTCACAGCACAACTGACCCCATCTAGGTGAGAGAGTGATTTGTGCAGCAAATACGTGATAGCATCCTCCACTCCCACCTTCTCCTTATACGCAAACTGAAGAGGATCCTGGGCGTGCCTGGTTTGTGGCCTCAGATTCTGTGTTATCAGCCGCTCCATGGTCTTCATCACGTGCGACGTCAAGGCAACAGGTCTGAAGTCATTCAACTCCTTTGGTTGTGGTTTCTTCGGTACTGGGACAATACAGGATGATTTCCACTGTCTGGGTACTCTTCTCTGCTCCAGGCTCATGTTGAAGATGCACTGTAGTGGTTCATAATAGCGATCCATAAGATTATAAGGCTAGCAGGAAGGAGCTTAAGGAGGAAATTAGGAGAGCCAGAAGGGGCCATGAGAAGGCCTTGGCGAGCAGGATTAAGGAAAACTGCAAGGCCTTCTACAAGTATGTGAAGAGCAAGAGGATAAGACATGAGAGAATAGGACCAATCAAGTGTGACAGTTGGCAAGTGTGTATGGAACCAGAGGAGATAGCAGAGGTACTTAATGAATACTTTGCTTCAGTATTCACTATGGAAAAGGATCTTGGTGATTGGAGGGATGACTTGCAGTGGATTGAAAAGCTTGAGCATGTAGTTTTTAAGAAAGAGGATGTGCTGGAGCTTTTGAAAGCATCAAATAAGATAAGTCTCCGGGACCGGATGAGATGTACCCCAGACGACTGTGGGAGCCAAGGGAGGGGCTTGCTGAGATCAGGGAGGTGATGATCTATGCATCATCAATGGGGATGGGAGAGTTTCCGGAGGATTGAAGGGTTGCAGATGTTGTTCCCTTATTCAAGAAAGGGATTAGAGACAGCTCAGTAAATTATAGACCAGTGGGTCTAACTTCAGTGGTTGGTAAATTGATGGAGAAGATCCTGAGAGGTGGGATTTATGAACATTTGGAGAGGCATAATATGACTAGGAATTGTCAGCATGGCTTTGAGAAAGGCAGGTCATGTCTTACAAGCCTGAATGAATTATTTGATGATGTGACTAAACACATAGATGAAGGTAGAGCAGCAGATGTAGTGTATATGGATTTTAGCAAGGCATTTACCCCATGTAAGGCTTATTGAGAAAATAAGGAGGCATGGGATCCAAGGGTACATTGCTTTGTAGAACCAGAATTGGCTTGCCCACAGTAGGCAAAGTGTGGTTGTAGATGGGTCATATTCTGCATGGAGGTCAGTCACCAGTGGTGTGCCTCAGGGATCTGTTCTGAGACCTTTTCGCAATTTTTATAAATGACCTGGATGAGGAAGTAGAGGAATGGGTTAGTAAATTTTCTGATGACACAAAGGTTGGGGGTGTTGTGGATATTTGTGGAGGGCGGTCAGAGGTTACAGCGGGACATTGATAGGATGCAAAACTGGGTTGAGAAGTGGCAGATGGAGTTCAACCCTGATAAGTGTGAGGTGGTTCATTTTGGTAGGTCAGATATGATGGCAGAATATAGTATTAATGTTAAGACTCTTGGCACTGTGGAGGATCAGAGGGTCTTGGGGTCTGAGTCCATAGGACACTCAAAGCTGCTGCGCAGATTGACTCTGGTTAAGAAGGCATATGGTGTATTGGCCTTCATTATTCGTGGGATTGAGTTTAGGAGCTGAGAGGTAATGTTGCAGCTATGTAGGACCTTAGTCAGACCTCACTTGGAGTACTGTGCTCATTTTTGGTCACCTCACTATATGAAGGATATGGAAACCATAGAAAGGCTGCAGAGGAGATTTACAAGGATGTTGTCTGGATTGGGAAACATGGCTTATGAGGATAGGTTGAGTGAACTTAACCTTTTCTCCTTGGAGTGATGGAGGATGAGAGGTGACCTGATAGAGGTGTATAAGATGATGAGAGGCATTGATCGTGTGGCTAGTCAGAGGCATTTTCCCAGGGCCAGAATGGCTAGCATGAGAGGGCACAGGTTTAAGGTGCTTGGGAGTAGGTACAGAGGAGATGTCAGGAGTAAGTTTTTTATGCAGAGATTGGTGAATGCGTAGAATGGGCAGCTGGCAACGGTGGTGGAGGTGGATACAATAGGGTCTTTTTAGAGACTCCTGGACAGGTACATGGAGCTCAGAAAAATAGAGAGCTATGCATAACCCTAGGTAATCTCTAAGGTAGGGATATGTTTGGCACAGCTTTGTGGGCCGAAGAGCCTGTATTGTGCTGTAGGTTTTCTATGTTTCTATGTTTTCTATCTAAGACGAAAATGGATAGGTACAAGGGGAAAGCTTGGATAATTCTGGACCAAATGCAGAAATTTGGGATTAGAAGGGAGAATGCTGTAATCAGTTGGTCTGAGCAGCCTGTTTCTATACTGCATGATGCTATGACTCTATTGTACTTAGTTCTGGTCACTCCATTCTAGAAAGAATATGGAGGCTTTGGAGTGGATGGTGAAGAAGTTTACCAGGATACTGCCTGGATTAGAGGGCACACACCATAAGGAGAATGGAATGGGAGAGGCTGAGGGGAGATCTGATAGAGGTTTATAAGATTAGGAGAGGCAGAGATGAAGTAGATGGCCAGCATCTTTGCCCAGGATTGAAATGTTTAATACCAGAGGGCATGCATTTCAGGTGAGGGGGGTAGGAGGAGGTGTGCAGGGCAATTTTTCTATACACTGAGAGTGGTTGGTCTCTGGAATGCATTGCTTGGGGTGGTGGTGGAGGCAAATACAATGGTGACATTCAGGAGGCTCTTGGATAGGAATGTGAACGTTGTGGACAAAATGGATAAGTTAATTTGGGTATTTGATTACTAATTTAATTAATTTAGCACCTGATTATGGGTGAAAGGGTCTGTTCCAGTGCTGTCCATGCAATTATCTGAAAAATCTGCATGCCCAGCACCAATGTCCTGGGCCAGCTAGGTAAGAGAGTTTTACTGTCACTTTTCCCTCAGATATTTGTTGGCCACCATTTGCAAATTAGCAGTCACATTCTCTCACTTTACCATAGCAAAGCAAATGGGCTTTGAGATGTCCTAAGCTCAGGAAACATACTTCTTAAATGTGATTTATTATTTTTTCTATACCTGGCCCCTTTTGAAACTTGGGAAATAGAATAGCTGAAGTACCATTAATGTTCCAGGGCCCTAAGTGATTCAGAAAATACTACTATTTGCAATATTTTTATTTCCTAGTGGTTATTTTTGTTTATGATGCATTACGCTTAACCAGTAAAGTTCTTAAATTGTGTTTTAATTAGTTCTTGAATAAAATTGCTTTTCTTACCAGATTTGTTCTAAGAATGAAGCTCTTTGATGTCAAAGCCAGAGACTTTCCTCCTTTCTGTTGCCCTTTATACAAAGAGTTTAGAAGAAAGTCAACATTGTGTCATTGAATGATTCATTTGTTATAGGATGTCTGTTCATTTGAAGGACCCTTCCCAGAATTCATGTACTATGTGTCATCAGCTGGTAAGCATCTCTTCCATTCTCATTTGGTCTCAACTGAATTAGGCACATTTTAGCATTTTAGAACCTCGTGTTATGAATCATGTCCTCTTCCTGGGGAGGGGGGGGGGATTTCTGTCATTAGTTCCTGAATCAGGTAGCTTGAAAGGAAATGTTTTTTAAGAAGAAAAACCATATAATGACACATACCTCACCAAGGCAAAGTGTCATGCAGTTTGTCAATCAGTAGAGGTTAGTGTTGTTGAATATACAATACAAATATTCTATTTAAATGTAACCCTCAGTTTGGGCTAGTGGCGTTCCTCTAGGGAAGAGAATCTCTGGCTCCACCCGTTTGTGTGGATGCTGCATGATGTGTTCCCTGTCACAAATCAGTACCTCGGAAGACACAAGCAATCTCCCAGATGTATGGATGGGCCAAGGACATAGGGTTTCAGAGGAAATGAAACAGATTGACATTCGGAAGGAAACGGTGATGAGAAGACTGATGGGACTGAAGGCTGACAAATCCCCAGGTCCAGATGGTCTGCATCCTAGGGTACTAAAGGAGGTGGCCCTGGAAATTGCGGATGCATTGGTAATCATTTTCCAATGTTCCTTAGATTCAGGATCAGTCCCTGAGGATTGGAGAATGGCTAATGTTATCCCACTTTTTAAGAAAGGAGGGAGGGAGAAAACAGAGAACTATCGACCTGTCAGCCTGACATCGGTGGTGGGAAAGATGCTAGAGTCCATTATTAAGGATGAAATAGTGGCATATCTAGATAGCAGTGATAGGATTGGGCCGAGCCAGCATGGATTTACCAAGGGTAAATCATGCTTGACTAATCTGTTGGAGTTTTTCGAGGATGTAACCAGGAAGTTAGACAAGGGAGATCCAGTGGATGTAGCGTACCTCGATTTTCAGAAGGCATTTGATAAGGTCCCACATAGAAGATTGGTGGGTTAAATCAAAGCTCAGGGCATCGGGGGGAAGGCATTGACATGGATAGAAAACTGGTTGGCAGATAGAAAGCAAAGGGTAGCGGTGAATGGGTGTTTCTCGGAATGGCAGGTGGTGACTAGTGGGGTGCCACAGGGCTCGGTATTGTGACCGCAGCTGTTTACCATTTACGTTAACGATTTGGATGAAGGCATAGAAAATAACATCAGCAAATTTGCTGATTATACTAAGCTGGGTGGCAGTGTGACATGTGATGAGGATGTTAGGAGAATTCAGGGTGACTTGGATAGGCTGGGTGAGTGGGCAGATACTTGGCAGATAGCGTTTAATGTGAATAAGTGTGAGGTTATCCACTTTGGGAGTAAGAACAGGAAGTGAGATTATTATCTGAACGGTGTAGAGTTGGGTAAGGGAGAAATACAAAGAGATCTCGGAGTCCTTGTTCATCAGTCACTGAAGGTGAATGAGCAAGTGCAGCAGGCAGTGAAGAAGGCTAATGGAATGTTGGCCTTTATTACAAAGGGAATTGAGTACAAGAGCAAGGAAATCCTCTTGCATTTGTACAGAGCCCTGGTGAGACCACACCTGGAGTATTGTGTACAGTTTTGGTCTCCAGGGTTAAGGAAGGACATCCTGGCTGTAGAGGAAGTGCAGCATAGATTCACGAGGTTAATTCCTGGGATGTCTGGACTGTCTTATGCAGAGAGGTTAGAGAGACTGGGCTTGTACATGCTGGAATTAAGGAGATTGAGAGGGGATCTGATTGAAACATATAAGATTATTAAGGGATTGGACAAGATAGAGGCAGGAAATATGTTCCAGATGCTGGGAGAGTCCAGTACCAGAGGGCATGGTTTGAGAGTAAGGGGTAGGTCATTTAGGACAGAGTTAAAGAAAAACTTCTTCTCCCAGAGAGTTGTGGGGGTCTGGAATGCACTGCCTCGGAAGGTAGTGGAGGCCAATTCTCTGGATGCTTTCAAGAAGGAGCTAGATAGGTATCTTATGGATAGGGGAATCAAGGGATATGGGGACAAGGCAGGAACCGGGTATTGATAGTAATTGATCAGCCATGATCTCAAAATGGCGGTGCAGGCTCGAAGGGCCGAATGGTCTACTTCTACACCTATTGTCTATTGTCTATTGAAATAACAGACAGTACACCATATGCACTTAAGTGATTTAGCTTTATAATTCTTAATTTGGCTAAAGGGTTAGTAAAGTAAAACTGAAAGAAAAGGGCTATTTAATGAAAGAGTCTAATGTGCACAAGTTGGAGCTCACGGTTTCCCTTCAGCTGGTCCTCCAATGATTTCCCCAGGCTTCGTCGACTCGTGACCACACTCCAAGTCCACTCCGTCCTGGCGTCTACCACTTCTCCTTTCTGGCATCTTCTCTCCCCATCTTCCGCCAAACACACCCTTCATTGGGCGGTACACATTCCAAAGCCCCGTTATCTCTAGCCATAACCCAAACAATGCTTCTACAGAAAAACCCATTATGTTAGCAGAGACACCTTTCCTAGGGCGTTACACTCTTCCCCCACCCCCCACCAAATTTAGTCATGTCCTCATGACATTTAGATAATTTGTCAACCCTTCCTGCAAAGCACAAAGTCCAACCCAGGTGGAAAAGGCAATGTCATAGCTCCCCAAAGCAGTGGGAGCTACACTCTGTTCCCCCGGTGCCTATCCGGTGGTCTCCTGATCCCTTGAGACCTCCGTACCCTCTCATCTACTTCTTCCTGGCTGCCACTATTGGGGATGCATAGTGGCTTCAGGACTCAGAGATGATCCCAGCTTCCTTCAACTTACACAAATGGTGCCGAATGTCTTTCTCCTCTGCAGGGGCCAGTTGCCACGACCTCTCTCTGAATGAGGTGTCTTTGGTCATCCGGATAGTGTGACAAGTGCTCTTGGTACAATTCACATCAAACTTGTCAGTGGAAAAGACACCTTCCAGCTTCACCATCTTCTCTATCAACCTCCTCTTCCTACTCGCAGGTACCAGGGAGTCCCTGAAGTTGAATGACTCAGTGGTCAATTTTCCCCCTTTTGCAGATGGTTCCTCCCCAGCTTGTCTCAACGGGAGGCTAGACATTACCGTCACCGGGAAGAGATGCACCAGGGGCATCCCCGCTTGAAGGTGACCTCCGTCTTCACGGTGTTCCTGACAACCAATCACTGCCATCCTGCTCGCCTGTACAACCGAGGGCTTCTGCAACTCGGGCCTCACCAGTACCCCAGCAGGAAATCCCGTCTCCTCCTCGTGGTCTTCCGGAGCATCCACTAAGAGGGCCTTGCCTCAGGCTTTCCAGGAAATTTGGGGGTCCCCATTACTCTCGCTACTTCCCTGGGCTGCAACATGATTGGCTTGGACTGGGTGAACCACACAGTCCCTTGTCCAAATTCAGTATCTGCAGCCACGCATTTCTTCAAAAGCAGATCGAAACACTGGGTGAATGGACAATGTTCTCAGAAAGCTCTCTCTAGCTTTCTCCTTGCAAGCCCCAATGAGACTCCTCCCCACTAGAATTGAAATGCCGCCCATCTCAACAGGGTCTGGACAAACCAGCGCTAATGTATGAAGTACCTCAGACTCTCCCACATCGGCCTCGGAAAACTCCAGCTTCACTGACAACTAACCATCATGTGGATAATCCCCAGAACCAAGACCCCAGATCTCTAGTGCACTGAATGGCATCAATGGTAAATGCATCAAATACTGGTTGTAAAATGAACGGCACAGCAAAGTGAACTGTGACCCTGTGTCAAGTATGGCTCAAGCATAAATACCCTCTCTCACTGGAGCTTGGCCCCATTAAGCCTTAAGGAATATGGTTTTTTGCTTTAGGGTGTTCCTCGATATATTGCTGGGAATGTGTTTCCCCCGATACACCAGGGTGTCCCTGCACTGGGTCTCTTTTAAGTTTTCCAACGTCTCTCTCTGCTTAGATACTTGGGGTCTCACTGTCCGAGGGGTTTCCCATCATTCACACTCCCGTCTGAAGTGTCCCTCTTCACCACAGTTATAACAGACAATACCAGCTGTTCCCCTTCTCGTGCAACCCTGTTACCTGCAGTCGCCTGCGTAGTCCATCCCCTTAGGGGGTCCTCCTCTCTATCCATTCCATCATATGGGGGGTGGGCACACCCGCTGACAACAACCGGCACATCTCAGTTCTCAACTCTGCCATGATCTCCTCTACCTCTCCCTGGGGCAGGCTATCCACGATCACTTCAATGCGGGGGCCCACTACTGAGGACTGTACCCTGCTGACAGAAGCTTCCTGCGCCTCCAACACGTTCTCCTTCTCTCGTACTTCTCTGATCAGTTCAATAGTCAGATCAGGTCCTGGGACTGGGCACCCTTTGCTATTTGGTCCATTCTTAACTGATCCACCTCTGATGCCTGAATTGCCTCTGTATGGCACAAGTAATTTAGCTGCCTTTCCAGCTGAAAGATGTGGACAGAAAGCTTCTCTCCCTTCTTCTGACACGTTTGGAAACCCTGTCTTGAGCTCCATTGGGCCTTCTGTCATGCCAAACACATCTTCCAGTGTCTGCAGGTAAGTGGCAGCAGTGGCAAGGGGGTACTGGGACTTCATGGCTCTCACAAGGTCACAGCCCATCACCTCGAGCTTTCAACCAATCTCTGTCTCTTTACGTCATCAGAGCACTGTCACTCACCTAGCAACTGAGAGGTCTGCTCCGCCCAAGTCTCATACTCCTCTTCTCCCTCGGGGGTGGGCGTTATTCCAGAGAATATTCTTAGTTTCCGATAACTAGGACCCTCTGCCTGTGCACTGGGCCATTTATTCGCCGGAGAGGCAAGGGCTGATTCCAACTCAGAACTCTCACTCTTCACCGGGGGACAGGGACTAATTAGACATTCCGAATCAGACCACTCTGATAGAAAAAAAGGATGAGCCATGATTGAATTGTGGAGCAGTCTTGTTGGGCCAGATGGCCTAATTCTGCTCTTATGGTCTTAAGGTCACTCCTTTCCCTCACTAAGCAGAAACATGAAAATCCTGTCTTTGAAGTCTACGCCTCCAGCTATGACTTGTGATTCGGCCTGCCCACCTACACTCTCTTCCTCCCAGAAGGTATGGACAGTCAACGGCCCCCCTCTCCTGGGGCCCCAATAGTACCAGGCAGTTCCACTGCTGTTACGTCAGCGCCACTCTGAACTAAGACAACGTATGTGCCTGCCATTTTATCAAACCTCTGTCCCACAATCGTAACTTTGCAGACAGCTTTAACAGTACTTAAAAGTCGAATTAACAATTCATCCAGAGTACGAATACCTACTCCACTCAACACGCACGCATTTGTTATCGGTAACCCCGTAGATGCACATCACTTCTCAACCCTGGCAGCAGCCATACCTACGTATCGTGATCACTTTACCGGACAATAATTTAGCACAGACTTAAAACCTCCTGTTTGTGTGGATGCTGCGTGATGTGTTACCCTGTCACAAATCAGTTCCATGAAATAGCAGACAGTACACCATATACAATTAAACAATTTAGCTTTATAATTCTTAATTTGGCTAAAGCGTTAGTAAAGTAAAACAAAAAGAAAAGGGCCCATTTAATGAAACTGTCTAATGTGCATGTTGGAGCTCACGGTTTCCCTTCCGTTGGTCCTCCATCGATTTCCCCGGGCTTCGTCGACCCCAGCCGCACTCCAAGTCCACTCCGTCCTGGTGATTATAACCTCTCCTTTCTGGCATCTTCTCTCCTCATCTTCCGCTGAACAAAAGACCCAGATCACCTTGCTCTCAGACACACAACAACAAAAAAACACTCCCTTCATTGGACGGTGCACATTCCGTTATCTCTAGCCATAACCCAGACACTGCTGCTACAGAAAACCCTTCACATTAGAGGAGATTTACAAGGACGTTGCCTGGATTGGGCAGCATGCCTTATGAGAATAGGTTGAGTGAACTCAGCCTTTTCTCCTTGGAGCGATGGAGGATGAGAGGTGACCTGATGGAGGTGTATAAGATGATGAGAGGCATTGATAGTGTGGCTAGTCAGAGGCTTTTTCCCAGGGCTGAAATGGCTTGCATGAGAGGGTACAGTTTTAAGGTGCTTGGAAATAGGTACAGAGGAGATGTCGGGGTAAGCTTTTTACGCAGAGAGTGGTGAGTGCGTGGAATGGGCTGCCGGTGACACTGGTGGAGGTGGATATGATTGGGTCTTTTAAGAGACCCTTGGACAGGTACATGGAGCTCAGAAAAATAGAGGGCTATGGGTAACCCTAGGTAATTTCTATGGTAAGGACATGTTCTGTTTTGTGGGCCAAAGGGCTTGTATTGTGCTGTAGGTTTTCTTTGTAGATGTGCTCAATGGTAGGGAAGCCTTTACCTTTCATGGACTGAACAGTATCCACTACTTTTTGAAGGATTTTTCATTCAAGAGCATTGGTGTTTCAATACCAGGCCATCATGCAACCAGTCAACATACTCTGCACCAGACATCTATAGACTTTCCTGAAAGTTTTAGATGTCATTCTGAATCTTCGCAAACTTCTAAGGAAGTAGAGGCGCTGCTGTGCTTTCTTCGTAATTGCACTTATTTGCTGGAACCCAGTGCAGATCCTCTGAAATGATAACACTGACAAATTTACAGTTGCAGACCCTCTCCACCTCTGATCCCTCAACGAGAACTGTCTCATGGACTCCTGAAGTCAATAATCAGCTCCTTGGTGTTGCTGACATTGAGTGAGAGGTTTTTGTAGCACCAATCAACCAGATTTTCAATCTCCCTCCTATATGCTGAATCATCACCAGCTTTAACTTGGCCAGCGACAGTGGTGTTGTTGGCAAACATAAATATAGTGTTGGAGATGTGCTTATCCTCACCAACATAAGAATGAAGTGTGTAGAGCAGGAGGCCAAGCATACAGCCTTGTGGTGCACCTGTGCTGATAGAGATTGTGGAGGAGATGTTCTTGCCAATCCAAACTGACTGGAACCTGGCAAATGAGGAACTCAAGCATTCAATTGTAGAAGGGGGTATTGAAGCCAAGGTCTTGGAGTTTGATTAGTTTAATGGAGAAAATGAGGAAAAGTTGAGGATGGAGTGTGGTTCTTAAATTGTATAGTACCAGTAGAAGTGTATTGATTACAATTTGCATGCACTCATTCAAATCTTTATGAAACACACTCCTTTACATGATTGTATTATTCAGATACCACAAATCACCCTATTAAGTTGATTCCCACCTCAGCAGGAAGCCACAGTTTTGTGAATGCCTGCAGCCATTTGAAGCCTCTCTATCACCTTCTAATGCCAAATTACACCTCTTAACAGGGAAGGAACATAGTGTGAATATAAACTAGTAAGAAATAGTATTGGACAACACAAGTTTGTCTTTATTTTTCTGAAATGATAGGCAGGAAGGAAGAGTGATGAGGTCGGTATGCAGGAAATATGGGCAGAAATACTGAGGAGATGAATATCAAGGACAACAGAGGAGTTCTAAGTTTATAAGCACCACCAGGCTCGCTGACTGCACAATCAAAAACCATTTCCAACGTGGAATAGGCCCTTCTGCTCCCTTTAGCCATGCCGAACTTTAAATACTGACCAATGTACCACACACCTTATTCATTAATTCAGCACAGAACAAGCATTTAATTGCTCCATATCACCTTTCCTTTCGCACGAAAAAGATGAGTAATCCTATCATCACATTTATAAATCAAAATCACCCACATGGAGGTGAAATTAGGTAATGCAGAGTGTTAAAGAGAACCTAGGTTTCTTCAATTACTAACCACTGTGTGCCATAAATCTGGTGTGTTGAAACACCCAATAGTTTGCTTGAAACAGCAATCCATCAAAATAACTTAGTAACCAAGTGCAAATCCCTTTAAATAGGACAGGAGGACTGCATATTGAATGAATTTGATTTTCCTGCTGATGCAACTAAATCTTTACTTGTAAGGTATAGTATACATGACTTCAGGCAAAAATGAGTTGTCAAAGTGAATACAAAATAGTAGCTAAAGAGTCAAACAACAGGCAATACAATATGCCAAAACTTGAACATAAAATGTGTAATCTTCAGATTTGTTTGTTATCAAAAGAATATTTTCCGGTAATATTTATGAACTCTCTGTTTCTTGATAAGGGTGGCATTTATTGCTCATTTCAAAGGTTATGGGGAGTGCCCATTGTAAACTACAATAGCTTGTAAGTTAAAGTTCCTGTTAAGTGGAGAGTTCCAGATTAGTAAAAATCAAGGAAAAGTCATGAATGGCTATCATTGATCTGAAACATCAATTTGTTTTATTCTCTACAAATGCTGCATGAACTGCCAACAATGTCTACCTTTTTGTTTCTACTTGAAGGAAAGGTGACATACATGAAAGTTCAGATAATGCTTGAGAGAAATTTGTAGATAGTGGTCTCATCATGGCCCTGCTGTTTGTGTCTTTCCAAATTGTAGGAACTGAAGATTTGAGGGAAGCTGTTGGGAAAGGCATAGTTAGTTGCTGGAGTGAAGTTTGTTAATTATATGTTCTGCAGCTCAATTCATTGCTGGTAGGTGGAATGAGTGTTTAGAGGAGCAACTTTAAAACAAATCACCTGCTTTGTCTTCATCTCCTTTGAGCCTTGATTATTATTTGCAGCTGCATTCAATCAGGCAAGGAGAGAGTATTGCGTTCCTGATCTGTGCTTTGATGGTGAAGGGAAAGTTTTGGCAATGGTGAGGTGAGTCATTCACTGCAAGATACTCAAACTCTGAACTACCATAAAGATAGTAGGAAAGAACGTAATCATGGCCATGAAATATCCATAGTAGGTAGGATTAGAGAGAACCCTGAGGTATTTTATATTTGCATTAAAAACAATGGGATAACCAGGGAGAAGGTAGAATCACTCAAGGATAAAGGAGGGGGTTTATGGTTGAAGTCAGAGAATATAGACAAGGTGATGAGTACTTTGTCTTCACATTCACCAAGGAGAACAACATGGGGTACAGGGTGAGAAATCTGCCAGGACATTTTGAGATCAATGAGGAGGTGGAAATGGATTTTTTTAAGGGAACCAAGGGGGGTAAATTCCAGGGCTTTATGGGATATAGTCTAGATTATTGAAGGAAACAAAAAGGAGGTTGTTGGAGTCTTGACTTAGATTTTTATATCACTAGTCTCTGAAGAAGATAATGTTCCTTTATTCAAGAAAGGCAATAGGCCTTTGAGGCTCACATCATTGATAGGGAAGCAATTAGAGAGGATTTTTAGGGACAAAATTTATGTGCATTTAGAAAATGAGTCTGATTAGGGACAGTCAGGATGGCTTTGTGCAGAGCAGGTCAGTTCTTAAACTTGCGTTTTTTAAGGAGGTGACATAGGAGATTGATGTGAATAATGGCAGTGGATGCTGTCTGTATATATTATAATAAGGTGAAAATTTAACAAGGTCCTTCATGTTAGGCTGATCTAGAAGATAAAAATGCATGGGATCCATGGAGTCTTGGTATTTTGGATTTAGAACTGGCTTGCCCATAGAAGGCAGATGGTGGTCGGAAAGGTGTTAGTTTGGCTAGAGGTCTGTGACTAGTGTGTTCCATGGGGTCTGATAGCAAGACCTTTCTGTTATATACACAACACGAAATACAAGGATGGGCAAAGAAATGGCGGATGGAATTTAATCCGATCAAACGTGTGAAGTGTTGCATTTTGGGAGATCTAAAGTAAGCGGAAGGTATTCAGTTAATGTTAGGACACTTGAAAGTATTGATGTACAGAGGTATCCTGGGGTTCGAGTCTGAAAGTGGCCGTGCGAGTAGGTAGAGCAGTAATGAAGGCACATGGCTTGCTTTCCTTCATTGGTCATTGCACTGAGTGTAACAGTAAGGAAGTCATGTTGCAACTATATAAAACAATGGTTGGGCTGCACTTGGAGCATTGTGTGCATTTCCGATAACCACAATAGAGGAAGGATGTGGAGGCTTTGAAATGAGTACAAAATAAGTTAATCAGGATGCCGTCTGGATTAGAGGGTATGAGACAAACTTTGGAGCCTCAAAAACTGAGGGGAGCCCTGATAGAATTTTATAAGACTATGAGAGATAGAAATCAGACTCTTTTCCCTAAGGGCTGGTCATGTATTTAAGGTGAGAGTGGAAAAGTCAAAGGAGATGTGCAGGGCAGGTTCTTTATACACAGCGGTGAGTGCCTGGAATTGGCTGCTAGGTTAGTGGTGGAAGCAGAAACGTTATTGGTATTTAAGAGGCTTTTAGAAGGAGACACGGAAATGGAAGACTATGAATCAATTACAGGCAGAAGATACTGAGTTTAATTCTGCATAACATTCAACAGTGACATCACTGGATGAAGGTCCTGTTCCTGTGCTGTACTGTTCTTTCTCCCATTCACAACCCCACCCCACACATGCGATATATGGTTGGCCTAGCAACGTTTTTTTTTGTCCATGATGATATTAATGGTGTATTCAGACCTGCTTGCACTCTTTTTGTCCAGTCCAATCTTAAAAAAACTTCCTATTTCTTGTTTTTGTGCTAATTTTCTTTTGGCACAATGTTGTCTTCATTGATACTTTTATGTGCCGATCCCCATACTAAATTAATTTAACATCACCTCCACTGACAGCACAAGTAACCAGCCCCAGTAATTGGTTTCATCTCAGCTGAGTGCAATCCATTTAGCCTGTATGGGTTTGTCGTTACTAAATCTGGTCTCTGTGTCATAGGAATTTGCAGCCCCACCTCGTGCACCACTTCTTCCACCATGCAGTGATCTTTGCCGTATTCCTATGGGTGCATGGTACAGGGAGTGATCTGGAGATTACTTTTTAGAGGTCCCAATCTTAATCTTTTTCCTAACTCCTGAAGAATCACTTTACTATTACATCTAATTAGTACCAACACTGATATCTAACCTGGTCTGTGTAGTTGAAAACTTTTTTATTTGCGAGCAGTAGTTCTTGTGAAAGAACTCACTTATTGCTGCATTCCTACTGAACAATAGATTCCAGTTTTTGCAGCACAAAACAGTCTTTATGTAGACTTTATTGATTGTGGTATTGATTGCTCAGTTGATGAATTTGTTGTTGAATAATAATGTGCAAACCTGTCAACACAAGTCTGTTCTTTTTCTGAACACAGAAAATGTTCATATAGTGGGAAAATGTAAAAAATATACGAGAACAAACTGTTTATACCATCAAGTAGCTGGAAAGTAACTCTCAATAAAACACTGAGTACAATGGTTAGCAGCCAAAGTGAGGGGGAATTCTGTAATTGTCTTGGACACCACTTCCTTACTGAGGGAAGAGGATAGTAGTATGGGATGGGATAATTCTGCATGATAAGGAAATGAACAAGTAGTGAATACTAGGAGAGGGCCCTTACTTGAGTTGTAAAACTCCTTCTTAGAGCCAATACAGATGTCACCCTGGTCTTTCTCTGTGCCACATGACTCTGATTTTGAATATTACAATTAGATAATGTATTAGAAATCTGCATTAATTTACCAGAAGTCAGCTTTTCCAACAAGTATTACGTCTATAACTAAAGACTCCATTATGGAGTTCTCATAAGCAGACAAAATCAGCACGACAAACTGTTCAAAGTGTCACTACCTTTTGAGGCTGGTGCTCAAAGGGAGAATGAGGGTGTTACATCTGTCCATCATAAACACAAGAGATTCACACGCAAAATGCTGGAGGAACTCAGCATGTCAGCAACGTCTATGGAGGGGAATATTTGCCGTGAAGAGCACAAGTTCTTTACACTCTCTCAGGATTATAGAATTTGTGATCTCACCACTCCCTGTATATTCATGCTTTTGCAGTAATTTGTTACCGAAGTATTGCTTCTGCTCATTCAGAGGTAATCCAGAACCAGGCCTTCTTTTCCTTGAGTTGCTCGGGGTTATGCCTCAGGGCCATCCACAGCTTCCTCCGTGACATTTCAGCAGCTCTGTAGCAATCACCAGGGAGCACTGCATGACCCATAAAGCCAACAATCTCTTTATTGGGTATAATATGATACGTTTCTTTGAAAGAATAGTTTAGATAGCCAAATGAATATGAACGCAAAGAATTATGACCCAAAGCCTAAAAGCTTTTCAAAAGCTAACCTCAGCCTGGACTTCACATTTCCACTCTCTGAAGACGAGCACACGTCACCTCACTGCGCATTGCAGCTTGTAATCATGTGCTGGGCAAGGTTCAAATAACTTCAAAGTAAATTTATTATCAAAGTACATATTTGTCACCATATACAACCTTGAGATTTATTTTCTTGTGGACATACACAATAAATCCATTAACCATAATAAAATTAATGGAAGACCACACCCAATAGGGCGGACAACTAGTTTGCAAAAGACAACAAACTGTGCAAATACAAATGGGGAAAGAAAGAAATAATAATAAATAAATAAGCAATAAATATCAAGAACTCAGGATGAAGGGTCCTTGAAAATGAATCCATAGGTTGTGGGAACAGTTCAGTGATAGGGTGAGTGAAGTTATCCCCTCTTGTTCAAGAGCCTGATGGTTGAGGGGTACTAACTGTTCCTGAACTGGTGACGTGGGTCCTGAGGCTCCTGTACCTTCTACCTGATGGTAGCAGTGAGAACAGAGCATGACTTGGATGGTTGGAGTCCCTGGTGATGGATGTTGCTTTCCTGTGACAATACTCTGTGTAGATGTGTGGTGTGGAGTGCTTTGCCCATGATGGACTGAGCTGTATCCACTACCTTTTGTAGCATTTTTTTGTTCAAGGGCATTACCAAGTTGTGATGCAGCCAAACAATAGACTCTCCACCACTCATCTATAGAAATTTGTCAAAGTTTTATATGTCATGCTGAATCTTCACAATTTCTAAGGAAGTAAAGGTGCTGTCATGTTTTCTTTGTACTTTCAGTTACAACCTGGGCCCAGGACAGGTCCTGTTAAATGATAACACCTAGGAATTTAAAGTTGCCAACCCCCTCAACCTCTGATTCTCCTTTGAGGACCTCTGGTTTCCTTCTCCTGAACTCAATAATCAGATCCTTGGTCTTTCTGATATTGCATGAGAAGTTGTTGTTGTGGCACCACTCAGCCAGACTTTCAGTCTCCCTCCTAAATGCTGATTTGTCGCCACCTTTGATTCGGCCATTGACAGTGGTGTCACAGGACTGCTGTTACGCCAAAGGCTTTGACTGGAGCAGGCTGAGGCCCAACTCCCAAAGAAAGCTGAAACATGCCACTGAATTCCCGTAGATTAGTTGTTGTCTGCTTCAATAGCAGCGTACATTTAGGATCAGTGGTTCAGTCAAGTATTTAGGACTGAGAGATTGTAAGGGTTAGCAGCATCAGAGAGTAAGAAATAATGGAGAATGATAGCAGTGATGTACAAAGAGCAAGGTCTTTGAGGGTGGCAGACTGGAGTGATGTTGTTACTTGGCAGCGTTAGGGAAATAGGGGGTTGATATTGTGAAACAGCAGAGTGCAACTGTGTAAACGGTCATGAAACTCCTGGTTACTTAGAGTTCTGAACAGAATATAAGAACACATGAATGCTACAAATTGTTTACTTTTGTGAAAAAGGAGGGGAAATGCTCAGTAAATGTTAGGTAATAGGTTCCAAACTGATGGGAATTTATTATAGGAATCTTTAAAATCAAGAATTTGGAATGAAGGTAATATAAATATTAACTTAAAATTAGGACAAATGCGAAGTGAAATGCAGCATGGTGAACAAATCTCTGGTATTTCAACTAGCCCAGAGGAGTTGCTGTTACTAGTTTGCATCAACCATCTATCTAACCGTCTATCTCCAGCATTTGGTCCCTTCCTGCTTCAGCCTTTACCTCTGGATTTCCCCCAAAGATAAATCTTTGGCTTCCTCTTTCTTCCTTGCCTGTTCCTCAGCAACATTATGAGATAAATGGTTGACAAAAGACACACTCCCTTGGATTGAACGCAATTTACATGAAACAAGCCTGAGTTCACCGCTGTGTTTTCAATTATTCCTGGAAGGTTTCCACACTGCAAGCTGATACCTACCAGAATCAGAGTCGGGTCTATTACTGCTGCCTGAAATGATGTGAAATTTGTTGTTTTGTGGCATCAATACAGGGCAAAGGTTAAAAATAGTATAAATTATAACATTAGTAGTGCAAACAAAAAAGAGGAATAATGATGTAGTGTTCATAGTCTCATGGACGATTCAGAAATCTGATGAAAGAGAGGAAAAAACTCTTCCTGAATTGTTGGATTTTCAGGCTCCTGTACCTTCTCTTTAATTGTAATAATGAGAAAAGGGTGTATCCCAGATGGCGGGGTCCTTAATGAAGGATGCTACCTATTGGAAGCACCTCTTCTTGAAGATGTCCTTGATGATGGGTAGGGTTGTGCCTATGAAGCAGCTGGTTGAGTCTACAATCCTCTGCAGCCTCTTGGGATCCTGTGTATTGGAGCTTCTATACCAGGCAGTGATGCAACCAATCCGAATGTTCTGCACCATACATCTATATAAAGTTACAAGAGTTTTTGACATACCAGATTTCCTCAAAACTCTTAACAAATTAGTGCCACTGACATACCTTGTTTGTGATTGCATTGATCTGTTGAGCCCAGGACAGATCCTAAGAGATGTTGACAACCAAATACTTAAAGCTGACCAGCACACACAAAATGTTGGAGAAACTCAGCAGGCCAGGCAGCATCAATGAAAAAGAGTAAACAGCTGACATTTGGGGCCAGGACCCTTCATCAGGACTGGGAAAAAAAGATGAGAAGTCAAAAGAAGCTTGACTTATCTTTTTTTCCCAGTCCAGATGAAGGGTCTTGGCCTGAAACATTGACTGTTTTATCTTTTCCATAAATGCTGCCTGGCTTGCTGAGTTCCTCCAGCATTTTGTGTGTTGCTTGGATTTCCGGCCTCTGCAGATTCCCTTTTGTTTGTGATTGAGCTGAGCCCTCAATGACTGGTGTGCGTTCTCCCAACTTTCCAATTGTTTAAAGCAGGAGACAGTTCAATTTCCATGAAAGTTTGAATTCTATCCTGCTTTAAACATATTATTGATTTACCTGCAATGTACCCAGTAATACATTATATTTTTAAAAGGTTGGACACCTTCTAACAAAGGTATCTTGTCTGCATTTTGATTTTAAACAAAAGAGTAAAGATTAAATTTATATCTGAATCCAAAATGCAGTTATCCTAAAGTTACAATTCCAAATGAAGGTATATGCAAAGAGCACATAGCAACTGCATTTCCATTTGACATTTGTACTGGAAGACTGCCACATCACCTGCAGTAAATGCAGTTCATGTTCTCTCACACACACATTGAGGTGTTGCGCTTGCTTGGAAGAAATCTGCCATTTACAGCAATTTCCAAAGAATTTTATTAGATCAAGGTTGATTTCAATGGTGTACTACATAAACCTATCACAAGTCACCAGTAATGGAGAATAGAAAATACGATTTGATAAAAAGACTGAAGCAGCTCAGCATAAAAACATTTCATGCAACGTTGTACAGATAATAACACCAGTGGATTATTGACTGAAGTACAGATTTCCCTGCACATATCACATAGAATACAGCTACACTGATGTTTTTGGCATCCAAGGATTAATATCTGACACTCGTATAGGATGAAATAACTTCAGAATGACATTGTTCAAAAATAACTGCTGCCATTTTCAGTGAAATACATTGTGGATGGAATGAAGGACAAATGGATATAGATCTACTGTCTGTAGAAAATATGGTTTTAAACGCTGAATACGTGCTCTCAGTGTGATGGGAAACACATTCTGTTTCAAGAATGTAGACGTATGAAGCTGCAGGTGCTGCAAATGTGGAATGACAGACAATCTGTTGGAGTAACTCAGTGGGCCAGGCAGCATCTGTGGGAGGAAAGGAATTTGCATTGTTTCGGGCTGAAATTCTACATCAGTCCTATTGAAGGGTTTTCACCCAAACTATTGGTATGTGTTTCCTTTCCTCCCACAGATGCTACTCAGCCCAGTACCTCTGGCAGATTGTCATTTTAACAGTGTTTGGAGAAATGCCACAATGAAGGAATCTATCTATGCTGAATATGTCACGCACTACATGACTTAAAAAATTTATAAGCATCCAAACCATGCTGGATGATCACTTCCTTGGGAACTGTCTCTACCTTGAGACATTCTGTGTGACATATCTACTGGATACATTAGAACCTGTTACAGATAATTGGCAAAGGGACAAATAGGTCAAGCCTGGAAATAACTGCAGATGCTGGAAATCTGAACTAAAAACAAAAATGCAGAAAATACTCAGACAGGAAGTGAAGAGGGGAAACATTGAAGAGGCCAGAAAATAAGTGAATTTATGAGGGAAGATGGCTTAATGAACAAAGGAATAGTAATGGATAATATAAAGAAGAGTGGTCTAGCTCAGGTTTAAACAGGAACAGAGTTATTACCAATAACATAAAAATAGGGTCAGTAATCGTAGTGTCAAATTGTAGACCTCCAATTTGAGATACAAAGCTGTAATTGGCTCGAGGAATGCATTTCTCGGTCAGCTTCAATGCAATCCTCCAGGAGGACCACAGCCTTGTGGTAGGGTTTTGAGGCTTGCAATGACCTGGGGAGCTATGTTGGCTGGAGTCAGGGCCTTGTGCTTGGCTCTTGGTAGGGCCACCCATGCCAAAGAGGTCAAAGGGCAGAGGCCAGACAGAGTGGCCCACTGGTCTTCCAGGTTTGGGGATTGTGCTCAGGGCTAACAACCCTGCCTGGTCAAAAAACAATTCTTATGGAAACACCAATGAAGAATCCTTCTATACAAAGATGGAGGACCTTACACAGCAGTGTAACAACCAAGTGGTTCAATGCAATATCGAGAGCAAGGTTGATACAAGTGAGGAGGAGAATTCTAGCAATCGTGATCAGAAGATCCATGTGCAGGCAAAAAGGACATTTTGTTTAATATGGCCACCCAATTTGCATACAGTCATCAATCTATGTTCTGCCATTTTTAGTACACTTCATTAAACATAAATTTCTGATTTATCTTGGTAGTATGCTTCTGTCCAGCTGAAAGGGGGGGGGGGAGTTAAAAAGCCAAATGTTGCACTCCCCCTACCTGCAGAGGTACATATAGTAAGGGCAGAGTGTAATAATAAAAACTTATGATTCAACCCAAGTATCTTGGTGGGAAGTATCCCTTTCTAATTTTGAAAAAAGAGGGTGATACTCTTGTAACATAATATTGCAAGGACACAAAAACAGAAATAATAGAAACAGGAAATCTGAAAAAAAACATAAAATGCTGGAAATACTCAGCAGGTGATCTGTGGAAAGAGAAACAGAATTGCCCTTCAGCAGATATTGATCTAGTATCATGAAGGGTCATCAGAGGTAAACATTAACTTACTTTCTCTTTCCATAGATGCTGTCTGACCTACTGTGCACTTCCAGCAATTCCTATTCTTATTTTAAATTGATGTTGTTCATAGCTATTCTACCTTACAATAAAATCGTGGCTGAGCTCTTGCATCAGCACCACTTTGCTGGGCGAATCCGGTATCTCTTGAAGTCCTAAAATCTGTCAGTCTCTGTCATGCATATACTCAGCAATTGAGCTTCCTTATTCAGGGATAAAGTAATATGACCAAAAACAATCCTCTTGCACTCCCTGCTCCTACCAACCATCAAGTTGCCATCTATAGTAATCCCAGTAATGTAAATTTAGTCCAATCTTTCTTTGCCTCGGTAACTCATCCTGACACTTATTAAATATTGTAAGATATCTGATACACCATTCATTCATGCTGCAAATTTCTGATTCCAACTTGCCCTCAGATCCTCTTGAAAACTCTCACCCGTTACCTTACACCTATGCCGTTTCATTTCATGCACCTTTGCTATGGGAGAAATTTGCTATCAAATAGGGTGTCACGATAGTGTGCTTAGTACGATGCCATTACAGCTTGGGGCGCTGGAGTTCAGAGTTTAATTACATCGCTGACTGTAAGGAGGTTTTATGTACTCCCTGTGACCAGGGGCATTTACTCCTGGTGCTCCGGTCTTGCTCCCACCATCCAAAGACATGCCGGTCAATATAAATTATCCTGTGATTGGGCTAGTGTTAAATAGTAGGGTGGGTGGGCGATGCATCTCATTGAGCCAGAAGGGCCTGTTCCATGCTGTGTCTCTAAATAAATGAATACATTACCCACACATACCATAAATCTACATATTTCATCAGGTCCAGCCTCAGCCTTCTTCACTCTGAGGGAAACAACCCCAACCTGATCCTCAGAAAACACAAGAGATTCTGCAGATGCTGGAAATCCTGAGTAACACACTCAAAATAAGTCTTGGCCTGAGTCATTGACTCTTCATCCCTTTCCATAGATGGTTCCTGACCTGCTAAGTTCCTCCAGCATTTTGTGTGTGTTACTTTAGCCCTCATAACTGAAGCTGTCCATTCCAGAAAACATCCTGGTGAACCTCCTCTGCACCCTTTTTGGTGCGATCAGAACTGCACACCGGGGGACTTCCGGTAAGATGGCGATTGCTTAGCTGCTCCGAACTTTTATTCCGTTATTGTCGCCATCTTTGCACTAAATGTCTCCATTTTTTAAACCTTAGTTAGGAACTTTTTTGGTTTCTTTTACTTGCCTGTGAACACATCTACCTTACAATGTCTAGCAAGAGTTCTAAATCCGGGAGAAAGGAAGTTCCGGCTCTGTCGGCTGAGACCCTCACTGCGCTGGAACAACTCCGAGACGATATTTTAAAGGAATTTAGAACCGCTTTCAAACAGCTGGAAGCTAAACTGGATCGGATCAACGATAGAGTGGATGAACATGCTGAACACTTATCTTGCATCGATTGGACTTCTGAAGATTTAGAAAGTCGTGTTCGATACTTGGAGACTCTCTGTTCCAGCCTAGAGGAAAAATGTAACAAACTCCTTTCCAAAATGGTGGATCTCGTAAATCGCAGCAGACGTTGTAACCTTTGAATTCTTGGGTTGCCAGAGACCACCGAACAGGGATCAATCGTGAAGTTTTTCGCCGAGTTTCTCTGTGAGATATTCGGGAAAGATTTGCTTCCGAACCCGCCTGAGCTCGAAAGGGCACACAGGGTCTACGTTCCCCCCGGAATTCTGGGCTCCCGCCCGCGACCGGTAATTTTGTGTTTTCATCAATACCAGGTAAAACACCGTCTGATTATGGAGGCACGTCGCAGAGGTACTTTTACTTTCCAAAATACAACCATTCGCTTTGTGGAAGATTTTGCACCCCAGACCTTAAAGATGCGCACTGAGTTTAAAGGCATAATAAAAGTGCTTTATGATCGTGGTTTTAAACCCTCTCTTCGCACTCCTGCCGATTTATGAATCACGCTTAATACTGGAAAATATAAGTGGTTTAAGTCAGTGAAGGAAGCTGAAGCATTTGTGGCAAGTCTTCCGGCTATCCAGTCATCTTCGGAACCCGATCGGACCTCCTAAAATGGTGGATAAGTACTTCTCGTAGTAAAATTACTTTTTCCTGGACTCAGACTTTACTTGAATCACTCAGACATTATTCATTGAAACTCTAAGGGCTGTTGACAATCTCTCCCTGGATTTGGTGTGTCTTTTTTAAATAGACATTCTGTGCTTAATGTTTCCCTATGGATGTTTAAATAGTACTTGTGTAATCTATTTTATTCTTGTATAACTTTATCTATAGAGTTCTACAACTGACTCTAACTTGTTTTGGAGGTTTGAAGTCTTTATTGAAGGCCTCCCTGTTTGTTGGTTCACAGTTTAATTGCTGATGTTTTTTTTGATTTTTTTTCTTTAAAAAAAATCTTTGATTTTTTTTCTCTCCTCTCTGTAAATGAGAGAAGTACTCTTCTTGAATTTATAATTTTCCCCTTCCTTCCTTTCCCCCCCCCCTTTCTCTTACTTTATTCTTCCATAATTTTTCGCGGACAGGTTAGTTTTGGTTTTCTTCCGATTTTCTCTGTATTAAGTTTTATATTTCTGCAGAAGATGTTCCAATTTGTAGTTATGTTTTCTAGTGCATAAACTAGTTACTATTTGCTACAGTATTTATACGGAACTGCTGTTAATGACACAGATCTGGAAGTTATATTTGGGTTAATTTTTTTGGTAGAGCTAGCTGCTTTTTTTGGTAGCCGTCTAGTTTTGGATTGTGTGGGTGGGGTGGGTTTTCCAGTTCCAACATCACTCACTGTATTTATTGTTTTTCTTTATTGCTCAGGACATGTTTATGTTTTGATCTTCGGAATCTGATCGGACCTCCTAAAATGGTGGATAAGTACTCCTCGTAGTAAAATTACTTTTTCTGGACTCAGACTTCACTTGAATCACTCAGACATTATTCATTGAAACCCTAAGGGCTGCTGACAATCTCTCCCGGGATTTGGTGCGTGTGTAATCTATTTTTATTCTTGTATAACTTTATCTACAGAGTTCTACAACTAACTCTAACTTGTTTTGGAGGTTCGAAGTCTTTAGTGAAGGCCTCCCTGTTTGTTGGTTCAGTTTAATTGCTGATTTATTTTTCCTTTTTTATATTTATTTATTTTATCTTTTTTTTTCTTTTCTTCACCCCTTTTTTCTAATCTCTGAATTTTTCTCTCTCTCTTTAAATGGTTGATAAATACTCGTCTTGAATTTATAATTTTCCCCTTCCTCTCCTTTTTTTCTTTTATTTTCTACCTTTTTTCCCCCTTTCTCTTACTTTATTCTTCTATAATTTTTCGCGGGTAGGTTAGTTTTGGTTTTCTTCCGATTTTCTCTGTATTACGTTTTATATTTCTGCAGAAGGTGTTCTAATCTGTAGTTATGTTTTCTAGTGCATAAACTAGTTACTATCTGCTATAGTATTTATACGGAACTGTTGTTAGTGACACAGATCTAGAAGTTGTATTTGGGTTAATTTTTTTGGTAGAGCTAGCTACTTGTTTTGGTAGCCGTCTAGGTTTGGTTGTGTGGGTGGGGTGGGTTTTCCAGTTCCAACATCACTCACTGTATTTATTGTTTCTTTTTATTGCTCAGGACATGTATATGTTTTGATTTTACGAATCTATGTTTACATCTTTGCTCCCAGACTGCTATTGTACTGCTTGACTTTTTATATGCCTGCTGCCTTTTATGCATTAGTAATTGATAATGGCTAGTGCACTTAAATTCGTGAGCTGGAATGTAAAGGGATTGAATCACCCTGTTAAAAGGAGGAAGGTATTCTCACATATCAAACAACTCAAAGCTGACCATGCTTTCCTTCAAGAAACTCATATTCGTTGTTTTGATAACTCCCGGCTTCTGTCAAAGTGGGCGGGTCAGCATTTTCATTCATCCTTTGCCGCTAAAGCTAGGGGAGTCTCCATTCTTATTAACTCAAATATTCCTTTTGAACTCCATAATAAAATATCTGATACAAATGGCCGTTTTATTATTGTTTCTGGTAAACTATATAACACTAAAGTTGCACTAGCAAACCTGTATGCCCCCAACTTTGATGATGTTAACTTTTTTGAATTTTTTTTTCCTCACTACCAGACTTAAACTCATACTCTTTTATACTGGGTGGTGACTTCAACTGTTGGTTAGATCCTAATCTGGATCGATCGTCCTCTGTTACCAGATCACCTACTAAATCTGCCTTAGCTATCCAATCGTTTCTCTCTAATCTTGGTATCTCTGATATATGGCGTTTCCTCCATCCTACGGAGAGAGATTATTCTTTTTTTTCACATGTTCACCATACCTTCACTAGAATTGACTATTTCTTACTCGATAACCAACTTATTCCATTTGCCTACTCTTGTGACTATCAGAGTATACTGATTTCTGACCATGCCCCAATTACTCTCTCTCTGAACTTTCCTGGTCTCCCTCAGAGGAATAAACACTGGCGGTTTGATTCAACTTTATTATCGGATGATGATTTTGTAAAATTTATTAAGGATCAGATAACCTTTTATTTTAACACTAATACATCACCTGAAGTGTCATCCCAGATTGTCTGGGATGCCATGAAAGCATATCTGAGGGGTCAAATAATCTCTTACACAGCAAATCTCAACAGAAGATCCTGCGCAGATCGATTAGACCTCATTAACCAGATTAAAGAATTGGATCAACTATATGCTCAAACTAAGAACCCTGAACTATACAAGAAGCGTGTTGAACTCCAAACTAAATTTAATCTTCTGTCTACTCAACCTGTCGAACGCCAACTTCTTGAAAGCAAGAGTCGCTTTTACATTCATGGGGATAAGTCTGGTAAATTTCTAGCCAATCAGCTGAGGCGTTCCAAAGCCAAACAACATATTACAAAGATCCGGAAGGAGAACGGAGACTTTACATCGGATCATTTAGAAATTAATGACGCATTTAAAATTTTTTATTCTCAGCTTTATTCCTCTGAATCTCTGAATGACAATATCTCTGTTGATCAATTTTTACAGAAGCTGAATATCCCCTGATTTTCATCTGATTTCAAAGCCAAACTCAATGCACCTATATCATCAGAAGAAATATCTTTTGCAATTTCTGCACTGTCCTCAGGGAAATCTCCTGGACCTGATGGGTTCCCTGTAGAATTTTATAAATCATTCTCTTCACTTCTTTCTCCTCAGTTACTTTCAGTATTATCTGACTCGTTTAATTATGGCAAATTGCCACCCTCTTTCAATGAGGCATCTATTATTCTTCTATTAAAAAAGGGCAAAGACCCAACAGAGTGTTCCTCGTATAAGCCGATTTCTTTGCTCAATGTTGATGTAAAGATCTTAGCTAAAGTTTTGGCTCATAGATTAGAAACTGTTATTCCCTCCATTATCTCTGATGACCAATCAGGTTTTATTAAAAACCGTCTCCCTTTTTTTAACATTCGGCGTTTATTTAATATCTTATACTCACCTCCAACTGGGATTCCTGAATGTGTTATTTCCCTCGATGCGGAGAAAGCATTTGATCGTATAGAGTGGAACTACCTTTTTGCAGTCTTAGAAAAATTTGACCTCGGTCAAAGTTTCATCTCTTGGATCCAATTGCTGTACCTGTGTCCTACTGCTTCTGTTTTAACTAATTTTCAGAAATCCCAGGCATTTAATCTCAAACGTGGCACCCGTCAGGGATGCCCCTTAAGTCCCTTTCTCTTTGATTTGGCTATAGAACCTTTGGCGATAGCATTTCGAAATTGTCCTGAATTGACTGGGATTTGGAGAGGGGGTGTTGAGCATAAAGTTTCTCTCTATGCTGATGACTTATTACTCTTTCTCTCAAATTCGTCTACATCCTTACCTCTAATGTTTTCACTTCTTGACCAGTTTAGCCAGATCTCTGGCTATAAACTTAATTTACATAAGAGTGAACTTTTCCCAATTAATAAAGAAGCACAAGAACTAACATTTCGTGATCTCCCTTTTAAAGTAGTCCATAATCAATTTACTTATCTTGGAATTACAGTCACAAGGAAGTTTAAAGATCTCTTTCGCGAAAACTTTGCCAATCTTCCATATACTATAAAACAGAGTCTGGTACAATGGTCACCTCTATCTATGTCTTTGGTAGGTCATATTAATGTTGTTAAAATGTATGTTCTCCCCAAAGTTTTATACTTATTTCAATCTATCCCAATTTTTATTCCTAAATCTTTTTTGGTTCCTTAGACTATTATTTTGTCATATCTGTGGAAGAATAAGCACTCTAGAATTAATAAAATCCATCTCCAAAAATCTAAAAAAGAGGGTGGCATGGCTTTACCTAACTTTTGTTTATATTATTGGGCAGCTAATATACGTTGTGCTACCTTCTGGTCTTTCTTCCACGGCCAGCCCGAGTGCCCTAACTGGGTGGCAATGGAGTTGAGCTCCACTAAAGAATTATCTATCTCTGCACTTCTTGGCTCTGCACTCCCTAGCAGTCTGCCCAGATCAATAGCTAATCCTCTTGTTAGACACACTTTGCGTATATGGGCTCAGTTTAGGAAATGCTATGGTTTCCAGGGGTTTTCCGTTTCTAGCCCTGTCGCACATAATCACCTTTTTTTACCTACTACGTACGATTCAGTATTCCATGTTTGGTATAGGAAGGGCATTAGACATTTTGAAGATCTTTTCATTGATAATCGCTTCGCTTCTTTTCAGCAGCTCTCTGTTAAGTTCAACCTGCCTAACGCTCACTTTTTCAGATATCTCCAAATCCGACACTTTATTGCTCCTTTAATTCCTAACTTTCCTGAAATGCCTGTGAAAAATGCTATGGACCTATTTCTTTCCATTAATCTACTAGGTAAATGTTTAATATCAATTATCCGAGATAAACTAGCAGCCATACGACGGGCCCCTGTGGATCAAATTAAAATGGCCTGGGAGCAGGATTTAAATATCTCCTTATCTGAGGAGAGCTGGGACTCAGTTCTCAAATCGGTTAACTCAACCTCTCTTTGTGCTCGCCATTGCCTTTTACAGTTTAAGATTGTTCATAGAGCCCATATGTCTAAATCTAAACTATCTCGATTCTACCCTGGCATTAGCCCGCTCTGTGATAAATGCAAGAGGGGCGAGGCCTCTCTCATCCATATGTACTGGCTCTGTCCTAGCATGGAGAAATTCTGGAAAGATGTCTTCACTACGTTATCGTATATTCTGAATCAGCACCTAGAACCAAACCCCTTAATTGCTTTGTTCGGTTTCTGGGGCGAGACAGATTTACATCTGAGTTCGACCAAATGCCGAATATTATCCTTTGCCTCTCTCCTGGCTAGACGCTTGATCCTCCTTAGATGGAGAGATGTTGCCCTGCCCACTCATGCGCAATGCCTTAACGACATTATGGCCTGCTTGGACCTCGAAAAAATTCATTATTCAGTTCTTAATTCGGATCTAAAGTTCCATAAGGTCTGGGGACCTTTTATTGAGTACTTTCATAACCTTCCTCTTGACTAGGGTTTTTTTTCTTTTTTTTTGCCCCTTGCTTTCAGCTCCCTTTTTTTTCTGGTAGTAGGCATTATTATCCTCTGTTGCTAAGTGTATTCACAGTCTGGGAGTTTGACTGTCCTGACCTATACTCTTTATACTGTGTTGTGGTCGGACTGGAGTTGTTTTTTATCTTGTGTTGTGGGGCTTGGGGAGGACACTAAGCTTACTTGTCTTTACTTTAGGTGCTTTTTTGTTAAATTCTCTTCCTTTGTAGCATATTGTTATCGTATGCTTAATTTTGCACTGTATTAATGCTCCTCATTGGGATTGTAAAATGTTTTGAAAAACTAATTAAAAAAATGTAAAAAAAGTTTCCCCAGGCCAGAATGTCAAGAACCAGGGGTCAAGTTTCAAATAAAGAGAAGAATTTCGAATAGGCATGAGATTTCTTCATCTAAAAGTTAGTGATTCACTGGAATTCTCTAACCAAAAGGGATGACACGCGAATTGGCAGTGTGCATGGACGGTCTGAAGTATGTGCTTAGAATCTAGGATAGTGTTAACGAGTTGACAGGGCAGGCAGAACAATAGCAGATAGAAGTTAATGCTGATGTGTGTGATGTGATGAATTTTGTGAGGATGAATGAAGATGGGGCTCTCGGGAGTACTGAGGAACAAAGGGATCTGAAAGTGGCAGCACAGTTAATGGTCGAGCTCAATGATGGTGCCAGTGATGCTCTGCAGGCTACGTACAATAATTCTAAATATACCTCTTAAATTGCTCTCACTGCAACCTGTGGCATGGAACTGCCCTTGAAGCCATGTTCTTTTAAATTGACTTAATGAACTACAGATTTCACGATCTTCTGAAGGACTTGGCTGACTTGAATCTCAAGCAAGCAGATACAGTACCTTTAAGCGGATGAAGGTTTATCGCCCTGGCCTGAAGCAAGGTGGGGGGGTGGGGCGCGGATAGAGGGACTCCAAGCCAGACTGAAATACAGAGGAATGAGACTGTCTCTATCCAGCATCTTGTTGGCAAATGTTCTCCGCTGGAGAACAATATTGAGGATCGAAGAGAAATGAGAGATTTTTGTGATCTGCGTTACTCAAAGTATGCCAAGTATGGCAATCAGAGCCAAAGGATTCTTGATGCACAGGATGGACCAAACTGCTGATTTGGAAAAGGCAAAAGATGGAGGTGTATGTTTCATGATAAACTTTCTGTGGTGCTCTGATGTGGTGGTTTTGTTGAACCCCTGTTTCCCTGACTGTGAACAGCTAACAATCAAATGCTGTCCGTTTTATTTACCAAGGGAGTTCTCATCCATGATCCTGACTCCAGTTTACATACCACCAGCAGCCAACTATAATCAAACACTTGAGATACTGCATGGTGCCATCTCCAAACAAGAAACAATCCATCCTGGCACATTTCATATCATAGTTGGGGATTTCAATCAGGCTTGTTTGAAGAAATCCCTGCCTAGTTACCATCAGCATATAACCCATAGGACCAGAGGTCTCAACACACCAGACCACTGTTATACTAAGATGAGGAATACCTACTGTTCCATGCCCAGACCACATTTTGGGGAATCTGATCACTTGACTGTTCTTCTCCTACCTGTATACAGGCAGAAACTAAAGAGAAAGCTCCAGTGATTAGGACAATAGAGGTAACAGGAGGAGGAGGAGTGGCTATGGGATTACTTTAAGTCAGTTGACTGGGCCGTGTTCAAGGACTCATCTTTGGATCTGAATGAATACACCATGGTTGTAATGGGTTTTATAAAAACAATTGTAGACGAGTGTGTCCCCTCATTATCATTCAGAGTCTTCCCCAAACGGATGAACTATGAGAGCCATAGTCTGGTGATGGCCAGATCAGAGGCTACAAGCCCGATGACCAAGTAAGTTGCAACAGGTACAAAAGCCATCTCACAGATGAAGTGGCAATTCCAGACTAAACCTGATTCAACGAAGGATGCTCAACGTTTGTGGAAAGGCTTGAATACTACCACCTCAGTAAAATCAAGTGACATGGGTGACAACAACGCTCTGCATTCAGATGAGCTCAATGCCTTCTATGATTACTTTGACCATCGTAACATGGAGGAACCATCAACAAACTCCCACAACCCCCAAAGATCCTGTGATTGTAGACTCTTAGGCTGATGTGAGAGCATCCTTCAGGTGGGTGAACCCACAGAAAGCATCTGAACTAGATGGGCTAAATGGTCTGTGCTGATCATCTGGCTGGAATATTCACAAAGATTTTTCACTTTTCACTTCAGCACTCTGAGGTACCCACCTGCTTCAAGTAGGCTTCGATTATACTGTACCAGTGCTAAAGAACATGGTAACCTGCCTCCACATCAATGAAGTGTTTTGAGATATTTGTGATGAAACATAACATTTCCTGCCTAAGAAGTGACTTGGATCTGCTCCAATTTGCCTATGGGCACAACAGATCTAGAGCAGTTGCTATCTTAATGGCTCTTCACTCAACCCTGGAACATCTGGACAGCAAAGGTGCATACATCAGGATGCTCTCTATCAACATTCAATACTGTCATCCCCTCAATACTAATCAATAAGCTTCAAGACCTTGGCCTCAATACTTCCTTATGCAATTGGATCTTCAATTTCCTCACTTGCAGACCCCAGTCAATTTGGATTGGCAACAAAATTCCATCACCACAGGGGCACCACGAGGCTGTGTGCGTAGCTTCCTGCTGTGCTCACTTTACTCTTATGACTGTGTAGCTAAGCACAGCTGCAAAGCCATGTTTAAGTTTGCTGACGACACCGCTGTCGTAGGCTGAATCAATGGTGGTGATTAATCAGCAGATGGGAGGGGAATTGAGGAAGAGCTTGTCACAACAACAACCTCTCACTCAATGTCAGCAAGACCAGTAAGTTGAATTTTGACTTCAGGAGGAGGAAACCAGAGGTCCATTAGACAGTCCTCATCAGGAGATCAGAGGTGAATAGGGTCAGCACCTTCAAATTCCTTGGTGTAATCATTTCAGAGGATCTACCAGTACTATGATGCCTTACAGCAGCCAGTGGAAGGCTTGCAACACTCCTTAAATAGGCCACTCCCTAGTAAGCACTGGGGAGCAGCTTTCAGTGAACAGATAAGATTGACATTTACCTGGGAGTCAATAACATATTTTCCTATTTCAATAGTCCATTCATACACCCGATCAGCTCTGCTGCCTGTGATATGGGATGTGGAATACTCACAAAATGCCGGACTCCACAGCCCACTCCTGGGTTTTGGCTCCTGCAAAATGTGAGCAAAAAAGATGCGCTGAATAACTTCTACACCCGTTTTGAGGCGGAAAATGACATGGCAACGAGGAAGTCCACCCCTCTTACAAAGGACCAGGTGCAGGGTCAACCCATGGAAGGCTGCTGGACCAGACAACATTCCTGGTAGAGTGCTCAGAGGATGTGCAAACCTGCTAGCAGATGTTCTCACTGACATCTTCAACATCTCCCTGAGCAGCGCCACCATTCCAACATGCTTCAAGGCCACCACCATCGTCCCCGTGCCGAAGAAGTCTTCAATGTCGTGCCTAAATGACTACTGTCCCATTGCACCCACATCCATCATCGTGAAGTGTTTCGAGAGGCTCGTCATGAGGCACATCAAGACCCTGTTGCACCCCTCACTGGACCCCCTGCAGTTTGTGTACCATCCCAACCGCTCAACAGACGACGCCATTGCCATCACCCTCCACCTGGCCCTAACCCACCTGAACAAAAAAGACACATACGTTCAGATGCTGTTCATAGACTTCAGTTCAGCATTCAACACAATCATCCCTCAGAAACTGATTGGAAAGCTGAGCCTACTGGGCCTGAACACCTCCCTCTGTAACTGGATCCTAGACTTCCTGACTGGGAGATCTCAGTCAGTCCAGATTGAGAGCAGCATCTGCAACACCATCACACTGAGCACGGGGGCTCCCCAGGGCTGTGTGCTCAGTCCACTGCTGTTCACTCTGCTGACCCACGACTGCGCTGCAACACACAACTGGAACCATATCATCAAGTTTGCCGATGACACGACCGTGGTGGGTCTCATCAGCAAGAACAATGAGACAGCTTACAGAAAGGAGGTGCAGCGGCTAACAGACTGGTGCAGAGCCAACAACCTGTCTCTGAATGTGAACAAAACAAAAGAGATGGTTGTTGACTTCAGGAGGGCACGGAGCGATGGACACGGAGCTTTTATAGATACATGAAAAGAGAAAGATTGGTCAAGACAAATGTAGGTCCTTTACAGTCAGAAACAGGTGAATTGATCATAGGGAACAAAGACATGGCAGACCAATTGAATAACTACTTTGGTTCTGTCTTCACTAAGGAGGACATAAATAATCTTCCAGAAATAGTAAGGGACCGAGGGTCTAGTGAGATGGAGGAACTGAGGGAAATACATGTTAGTAGGGAAGTGGTATTAGGTAAATTGAAGGGATTAAAGGCAGATAAATCCCCAGGGCCAGATGGTCTGCATCTCAGAGTGCTTAAGGAAGTAGCCCAAGAAATAGTGGATGCATTAGTGATTATTTTTCAAAACTCCTAGGATTCTAGATTACTTCCTGAGGATTGGAGGGTGGCTAATGTAACCCCACTTTTTTAAAAAAAGGAGGGAGAGAGAAACCAGGGAATTATGGACCGGTTAGTCTGACATCGGTGGTGGGGAAAATGCTAGAGTCGGTTACCAAAGATGTGATAACAGCACATTTGGAAAGAGGTGAAATCATCGGACAAAGTCAGCATGGATTTGTGAAAGGAAAATCATGTCTGATGAATCTTATAGAATTTTTTGAAGATGTAACTAGTAGAGTGGATAGGGGAGAGCCAGTGGATGTGGTATATTTAGATTTTCAAAAGGCTTTTGACAAGGTCCCACATAGGAGATTAGTGTGCAAACTTAAAGCACACGGTATTGGGGGTATGGTATTGATGTGGATAGAGAATTGGTTGGCAGACAGGAAGCAAAGAGTGGGAGTTAACGGGACCTTTTCAGAATGGCAGGCAGTGACTAGTGGGGTACCGCAAGGCTCAGTGCTGGGACCCCAGTTGTTTACAATATATATTAATGATTTAGACGAGGGAATTAAATGCAGCATCTCCAAGTTTGTGGATGACACGAAGCTGGGCGGCGGTGTTAGCTGTGAGGAGGATGCTAAGCGGATGCAGGGTGACTTGGATAGGTTAGGTGAATGGGCAAATTCATGGCAGATGCAATTTAATGTGGATAAATGTGAGGTTATCCACTTTGGTTGCAAGAACAGGAAAACAGATTATTATCTGAACGGTGTCCGATTAGGAAAAGGGGAGATGCAACCAGACCCGGGTGTCATTGTACACCAGTCATTGAAGGTGGGCATGCAGGTACAGCAGACGGTGAAAAAGGCAAATGGTATGTTGGCATTCATAGCAAAAGGATTTGAGTACAGGAGCAGGGAGGTTCTACTGCAGTTGTACAAGGCCTTGGTAAGACAGCACCTAGAAAATTGTGTGCAGTTTTGGTCCCCTAATCTGAGGAAAGACATTCTTGCCATAGAAGGAGTACAGAGAAGGTTCACCAGATTGATTCCTGGGATGGCAGGACTTTCATATGAAGAAAGACTGGATCGTCTAGGCTTATACTCACTGGAATTTAGAAGATTGAGGGGGGATCTTATTTAAACGTATAAAATTCTAAAGGAATTGGACAGGCTAGATGCAGGAAGATTGTTTCCGATGTTGGGGAAGTCCAGAACGAGGGGTCACAGTTTAAGGATAAAGGGGAAGCCTTTTAGGACCGAGATGAGGAAAAACTTCTTCACACAGAGAGTGGTGAATCTGTGGAATTCTCTGCCACAGGAAACAGTTGAGGCCGGTTCATTGGCTATATTTAAGAGGAAGTTAGATATGGCCCTTGTGGCTAAAGGGATCAGGTGGTATGGAGAGAAAGCAGGTACAGGGTTCTGAGTTGGATGATCAGCCATGATCATACTGAATGGCGGTGCAGGCTCGAAGGGCCGAAGGGCCTACTCCTGCACCTATTTTCTATGTTTCTGTGACCACTCCCCGCTGAACATCGACGGCTCCTAGGTAGAGATCGTTAAGGGCACCAAATTTCTTGGTGTTCACCTGGTGGAGAATCTCACCTGGTCCCTCAACACCAGCTCCATAGCAAAGAAAGCCCAGCAGTGTCTCTACTTTCTGCGAAAGCTGAGGAAAGTCCATCTCCCACCCCCCATCCTCATCACATTCTACAGGGGTTGTATTGAGAGCATCCTAAGCAGCTGCATCGCTGCCTGGTTCGGAAATTGCACCATCTCGGATCGCAAGACTCTGCAGCGGATAGTAAGGTCAGCTGAGAAGATCATCAGGGTCTCTCTCCCCGCCATCACGGACATTTACACTAGACGCTGCATCCACAAAGGAAACAGCATTATGAAGGACCCCATGCACTCCTCATACAATCTCTTCTCCCTCCTGCCATCTGGGAAAAGGCTCCGAAGCATTCGGGCTCTCACAACCAGACTATGTAACAGTTTCGTCCCCCAAGCTATCAGACTCCTTAATACCCAGAGTCTGGACTGACACAAACTTACTGCCCTCTACTGTGCCCATTGTCTTGTTTATTATTTATTGTAATGCCTGCACTCTTTTGTGCACTTTATGCAGTCCTGGGTAGGTCTGTAGTCTAGTGTAGTTGTTGTGTTTTCTTTTTCCTCTGTTGTTTTTTTTTTTACATAGTTCAGTCTAGTTTTTTGTATTGTGTCATGTAACACCATGGTCCTGAAAAACGTTGTCTCATTTTTACTGTGTACTGTACCAGCAGTTATGGTCAAAATGACAATAAAAAGTGACTTGACTTAACTTGACCATTGTCCAACTGTATGCCCCAGGCAAGTGCCGCAACCCTTTTATTGTACACTCCTGGACAGTGTGGCTGCACAGCACTGATCAGGACACTGGAAATTGTGTGCACCATTGTGAGCACATATTGTTGCTTGTCCTGTGGAAGTAGAGACTCGCATAATCTACTTGCCATACTTGTCTAGTCCCTATGCAACTTTGGATACATCACATTGGCACCCTCTGGGCTTAACCTACTGGAAGATAGGGCAGCTCGCAGATACTGTCCTGGCCTTATCAAATGCCAATGCCAGCCCTCACTGCATATTCCCTCTCCCCCACTGTACTGCAATAGGCATGCAAGGCCTTATGTTCCCTGGCTGGCATATTGGCCACCGAGCCTATCCGCCAGGACCCCTGACTGCATCGCTACATGAGCGGGGCCTGAGGGGCACCATCCATCGCCATTTCCTGCTGCCGCTGAAGATCCGTCAGTGTCTTTGCGGAGCTTCCAGTGAGGGATATGAGTGGAATGCGAGGAATCCTGCGGAGGACAGAAGGAGCCCCAGTTGGAGGAAGGCTTGGAGAATGACCTTTCTCCCTTGGCAGTGCTCTGACCACATGGCATACAGGGTGAGAGTAGGAACCTCGTCTACCGGCTGCCTCGCTGCAATGCCAAAAAACATTTCCTCACGGGTCATGTGGATCCCTCTGCCCCCAAGCTGCTTGTCGAACTTGTGCACCCAACTACAGAGACCTTCCCTCACCCTCATTCCCTCCACTAATCTGATGGTGGCATCTACGGTAACCCCTATCGCTGGTCCCGATTAGGGCAACACCACTCCTCTTAAATGGGGAGTTGCTACTTTAACTAAATACCATACCATGGTCAAGGTTAACCTGTGACCCTCCAGTGGGCTGTCGCTATTGTGATAGATCATTGTGAGGTGAGCCCACTTGCGAAGGGATCTTGTCCTCACCTGCACTGTGCTCCATTCCTCCAAATCCCACGTGAAGAGTGAAGATGTAGTGCAAGCGGAAAACAAAAAGTGAAGTAATGTCCATGGTCCATTCAGAAATCTCAGGGGGGAAGGAGCTGTTCCTAAAATGCTGTGTCCTCAGGCTTCTATACTTCCTCCCTGATGGTAGCAATGAGAAGAGGGCATGTCCTGGATGGTGAGGGCCTTAATGATGCATGTTGCCTTCTTGAAGATCTCCTCAATGGGGATGCTAATGCCCATGCTGATCCTTTACATTGGCAACTCCATATCAGGTGGTGATACCACCAGTCCAAATGCTATCCATGGTACATCCGTAGAGATTTGCTGGAGTTGATAGTGACATACAAAATCTCCTCAAACTTCAAATGAAATATAGCTGTTGATGTGTCTTCTTCAAAATTGCATCAATATCATGGGCCCAGGATAGATCTTTGGAGATCTATCCCAAGCACAACATATTGATGCAAGTACTTCAGCCGTAAGTCCTGATGAAGGGCCTTAGCCCAAAATGTTGACTGTTTAAGTCCTTTCCATAGATGCTGCCGAACCTGTTGAGTTTCTCCAGCTGTTTCTGTGCATTACATTGAGGATGTTCCACTATAGCATCAAAGAGAGACAGCCAGGTAAAGTGAAGGGTCAAGGACATAGCCTATGGGAAAAAAAAGCTGAAGTTAACCATATTGATAGTAAAAATAGAGAGATAGAATATTTTAAATGCCTCACAACATCAGCATGAGCCGAAGTTCGACTCCATTTTGTCAAATAAAGCTCCCATTGTTCACCGATTAAAGCAACAAAGCAGATTGAAACAGAGAGGCAAATGCAGAAGGTGAGCCTTTTGATTGCTGGGTGAGAGACTGCCACTGTGCCCGGACAACATCACCCAGGTTTTCTGCATTTTGGATGTAGACTTTTTTTTCCCCCAGTCTTACGGTTATTTATATTGTGTTTTTCACCTGATCTTTCTCAGTTTTTTATGCGGGGGGGGGGGGGGGGGATTTGGGGATTGACGTGCATGTTCTGTTTTAGTTCATTTTTATGTGCGGGGAGAGGGATTTGGGAGTTAATGATCATGCTGGCTTTCTTCGCTTTCTTGGTTTCATGGTTTCATGGAGAAGAATTTCCAAGTTGTATACTTTGATAATAAATGAACCTTTGAACCTACTTTAAGACCTTGTACCTTATTGTCCATCTGCACTACACTTTCTCTATAGCTGTAACACTTTATTCTGCATTCTGTAATTGCTTTACCCTATAATATCTCTATGTACTGATCTGTATGAACAGAATGCAAAACAAGCATTTCAATATATCTTGTTACATGTGACAATAATAAAAATTCCAATTAAAGATGTCCTTATAAATAAAACACTCAATTAAGCATTTAGAAAGGTAAATAGCAAATTGTTTTTTAATGCAGGTTTTCAGTACAGAGTAGAGATATCACTTTCAAGTTATATGGGGCCCTGGTGGCATCACCTCTGAACCATTGTGTACAGGCTTCCCTATGTATTTTCTTACCAAGAGAAGGCTATACTTACAATAAGCATGTGCGGGTAAAGTTCAGTCGATTGATTCCTGGGATAGTAGAATTTTTGGACATGGGAGACATGGCCTGTTCACTCATGAGTTTAGGAGAAATGTACAAGATTCCTATGGGATTCGACAGGGCAGATCTGAATTAAAGTCTCCCCAGGCCAGGATGTCAAGAACCAGGGGTTGTTTCAATATAAGAAGCTATTCAGAACAGACATAAGATTTATTTACCTGAAGATTAGAGATTCATTGATAATGTGCAAATTGGTAGCCTGCATGAATGGTGAGAAGTATGGGCTGAGAATCCAGGATACTATTAATGAGTTGATGGGGCAGGCAGAGAAATGGAAGGTGGAATTTAATTCCAATTGATATGATGCATTTTGTGAGGGTTAATAAAGATTGGGATCTAGGGAGTATTGAGGAATAAAGGTATCTGAAAGTGGCAGCACAGGTAGATAGGGTGGTTCAGAAGACAATAAGGATACTTACATTTCATTTTTATTTTTAGCTAGGGCACACAGCCTAACTGCATGGAGGTTACAACTTCATAAAGCTTTGGTTACGGTGTGCAGTTCTTTTTTATTATTATTATTTTTTTAATTAGTTTTTCTATACATTTTACAAATTAAAAAACCCCAAATCACAATGAGGAACATTAATACAGTGCAAAATTAAGCATACAATGACAATATGCTACAAAGGAAGAGAATTTAACAAAAAAGCACCTAAATTGAAGACAAGTAAGCTTAGTATCCTCCCCAAGCCCCACAACACAAAAAAAAACTCCAGACCAACCACAACACAATATAGAGAATATAAATCAGGACAATCAAACTCCCAGACTGTGAATACACTTAGCAACAGAGGATAATAATGCCTACTACCAGAAAAAAAAGGAGCTGAAAGCAAGGGACCGAAAAGAAAAAAAAACCCTAGTCAAGAGGAAGGTTATGAAAGTACTCGATAAAAGGTCCCCAGACCTTATGGAACTTTAGATCCGAATTAAGAACTGAATAATGAATTTTTTCGAGGTCCAAGCAGGCCATAATGTCGTTAAGCCATTGAGCATGAGTGGGCGGGGCAACATCTCTCCATCTAAGGAGGATCAAGCGTCTAGCCAGGAGAGAGGCAAAGGATAATATTCGGCATTTGGTTGAACTCAGACGTAAATCTGTCTCGCCCCAGAAACCGAACAAAGCAATTAAGGGGTTTGGTTCCAGGTGCTGATTCAGAATATACGATAACATAGTGAAGACATCTTTCCAGAATTTCTCCAAGCTAGGACAGAGCCAGTACATATGGATGAGAGAGGCCTCGCCCCTCTTGCATTTATCACAGAGCGGGCTAATGCCAGGGTAGAATCGAGATAGTTTAGATTTAGACATATGGGCTCTATGAACAATCTTAAACTGTAAAAGGCAATGGCAAGCACAAAGAGAGGTTGAGTTAACCGATTTGAGAACTGAGTCCCAGCTCTCCTCGGATAAGGAGATATTTAAATCCTGCTCCCAGGCCATTTTAATTTTATCCACAGGGGCCCGTCGTAAGGCTGCTAGTTTATCTTGGATAATTGATATTAAACCTTTACCTAGTGGATTAATGGAAAGAAATAGGTCCAAAGCATTTTTCACAGGCATTTCAGGAAAGTTAGGAATTAAAGGAGCAATAAAGCGTCGGATTTGGAGATATCTGAAAAAATGAGCGTTAGGCAGGTTGAACTTAACAGAGAGCTGCTGAAAAGAAGCGAAGTGATTATCAATGAAAAGATCTTCAAAATGTCTAATGCCCTTCCTATACCAAACATGGAATACTGAATCGTACGTAGTAGGTAAAAAAAGGTGATTATGTGCGACAGGGCTAGAAATGGAAAACGCCTGGAAACCATAGCATTTCCTAAACTGAGCCCATATACGCAAAGTGAGTCTAACAAGAGGATTAGCTATTGATCTGGGCAGACTGCTAGGGAGTGCAGAGCCAAGAAGTGCAGAGATAGATAATTCTTTAGTGGAGCTCAACTCCATTGCCACCCAGTTAGGGCACTCGGGCTGGCCGTGGAAGAACGACCAAAAGGTAGCACAACGTATATTAGCTGCCCAATAATATAAACGAAAGTTAGGTAAAGCCATGCCACCCTCTTTTTTAGATTTTTGGAGATGGATTTTATTAATTCTAGAGTGCTTATTCTTCCACAGATATGACAAAATAATAGTCTAAGGAATCAAAAAAGATTTAGGAATAAAAATTGGGATAGATTGAAATAAGTATAAAACTTTGGGGAGAACATACATTTTAACAACATTAATATGACCTACCAAAGACATAGATAGAGGTGACCATTGTACCAGACTCTGTTTTATAGTATATGGAAGACTGGCAAAGTTTTCGCGAAAGAGATCTATAAACTTCCTTGTGACTGTAATTCCAAGATAAGTAAATTGATTATGGACTACTTTAAAAGGGAGATCACGAAATGTTAGTTCTTGTGCTTCTTTATTAATTGGGAAAAGTTCACTCTTATGTAAATTAAGTTTATAGCCAGAGATCTGGCTAAACTGGTCAAGAAGTGAAAACATTAGAGGTAAGGATGTAGATGGATTTGAGAGAGAGAGTAATAAGTCATCAGCATAGAGAGAAACTTTATGCTCAACACCCTCTCTCCAAATCCCAGTCAATTCAGGACAATTTCGAAATGCTATCGCCAAAGGTTCTATAGCCAAATCAAAGAGAAAGGGACTTAAGGGGCATCCCTGACGGGTGCCACGTTTGAGATTAAATGCCTGGGATTTCTGAAAATTAGTTAAAACAGAAGCAGTAGGACACAGGTACAGCAATTGGATCCAAGAGATGAAACTTTGACCGAGGTCAAATTTTTCTAAGACTGCAAAAAGGTAGTTCCACTCTATACGATCAAATGCTTTCTCCGCATCGAGGGAAATAACACATTCAGGAATCCCAGTTGGAGGTGAGTATAAGATATTAAATAAACGCCGAATGTTAAAAAAAGGGAGACAGTTTTTAATAAAACCTGATTGGTCATCAGAGATAATGGAGGGAATAATGGTTTCTAATCTATGAGCCAAAACTTTAGCTAAGATCTTTACATCAACATTGAGCAAAGAAATCGGCTTATACGAGGAACACTCTGTTGGGTCTTTGCCCTTTTTTAATAGAAGAATAATAGATGCCTCATTGAAAGAGGGTGGCAATTTGCCATAATTAAACGAGTCAGATAATACTGAAAGTAACTGAGGAGAAAGAAGTGAAGAGAATGATTTATAAAATTCTACAGGGAACCCATCAGGTCCAGGAGATTTCCCTGAGGACAGTGCAGAAATTGCAAAAGATATTTCTTCTGATGATATAGGCGCATTGAGTTTGGCTTTGAAATCAGATGAAAGTGAGGGGATATTCAGCTTCTGTAAAAATTGATCAACAGAGATATTGTCATTCAGAGATTCAGAGGAATAAAGCCGAGAATAAAAAAGTTTAAATGCGTCATTAATTTCTAAATGATCCGATGTAAAGTCTCCGTTCTCCTTCCGGATCTTTGTAATATGTTGTTTGGCTTTGGAACGCCTCAGCTGATTGGCTAGAAATTTACCAGACTTATCCCCATGAATGTAAAAGCGACTCTTGCTTTCAAGAAGTTGGCGTTCGACAGGTTGAGTAGACAGAAGATTAAATTTAGTTTGGAGTTCAACACGCTTCTTGTATAGTTCAGGGTTCTTAGTTTGAGCATATAGTTGATCCAATTCTTTAATCTGGTTAATGAGGTCTAATCGATCTGCACAGGATCTTCTGTTGAGATTTGCTGTGTAAGAGATTATTTGACCCCTCAGATATGCTTTCATGGCATCCCAGACAATCTGGGATTACACTTCAGGTGATGTATTAGTGTTAAAATAAAAGGTTATCTGATACTTAATAAATTTTACAAAATCATCATCCAATAATAAAGTTGAATCAAACCGCCAGTGTTTATTCCTCTGAGGGAGACCAGGAAAGTTCAGAGAGAGAGTAATTGGGGCATGGTCAGAAATCAGTATACTCTGATAGTCACAAGAGTAGGCAAATGGAATAAGTTGGTTATCGAGTAAGAAATAGTCAATTCTAGTGAAGGTATGGTGAACGTGAAAAAAAAGAATAATCTCTCTCAGTAGGATGAAGGCAACGCCATATATCAGAAATACCAAAATTAGAGAGAAACGATTGGATAGCTAAGGCAGATTTAGTAGGTGATCTGGTAACAGAGGACGATCGATCCAGATTAGGATCTAACCAACAGTTGAAGTCACCACCCAGTATAAAAGAGTATGAGTTTAAGTCTGGTAGTGAGGAAAAAAAAATTCAAAAAAGTTAACATCATCAAAGTTGGGGGCATACAGGTTTGCTAGTGCAACTTTAGTGTTATATAGTTTACCAGAAACAATAATAAAACGGCTATTTGTATCAGATATTTTATTATGGAGTTCAAAAGGAATATTTGAGTTAATAAGAATGGAGACTCCCCTAGCTTTAGCGGCAAAGGATGAATGAAAATGCTGACCCGCCCACTTTGACAGAAGCCGGGAGTTATCAAAACAACGAATATGAGTTTCTTGAAGGAAAGCATGGTCAGCTTTGAGTTGTTTGATATGTGAGAATACCTTCCTCCTTTTAACAGGGTGATTCAATCCCTTTACATTCCAGCTCACGAATTTAAGTGCACTAGCCATTATCAATTACTAATGCATAAAAGGCAGCAGGCATATAAAAAGTCAAGCAGTACACTAGCAGTCTGGGTGCAGAGATGTAAACATAGATTCGTAAAATCAAAACATATACATGTCCTGAGCAATAAAGAGAAACAATAAATACAGTGAGTGATGTTGGAACTGGAAAACCCACCCCACCCACACAACCCAAAACTAGACGGCTACCAAAACAAGTAGCTAGCTCTACCAAAAAAATTAACCCAAATACAACTTCCAGATCTGTGTCATTGACAACAGTTCCGTATAAATACTATAGCAAATAGTAACTAGTTTATGCACTAGAAAAAATAACTACAGACTAGAACACCTTCTGCAGAAATATAAAACTTAATACAGAGAAAATTGGAAGAAAACCAAAACTAACCTACCCGCGAAAAATTATAGAAGAATAAAGTAAGAGAAAGGGGAAAAAAAAGGTAAAAAAAAGGAGAGAAAGGGAAAATTATAAATTCAAGATGAGTATTTATCAACCATTTACAGAGAGGAGAGAAAAAAAATTCAGAGAATAGAAAAAAGGGGTGAAGAACGGAAAAAAAGATAAAATAAATAAATATAAAAAAGGAAAAATAAATCAGCAATTAAACTGTGAACCAACAAACAGGGAGGCCTTCACTAAAGACTTCGAACCTCCAAAACAAGTTAGAGTCAGTTGTAAAACTCTGTAGATAAGGTTATACAAGAGTAAAAATAGATTACACACACACCAAATCCCGGGAGAGATTGTCAACAGCCCTTAGGGTTTCAATGAATAATGTCTGAGTGATTCAAGTGAAGTCTGAGTCCAGAAAAAGTAATTTTACTATGAAGTGTACTTATCCACCATTTTAGGAGGTCCGATCAGATTCTGAAGATGACTGGATAGCCGGAAGACTTGCCACAAATGCTTCAGCTTCCTTCACCGACCTGAACCACTTGTATTTTCCAGTATGAAGCTTGATTCGTAGATCAGCAGGATTGCGAAGAGAGGGTTTAAAACCACGATCAAACAGCACTTTCATTACGCCTTTAAACTCAGCACGCATCTTTAAGGTCTGGGGTGCAAAATCTTCCACAAAGCGAATGGTTGTATCCTGGAAAGGAAGAGACCCCCTGCGACGTGCCTCTACAATCAGACTGTGTTTTACCTGGTATTGATGGAAACACAAGATTACTGGTCGCGGACGGGAGCCCAGAATTCCGGGGGAACGTAAACTCTGTGTGCCCGTTCGAGCTCGGATGGCTTCGGAAGCAAATCTTTCCCGAATATCTCACAGAGAAACTCAGCGAAAAACTTCACGGTTGATCCCTGTTCGGTCGCCTCTGGCAATCCAAGAATTCTAAGATTGCAGCGTCTGCTGCGATTTTCAAGATCCACCATTTTGGAAAGGAGTTTGTTAGATTTTTCCTCTAAGTTGGAACAGAGAGTCTCCAAGTATCGAACACGACTTTCTAAATCTTCAGAAGTTGAATCAATGCGAGATAAGTGTTCAGCATGCTTGTCCATTTTATTGTTGATCCGATCCAGTTTGTCTTCCAACTGTTTGAAAGCGGTTTTAAATTCCTTTAAAATTTCGTCTCGGAGCTTTCCGAGCGCAACCAAGGTCTCGTCCGAGGGGGTCATAGCTTCTTTTCTCCCGGATTTAGAACTCTTGCTAGACATTGTAAGTTAGATATGTTCACAGGCAAGTAAGAGATACTGAAAAAATTCCTAACTAAGGTTTAAAAAATGGAGACATTTAGTGCAAAGATAGCGACATTAACGGAACAAAAGTTCGGAGCAGCTAAACAATTGCCATCTTACTGGACGTCCCCCTGGGGAAACTTTTAACTCGAAGTTTCCCTGTCAAATCTCCTAAGAATTTTGCACATTTCAATAAAATCACAGGTTATTCTTCTAAACTCATGAACGAACAAGCCTCGTCTACTTAATTTCTCCCATGAATCAACTCCACTATCCCAAGAATCAATCCCGAGAATTAATCCGCACACCTTTATTCCCTGGGTAAAGTAATGAGACCTGTACATAGTGATTCAGATGAAATCCCACCAGAACCCCATATAATTGGAGTACAATATCTCTACTCGTGTACTGAAAACTTTGACATTTTTCTTCTAATTGCTTAATTAGATGTTTTATGTAAAAGGACACCAGGTCTACCAACACCTTTCATTTGAATTGGCTTATTATTGTTACATGTAACAAGATGCAGTGAAAAGTCTGTCTTGCATTCTGTTTGTACTGATCAATTCATTACACAGTACACTGAGGCAGTACAAGGTAACGCAGTAACAATGCAGAACGAACTGTTACAGCTACAGAGAAAATGCAGTGCAGATATCCATTAAGATGCAAAGTCATAACAAGGTAGGTTTAAAAATATTTCTTACTGTAGCTAATTTTTATGCACTGTACTACTGCCACAAAACAACAAATTACATGACATATAATAAACCTGATTCTGATAAATGTATTTTAGTTCCTCTATGAAAGAAGAAAACCAAATGGGTGGGGGGTTGGAAACAAATTATTGAACAGCAATACTTGTATAAGGCATGTAATCTTTGGGCATTGGTCCATGACCTACTATTTGCATATGTTTTGCATTATTGGATAATAAACACAATGCCACTAGAGCTAAAAGTGACACTCCTTTGGTGTCTGGACTGACAAAAAGATTATATTGAATGTAACTTCACTCCTTCCAAAATTCTTAAGGAAATAGATTAAAACAAGAAAAGAGCAAAGGACGTAAATCTAAAATAAAGAGCAGTGATTGCTATAAATGCTCGGATAAGGTCAATTCTGTTCTTAGGATAATAGTTATTGTTTTAGGTCAGTAACTTTCATCATTGGTAAATTGAAGCTTCATATGAAGGAAGGTCAGCTGACAGGATGCAATTTATCATCAAGCTAATGTATCCATTGCTCAGTCAGATAGTGTGCTATCTCATCCCAATCAAATTCTTCACCTTTTCCAGAAATTGCAGCTTCAGGTCCCAGATATACCATATACTGTATTCTAGATAAGTATTGTAATATTCTAACCAACAGGAAATGCTGCTGTTTGAAACAGACTGAGACTGATAACCACAGACTCAGAAAAGCCACAAATGTTCCTCAAAATTCTACCTAGGATATTGCTTTGATTTAAGCAATCCTGTATAGCATGTAGCATCCTGTACAGGGGACACCACTTCGTCTAGCAAAGTGTTCCAGGCACTTACCCCTCTCTGTGTAAAAGAAGATCTTGCCTCATAAAACCCTTCTCTCCTAAAACCTCACATAACTGCATAGATTTCTATCAGGTCAACAGCTTTCAGACTTATTCAACCCCATCTAATATTTCCTTATACCTGATACTTTCTAATCCTGGCAGTATTCTGGTGAACCTCTTGGGCACCCACTCCAGAACCTCCACACCCTTCCTATAATGTGGCAACCAGAACTGCACATAATACTCCATATGTTGTTTAAGCAAAGTTTTATACAGCTGCTGCATGACTTACTTTTATACCCCAAGCAAGTATGCCATATACCTTCTTTACTACCCTTGCTACTTGTGTTGTCATTTTCAGGGAATTATGAACTTGCACCTCAAGATCCCCCTGTACATAAGTGCTCCTAAGGATCTTGCCATTTACTGCATACTTTGTCCTTACATTAGATCTACCAAGGTGTTACCCAGATCAAAGTTTGCACTTTGTTCTCAAACTTACTAACCAGCCTACACACACACATACACAAAAAGTCTCAGGGAAAACCACTGCTCACAGACCTCAAGTTAATGTAACACTCCTATTAAACTGCCCACTATCTTCTATGTAGAATCAATTCTGAATCTAATCTGCCAAGTCTCCATGAATCCCATGTAACATAACCTTTTGGACCAGCCTACCATGTTGAAAGCTTCACTGAAGTCCATGTGCATAGCATCTGCTGTCCTACCCTCAATCCTCTTTGTCACATCCTCAAAAACTCAATAAAGGTTGTAAGACATGACCTTTCCTACACAATTCCATGCCATCCTTAATGTCTATGCTTTTCCAGATGCAAGTAGATCCTATCTTTAATTATCATTTCTAGTAATTTCCCTATCACTGATGCAATCTTAGAAGTTGTCTCTACTGCCTTTCTTAACAGAAGAATGTGCACCAATTATAAAGTATTCTGGAGAGACAGTGTAGATGGTATTTTCCCAGTGTCTTCAGATGTCTGCTGTAGATGATCGAAGACCCAGAAGTACACAGGGATCATTGTTGTCTGGTGTACCATTGAGTTTTGTACCATGTGTAAGGTCTCCGTCTTCAGATGCCCTCTTCATCAATTGACTAATGGCACATTGAAGAATTTCATATTCATCTGAGAAGTAAATCCCAAGTGCAAGATGGAGTTCAACTTCTAGTGGGCAGCCAGATCTGAGGAAGATGATCCAGTCTCTCTCTTTTAATGGAATAGAAGGTTTTTCTTAGGATATAGAAGGCTCCATGCATGTTTCTTGGAGTTGTATGGATAAAGATAGACTGAATCCATACTATTATTCAGAGAGCAGCTCTTCAGCTTCTGAGATAAGGCAGCTGAAGAGAATCCTGTTCACTGTCTTTGCTTTCTCTGTGGTGAGCATTGTAATGGTATGGTTTGGCTAACCAGGAGAAGATAAATCAAGACCAAGGTTTCCATTGACCTGACTATAGTGGATGGCAGGGAACTTTCTCCAGCACTTTGGAATTCAGGAAAAAAGCTGATGAGATGGTATGTAGGATATCTTGTGTGCCTCGTATGCTGATATTTGCTATATATGATCTTTTGCTTCTCACTGCTGCATTACAGAACCAACAGTGAGCTCAATCAGCTCAGTGAAGAATCTTACATTTGCATCAAAACTTGGACTATTTGGAGCAGCAGGTCAAGTAGCTCCTCAGAAGGGTAGTTGGGTGCCTTCAGTATCTCCTTGGTAATTTCTGCCATTAGTGCTCTTCACACAGAGGCTAACACCTTCTGAAAGGCCTCTGCTGGTTCCTCTGCAGTCACCCCCACCTTCCCCTGGGGTGTTTCTACCAGCTCTGTCCCACCACTGCTACCTACAATCATTTCTTACCTCAACTCTCCGTTAACTGAAATGAGGTGGACAAATTGTAGCGTGACTCCTCATAGACTACTTCCCGTGGTCAGACTGTGAAAAGAACTGCTAAGCTAGTGGAAACTTAACCCCTACCACACACAGTCTCTGAAAAGGTGTTACATGTGGGAGTTTTCTATCCAGGCTTGGAACTGGAGAAAAAGAACTTTACAGCTTCTGCGCTCTTCAAAACAGAATTGGAGAGGTTGCTAACCTGTTTTAAACATAAGAAAAACAGATTTTCCAAAGCCAGGGCTTCTTAGATTATGGATCAAAGCCATTGCCTTTAATTCCAGCACATTAAATATTTTTTTTCACATGTCCTGGAGAAGCAAGGAAGGCACCTCTAACTTAAGTCCAGGAGTTCCAAGCTTGACGAGGAGCTGGAGTCACTGCAGAACACAAGGAAGGCTCAGGATTTTTTGGATCCAGGAGATGACTAACCTAATGAGAGAGTGGCTGTTCAAAATAACAGGAAGAATTTTCAGGGTGTGCACTAATCTTAAAACCATTTCTCAGCATTTAGAAATGGAAGGAGTGCAGTCTAACGAATAGGCTGGTTCAAGAGCATGATGATTGAGGGGTAATACCTTTTCCTGAACCTGGTGGTGTGAGTTCTCAGACTTGTATACCTTCTTGCTGATGGCAGCAGTGAGAAGAGAGCATGACCTGTGTGGTGGGGGTCCCTAATGATAGATGCTGGTTTCCTGCAACAACACTCCATGTAGATGTACTCAATGGTGGAGAGTGCTTTACTCGTGATGGGCTCGGCCTTGTCTGCAACTTTTTTTGCTGTCCATGACTCCTTACTGTTTCCATACCACGCTGTGATGCATCCAGTCAATATACTCTCCATCACACATCTATAGACATTTGTCAAAGTTTGAGACATCATGCCAAATCTTTGCAAACTTCTAAGGAAGTAAAGATGTTGCCACGCTTTCTGACATCGAGTTATTGCACCACTCAGTAAGATTCTCAATCCCTCTCCTATATCTGATTCATCACCAGCTTTGATTCTGCCTATGACAGTGGTATCATAAGAAAACTTAAATATGGCATTGGAGCTATGCTCAGCCACACAGTCATAAGTGTTAATCAGGTAAGGCAGAGGGCCAAGCACACAGCCTTGTAGTGCACCTGTGCTGATGCAGACTGTGGAGGAGATGTTGCTGCCAAACTGAACTGACTGGAGTCTACAAGTAAGGAAATCGAGGATCCAAATGCACAAGGAGTTATTGAGGCAAAGGTCTTAAAGCTTATTGATTACTTTTGAGGGGATGATAGTATTGAATACCAAGCTGTAGTTGATAATGAGCATCTTGATATATGCATCTTTGCTGTCCAGATAATCCAGGGTTATGTGAAGAGCCAATAAGATGGCATCTTCTGTGGACTTGCTGTGCTGTTAGGCAAATTGGAGCAGATCCAACCTGATTCTCAGGCCAGAGTTGAAATCTTTCATCATCAACCTCTCAAAACACTTCATCACTGTAGCTGTAAGTGCTACTGGATAATAGTCATTGGGGTAGGTTACCAAGTTCTTCTTGGGCACCAGGATAAGTGATGCCTGCTTGAAGTTAGTGAATACCTCAGAATGTCGAAGCAAGAAGTTAACGATCTCAGTGAACACTCCAGCAAGTTGATCTGCACAGGTCTTAGTATTTGGCCAGGTACCCCATCTGGGCTGGGTGCATTCCGTGAGTTTACCCTCCTGAAGCATGCTCTTGCATCGCCCTAGAGATTAAAATCACAGGGTCATCAAGGATTGTGGGAGGTTGTAATGTTGCCTCCATGTTTTGACAGTCAACACAAGCATATACAGCATTGAGCTCACCAGGAAGGGAAGCCCTGTTGTCACCTATGTTGCTTGATTTCACTTTGTAAGAGGTGCTAACATTCAAACTCTGACACACCAGTTGAACATTCTTCTCTAAGAGGACCACAACCCTGACATGGTTTGGAGGTTTGTGTGCGTCAATGACCCAGAGAGCAATGTTGGTAGGATCACTCATGCCAAACAGGTCAAAGGGTAGAGGTGACACTAAGAGAGTTCCATCAATCCTCCAGGTTCAGGGGCTCAGCTCAGGGCTAACAACCTGGACTGGTAATACAAAATTGTTATGAAAACAGCAATGAAGAATCAATCCTCTTTCATCTGATTTGCATAACTGACAGTAGTTAAAACAGAAGAAGCTACTGCCATGATGAAGGAAGCCCTGAACGCCACCAGAGATGAAGGACTTTCATTGCTCTCCTAAATACAAGTGGCATAATGGGCAGTATTATCTCTAGGATTAGGCAGGATCTCTAAGATCCTGTTATACAAAATGGATTGTAGGTTTGAAGATAGTAATAATGACAGTAGCATACAAAGATGCAGTCATACTGAAACAGGGACAACAAAGCAGGAACAGCTACAATGATGCTTATATTAAACCCAGGAAGTATTCAAAATGAGATGCTGCAGCAAAAGAATGTTACACCCATTTTGTAATGTATGGATCTATTTATTTTAGAGCAATGATTTCCCTTAGCACTAGTTATGGACTGATAATTTACCTATGCGCATTGATCTGCTGTCTACGCATGTGCATGGTCCCCTCTCTCTTGCCCTGCAATGTGAATACACCAGTTAAAGCCATCTCCCGTGTGCGTGCTTTTATTTTAATTGATATGTAGTTGTACAGATATAACAAATTTGTGACGAGTATGAACCTGAAAGTCAGCAAGTATCACCAACTGCACCGTCTGGGCTGCAGAAGGGTAAAAAGGATCAGCCATATTGAATAGCAGAGCAGAAATGGCCTAATTCTGCTCCTATGTCTTATGGACAGTTTCAGGGAGGTGAGAGATTACAGTTAATCAGGAGGGAGAAGGCAGGCACCAAGTCACAGATGTGATCAAAGGGATGCGCAAGTAAAGTGTACGGTACACAGTAAAAAATACAACTAGCAAAGTTAAAATAAAAATAATGTGATGATGAGCTTAGTTGGGAATGTTGACAAACTTGATAGTGCTAATCAGTTCTGGGAATCGGATATTGAGAGGGTTGTACTGTAATGCAAACAACGTGGATGAGGAAAAGAAAGCCTCCATGCCTTCTATTGGTTAACCAGTCAACTATCCATGCCAATACACTTCCTCCACAACCATCTTTTATGCAACTCAGTAACTCCCGCAACTTCAGTAACTCCCGACACTCTTGGAGTGTCTGGAAAGTAAACAATTTCTTTATTATTCTTAATTTATTTTCCTTAAACATGAACTCTTAAGTCAAAGCTGCTTATTTCTGCCACAATTATACCTATGCTACTCATATCGAACATTTGTCATTATTTTTCTTTCAACACTTCCTTTTTTAACATTGTCCCGTGGCTTCAGCAGAAGTGCAATTCAGCAGCAATTAATGTGAAATGTTTCAATAATTCCTCAAAAGGCACACTGTATTTAGGAATAAGCAAAACTTTATTGTACCAATTAAACACTATTTTCTTACAGCATACTGACATAAGTCAACCAAAAATATGAGACTTAAAATCTGATCATGCTGAAGCACGTTTCCCAACAACTTTAGACAAGTAATATTACGAATATTATTAATTTTGAATAAAGCTACAAAAATAAAACAAATCTTTTGCTTTATTACATTCATTTAGGTACATTCCTATCTCAATAATTTAAATGTAGAAAATATGAACACCAGGTTAGAATTTAATGATTTTTCAGTGTATTAAGATATTAGTTCAGAATTAAAAATTATTCACAATCACAATTTAATTACTTAATTCTCACAATGGCAGATAATCATACTGAACTTGAATGAATTATTGTGTTACAAAAATACGTGCATCACCAATGCACTCTCAGAAACTGAACAGCATTCTGAATCTTAGTAGTCACCATAATGCAATAACCAAAAGACAGTATTTGCCATAATAAAGGAGAGAAAAAAAGCAGGTTATTTTGCCTTACATACAGATCAATAAAAATGTTACATTATTAAAAGTCAAAATGGCAAACTGACCATTCTTAAATATTAAAGAACAAATTGACTAGTCACATACAGTTTAAGCAATAAAGTGTTTATAGTACTGTTCAATGTTACATAAAGGATTCTGCAGCATAATTTTTAACTACAGACAGACCATTGTTGCATCTGAAATGAGGATACCAATAGTAAATTCCATCTCTCAGAATTAGACATACAACAAACAAAACAAAAATAAATAAAGGAGAATGATGCATAGTCATTGACCAAATTGACAAATATGTGTCCATAGATTTTTGACACAAGTAGCTCGAAGGATTACCTTGATGCTTGATACATTCAACTAAATTTCAAAATATAGTAAGTGACCAGTGCTATATTAATATTCATTAGCCTTAATATTAACCTTAATTTAAAAAAAAAACTGTTCTGGCAGACATTTCAGTGCATTTGATTTCCAGTCTATCTTATTTAGGAATAGAATCTTGAATAATTGAGAGTAAGCAATACATTTTACAAGGTACTGGGCCTATTAATCCAAATTAGTAATATTGTAATGCATGTAATATAATCTATAAAATATATTGAATTAATCCATTTAGTTGCAGATAGGGGAGAAGTATAGATTTTATAAATAATAGTTGTAATTTATTTCCACAATTAATGTGAAATGCAGATGCTGTCACCACTCAAAACTTAGGAACTATCTATAAAGTATTGGTACCTCACACTTAATTGAAAATAAGTAAACCCCAGTATGAAAGATTTGGCTCATTAATGCTCTGAACGAATGATAACTAATAGCTATTCTGAAAGAGGCATTTCTAATTTCCAACTCTCAATGGTAATTGTTTCCTGGATGTTGTAGTAAACACACTACATTTGTGTTCTCCTGTCACTGGATATGGAACATTATTACACTATATGTGGCTTCGAGGTAGAAATGCCCCCACTGTCCTTAGGTGAATGTGCACACCATATTTTGCGGATTCCTGTGGTGAGGGAGAGAGAGGGAGAAAATCCAACAGAAGTAGTGGATACAGTCCAGTCCATCATGGGTAAAGCCCTCCCTGCCATTGACCATGTTTATATGAAACAGTGTCACAAGAAAGCAACATCCATCTTTAGGGTCCCCCACCACCCAGCACATGCTCCTTTCTCGCTGCTACCATCAGGAAGAAGGTACAGGAGCCTCAGGATGTGGCATAGACAAAACTGATTAAGATCATAGCTAAACATGATGCAAGGCCAAAGCCTATGCTGAGCGGCTGTGGCAAGCATATCTGCTTCTCCTTATTCACAAGGCATGCTAAAAAAAAACAAGGCACTTATCTTCTGGAACAGTGTTTCTCGCCTCCTTACACAATTGGATTTCCCAAACCCCCAGAAACCAGCACAAAAGCAATTACCTTTAAACAAGGCTCACAATTGCACCACAGGAATCTAATAAAAGTGTGTTAATGCAGTTTTCCACTGATATGTTTTGCATCATAAAACTGTTATGTTTTGTACTGAACAGGGTTTATAAGATGGTAAAAGTAATAAACAGGATAGTAAAAATTATCCCTGCTGGTTGGGAAGTGTAAGAAACTTGCAGCATTATCTAAAAATCAGAGCCAGGTGTACACAAGTGAAATTAGGAAACTTATTTCTGTATGCAGTATTAATACTTCAGGTTGAAGGGACTTCCATCAGCTGAAGGATCTTTGACTTGAAATATTTACTATTTCCCTTTCCATAGATGCTGTCTGATTTGGTTTTATTTCTGATTTTAAGCATCTCTGATATTTTTCTAGTTTTTTTCAGTAACTTGGTTACTACCACATAATGACATTTGGAATGAATTATTGTTATTGTTCCATGCAAGAAGCTTACACTTAGAGTTATTTTCTTTTGAAAGTCAAAGTCAAGTTCATTGTCATATGCACATGTGTGTACAGATGCAATGAAAGGTGCTATTGACATGGCCAGAATTTTATCAGGATAAAACACAGCCAAAGAACAAACATTCTTAAAAAAGGAAGAGATCGGTAAAGAGTGGAAGCAATTATTGCAAATCTAGAAGACACATTAGAAGAATGCTTCTATCAAACAGAGGCATTTTCTTTTCAGTCTCCAGCACTGAAAGACAATGCACATTTCTTAGTTAAAGCATGCAACATTTACTCGTTTGTTTGTTTTCTTCCAAATTACAAAATGGCCAAGAATTGTTCAATAGGGATACACAAAGACAAAAAATCCCTTGGGATACTTTAGTGTTTTGCCCACTGGTTTAACACCCAAGTTGATGTGGTCGTTCATTGATTTGATTATGGTTATTATCCTACTATGGATTGAGTGGGGGGGGGGGGGGGGAGAGGAGGACAAAAACACATTCTTGGCTGCATGCTTGGTGACTCTATCAAAGGATTTTTGAAAATCTTAGCTATCTGAACTCTTTCAGTTGGTTCTTCCAGTCCCCCTCCTAAAGTCCTATGGGATTAAACCTGAAACACTAATCATGACTGCCAATCTACAAATATCAGAGGGCTTTGGATATTTCCTTGATATATCCGGTCTGGACGAGGTGTTCACCTCACTTCTCTGTCGTCTTCATGTGATGAACCTGCCATCAAATGAAGTTAATCGGCTCTTGAAACTTTTCTGTGATTGGGCACTTTGATCTTCACTTTTTCCACTAGCTTTAATTGACTTCTGGTTTAGCATGAAAACAATGTAGCTTCCTCTATCAATATCGTTCTTATTTATGTGAAGAAGGATTCAGCAGCAGAATCTTGGTACAAGAGGGTACAGACTCAGAACTGAAGGTCACCCTTTAAAACAGAGATGTGGAGGAATTTCTTTAGTGACAAGTGGTGAAACTATGGAATTCACTGCCACAGATGGCTGTGGAGGCCAAGTCATAGAGTAAATTTAAAGTGGAGGTTGATAGGTTCTTGATTAGTAAGGGTGTTAAAGTTTGTGGGCAGAAGGCAGGAGAATGGGGTTGAGAGAAAAATTAATCACAACGGTGGAGAAAACTTGATGGGTTGAATAGCATAATTCTGTTCCCATGTCTTATGGTCTTAAACCAGGCACAACAGTCAACATTCACTAGTTGTCCGAGAATGTTCTGGTACAAGAGACATATATGTTCATTTTCTCCAACACATCATTATTAAATAGATTATGACACTACATATTTGCTATTCTCAAGTTTTGACTAATTTCAATCCCAGTTTAAAAAGTTAGTTTAAATAGATTAGCATAGCAGAAGTATCAGTGAACAAAAATGCTTATTCCAAAAATGCGTTATTCCATTATATTAAATAACTACATCTCAATACCACAGTATACTTACATTTACTTTTGATTATGATATTGACAGTGGACACTGTCAAATGATTTTCAAAATAAATTGCAACTTGGGTATTTAAGAAACAATTCATACAGGTTATTCAGTATTATTTTAATAGGTGTTTGACTAGTGTTATTTTAAACAAATAAAAACTATTTAAATTCTTTTAGATTGAAACCTAAGGATCATAACCAGACATTGCAGCATGACTGTGATATGCTGATTGCATATTCTTTGGATCACAAAGATTAAGAGTTGAAACACGGTCATACAATGCAAGCTTGATGTATAATGAGCAACTACATTAAAGAATGATTGGCCTTCACAATTTCCCCATGAGATTTTTTTCTTAATATGAGGGACATGCGGGCATGTTATGCAGAATGTGTGGAGACATTTGTGGGCTATCCTCGGCCTACTCCTAATAAACGTTTAGGTAGGCTCCAACCTGATTGCATGAAAATCAGTTTCTCCTTTCAGTAAAAAAAAATTCTCTCCCCCTTCCCTCTTCTATTCTCCATTCTGGCCTCTTACCTCTTCTCCTCACCTGTCTATCACTTCCTTATGATGCCCCTCCTTCTTCTCTATCTCCTATGGTCCACTCTCCTCTCCTATCAGCTTCCTTCTTCTCCAACCCTTTACCTTTCACATTCACCTATTACCTTCTAGCTATCCATCTTCCTCTTTCCTACTTTTTCATTCTGGCATCTTCCCCCTTCCTTTCCAGTCCTGAAGAAGGGTCTTGGCCCAAAACGCCAACTGTTTATTCAACTCCATAGATGGTGCCTGACCTGCTGAGTTTTTACAGCATTTTGTGTGTGTCGCTCCACATTCCTAGGGAAGTTAATTGTAATGTAAATGATGCAATTCTAAGTTTCGATATATATGCAATAAATAAATATGAACCTGAAATCTGAATCTGATATTCATTTTCTTAATATGAAGGACAATTATGACATAAGTTCATAGATACAACATACTGCACATTCATTATAATATTAGGAGTAGGAGGAACATTGAATTCAGAAAATGACTTGCCAAAGAAAGCATGGATTTACATAATCTTATCTCTGAAGTTTTGGGATTAGGATTCCACCATTACCAAGGCCCCAAACTATTTCAGCAAGTAGATGATGATAGGAAAGGATGCTTCCATAATGGTTTGGCTCATAGAGCTAGAAGTGGACAGCATTTTCATTTGATGGTCACTAGATATCCTGTGTGGGGTAGTAACGGAAAAATCAGATTAAGATGGCTGCAGGTCACAATACCCAACTGATTGCTCTTTACCACTGTTACCCAAGACAATTTCAGATAGATTTATGGAGGAGATTCAAAGCTACCTTCAAGGGTCAAAGTTAGAAACAGTTATGTTATTCATTACAAATCAAGCTTGCTCCTCAGTTTATCAATACAAAAAAGGCTTGATGAAAAATTTGCAGGCTATTAATGAATGACAGTAGACAAATTGACAACAAAGCAACTAATGGAGGAGACAGCTCCAAGAATCTCTGAAATTCAACAATGATGGATTATAGCGCTTGGACCATCTTTAGCCATAACTGCTGAATGGAAGTTCAGTCCCAGATTGTTCCAAAGGCCCTCACAACCATTAATGCCAGTACTTAACAAACTTGATTCAGTCATACTGTGTACTATTAATAACTGGCTGAAGGACACTGAATATAGCAATGGGTCTAGGACTCACAATGCCATAGATGCAGTGTTGAAGACTGGGTGCCAAATTAGCTGCAACTTTACTAAAATCTTTAGTAGTGTTGCAACACCAGCATCTGCTTAAATATATGGAAACCTGCTCAAAATATACTTGGTTTGCAAAAAGGAAGACAAATAAAATATAACTGATTAGCAATCCATCACTGTACTCATATTAGTAAGATGATGAAAAGTATTATTGACAAAGCTACATTTGACAATAATCTGCTTACCAATGTTTAGTCTGGGTCCACCTGGCTCCAGTACTCAGTCTTGATTCAAGAGCATAATTTCTGAAGCAAAGTGGTGAAGAACTGCTCTGATCAAAAATTCTTGATTGATTAAATGAAAATATTAACAGCTTTAACAAGACATACAGTATTTCCTCTATTTTTAATCTTTAGCTGAGCTAATTGCTGTTTGGATTAAACTTAATTGCAGTCATCTTTTCAATTTCATGATGCAGTGAGTTCCTTTGAATAAAAAAAAATGTTATATATAGTATGTACTAAAAGATAGCGTCTTTTTTTTAACAAAAATATTCCTTATTGAAACTTGGTGAAGTGCCAGGCCTGCTTAATCATCCAGTTCGTTTCCTCTTAGATTTCTGAAGAGGGCCAAGAATCGAATGATGTTTGCGCTCTTATTTTCACATTTTCCAGCAACAGTTCTAACTTGCTTTGTGGCATGCTTCCAATGGTCGAATTAAACCTTCCTCATATACACGTAGGATGGCTTCACATACAAATTTGTATTGACTCTGGAAGAAATTAAATGTTGTGTTGATTAAAGCAAAAAATAAAATAAATTATCACATTGTCACCATATTATAGTAAGGATGTGATGAATCTCAAGAGGGTGCAGCTAAGATTCACAAGGATGCTTCCAAGACTGGAGGGCTTAAGTCTTAAGAACAGATTGGATAAGCTAGGGCTGATTTCCCTGCAGTGAACGAGGCTGTGCAGTGACCTCAGCTGTTTTTCCAAGTTCTGAGAAACTTAGGTAAGGTAAATGGTCAATTTTTTTTCCTATGGTAGGGAAGTCTAAAGGGTATAGATCTTAAACTGAGAGGAAAAAAAATCTAAAATGATACTGAGAAACAAGTTTTTTCACACAGAGGGTGCTGAGTATGCGAACAATTTTTGCCAGAGGAAGTGGTTGAGGTGGGTAAAAATTAGCATATTTAAAAGTCAAAAGGTACACTTATAGAAAAGTTTTATAAGCATATGGGTCAGGATAATGCAAACATGAGGAAATATGCAGATGCTGGAAATTCAAGCAACACACACAAAATGCTGGTGGAACACAGCAGGCCAGGCAGCATCTATAGGGAGAAGCGGCCTGACGAAGGGTCTTGGCCCGAAACGTCGACAGCGCTTCTCCCTATAGATGCTGTCTGGCCTGCTGGGTTCCACCAGCATTTTGTGTGGGCCAGGATAATATCTTGTTTGGCACAGACAGCTTCTACGGAGTGAGAGTTACTATTCCAGGTCAATCACTTTTCAACCTGAAGTGTTATTTTTTTTCTCTTCTGTGAAGAATACTACTTGATCTGTTGGATTTTCCAGCATTTTGCTTTATTTCATATTTTTAGTATAAGTAGTTTTATTTTTGGTTTTCAATCCAAGAAGTGATACCCCTTTTGACATTACAGTTTCAAAGTCTGAGTATATACTTGAGGTTAACACATCAGTACAGCGCACCTGTGCTTTGGGAAAATAAAGGCCTAAAACCTAATGCAATTCTGAGTAGCTACATGGAGAAGACTGATGCTTATCACTAAAACGGTGAACTGAATTGCCCACTGGCTTTGCTAATTACATCAACTTTCAATAACAACATGTGGAAGATCAAAACCAGACTTGTTTGGACATTTAATGATCAAACAACAATAAATAGCATTGTAATCCTGTTCAATTATGAAGAATAGCCCAGAAGTTTTAACTACCAACTACACATGAACCAATTGGTAGTAAGTAACAATTTCTTCTGAATATTTTGCTGTGATAGTTTTATGCCTGCAGATTTTCTTGGTGAAATCAGAATAAAACTGATGAGTGATCAGGAGACCTTTGCAATCACTACTAAAGATGGCAATGCACACAGAGATTTCCAAAGGTCAAAATGGCTGCAACAACAATTACTAGTTGTGGGAAAAGGTGAATGTGAAAAAATTACACGTCATTGTAAGTCATTACTAAAATATTGCAGACCGAATATATGAAGTCACGTAACCCAGTGATCAAACTGGTAATTAGTGATTCTTTGGACCACCTCATTACCTGGAAGGGACAAAATAAAAATGGATGATTTAAATTTTGTGACTATACAACTGACATAGAGTTCATCTGTAGAAATTACCTTAAACATTCTTGTACTTGCTGTGTGGGATTCTCTAATTGTAATTTTATATGCTGCTTAGAAATGCACAGTAACAGATACTACAACTTCCAACATTCATCCTTCGTGGGTGGGCTGATTTTGAAGGAGAATTATCCCTTGTGAGCCAGGAATGCTTGGCATGGATGTGTATGATAATTAGCTGAGGAATTATGAGGGTGAAAATATGAGCAAGTATTTTGTGTATTTTGGGAGACCATGCATGGAAAGCATCGGAGAACAAAGTTTTAGAGGTGATTTAGGAGACAATAGGCTAGTGTTAAGAGTGGAGATCTGTGGCTTTTGTTGTGCATTTAATATTTCAGTAATATTTGAGGAATATTGTAAATATATTGTTTGATTAAGCATTCTTTGTTTACATAATTCATTTTGGGTTACATGTAAGAAGTACTTGAACAGCATATGATCTTACTGTACCATGTCCTATATTAGCACCACACTAGTAAAACAAAGTAGAAAAATTATTCCCAACTCCAGTATTTTTCTTTTGATTAACTTCTGGATTTACAAAACATAACAACTAGATTTAAAACTAACCTGAGACAACTACCTAATTGTTGAAGTGCATCACATTTTTTCTTTGAAAAGTAAGAGAAAAAAAGTACACCACGTGCTTCTTCAGAAGTGGACAGAGATGGCCCAGTTTAAAAAAGGCAGAAAATGTACCAAATTCACAGGTTCATAAACTGTGAGTGCCGGGTGATTACAACCATTATAAAAAAGCAGAAATGGCTGGCTACATCAGAAAGGTAGATGCTTTCGATTTTATAACAGACAATTGGGTGATGTATGCTGGATGTATTGAGCAGTATTTTGAAGCAAACAAAATAGCCAATGAAAAGCAAGTGTCAGTGTTACCTGAGTGCAACAGGTACAAAAGCACAGTTTGCTTAGAAGAGTAACTGCCCCAACAAAACCTGCCGAAATGAGCTTTGCTGATATTGAATACTCTTATGGGAATCCTGTAGTTGATCAAGAGAATCCTGATGTATGCATCTTTGCTGTCCAGATGTTCCAGGGTTGAGTGAAGAGCCGATGCCATGGCATCTGCTGTGGACCTGTAGCTCCAGTAGGCAAGTTGGAGTGGATCCAAGTCACTTCTCAGGCAAGAGTTGGTATGTTTCATCACCAACCTTTTAAAACACTTCATCGCTGTGGATGTAAGCACTACTGGTTGCTAGCCATTGAGACAGGTTAACATGTTCTTCTTTGGCACTGATATAACTGAAACCTGCTTGAAGTAGGTTGGTACCACAAGTTGCTGAAGCGAGAGCTTAAAGATCTCCGTGAACACACCAGACAGTTGATTGGTGCAATTCTTTAGTACTTGGCCAGGTACCCCATCTGGGCTGGATGCTTTTCACAGGTTCACCCTCCTGAAGACTGCTCGCATATTGGCTTCAGAGACTGAAATCATGGGATCATAGGGGGATGTGGGAGTTTATGATCGTTCCTCCATGTTTTGATGGTCAAAGCGAGCATAGAAGGCATTGAGCTCATCTGAAAGTGAATTCCTGCTGTCTCCTATATCAACTTAGCTTTATAAGAGGATAGACAAAGGAGCCACCTATTCCGCCTGGTATTTCCTCAAAGAATTGCAAGAAGTGAGTGGATGTTGCTTACTTGGATTTTCAGAAGGCCTTTGACAAGGTGCCACACATGAAGCTGCTAAACAAGTTGACAGCCCATGGTATTACAGGAAAATTTCTAGCATGGATCAAAGAATGACTTACTGGCAGGAGGTAAAGAGTAGGAATAAAGGCATCCTTTTCTGGTTGGCTGCCATTGACCAGTGGTGTTCTGCAGGTGCTAAGTGTCTGGACTGCTTCTTGTTACTGTATATGTCAATGGTTTTGGATGGCAGAACTGATGGCTTTGTGGCCAAGTTTGATAACAATCCAAAGACAGGGGAAGGGGCAGGTAATGCTGATGAAGCTGAGAGTCTGGAGAAGAACTTCGACAGATTAAGAAAATGGGCAGGGAAGTCTAGAGAAATGCATGGTCTTGTACTTTTGTGGAAGGAATAAGGGTGTAGACTACATTCTAATCGGGGAGCAAATTTAGAAATCAGGGACGCAAAGGACTTTGAAATTCCTTGTGTAGGATTTCCTAAAGATTAAGTTGCAAGTTGAGTCAGTGGTAAGGAAGGCAAATGCAATAGTAAGCATTCATTTCAAGAGGACAAGCATAAAAAAGCAAAGACGTAATGCTGGGGTTTCTTTGACATTGGTTAGACTGCTCTTGGATTATCGAGAGCAATTTTGGGCCCATTATCTAATAAAGGAGGCGCTGGCATTGGAGATAGTCTAGAGTAAGTTCACAAAGAATGATCCCAGGAACGAAAGGGTTAATACATGAGCAGTGTTTGATGGCTCTCAGCCTGTACTTGCTGGAGTTTAGATGAATGAGGGGGAGCTCATTGAAACCTACCAAATATTGAAAGGCCTAAACAGAGTGGATGTGGAGAGGATGTGTCCTATAGTGGGAAAGTCTAAGACCAGAGGGCCTAGAATACAAGATGTCCCTTTAGAACAAAGACAAACAGGGATTTCTTTAGCCAGAAAGTGGTGAGAATGTGGATTTCATTGCCACTGACAGCTGTGAAGACCAAGTCATTGGGTATATTTAAAGCAGAAGTTGATATGTTCTTGATTATCAGAATCAGGTTCATAATCACCGGTATGTGTTGTGAAATTTGTTAACTTAGCAGCAGCAGCAGTTCAATGCAATACATATATAGAAGGAAAAAATAAAATAATTATAATAAGTAAATCAATAACAGTATACATATATTAAAATAGAACAAAAAACAAAAATATATTAAAAAACTGAAGTAGTGTTCAAGGGTTCAATGTCCATTTAGGAATTGGATGGCAGAGGAGAAGAAGCTGTTCCTGAATTGCTGAGTGTGTGCCTTCAGGTTTCTGTACCTCTTACCTGATGGTAACAGTGAGAAAAGGGCATGCCCTGTGTGCTGGAGGTCCTTAACAATGGATGCTGCCTTTATGAGACACCGCTCCCTGAAGATGTCCTGGGTACTTCGTAGACTAGTACCCAAGATGGAGCTGACTAAATTTACAACCCTCTGCAACTTCTTTCTGCCCTGTGCAGCAGCCCACCAACCACACCCCCCCCCCCCCCCGTTACAGACAGCGATGCAGCCTGTCAGAATGCTCTCCACAGGATATCTATAGAAGTTTTTGATTGTATTTGTTGACATACCAAATCTCTTCAAACTCCTAATGTAGTTGCTGTCTTGCATTCTTTATAACTGCATCAATACGTTGGGACCAGGTTAGATCCTCAGAGATCTTGACACCCAGGAACTTGAAACTGCTCACACTTTCCACTTCTGATCCCTCTATTAGGATTGGTATGTGTTCCTTCGTTTTATCCCTCTGGAGTCCACAATCAGTTCTTTCGTCTTACTGATGTTGAGTGTCAGGTTGTTGCTGCGACACCACTCCACAGTTTGGCATATCTCGCTCCTATACGCCCTCTTGTCACGATCTGAGATTCTACCAACAATGGTTGTATCATCAGCAAATTTGTAGATGGTATTTGAACTATGCCTAGCCACACAATCATGGTTATACAGAGAGAAGAGCAGTGGACTAAGCACACACCCCTGAGGTGCACTAGTGTTGATTGTCAGTGAGGAGGAGATGTTATCACCAATCCACACGGATTGAGGTCTTCTGGTTAGGAAGTCGAGGATCCAATTGCAGAGGGAGGTACAGAGGCCTAGGTTCTGTAACTTCTCAAACAGGATTGTGGGAATGATGGTATTAAATGCTGAGCTGTAGTCAATGAACAGCATCCTGACATAGGTGTGTTTGTGTTGTTCAGGTGGTTTAAAGCTGTGTGAAGAGCCATTGAGATTGCATCTGCCATTGACCTATTGTGGCGATAGGTAAATTGCAAATGGGTCCAGGTCCTTGCTGAGGCAGGAGTTCAATCTAGTCATGACCAACCTCTCAAAGCATTTTATCACTGTAGATGTGAGTGCTACTGGGCGATAATCATTAAGACAGCTCACTTTATTCTTCTTAGGCACTGGTATAATTGTTACCTTTCTGAAGCAAGTGGGAACTTTGACCCGCAGCAGTGAGAGGTTGAAAATGTCCTTGAATACTCCTGCTAGTTAGTTGGCACAGGTTTTCAGAGCCTTACCAGGTACTCCATCAGGACCTTCCGCCTTGCGAGGGTTCACTCGCTTTAAAGACAGCCTAACACTGGCCTCTGAGACAGAGATCACAGGGTCATTAGGAAAAGCAGGGATCTGCACAGCTGTAGTTGTATTCTCCCTTTCTAAGCAGGCATAGAAGGCGTTGAGTTAATCTGGTAGTGAAGCATCACTGCCACTCAGGGTTTCGCTTTGTAGGAAGTAATGTCTTGCAAACTCTGCCAGAGTTGTCATACATCTGACGTTGCCTCCAACCTCGTTCAAAATTGTCTCTTCATCCTTGAAGCAGCCCTCCGCAAATCATACCTGGTTTTCTGATACAGGCCTGGGTTGCCAGACTTGAATGCCACAGATCTAGCCTTCAGCAGACGACGTACCTCCTGGTTCATCCATGGGTTTTGGTTTGGGAATGTACAGTAAGTCTTTGTGTGCACACACTCATCCACAGAAGTTTTAATGAAGTCAGTAACAACTGCAGCATACTCATCCAGGTTCGAAGATGAATCCCTGAATACAGTCCAGTCCACCAATTCAAAGCAGTCCTGTAAGTGCTCCTGTGCTTCCCTTGTCCATAATTTCTTGGTCCTCACTGTTGGTGCTGCAATCTTCAGTCTCTGTCTATACTCAAGGAGTAGAAGTACAGCCAGGTGATCAGACTTTCCGAAGTGAGGGCGTGGAATAGCATGGTAGGCATTCTTGATGGCGGTGTAACAATGATCCAGTATGTTGTTTCCTCTGGTATTGCAAGCGATCTGATGGTAGTTGCTTAGTGAATTTTTCAGACTGGCCTGGTTAAAATCTCTAGAATGATGGTGAAGGTGCTAGGGTGTGCTGTTAAGGAAACAAAGGTTACAGGCAGAAGGCAGGAAAATGGGGTTCAGAGGGATAATAAATCAGCCATGATGGAATGGTGGAGTAGACTTGATGGGCCAACTCTTTTCCTATATCTTATGGTCTTTGGATCTAGGGGCTTTGGTGTGAAGAGCTGGAGTAACTAGCCCACGTAACTAGACTGAGCAGCTTTTTAGGAGAAATAGGCCTCACTATGAAGGCACAGGGAAGAAAGTGAGGTTTCAGGTCCGGCCACGCTGAGAGGAAGCAATTTGCGTGGAGAAATATTGATGCTTTGCTTCAGGATGCTATGGTGAGCAGAAGCTAAGGTGAGGTTCAGATAAGGTCTCTGTCTTTCTTACTGCATAGGTACAGCAGTGCAGATAAGGCAGTGTAAACTCCTCTTGCAGGATGTGGGAAATCAGGGAGACCTCCGGTGATCCTGATGGTGACACCTGCGAGAAGAGCAGCAAGCTACATCTCCTTACATATTACATTAAAAAAAAGAGATAGATGAACCATGGATCATTTGAGAGGCTGAGGGGTTGATAGACAGGAGTTACAGGAGGCAGTCACACTTGTGTTGCAGGATGCAGGTAACCGGACGAACAGTCAAGACAGGAAAGTGAATAGGCAGTTACTGCAGGGTACTCTTCTGGCATTCCCCTCAATAACAAGTGTACCATTTTGGATACTGTTTAGGGGGCAGGGATGTGGAAATGATCTACCAGGAGAAAGCTACAGTAGCCAGGTGTCTGGCAGTAAGCCTGGCTCTGTTCACCAGAAAGCAAGAAGAGGATAATGATAGGGGATTCACTGATTAGGGGAACAGTTAAAAATTTCTGTGGATGCGAATAAGACTCCCATATGGTATGTTGCCTCCCAGGTGCCAGGGTCAGTGACATCTTGGATGGAATTCCCAGCATCCTAAAGGGGGAGAGTGAGGAGCCAGAAGCGGTGCTGTACAATGGTACCACTGACATAGGTAAGAAAGGGGATGGGGTCCTAAAGAGTGAATATAGGGAAATCAGGAAGGAAGCTAAAAAGATTGACATCAAGGGTAGTCATCTTTGGATTGCTGCCTGTGGCATGTGCCAGTGAGGGTATGAAGAGGAAGATATAGCAAATGAATGTGTGGCTAAACAGTTGGTGCTGGGGGAAAGGTTTCAGATTTGTGGATCACTGGAATTTCTTCTTTAGAAAGTGTGAGTTGTATAAAAGTGATGGGTTACACTTGAACTCAAGAAGGACCTATATTGTTGTGGGAACTGTTCGGGAGAGCTTAAACTTGTCTGGCAGGAGAGGGGAACCAGAGCATTAGGTTAGATGATGGAGCAGTTGGGGTAAAGTAGATACTACGTGCAGAGAAACTGAGGAAGGATGGGCAGTGGATAGGGTATAATCACAGTTAGCTGGATGGATTGAAATGTTTAATGCGAGTTGTATTAAGAATAATAGGGATGAATTTAAAGTGTGGATCAGTAGATGGAATTATAAGGTTGACGCCATTACAGATACTTGGCTATCAAAATGGCAAGATTAGTTGCTTGATGTTCTAGGGTTTAGATGTTTCAGAAGGGATAAGGAAGGAGGTAAAAGAGGGGGAAAGAGTAGCTTTGCCAAAGAAAAGATGTCATGGAAGGATCATCTACTGTGCCAGTGTGGGAGAAGTTACTTCAGGTTAAGGAATAAAACACTAACTAGTAAGAGTGATTTGCTTTGAAGAGTACAGAAAATTGCAGATGCTGGATATCTGAAATTAAAACAAAAAATGTAAATATTATATAGGTTAGGCTACATTTGTGGTGAAGGAAAAGATTTAATGTTTCAAATTGTTGAAAATTTTTCAAATGAAGGAAAAGCTAGAATACAGGCTTATTTTAAAGAAGCATGTGGAGAACAAATATCAGTAATTGGCCAGAAGAAAAGGGCTATCGCATTGACAGCTGGGAAGGTGGAAGCCTATTAATGGCGTTTAGGCGGCTTGGATGAGGGGTAAATGGAAAGAGATGGATGAGAAAAAAGGAAATAAAAAGTGCTTATAATGTGAAATACAGAACACAATTACTGAAAATCAGAAATGAAAGAATGCTGGAAAGGCCAGTTCTAGTTACTCTATAACTAGAAATGTAGTTATTCTATTGTAAGCATGTTTAACTTGTGTCTAAATCAGCCAGAGATTGAATAGCAAAGCTCTGCCAATGTTAGAAATACTGAAAACATTTAGCAGACTGTACCAAATCAACAGGGAATGGAGCTGCAATGGTTAACTGTGAGTTGGCAGTATTATGGCTGAGTTCCTGTCTGTGGAAGATGAATGAAGGCTGTAATAGTCAAACCTAGAGGTAATAAAGTGAGGGGTGCCTGTGAACAGGATAATCAAGGATGGTAACGAAAGTGGAAGTGGTCTACTTGCCGTGTTGGCGTACATTTGGAAAAAGATATTGCATTTCCAGATGATGTTGCTGAGGGCCAGCAAGTAGACGAAAATCAGGAATAAGTCAAAGAATGAGTTAGGAGACTCTGGAGGTACATAAGCAGGAAAAGAGACCATTGCAGAGGATGCGCTGAGTATGATTGCAACATGGATCCATTGAACATAAAACTGCAGATAGAAGAAGATAGTTTGCTTAATCAAAGCCAAAGTTATAGAAACATTTTGTTTTGACCTCCACTAAGATATATTATAGTTATGACTGATGAAATCCAACCAACCAATTAGTTTGGAAACTTGGAAAGAAGAATTTAATATTAAATTATTTTCAGGTTAACCCCTTAGCTTGTAGGGTAGGGTAATGTGGTAAACAATATTGGTGGATTGCAAAATATGGATAGGCATGATTTGGTGGATGCACGAGATATCCAAATTTAAAGATACCTCCATACCTCCATCTAATATAACATGCATGATGCCTTACCTTCTGACCTGAAAGCTATAATGTTTTTTCAAATGTGATATTAGTCTAGATTCCAGATTAAACATGAGGTTTGTGACCTAATTACCGACATGCTTTTGTGACATTTTGCTCCCTTTTCAAGGACTTGTATAAAAATAGGAAAAACATTCATGACGAAACCGTAGTTTTATCAATTCTGGTATGCCAGAGCAAGTGCTTCACTTCAAGAGAAATTGTAAAAGTCTTAAATTCATCTACCAACATTGAAATCTAGTTTTAGGGAAAATTTTTGAAGCTGTAAACTACTTCTTAGGAATCCTTCAATATTTGACATAACTAAGGAACTACTTTCTTTTTCAGGTGTTCAAAGTGTTTATGTGCTAAAAATTATCCACCATCATAATTATAAAAGGATGGAAAAATGTAAAATAATCTGGCAGCAAAACAAACAAGCCTAACATTGCTGTTGTCTGGATCTCTTTTAATACTGGCACTTCATCTGTAAAGTAACTTCGAGGGAGTCAGTTTGACCAATTGAGCCAAGATTTGAAGATTGTCAACCTACTTTCTGATCAGTTGTCATGTTTTACCACCAATAGTACATTAAGATCCTGAAATGGGACAGAATCAATCAAAAAGAAAGTATGCTGTCATCTTTACTTTCCGTGGAGACTTGACACGTCACTGAACATACTAACAAATTTCTACAGATGCAGCATCAAAACTATCCTGAGTGGTAGCATCATGGTCTGGTATGGAGATTTGTATGCACAGGAATGCAAGAAGCTGTAGAGAGTAACTGACACTGCCCAATACATGACAAGAATATCCTTACTCACTGTCAGTTGTATGTACATGAGGTATTGCCTCAAGAAGGCAACATCTATCAAAGATCCCATTTGGACTATGCCATCTTAGAGCTACCAACAGGCAAAAGACACAAAAGCCTCAAGTCTCACATCACCAGGTTCAAGAACAGTAACATCCCTTCAACTATTCTGTTCTTGAACTGAGCTGTGCAATCCTAATCATTATCTCAGTATAGTAAAACAATGACCACTTGGCACCACAATGGACATTTTTTTGTTCTTTTTTTTCTTTTAAAAATGTGTGTAATTGAAGTTCACAATGTGGACATTGCATGTCTAATGGTATGTGCCTGTGATGCTGTGGCAAGTATGTCTTTCATTTCACCTGAGCTTACATGTAATTGTTCATATGACAATAGATTCAACTCTGACTTTAAAATAAGCACCCTGTAATGCAGTCAAAAGGAGCTCTATGCTTGTAAGTTCAATTACTTCTTAGAGAATTTTTGCTGTAAATATTGGTGATGCTAAAACAATTACTTCAGCTAGCAACTTAGAATGCTGAGATGGCAACCTAATTGTAATAATCGACATTTAAAAACACTTAGCAGTCATGTAAGCTGATGCAGATCTACTGTATGTACACCATATAGCAAAGAATACAATTAACTTAAAAAGAGAGACTAAATCTGAATTAAGGTAACTCTATTAAAATATTAGGACAAATGTTTAAAGGACTCTATAACATGAAATTATAAAATAATTTATGTTAATCAGTGAGGGCAGATTTGTAATTTGTCTGCTTGCCTTGTCAGTAAGGGAATGGAGCGTGCTTTAGTCATAAGCATAAACATACTTAGTGGGAATAGAAAATAAAATAGCCAAAATGCGTAACACAGAGCACTGGTTGGAAATTTGCTCAAATGTTGTCTGTGGATCCTTAAACATAAATAGCTATATTATTACTTCATACTTATTAGCCAAATCTTACCGATGTTTGTACCATCATAGCTCGCTGATCTCTCATTCGTCTAACAATGTCCAAAGGGTATACAGGTTGGTCATTTTCAATCAAGCATATTGCTGTCTCCATGGCAATAAGAACACCAGTTCGACCAATTCCAGCACTGTAAAATTAAATGCAAATTGGAGACAATAAATTTAATAATTACATATTTAGCATTTGAGAGCACTTATAATAATCGTGATTGAATGAGAAATAGATGTACATACAGATGTAGGGGAATAAAGATATCAGTCTGTACCTATTATACAACTTATTACAAGGATAGGAATTATACTTTGCACCGATGTGATATCAGGCTGAGGAAAATAGAAATAAGTTATTTTTCAGTCCGGATCTTCCAATAGGGATGTTACAAGATAAACACATTACAAAATATAGCAAGTACAGAAAATAACAGTGGTACAAAATACCTCTGTGGCAATGTAAGAAATACAAGCTTAGTAATAGCTGAACAATACTATAATTTCAATATTATTGGCTTATAAAATGTCCAAATAGTAAACACAACTCAGCAATCTCAATGAGTTTGGAGACAAGAGCAAAGCAGTTTTAAGTAATGAACTAGTCAAAAATGTCATCATCCACTAATGTGAAATCTTTTACATACAATTGCATTAGTTTCATACAATATAACATTCAAAAAAATCACAGTACAGCCAAAGTTTTGGTGTAAAGCACTTACAAATTAAGATACTTTCATATACCCAAAAAATTGAAAAGTTAATTCTCATACAATGCTCTCTCTTGAAATGGCGAGCCAAATCAATGGTATTTTAAATCTACGTGACACATGTTAAAATTCAATATAAACATCTTTATTATAGTTGAGACTTAAAAGACTAGTGATAAAAGGGTACTAATAATCAATAAACTGTTTAGAGAAGCTATCATACTCTATCTGAGGACAGACCTAAAGAGAGGGTGTCAGGTATTCTACAGACCCACCTTGTAGCTGCAACCAAAATCAATATGAGAGTATTTTGTTCCTTGGCATGCAGAGTTGACTTCCCTATAGAAAAGCAAATGAGTACCTGCAATGAACAATAATTGGCTCATTGTCCCTTTCAATCCGTTTCTTTCTCACAAAAGTCACGAAGTCAAAGAAGTCCATTGAGTCATCAGGAACCCCATGATCAGGCCATGCTACATATTGAAGATGAGTGACAACACGTTTCATTCCTGTCTGCAACAACAAAGAAACAAAAAAAGGTTCAAATTAATGATATTCTATTGGTGTTATATAATGTAAGAATAATTGCTGCAGAATGCTGTCTGTACTCCTTTAGATCATAACTAAAAACAAATACAGGAAGTACGCAGCTGAAGTAAAACAACCTTACACTGTGAGTGGCGCTCATTCCCTGAAATGGTTGAAAAGGCAGTAATTAAGATTTGTCTGCTGACCATCCTGAATTGGATGATCTTGAAGACAGTCACTGGCAAGACAGCTGAAAATGCAATAATTGATAGAGTTCTTGCCTTCTTAACAAAAGCATTTTTGTTAGCACAGCAATTCTTTTTCTATTAACCCATTTTCAAATATATTCTATTTTGCAATGCAGTATGAATTGAAGAAGAAGATTTTAAGTTCCATACAAGAAATTTATGGCCCATGGACATGGTGGTAATATATGGCTAAGGATTTAGAACTGGTGAACAGACAAAAAGAGTGACAATAAACAAATCTTTACTTAGGCTGTGAGGCCGTCATTTGTGTGGTACTTCAGGATCACGTAGTCAGAACACAGCATATTAACAGGCCAAGCTCTTTGGCTCAACTTGTCCAAGGTGATTCCTAAGCTAGTGCCTTTTAGCTCACATCCCTCTAAAGCTTCCCTATTCTTGTGAAAATGTTTTTCCCCCATGTCATACCCACTTCTGCAACCTCCTCTGGCAGCTTGTCCCATTTTGTGATCAGCGTCTGTGTGGAAAACTTGCCCCTCACATCCCTGTAAGGCTTTCACCTCTCCCCTTAAACCAAAGCCAGCTGGTTTTGGACTTGCCTGTTCTGGGAAAAAGATTTTGACAATCCACCTTATCTAATGTCCCTCAAAATATTATAAACCTCTGAGTTCACCGCTGAGCTGCCTTTTCTCCAAAGAAAACAATCCCAGGGATCAACTCTTAAGACCCAGCTAGGCAAACCAATAGCAATAATTTGGCTGGGGTGACCAAAAGTCATGTTTCTAAGTTTACTGATGATACAAAGCAAACAGAAAACATACTAAGAGGTGTGTCTAAGACACTTTATTAAATATAGATATTGAGGAAGAGGGTACGCCAACTGGAATAATGTAAAAAAATGTTAGGTCAACAGTTTTGGATCTCAATGTACACTTTTGGAAACAATGGTCACTGGTCCATAATGTTGAATTAAAACATAATGTTTAATGAAACTAGGAGCTCCTATACTCAAGTTATTGAAGCTAACAGGCAGGTGAAATAAGCAATTATGAAAGCAAATGGTACACACTATCTGGACCTCAAGAGAGGGAATTTGTAGAATGCGTATGAGAGGGCTTTTTGCTTTTTTAAAAATTTATTTTTATTTTTATTTTTTTGGCACACATGCTTCCAGTTTTAATTTTTTAAAATATATTTTTTCTTTTTTTCTACAAATAAACAACAAAAAAATACAGCACATCCACAAAGACCACGACCTTAACAAAATCAAATTAAATATTGAGCAGCAAAAGGGAGAATAATATAAAGGCAAGAGTAAACATACACAGCGGAGGTGCACCGCACCAAGAAAACCTCAGTCCTCACCCCGTAAGAAAGTCCAATACAGGGCCCCATATCCTTTCAAAGATGTCCCCTCTGTCCTCATTACATAGTCACAGTCTCTCCAAATGTAAAGTATTTGTCAGTTCTCTCAGCCACAGATTGTATGTAGGCACAGAGTCCATTTTCCACATTTGCAGGATTAACTTTTTAGCAATCACCATTCCAAACAATACAGCCATTTTTTCATACTTATTGGCTGAAGATAGGGAGCTTGTTGCTCCAAGGAGGGCTATGAGCGGGTCTGGTTCCCACTGCTTCCCGTAAGCCTCAGGGAAACAGTGAAAAATACTTTTCCAGCATGCATAAAGCTTACAACATGACCAGAATGAATGTGACAAGTTACTGTTCTCAGATTTATATCTATTACAAACTGGTGAAACATCAGGATAGAAGCTGTGCAACTTTTCTATGGAATAATGGACTCTATGTGTTGTTTTAAACTGTTTAAGTCTGTGTCTGACGTTGACCGAACAACCATGTATACTCTTTAAATCTCATCCCAGACCTCCTCTGTCAGTTCTATACTCAATTCATCCACCCATGCCTGTTTAAGACCTACAGTAACTCAAGCTCCATTATGTAGGATCTGAGAAAGATAGGATACGGCACTACGAGTAACCGGATCAAATTTATTTATTGCCTCCAGGGACTCACGTTTGTCTAAATCTTTGAAATTAAGTATATATTTCCTAACATAATCTCGAATTTGTAAATATCTAAAAAAACTAGATGCAGGGATATATTAAACTGCTTGTAACTGCGCAAATGAGGCAAAGTTTCCATTAATATATAGGTTACCTACACTACAGATGCCACTCTGTTTCCAGGAAGACAAAACAGTATCATTCAGGCCAGGCAAAAAGGAATGATTGTCACAAATCAGAGTGTCAATATAAGTTTTTGGGGTCTTAACGTGTAGTTGAATCTGCTTCCAAATTCTTATAGTGCTGCCAACCACAAAGCTGTTACTAAAATGTGACTTATTAACTGCAGTGGGGCTATTAAGGAGAGCTGGTAAGGAAGTCTTCTTACAAAGCACTCGCTCTATGAGTAACCATGCTGGGCACGAGTCTGAGGTAGAAGGTGGGCCTTTTTTCCACCATGCAAGAATGGATAGGTGGGCAGCCCATTAATACATTTTAATGTCCAGTAGGGCAAAACCTCCTGCTTCCTTGAGCTTTGACAGTGGTTTTTAGTAACCCTACTGGCTTTATAATTCCAAATAAGGGGTATAATAATTGAATCCAATTGCTTAAAATATGACAGAGGAATAAAACATGGAACTGACTGGAAAAGGTGATGAAATCATGGCAGTACAATCGTCTTGATTGTATTAACCCTCCCCACCAAAGAAATTGGAAGGGTTTTCCAAAAGTCAATATTGTGTTTAACCTGTTCAACTTTGTTTTGCCAATTCACTTGCAAAAGGTCATCTGGGTTTTTTTGTGATAGGAAAAATGATCATAAGTTATTTTAAAGGGAATAAACTGTAAATACTCTGTATTAACCACTGCAGTGACTGGCATTAGTTCACTGTTATCCCAATTAATAGAGACACCTGAGAAACTACCAAAACTATTAATTAGAGTCAGAAGGGTGGGTATTGGTGCTTGTGGGCTGGAGATATATAAAAGGACATCGTCAGCGTATAATGAAAGGTGATGTTTATGTCCATGCATATCAATGGGAGATAGCAAAGGGTCCTGTCTGATGCTAATAGCCAGTGGCTCAATGATAACTGCAAACAAAAATGGAGAAAGGGGGCAGCCTTGACGAGTCCCAGGATGAATTGCAGAAGGGGAGGAAATATTCTGATTAGTGATAATAGAGGCAGAAGGGTGTGAATAAATTATCTCAATCTATTTGATGAAAGATGGTCCAAATCCAAATTTCTTAAGTGCAAACATCATAAATGGCCATTCCACTTGGTCAAACGCACGTTGCGCATCTAATGAAATGACTACTGCCTCTTCTGCATGTTTTGTATATAAAATATTGAAAAGACGACACAAATTAAAATGCATATGTCTACCTGGCATAAAGCCAGTTTGATCTGGATGAATAATAGAACAAATGCATTCTTTTAATCTATTGGCCAGGACTTTCCTGAGAATTTTGGTTTCAATGGGCAGCGGCAAAATGGGGTGATATAATGAAACCACCTCGGGATCACGGCCTAGTTTTGGAATCAGAGAAACATTGGCTTTACATAAAGTAGGTGGCAATCTGGAAGCTGTCCTGGAGTGATTCAACATTCGTAAGAGCAGAGGTAACAATTTTGGACCAAATACTTTGAAGAATTCCATGCTAAAACCATCCGGATCCACTGCCTTATTATTGGGGAGGGAAGAGATGACCTTCTTGATCTCATCTAGGCTTATATCAGCATCAAGTGTATTTACTGAATCTGTTGACAGCGTGGGCAGATTCAGATTATCAAAAAATGCTGCCACAGCTTCAACGTCCGGACCTCCTTGTGGTTGGTAAACATTAGCATTGAACTCCGCAAAACACTTACTAATTTTTTCTGGGTCCGTCAATAAAAAGCCATCTTTTGCCTTTATACGATGTATGGCCCTGGACGCCTGCATCTGTCTTAACTGACGGGCTAATAACTTACGGGGCTTTTCACCAAGCTCAAAATACCTCTGAATGACTTGTGTCAGTAGTTTTGCAACCCTCTTGGACATTATAGAATTATACTCATACCGTAAGGCAGTAATCTTATTAAGTAATTCTGCTTCCTGGTTTATTTTATAAGAGGCTTCCAGATTTGCCAACTGATCATCTATTTCAGTTAACTTTTTCTTGAATCTTCTTTTTTCTGCTGTCTCATATGCTATTATGCAACCTCTAATAACCACCTTCATGGCCTCCCAAAGAGTGGAATCATCAACATCGCCAACATCATTGGTGCTTAAGTGCAGATCTATCTTATCTGAAAGATAAGAGCAAAAACCCTTATCCTTTAGCAAAACATTATTTAACCGCCAACTATATTCACCTCTTTTGTGGTTCAGTTTGAAGGGAGACAGGAGTATGATCCGATACAAGCATATTATGGTAAGTGCAACCGACTACTAATGAGACTAATTTCGAATCTAACAGAAAATAATTGATCCTAGAGTAGGATTTATGTACTGTGGAGAAATATGAAAAATCCTTCTTTGTGGGATTAAGAAGCCTCCAAATATCCACTATGTTATACGATTGCATGAGATTATTAAGAGTTACACTATTTTTAAATGAACAAACTTGAGGATGTTGTCTATCTAAGAGGGAGTTTAAGATGCAATTAAAATCTCCACCTACAATTATGTTAGAGTCAGACAGATTTGGCATGGTCTTAAAGAAGTTCTGAAAAAAAATTGGATCATCAAAGTTGGGCCTGTACACATTTACTAGTGTCAATGGAATAGAATTTAATATTCCACTTACTATTACATATCTGCCCCTCTGGTCAGCGATAGTTTGTGTGTGGACAAACAGTATGGGTTTTTTTTAGGATTGCAACACCTCTAGTTTTAGTACTAAAATTCGACTGGTAGACCTGAGATGCCCAGGAGGGACAAAGCACTTTCGCCGCTGATTTCTTAATGTGCGTTTCTTGGAGAAAACAAATATCAGCTTTGAATGTACAAAGATGTGCATACACCTTCCCTCTCTTCAATGGACTATTCATCCCCCGTACATTCCAGCTGACAAATTTAGCTTCACCAGTGCTGTGCATATGTGAATTACATGTCATATCTGCTGCTTAACAAAAAAAAAGCTGTATGATCGTGGCATAACACAAACTGTAACTCGAACAAATAGATGTGCTGTAACAACCCCTTGAGAAACACAAAAAACCCTCCCAAAAATAAAACAAAACACACCAGGAGTAGTACTTCCATACCCCTAACCTAGAGTCAAAGCTATATCCACAGGCCAACACATGGGAGAAACACCTCTTCACAAATACACCATGAAATATAAAAATATAAAAATAAACAATAACGATCAGTCCTCACCTACATCTTAGTGTGAGCTTATTTTTCAGTTCCTTATGCGCTGAACATAACAAACAGTCTCCAGATGAAGCCGCTATCGATCAACGATGAATCCAGTTACCCAGTGTTAATCCATTTTTAGGCTTATATGGCGTCCGAATGCCAATCTTTAACTTTTCTGCTCAGGAACTCCTCCGCTATGGCTGCAGTACTGAATGTACTGGTGCTATTGTTAACTGTAACCACAAACGTCACCGGATACCAGAATCCACACCTAATTTTCATGGCTTTGCATTTCTCAATGGGCTGAAAATCTTGACGTTGCCTCATGGTAGCCGAAGTTAAATCCGGGTAAATGGACACCGGACACCCGTCATATATCAGCGGAGCTCTCTCCCTGGACAACTGTAGCACCAGCTCTTTAACCTGGTAATGGTGTAGCCTCGCAATAATAGCTCTTGGCCTACCATTTTTAGCAGGTGGGCACGGTCCACTTTAATCGGCTGATGGAAATGTTCTCCCCCTACCAACTTCGGAAGCAACGTGGCTACAAAATCCGTCAGCTTATTGTTTTGGGCTTTCTCCTGAATCCCGATAATTCGAATGTTTTGATGGTGAGACCAGGCTTCAAGGTCATCCACCTTAGCTTGTAGCTGCATGTTTTGGGATATTAGACTTTCAAGCCGCCTCTCCAACTCTTCGATTCGTCTCTCATACGATTCGGCGCCATCCTCCATAAAAGAAACATGCTTACTGACCTCGGTTAGAGCCGCTGTCAAGTTCATGATTGACTTATTGTGCTCTGCATGTCTCCCGTCTACCAAACTGTACAGTCTGTTTACCACCTCAAGGACTTCTTTGATGGTAGCAGGGACCAGGGCCCTAGCAGCATTGGCTTTAGCTTCTTCTGGGCCCGCTAGCTTTGTGGAGCTCTCGCCAGAATCTTCTTCTCCTGCGCCCTTTTCTTGGTTCTTCCCTTTACCTGGCTTCGTCATTTCATTCAGCCTGTTACAGCTCACCTCAGTCACTTAAAAAATAGAATTAACTGCTATTTGGGTGAGGTAAAAGGTGAAGGTAGGCGCAGCTCCCAGGACACACGTCTAATCCATACCAAGACCCCACTTGACCCCTCCCCCTCCCCCCCCCCCCCCCCCCCCCGGAGAGGGCTTTTTAGAGCAGCTTGTAGTTCAGCCTACTAGAGGAAAGTCAATTCTGCACTGTGTTCTGTAATGAATCAGATTTGATTAAAGAGTTTAAGGTAAAGGAAAACTTAGGAGGCAGTGACCATAATATGATAGAATTCATCCTGCAGTTTGAGAGGGAGAAAATGTATCAGTCATACAGTGGAGTAAAGTGAATTATAGAGGCATGCGAGAACTGTCCAAAGTTCATTCGAAGGGAACACCAGCAGAGATGATCACAGAACAGCAATGGCTAGAGTTTGGAAGGCACAGGATAGATACATCCCAAAGATGAATAAGTATTCTAAAAGGAGGATGAGGAAATCGTGGCTAACATGGAAAGTCAAAGACAGCATAAAAGGAAAAGAGAGGGCAAAAATTCGGGAGAGGTCAGAGGACTGGGAAGCTTTAAAATTCCAACAGGAGGCAACAAAAGTAACAATAAGGAGAGAAAAGATGAAATATGAAGGTGCTAGCCAATAATATCAAAGATTTTCAGATAAATGAAGTGAAAAAGAGAGGTGAGAGAGGATATCAACCATTGGAAAATGATGCTGGATAGGTAATAATGGGGGGGGGGGGGGGGGGAAGGGAACACAGAAATGAGAGCCAAACTTTTCAAGTATGTTGCATCAATCTTTACTGTGGAAGACATAAGCAATATCCCAAAAGTGTCAAGGGGCAGAAATGAGTGTAGTCACTTTTATGAGGGAGAAGCTGAAAGGCCTGAAAGTAGATTTTGCCTGGACCAGATGTAGGATTCTGAAAGAGGTAGCTAAAAGATTGTCAAGGCATTAGTAGCGATCCTTCAAGAATCAGTAAATCCTGGAATGGTTCCAGAGGACTGGAAAACTACAAATGTCATTCAATTCTTTCAGAAGGGAGCGAGACAGAAAAAGGGAAATTATAGGTCAGTTAGTCTGATTTCAGTGGTTTGGAAGATGCTGGAGTCCATTATTAAAAATGAAGGTTTGGGGTACTAGGAGGTTCATGATAAAATAGGCCAAAGTCAGCATAGCTTCCTTAAGGGAAAATCTTGTCTAATAAATCTATTAGAATTTTTGAGGAAATAACAGGCAGGACAGACAAAGGAGAGTCAGTCGATGTTGCTTACTTGGATTTTCAGACGGCAAGGTGCTGCACATGTAACAGTAAAGTTACAAAAATTACCAAAAATAAAGAGAACCTCCAATATTTACAAAAAGATGTCTACCAGAAAACAATTATAGCTGCATAATACGTCCAGTATAAACATCTTGCAGATCAACCTCTTTCTCTCTCTCTCTCAGAGCAAACCACCCCCTTTTTTTTTAGGCACCAGGACATACTATTTTTAATTACCCACAAAGTTAACTTAAGACTACACATGAATCAGAATATATTGTACCCTGCAATGTAGCTACAATAAAAATTACAAACATGGCAGTATTTACTTTAAATATAGAATACGAACAACATATACGGTACACATCATTTACACATCCCCATAACTAAATAAATGGAATATTCCACCATGTATGGTGGGAAAGGCACCATTAAGTCAGACCCTTTAGGACCCATTATAATATACAAGGGACACACACACACACACACACATACATATATATATATATATATATATATATATACACACACACACACACTTACATACATACACACATATATAAAGAGTGCGTATACCGAATGCTCTCCGTCAGATTTCTAAACACGGGTAAAATTCTTACGAACTAGAAGAACATACCAATGATTTGCAGATGAACTTGACCACTGCAGAAACCAAAGGTTGAGGAATGAAGTCTAATTCTTCTTTCTGTCATTCTCCTTGTCAGTTCTGACAATCTTCAATGCTTTCTAACATTTATACTTTTTTTTGCTACTAGTTGACATTATCTGTATATAATGTTTTTCATATACTTTTGCTGGGCCCAAGTAATTCACACAGATGGTCTAAAAACCTTTGGAGACACAGATCCCAGACACCCCAAATTACTGTTGTGAGGGCTAACTCTCTGAGGATACAACTACCTCGACTATAGATTAACTATGCCTGTGACAATGTTTGATGTACTAAGTGACAAAATCAGTTTGCCCTGCAAGCTTCTTTGAACTCAGTCATGATGGTACGAATAACTTAACAGGCATTATCTGGTTTGATGCAGCCCAATTATTATTATGTTGATTAAAGATGTGCCTAAAGGCCTGACTGTCTACTTGTTCACTACAAGAAGCTGAACAAAGAATACTGGATAGAAATTTAACTTTGTCAAAAACAACTGACCCTTTGGAAAGGTCATGCTGCTGCGTGAGAAAGCTGAGATTAGTAATAAGTATCTTGAGCCCTGGGACAGTGACTATATATCACAGTATCCTGTGCTAGTTAAACATGATCATTTTCATTTTCATTTATTTAAAACTGCACTTAGATTTTTTTCTCTCTAAAATGTATTTTTATAATTTTTAATATTTATTAGGACATCGTTGTTCAGCTGAGAGGGTATCTGGGTAGCAAGATATGGATCCAGTGAAGTTGAACTGAATGAGGAACAGAGGTAATGACAGGCCACCAGATCCCAGTCAGGAAACCCAGTCTATTAACAGTTGGGTTCTCCACTTATATATACAATTCTTCTGGCTTTATCTTTCATTTCAGGCATCACTGAACTTTTGCTATTGTATGAGCCATCTTTACATGCCTCATCTCACACACAGTGAATAAGTATCTCTGTTTCTAGGAACATTTCCAATGATTCTTCTGGTTACAACCTGCCACCCATTAGTGAAAAAGTTGTCAGCTACTATTCTTATGCCAAAGGTTCATGGAAGTGAATGGGGCTTTGCATGGCAACTCAAGAACAAGAAGCTTGCAGCTGCAGCATTTGACCACTCTGCTGGCACCTTCTGTGGCATTTGCATGATATTTCAATGAGGAAGGCCAGTCATTTTTACCTAACAGGAAAAAACAGCATTATGCAGACTCCAATTGGCTAATCTATTGGACAGAAGATTTATTTGTCCAATAAACAATGAGACAGCTGATTACATCCTGTATTCTTCTGTACAGGAAGAAGGATAAAACAGTCCTGCATCACTGATAAGGAAGGTAAGTCTTGTAGTTTCGGAACTCGTGCAATATCTTGCTTGTGATGAACCAAAACTTCCACGTCCTCCCCTAAGAAAGACAACAACCATCCAACATCTATCTTCAGGGATTTACTTCACAACATCATTTAAATAGCTTCTTTAGGATAGATTCTTTAGGAATGATGCAAACAAATTTGGCACTGAACCACAAAGTAAAGATTAGATGACTAAAACCTTGTTAAATTGGGTTAAATAAGTATCAATGAAGGAAGGAAAAATAGAGCTTTGGGCCAGGGTGGCTGAAGGCAAGGCCAAGAGGAGGAATGAAGTTCCTCTCACAAGTATGGAATAACTGTAACATAAGAAAACCTTCTCATTTGTCACATATTGTTTAATAATGCTTCAATGAACCATCATGTTCATTGTGCAGATGTCTTATTCAAAATGTCAGGTTTTAAGTAGTACAGACAGGTCAATAGTTCAAGACCCAGGAAAGGAACTTCAGAATTTAGGATCTTTGCAGTTACTGTAAATGCACAGCCTTTAATGGAGAAATGATTAAAACTGGATTAACAAACAAGCAACCAGGACTGGAGGATCATAAATGTATGTGGTTATGTTAAAACCACATATGCTATATGTATTATGCTACAGACAATGGAAGAGGAATAGCATTAATGAATTTACATAGAAAATTTCTAACTTTAAAATCCCAAGATAATCTGTGTTGCAGACATTTTGAAGGGTCTTTATCTTCTTGCCACATTTTCCAGAATCACAGCATGTTCTGCTTTTTTAAAAACAATACAGTATATAGTACATTTCAATGCTGGACCTCCTTGATTTTTTTTTGTTCTTCTCAGAATAGGCATTTTGAAAAATGAAACAAAATCTACTAAAATGGGTTTGTTAAAGGTCAACCACTTCTTGTGAAGAGTCACCGAGTTGCTTCAAACTCTCCACTTTCCCTCATACTACTGCTTGGTGATGCACTACAGAAACTCTGAAGAATATTTAAATAAAAGATTTATTGCAAAATTAGGGCCTATCAAATTAGCTCCATATATATTTTAGTTTTGAGATTTTCTATTTCTCTGAGACACTTATATTCTTCTTTAGTCTACTGATATGGTTACAGACTTCCATCGTGTACCTTCATCCAAGTAACACACAACTCCTATGTTAAGTGTACATTTAAAATAATATTAGAACAATTTCAATTATTCTTCCATTGTTCTAATTTTGTGAAAACAATTACTTAAATTATGCACATAAGTGGCATCCAGTAAATAGTTGATTACCAAAAACTGTAATAATTTCAGTGTTCACTAAAAGAGAATATTGGAAAAAATGTCCCCTTCCAAATTTAACATTATTACTGTATTCACTTTGTCAAAAACTGCACTGTTTAGTTTTATTCCTGAATAGGTGAGAATCAATATTCCTTGAATCACAATGTAAAATTATGAAATGAATCTATACATATCAGCATTTCATGAATATATTTGCGTTTTCTAAATCATTACAAAATTATCAATATACTCAATAAAAATGCAGTTTAGTTAGATAATTCTACACAAGCCAATTCTACAATGACTAATTAAGTTTAATACCTAATCATCTAATATTGAGGGAAATTATCCGCTTAAAGAAATATAAACTATCATACAGTATGATAGTTTCATGAAATATAAATTACAAACCATTTTTCATCATGCACCTCCACCATATTCATATACAGTTAAAATATTGACTTGGCTCTACATTAATTATAAATTTGTAATATACATTATAAATTTAGAATGAAAACATAAAATTTACAATATAAATATATAATATTAATTTATAATTTATCAATATTTACTGCTATGGTAGTGCAGCAGTTAGCATGACACTACTGTAGCTCAAGGCGAAGGTCGGAGTTCAAGGGATCTTTGTATGTCCTCTCTGTGCAGTGCATGGTTTCCTTCAGGTGCTCTGGTTTTCTTGCATAGTCCAAAGATGTCCTGGATAGGTTAATTGGTCATTTTAAATTGCCCCATGATTAGGTTAGGATTAAGTCAGGGTTGTCAGGGGTTGGTGGGGAGGCATAGCTCAAAGGGCCAGAAGGATCTACACTGTGCTGTATTGCTGAATACAAATATATAAAATTAACAGTCATACCTCAAGTTATTTATACCTTTCCCCCCCAAAGTGATGTATCACACAGAGCAGAGGTTAAAAATATAAATGCTCTCTAATGCTGGCTGCTCTCATATTGTGCTGAGTAACGAATCCCAATTATAGCAGAACATTGCGCATAAAGGATGATATTTGGAACAAAAATAAGTCGTGGGAACATTTTGTTTAAAAAGTAACTTTTCTGTTTACTCAATTCTTTGAAATTCATTGCTGTGTCTTGTAACACAACGAAACAAGAAAAATGATTTAGTGTGTGAAAGTTAATAAACACAGTTGATATGAAGCAGCATATTTCTCATGACTGTAGTGATGAGTTCACTAAAGTTGGTAAGCTTATAAGTTTGTGGCTTGCTTTACTTTTTAAAAAAAATGGACACCATGAAAATAATGAAGGGCACAAGTTTAATGCAGCAAGTGAAGAGACTAAGCAGGAGTGTCAATTGTTTGAATAACTCAAAATGCATTACCATCAATTCCAAAAAACAGAAATTTCCCATACCCTAAAAATACAATCACAGTCATTACGTTCTCTGTTGCTGCAGCTAAGTATGCTTATGATGCCTGACTTTAGCCCTTACCCATTTTATTTTCGAGACTGAATGAAATAGACAGCTTCCAGGCACTGAAGGTACTTCTTAGATTAGAAACACATCTTCTGATAGTTCTACCACTCAACCTCCAACATCGGTGTAATGAACTAAAAAGCAAGATACCGAAATTATCAAGTACTGGTAACTCAAAAAAAAACTAAGAACTAAAACAGAAAAGGTGTGAGCCATTGTTTTGGCTTGCTACAGTAGACACTGTTATCCCCAGTGGTGATTTGATACAGAGGATGGTAAATATATCAAACAGTTTGCTAGGGGAACTGGTTGAGCCATGGATAGGAAATGTTTAGAACAGGAGTTTCCAACCTTTTTTATGCTATGAAGCCTTACCATTAATCGAGGGGTCTGTGAAACACGGTTGGGAACCCCTGTTTTAGAGGTATATGGGTCAGATTCAGGAAAAAGGGACTAGCTTAGATGTCAAGTTATTCCATAGGGCCTATGTTCCTATATGTATATTAAATAGTTAAAGTAAGTAGTGGAAAAAACAGAAATCTTAAAAAATGGTGAGGTAGTGTTCATGGGCTCAATGTCCATTTAGAAATTGGATGTCGGGGGGGAAGAAGCTGTTCCTAAATCGCTGAGTGTGTGCCTGCTGGCTTCTGTACCTCCTTCCTGATGGTAACAGATTGAAGAGCACATATCCTGGCTGGTAGGAATCCTTAATGATGGACTCCACCTACCTAAGCACTGCTCCTTGAAGATGTCTTGGATAGTACAGAGGCTAGTACCCATGATTGAGCTGATCAATTTTACGACATTCTGCAGCTTACTTTGATCCTGTGCAGTAGCACCCCCCCCCCCCCACCTATATCAGACAGTGGTGTAGCCAATCAGAATGCTCTCCACAGTTCATCTGTAGAAGTTTGAGTGTTTTGGGTGACAAACCCCAAATCTCCTCAATCTCCTAATGAAATATAGACACTGTCTTGCTTTCTTTATAGCTGCATCGATATGTTGGGACACAGTTAGGTCCTCAGAGATATTGACACCCAAAATCTTGAATTTGCCCACTTGCTCCACTTCTGAGCCATTTATGAACTCTGGTATGTGTACCCTCACCTTACCCTTTCTGAAGTCCACAGTCAGTTCTTTGGTCTTGAGTGCAAGGTTGTTACTGTGACACCACTCAACTAGCTGATACATCTCACTCCTCAACACCCTTTCATCACCATCTGAAATTCTGCCAACAATAGTTGCATCGTTAGCAAATTTATAGATGGCATTTGAGTGGTGCCCAGCCACTCAGTCATATGTGTAGAGAGTGCAAAGCAGTAGGCTAAGCACACATTTCTGAGGTGCACTAGTGTTGATAGTCAGCGAGGTGAAGATGTTATTACCAATCCATACAAACTGTAGTCTTCTGGTTAGGAAGTTCAAGATCCAGATACAGAGGTCCACCTTCTGTAGCTTTTCAATCAGGACTGTAGGAATGATGGTGCTAAATGTTGAACTATAGTCAACAAACAGCATCCTGGCATAGGTATTTTAATTGTCCAGGTGATCCAAGGCCGCAAGGAGAGCCATGGAGATAGTGTCTGCCATAGACCTATGTGGCAATAGGTAAATCACAGTGGGTCCGGGTCCTGAGGTAGGAGTTGATTCTAGCCATGGCCAACTTTGGAACCATCCTTTTCTTCATTTTGATTCTCTTATTCACCACTCGCATCACAGACATTGCTCTTGCAAAGTTTTAAATTACAGAGAGGGTGGGAGAGGGACAACAAAACAAAAGGAATCTCTCTGATAGACAAGACCAACATTACTGAGCGGATAGACCATTTGAATGGTTCGTAAGATTAATAAGGGCAGTTAGAGAGAGGAAAACAAACATTCAAAATTTAAAGTAAATTTATTATCAAAGTACATATATGTCACCAGTTTATTCCGGACTTTTACAGTTAATACACAGAAACAACAGAATCAATGAAAAACTGAACACAAGACAGACAAACAACCAATGAGCAAAAGTGGACAAATTGTGCAAATAAAAAAGAAAAATAATCATAAAAAATAAATGAGCAATAAATATCAAGAACATGAAATGACTAGTTCTTGAAAGTGAGTTCATAGGTTGTGGAATGTTAGTTAAGTACGTTACTTAAAGGCAAAAAACAAGCTACATATTGTAGAGATAGTAGTTCAGAGGAGGTATATCTATAAGTTTTGTGAGCAGCCCACAAAGTGATGCTGTGTGCCACCAGCACCATCTTTGAAAGCCATTTTGGGATGTAAAAGCAGGGTCAGGATTTTGTAGGTAAATAAACCAAAAGAAGAATGTTGTATATGTTTAACTGATTAGTCAATGCTTGTGGAGAGAAGGATAAAGTGATATTATGAAAGGGATAGATTAGAGGTAGGAAAGCTATTTCTAATGGTAAGTGAGACTAGAACTAAGGGACAAAGGCTCAAGAATTGGGGAAATAGATTTAGGATGGAGATAAGAAACTACTTTTTCACACACAAAAGTAGTGAGTCTGTGGAAATCGCTGGCTGGGGAGCAGTAGAGGTTACCTCATTAAATATATTTTATGTCAAAGATAGGAGAAAGGCAGGTAGGTGGAACTGAGACCACGGCCAGGTCAGACATGATTTTGTTGAGTGGCAGGACAGGCTCAATGGGATGATGGCCTACTCCTCTTCCTATTTCTTATGCTCTTACACTGTAATGGAACCAGTGTTAAAGATGAATTACCTACTGCAGAACTATCTAGTTCTGATGCAAACTTTTCCAGATCTAATGAAGAATTTAAGGGCAAGGTGGAAGTTAGAGGCAAAGTTGATGAAATTGACAAGCTCAACATAAGTGCACGAATCAGCACCAATACAGTCGTCAATGTAGTGGAAGAAGAGTTGGGGAGCTTTATCGGGGAAGGCTTGGAACATGGACTGTTCAATGCTGTCAATGAAAGGGTAGGCATAGTTGGGGCCCATGGCTACCCCTCACGTCTGAAGACAGTAGAAGGAGCTGAAGGAAAAAAATTGCTGAGAGCGAGGATCAGTTCTGCCAGATGGAGGAGGGTGGTGATAGAGGGGAACTGGTTGGTTCTTTAATTGAGAAAGAAGCAGAGAGCTTTAACTCCTTCTTGATGGGGGATAGAAGTATATAGGGGCTGGACATCCACGGTGAAAATGAGGCGATCAGGACCAAAGAATTGAAAGTTAGTGAAAAAATAGGTGTCACAGAGGTAAGTGGGAAGTGAGTGAACTAAAGGGGGATAGAACAGAGTCGAGGTATGTAGACACAAGTTCAGTGGGGTTGGAGCAGGCAGAGACATTGTGCCTACCCAGACAGTCAGGTTTGTGGATCTTGAGTAGGAAGTAGAAGTGAGCAGTACAAGCCAGCATTTATTGCAGATATCATGCTGCTCGAGAGCATGGTGCTGAGATACTTTTTTGAAGGTAGCCTCACATGCTGTTTATTAGAAAGTTCCAGGTTTAAAGCCCAGTCAAGATGAAGGACTGGTGATATATGAAAATCAGGATTGTGTGCAACTTGCAGGGAATCCTGCAGTTGGTAATATTACTACACAGTGGTTGCTTTTGTTTGTGAAATGCCCTTGGATAATCTTAGTATTTGGTAGAAGGTACATGCGGTGGAACGAACGCTTAAGAGTGCTTTGATGTCAAACTTTCAGAGTGTAGTTGCCATTGCACTCCACCAATTAAGTGGAGAGTATTCCACCAAGACTCTTAACTTATGCCTTGATGATGTTAGAAAGGTTTCATGTGGTCAGGAGGCAAGTCATTCACTGCAGGATATACCCAGCCTCCAACCTATTCTTGCTGCTACTCTATTTATGTGGCTGGTCCAGTGAAGCTTCAAAAACTGATGCCACCCCCCCCTCCCCTGCGGAGACTGATAGTGGAGAACTCTGCCACGGAATGTCAACAGGAGATGGTTAAACTTTATAGTCATTGGCCAGCACTTATCAGCTATGCCTGAATGTTGTCTAGGTTTTGCTGCACGTAGGCATCAAAAGGCTTCATTGTTGTGGAATTACAAATGGGATTGAACATTATGCAATCAACACTCTGTTTCTCACCTTATTACAGAAAGGTCATTGATAAAGCAGCTGAATGCTGAGCCCAGGACACTGCTTTGAGGAACTTACTCAGTGATATCCTGCAGCTAGGATGATGGAAAACAACTACGCCATCTTCCTTTCTGCAAATTATGTCTGATTACTGAAATTATTTCTTGATGCACATTGACCATTTTACATGGATCCACTACTCTTCCCCATTCAAATTCAGTCTTGTTAACAATCAGCTCTTTGGCCTCATAATTAGATCAAGGCAGTGTGGTAATCCAGGGTAAAATAAAAACTGGGCATCATCAAGCAGGTTATTGAAATGCGCCACTTTATAATATTATGATGATTGAAAATAAAGAGTTTGGCTGGCAGTTAGATTGGAATTATCCTGCTTTTTAGTGAACAGGATATTCCTGGGCAATTATCCATGTTGGCTGATAAATGTCACTCTTGAACTTGTAATAAAATGACTTGGATAGTGATGCAGCTAGTTCTGGACAGAGGACTTCAGTATTATAGCTGGGATGATAGGAGATCCTGGGTCTTAGGTGTTTTCAGTGGTCTCAGCTATTTCTTAATGTTACATATGGAGCAAATTAAATTCCACACAATAAATAACAAATTATGGGAAAGCATGACAATTTAAGGATGAGGTTCCAAGGTATTTGGAGACTAATGATAAAATAAGTCAAAGTCAGCATGGTTTCTGTAATGGGAAATCATGCCTGACAAATCTGTTAGAGTCCTTTGAGGATGTAACAAGCAGGGTGGACATAGGAGAGGCAGTTGATGTCACTTACTTGGATTTTCAGAAGGCATTTAATAAGGTGCCACACGAGGCTGCTTAACAAGATAGAATCCTATGGCATTACTGGCATGGATAGTGGAATGGCTGACAGGCAGGACGCAGCGAATGGGAATAAAAGAGATCTTTTCTGGTTGGCTACCAGTGACTAGTGGTGTTCCTCAGGGGTCAGTATTGGGACCGCTGCTTTTCACATTGTTTGTCAATGACTTGGATAATGGAATTGTTGGCTTTGTGGTAAAGTTTGCAGATGTCACAAAGATAGGTGAAGGGGTAGGCTGTGCTGAGGAAGCAATGCGATTGCAGCAGGGCTTAGGCAGATTGGAAGAATGGGCAAAAATGTGGCAGATGGAATACAGTATTGGGAAACGTATGATAATGCATTTTGGCAAAAGGAACAATAGTGCAGACTATTATCAAAATGGGGAGAAGGTTCAAAATATCAGAGGTGCAGAGGGACTTTGAAGTCCTTGTGTAAGACTCCCAAAAGGTTAATTTACAGGTTGAATCTGTGGTAAAGAATGCAAATGCAATGCTGGCATTTATTTCAAGAGGAATAGAATATAAAAGCAAGGAGATATTGCTGAGCCGTTATAAGACACTAGTCAGGCCACACTTGGAGTATTGGGCCCCATATCTCGAAAGGATGTGTTGCCATTGGAGAGAGTCCGAGGAGATTCATGAGGATGATTCCAGGAATGAAGGAGTGTTTGGCAGCTTTTCACAGGAATTCAGAAGAATACTTTGAAACCTACTGACTGTTGAAAGGACTAGGTAGGTTGATATAGAGAGAATGTTTCCTATGGTGGGCATATCCAGAACTACAAGGCAGCCTCAAGATTGAGGGGCGACCCTTTAGAACAGAGGTAAGAAGAATTCTTTTCAGCCAGAGAGTAGTAAATCTGTGGAATGCTCTGCCACAGACCGCAGTGGAGGACAAGTGCATGTGCATATTTAAAGTGGAAGTTGATAGTTTCCTGATCAGTCAGGGCATCAAAGGATATGGCAAGAAGACAGTTGTATGGGGTTGAGTGGGGAGTGGGATCTGGGATCAGCCATGATGGAATGACAGAGCAAACTCGATGGGCTGAATGGCCTAATTCTTCTCCTATGTCTATTACAATGGTGTTTTGCCTATTAGAAATCCAAGGATACTATTTTGCCACAAGAAAAATCAAAGTTTGTGTGGAAGAAACAGCTGCACTTTATATCATAGAAACATAGAAAACCTACAGCACAGTACAGGGCCTTCAGCCCACAAAGCTTTGCCGAACATGTCCTTACCTTAGAACTACCTAGGCTTACCCATAGCCCTCTATTTTTCTAAGCTCCATGATTCCATCCAGGAGTTTCTTAAAAGACCTTATCATTTCTGCCTCCACCACCGCTGCCGGCAGCCCATTCCATACACTCACCACTCTCTGCGTAAAAAATCTACCCCTGACAACTCCTCTGTACCTGTTTCCAAGCACCTTAAAACTATGCCCTCTTGTGCTAGCCATTTCAGCCCTGGGAAAAAGCCTCTGACTATCCACACGACTAATGCCTCTCATTATCACTTACACCTCTATCAGGTCACCCCTCATCCTCCATCACAGATCAGTACGAGTAGGAGAGGAAAACATAGTTAACACAACATTTTTAGTGAAATAAGCAATCAGTCTTAAGCAACAACTACTATATATGAATGGTCTGCCCAAGAACTGTGGAAACACAAGGTTCAAGCCAATTGAAAGAGACTTGTATTACAAACCTGGTAAGCAGCCAAGGAACCAGCAGGAACTAACAAAAGAGTTATAATGAAACTTTTGACATCCATGAAACTATAAACACTCTGAACTTATATGTGATGAAAGCAAAATGGAAACATGGATATTAAGAAAGGACACCAAGCCAGTTAAATAAAAAAAATCAGAGTCCTGATGAAGGATTACGACCCAAAATGTTGACTGTTTATTCCCCTTCATTAATGCTTAACTTGATGAGTTCCTCCAGCATTTTGTTGTGCTCCCTCAGATTGTCATCTTCTCCAGAACCTCTTGTGTGTAGATAATAATGCTCAGTGTTTCTACACTGGCTGAAGATCTAATATCTAATCAGTTTGGGTTTTGGGAAGAGACTCAGCTGAAGGGTTTGCTGTAAACTTATTCCAAACTTAAAAGGTTTGAATTCCAGAGGCAAGACAAGAATTGATCTTGCTACTAATGCAGCCATAGACCAATGTCCCTTTAAGGAATCTTCAAGAAAATGCATTATGACAAAACAGCAACAATTTTAAATGTTATCTCAGTTCCTCTCATCAAGAATTACTCATCTCCTGCATTTTCCATTTTATTTCAAATTTCCAGTCAGACTTTACTTTTGGAATATCAATTTATGGCCTGTAAATTGTTATTAACACTATACACTTTAATGTACAGCTTGGATAAGTGACTAGGGAGATTTACAAAAAACAAACCATTACTTAACTATTACTGTTATTATTTATTTAAGTTTCATATGCTGAGGAAAAACTTCTTCACACAGAGAGTGGTGAATCTGTGGAATTCTCTGCCACAGGTAACAGTTGAGGCCGGTTCATTGGCTATATTTAAGAGGAAATTAGATATGGCCCTTGTGGCTAAAGGGATCAGGGGGTATGGAGAGAAAGCAGGTACAGGGCTCTGAGTTGGATGATCAGCCATGATCATACTGAATGGTGGTGCAGGCTCAAAGGGCCGAATGGCCTACTCCTGCACCTATTTTCTATGTTTCTAATTACAGACTATCTCCACAGAATTACCTCAGGCAAGGTGATGGACTAATGTGAGGATGGAGATACAAGGCAGGTGTGACTCTTTAAGCTGAAGTAAATTGTTACAGTCCCATAGTGTAGCTGACAGATTTCTACACAATCCTGTAGAAATGCATGCAACGTGGTCTTAACCAGAAAGGCTACTATTTCTGGAAAGTCAGAAATAAATCAAAATTGTATGAACTTCCAGAGAAGAAGGAATTTTGAAGGAAATGTGATAAATCATAAGTATTAAAAAGAATCCAAGCAACTGGATGGGAAAGACAGCATACTTTTTCGTATTGGTTCAGAATCAGGTTTCTTATCACTGACAGATGTCATGAAATTTGCTAATCTGTAGCAACAGTACAGTGCAATACATAAAATCTACTGTTAACTATATTAAGAAACATGCATAAAATAATTAAGTAGTGCAGAGAGCAAAAATGTCCAAGAATTGTGTTCATTCAGACATCAGGAGAGGAAACCGTTCCTGAAACGTTGAGTGTGTGTCTTCAGACACCTGTGCAACCTTTCTGATGGTAGCAATGAGAAGAGGGCTTATCCTGGGTGATGGTGGTGGGGGGAGGGGTTCCTTAATAATGGATGCCATGCTTTTGAGGCATTGCCTTTTGAAGCTGTCCTTGACAGTAATGAGTCTACTACCATGATGGAACTGGCTGAGTTTACAAGTCTCTACCTAGAGTCACAAGACATTACAGTAGCGATAAAGGCCCTTCAGCCCATCTAATCTGCTTAGTCCCATCAAACTGCACCCAGACCATATCCCTCCATAGCCCTGCCATCCATGTACCTATCCAAATTTCTCTTAAATATTGAGAACAACCCCCACATCCACCATTTGTGCTGGCAGCTCATTCCCACACTCGCTACCCTCTGAATGAACAAGTTCCCCCTCATGCATTTCACCTTTCACCTTAACACATGACCTCTAGCTGTAGTCTCACCCAACCTCAGTGGAATAAGCCTGCTTGCATTAACCCTACCTATACCCCTCATAACTTGTATACTTCTATCAAATCTCCGTACAATCTTATACGTTCTAGGGAATAAAGACCCAAATATTCAACTCTAAAGAAGATTCCAGACGAGGTGGTCTGTTGAGAAGCTCACTGAAGTATTGTGTCCAATGGAGCTTTTCATTTTCTTTAGATAGGACATTAACAACTTTATCCTTCGCTTGGGTATTGACCTGGTTGAATTTGCCAGCTAGTTTCTTGGTAGTATCTTATATAGTTCCTTCATCTTCCCATTTGCTTGGGATGCAAGGATGTTAATGTACTCTCTTCTGTCCCTCTTGATGTTTCTCCTTACTTCCCCATGCATTCTGTTATATTCTCTCTGTGCCTCCGCTTTGTATTGTACTTTTCTTTCAATATTCTCCTCTTGTTTATTGTTTCCATCGTTTCTGGTGTAATCCAACTCTGATGCTCAAATGTCCTTTTTCCCAGCGCTTCCTCACATTTCATTTATTTCCTGTTTGACAGCGTCCATTCATCTTTGATATTAAAGTCTTCAAGTGCCTGGAACCTGTTGGAAAGTTTGAGGGAAAATCTCTGAGCTGTTTGTCTTTCAGGTAGGTCACATTGTACCTCAGTCGCTGATTGGGTGGTACATAGTTTCATTTCAGCTTCATTTGTACTTTGGCGATCAGAAGATGGTAGGCAAACTGCAGTTGGTCCAGGTCCTGACTCTGCAAAAGTTAATTCTAGCTATGATCAATCTCTTAAAGCACTGCATAGTAGATGTGAGTGCAAGTGGGCAATAGTCATTGAGGTAGCTCACCCTGCTCTTCTTGGTATGATTCATGCCCTTTTAAAGCAGTCAGAAACTTCTGACTGCAGCAGTGTGAGATTGAAGATGTCCTTTATCACTCTAGCCAGCTGGTTGGCAAAGGTTTTGAATGCGCTCCAGATAGCACCATTCAGGCATGATGCCTTGCGAGGAGGGTTCACCCTCTTGAAAGATGTTCTGACTTTTGCCTCTGAGACAGATAACACAGTCACCAGACACTGCAGGGACTCGCATGGGTGTAGTTTATTCTCTCTTTCATAGTGTGCATAAAAGGTGTTGAGCTCATCTGAGAGTGAATCATGACAGCCACTTATGATGATAGGTTTCACCTTGTAGGAACTGATGGCCTGCAAATCCTGCCAGAGCTGATGTGCATCTGATTCCATTTCTAACCCCACTCAGAATTGTTCTTTCACTCTTAAGGTAGCCTTCTGTAGGTCATACTTGGTCATCTTGTAGATTTCTGAATCGACTATCATGAATGTCACAGATCTAGCCCTCGGCAGACTGTGAATCTCAGGGTTCATCTATTGCTTCTAGTCTATATTGTACTGATACTACTAATAATTTTGTACTAAGTATTCTTCATACGACGTTTCATTATCATACCTTATCTCTGAAAATTTCAATATTAAGATCGACTGACCTGCTCACAAAATTACAGAAATTTAGCACAAAAGGTATACAGTCAACCTATTGGTTTAAAATGAAACTTGCGTTAATCCCAATTCCCATTTTCTTCATGCACAGACAAGATAGTAATGGCTCATTAATTTTAATCCAGACTTTCAGGCTTAGTTTCCAACCCTTGCAATTTAGAACAAAACATTATTTTCCTCTTCTCCCCTCTAATCCTTATACAAAATTAAATCAAATCTTGAAAGCTAACTTGAACATTTTACAAATTGAAACCTATCAAATGATAGAACATAGAACAATACAGCACAGTACTGGCCCTTTGGCCCACAATGTTGGTCCGACCCTTAAACCCCGCCTCCCATATAACCCCCCACCTTAAATTCCTCCATGTCTAGTAGTCTCTTAAATTTCACTAGTGTATTTGCCTCCACCACTGACTCAGGCAATGCATACCACGCACCAACCACTCTCTGAGTAAAGATCTTCCTCTAATATCCCCCTTGAACTTTCCACCCCTTAACTTAAGGCCATGTCCTCTTGTATTGAACAGTGGTGCCCTGGGGAAGAGGTGCTGGCTGTCCACTCTATCTGCTTCTCTTAATATCTTGTATACCTCTATCATGTCTCCTGTCATCCTCCTTCGCTCCAGAGAGTAAAGCCCTAGCTCCATTGATCTGTGATCATAATGCATACTCTCTAAACCAAGCAGCATCCTGGTAAATCTCATCTGTACCCTTTCCAATGCTTCCACATCCTCCCTATAGTGGGGCAACCAGAACTGGACACAGTACTCCAAGTGTGGCCGAACCAGAGTTTTATAGAGCTGCATCATTACCCCGCGACTCTTAAACTCTATCCCTCGACTTATGAAAGTTAACACTCCATAAGCTTTCTTAACTACCCTATCTACCTGTAAGGCAACTTTGATGAAAGGCCTTGATAGGGTGGATGTGGAGGGGATACTTAGTATGAATGAAGAGTCTAACACCAGAGGACACAGCTTCAGAATAGAGGGGCATCCTTTTAGAACAGAGATGAAGAAGAATTTTTTTAGCCAGGGAGAGTGGTGAATCTGGAATTCTTTGCCACATGCAGCTGTGGAGGCTAAGTCTTTACATATACATAAGGCAGAGGTTGATAGATTCTTGATTTGTCAGAGCGTGAGGAGATTTGGGGAGAAGACAGGAGAATGGGGCTGTAAGGAAAATTGGATCAACCGTGATGAAATGGGGAAGCAGACTCGATGGATTAAATAGCTTAATTCTGTTCCTATATCTCATGGTCTTATGGTCTAAATGTACAATTCACAAATTAAGAGTTCATACCTAAGGGCATATCTTCCTACAGATTCTGATCTGCAGCATTTACAGATTTTATTTCGGGTTTCAACATCAGATTTTCAGCATCTTTTTAATTCATAAAATGAATTCCTTTCATTTCTGGCAAAAGCACTGCTTCTACTTCCGTATATTCAAACACATTTTTTTTTCAGGATCAGTACAAGATCATACATTGTAACATTAAGATTTTTTAAAAGACAAGTTACATTATTTTTTGATAAAAAAATGACAATGAACTGATGCTGATCAAACTGACCAAGGTTTTTTAGTTTTCAGTCAGTCAAAGGCCACCAATTTTAAACACTCTAAACTGCCTTTCTTACACACAAGATTCCCTGATCTGTTGTACACTTATGACATTTGTTGTTTTTATTTACAATTCACAATGTTTTCAATTTTTATTCTATGACAGGAGTTCACTTTTTGAAATTATGCATTATGAAATATATAGGCAAAAAGAAATGTGACTTTAAAATAATCAAAGAAAAAGTGACACCAACCTCCAAATTAGTTAGTGTCATTTCCCTGAAAACATATGCGATGCTACAATCTTCTGAGTGACACATCACCTGAAAATTGCCATACGTGCACACTTCTGAAGGATCTGGCCAATATTGGTGGCATTTTACCTGTCAGAACAAAAAGAACAAAAGTAATCTAAAACAGAGCAAAGCTATTCTCAAAGAAATCTGAAACAAAAATGAAGACATTTACTTCTAACTTTTGAAAGTACAGAAATGTTAAAACAAAATTCTCTACCAAGAAATAGTTACTATCAATTTCATTGTTCAACTATAGTTTATGTAATAAGTAGCATGGCCAGAAATGTCAGTTATTAATCTACTTAGCTAGTCATCATGCATCAAAATATAGATTACACCAATAGCTGCCATCTAATCTAACCAGTTATAGTTTCTTCTCAAGAATGAAACAAATTCACATTAGTTATGACTTGCTTTGAACAGACTTAGATTTACAGCTGGTCAAAATGATTGTTTCTATCGTTTTCAATAACTAATTGAATAATGCTCTTTTTGGAGGTCACCACAATAAAGTAGAACACCATACTTTACATGACACCAGCTTGGGAAAAATTATAACATTTACCCGTCCTCTTTCTGTCAATGTTGTTAACATGACAATTAACGATGATCCTTGCTCCCAGACAGTTTGCCAAAAATGTGAGCAAGTATGTGAAAGTGGACCTTGGGCTGCAATATACTTATTTAGAATAGAGGTACAACAGATTTCCATCTGCAGAAGAAACAGAAGGTAAACATTACAGTGAAGCAGCTTATTTTGCAATGCTATCATGATACATTTATCCCAATTTTTACATTTATTTGGTAAGCATGTTTTTTTTTCAGAGCTAAAACTTAAAAGAAAGTGCTCTTCCCCCACCACCCTCAGAAACTAACTTTCAATATTTTACTAAAAGACTGAGCCCCAATTAACAGATCTTAAATATGCAATAGAGACAGATGGAACCAGTCAACATTCTTCATGCATCATCAAATATTTTTGCTTGCTATAATCTTGCAACCACTGTCCTTACTTTATTCTTGTTAAATGGTAGCAGAACTGGTGAATAGATAGGAAACCATGAGAGGGCTATTAGGATTGAGGAGATTTGTTTATCACCAAAGACTCTTGAAAATTTCTACAGATGCATGGTGAAGAGTATTCTGAATGGATGCATCACAGCCTGGTATGGAAGCTCCAATTCACAGGATTGTAAGATGCTGCAGAGGGTTGTAAACTCAGCCATTTCTATCGTGAGCACATCTCTCCCCATCATCAAGGATATCTTCTGGAGGCAGTGCCTTAAGAAGGCAGCATCCATCATTAAAACACCCACGATCCCGGAGTGCTGTCTTAATGTTGCTATCATCAGGGAGGAGGTACAGGAACGTGAAAATCCACAGCTTCTTCACTTCCACCATTGGATTTCTCAATGGTCATGAACAAAACTCATTAATCCTCTTTTACAACATTTATTTTTGTAAATTACAACATTTTTGTCTTGCACTGTACTGCTTCCACAAAACATCAAATTTCATTACACATGTCAGTGATAAACCTGATTCTGATTTTGTCCTGGAGAACCTCACCAATAGCTTGTCCTGGTCCAACTACACTGACTGACATGGCCATGAAAGCTCATCGGTGCCTGCAGTTAGTCTGAAATCTAAAGAAATTTCGCATGTCATATTTGACCCTCATCAACTTTCACCAAAGTACTTTAAAAAGTATCCTATCTGGAAGCGTGACAGCTTGATTTAGCAAGCATGAAAACACATATCACAGGGCTCAAGGACTGCCTCTATCCCACTGTTATAAGACTATTGAATGGTTCCCTTGTACAGTAAGATGGATACTAGACCTCACAATCTACCAGGTTATTACCTTGCCCTGTAATTTCTTTATAACTGTAACACTTTATTCCGCATTTTGTTATTGCTTTATATTGCACTACCTCAATGCACAGTTGAAATGAATTGATCTACATGAACAGTATGCAACACGATTTGTCACTCTACATTGGTACATGTGACAATAAAGAAACAATTTACCAAGAAGGTAACTTAATGAAGTGAGGCAAAAATATATAACATCAACAGAGGATTAGGGTGAATGATGCTACAAAACACTGAATTGTTATAAAATATCAGTTCTCATTTGTTTGCTTGTAATGAATGCCCAGATAAAAGAATCTGACTATCCATGGTAAGGTTGTTAAAAACTTTATCTCAGTTACAGGCAGTGATGTCCAGGATGATAGACTGACAAGGAAACAACATTAAATAATTTCCAGTTAATTTGATTTCTCAGTTTATACTGCACAAAATATTCAAACTGCTACTCCAAAATCTGCTCCAAATTCACTAAATTATTGGTTACACACTTGGTTAACATTAACAGTAAGAAATTAAAATGGTTAGATTGCAACATCTTCAAAAAAACCCACCCAGAAAGTTATGGGAAAGACCACCTGTAGAGAGAGAATGTTAAAATTTTGATGAATGGGATATTGGCTCTGCTTCTCTCTCTTCACAGACACCAGCTCATCTACAGAGTAACTCCAGTGTATTTCCTGCTTTTATTTAAAACAAATTGTCATGAGCAGTCCCTACATATTTCCAATTCCATTTGAAATCATTAGATTTGAACATGAATTTTCTTTTGGGCTTAGATTTATAAACTACATTTCCCCCAGAACAGCATTTGATCCTTTCCCTTGCACATACCCACCCAAAGATAGTACTGTAAACCATTATTCCAAATAATATTTTATCATATAGTTATTTCCCATGAAGCTAATATTTAAAGGAAAAAGATTTTCATTTCCAAATTCTGCATTCAATTGCTTAAAATAGGCCATTGAAAGATTCTACTAGTTTTCTTTCTGAATTCTTGTCATAAAGCACTGAAAAATTCACTTGGAGCAATACAGAACTTCAAATGCACTTGAAATTCTATACGTCTGATTTTTCAGGGCTTCAATGCAATTACCACTAATATTCATTTATCTTTGAAAGATGACACAGTATTTATTTTGATTGCATGCTGGCAGGATGGTCATGGGTTAGCCTCTTTCTGTTCATTGGTGCAACAGATGGCACACACACACACACACACACACACACACACACACACACACACACACACACACACTCACACTCACACTCACACTCACACTCACACACACACTCACACTCACACACACACACACACACTCACTTTACTTCAATTTAATTCAGGAACTATTCCAGTGCCAAAATGACAATTCCAAATAGATGATAAGTCAGACAGACCACTTATACTCACCCTATTGCACTCAAAAAGATTTCTTCTTTCAGCATTTACCAAGCCCTTCTGGACCATATTGATATTTTTTCCCCCCTCAATAGCATCAAGGTGAATACTTACATTTACATAACTGGCATTAACATAATCTTCTGTTCCATTTAATACAACCCTTGTGACATCATCTGTTTTTAATAAAGGGAAAGATTGAGATTAAGATCTCCAAGTTGTTGCTCTTAAAACCTCTCTACATCATTATTATTGAAAATTCAGTTTCGGTTCAATGGCAAATTTCTAATGCATTGCAAATTAAACCGTTGACCATGCCATTTTATTAACTCGTGCAACAGTGGGCCAGATTTCCCCAGTGAAGCTGGCATTCTCCTTGGAAGTTCTGCTTCCAGTGTTAATATACGCTTCAGCCTTAGTGGCACCTTCTGCCCAGCTGACTAGTCTAAGCTACACTGCTGAACTTTCCTGGCTCTTAAATTGGGAGTTCCTCCAATAGGTTTGTTATTTTCACTCTCAATTGCAGCATCTGAAGTCTCTTTCTTACCTTTCTTTGCTCTCAAGCTGGGAAATTTTCCTGCTGAACCCATATCAGATTCATAATGGCTGAAGTGGTGTAGTCATATTCAGATGGGAAGGAGAAATAATCTGTAGAGCAGTGGTTCCCAACCTGGGGTCCACAGACCCTTTGCTTAATGGTATTGGTCAACAGCATAAAAGGTTGGAAACACCTACAAGGTTTACATTTTTTTAAGAGGTTGTTAAACAGGCTTTTTTTTTAGTATAGTGAACAGGTGTTCCAGTATTCAAGGTCTTCTTTTTTAAGTTTTAGGCAGGTCCCACATTTTTGAATGTTCTGAATGTTAAAGATATTATTTGCAGAAATAAGCTAAGGAAATAAGCAAAGAACTCACAGGGTAATACATCTTTATATCTGTTTCTGTCTACATTCTTCGTCATTTTTGCACATGAGATGACGAAACCAGGTTTTTTTCTGTACAATTGCTAGAAAATGAAAGTGAAAAACAATTGCTTCAATTAGCCACTGTTGATATTTTACCATTTTCTTTTCTCAATTTCAAGCCAAGTGACAGATGCAATCTTTATCTTCATACAGAACATCACAACGTTACCTCTTAATAATTCATGTGCCATTCTCTGAAATGAGGAACAAGAAAAATAGGGGAGGAAAACTCATACTGAGACTCTCTTGTTCATAAATTTAGTACTGACTCTTCAATGGGCACATCTCTCCCTACAGGTAAATCTCTATCGTATTCTTCTGATGGACACAGAAATCCAATTACTGTAAATTTTGGTGTATAAGCCAAGAATTTGGCCCCAAATTTTGGTCCTAAAATTAGGGGTCGGCTTATACACAGGGTGCCAACTTTGGAAAAAAACAAATACACGGAAGACAGATCGTATTTATTGGCTGTTTTTGACTCAAATTCGTTCCACTGTCGTAACATGAATTCTTTGAATGATTTGTTTAAACTTACATCTAGTGGCTGGAACACGGAGATCAAACCACCGGGGATGACTGCAATGTCCATATTTTCAGCTTTCAATGCTGCTTTTCTCTCACCTGATGTGCGCTTTGAAGACGTCCCAGACAAGTAGCGACTTTTCTTTCCCGAAAACTTCGGGACGTTGACACCACACCTCTTTAACCCACTTCATCCACCCAGCAGCATTCTTGAATGTAAACAACACCCCGCGGGAATTTTCTGAGCAATCTTTGTTTTTTGTCTCAACACAAAATCACGTCTCTTCATAAATTGGGTGCACCAACTTCGCGTAGCTTTGAAATTTTCGCTGACCTCACAGTGTTTTTTGGCCCATTTCAACGCTTGAACTCGAATCATTTCTCTGGTAACAATGTATCTGGACGATCGCTGGTGATCCACGCACTCTAAAATTTGTTCTTCCAGTTCTGGCCACTGGCATGATTTCCTGTGGTTTGCACATTTCGTCTTTGACATTTCCCTCAGCATGTCCTCTGCCTTTCTCCACTCTCTCACTTGTTTCTCGTTTACACTAAACTTCTTAGCAGCTGCAGAATTATTCGTTCCTTTAGCAAAATCAACAACCTTCAACTTGAAGCCTGCATCATATAGCATTCGTTTTAATCTTTTGTACATGGCGGTCGCAAACTCAATACTGAGTAGATGTACTGATCCCATCACCCCGTACTATGTTTTAACGAGATTACGATGGGCGCTAAATGGTTTCGCGGGGGTTACAATTCTGAGGATTCTTTACCATTGGAAACCTAATCCAAGATTTCCCTCTCTGATTTATTTATTAAGAATTCACTTATAACGCTATACAATGTGTAGGCCTGTTTTCTTAGCAGGTACTGGTTCACAAAATTTCCCGGTTCCGAATCCTGCAAACCTGAGTACTGGCATGTGAGATCTTGTGATCTTTTCTGGTTAAATCAAAAACCTCTACAAAAGGGGTCGGCTTATACAAAGGTAACATGAGAATGGCACTTTTTTAACCTTGAAAATGGGGGGGGGGGGGGGGGGGTCGGCTTATACTCCAGAATATATGGTATTTTAATACTTCGCTGCTTCTCCTTTAGTTTATCTAAACACTTTTTATTTAATCCCAGGAAAATTGCGAATTGTTATACTTCAGTGATATACAAATTGGGGCCATAGCAGAACTTTTATCACATAAAAAATGTTTGATAATTTGCTTCAAAAATCAATTCCACTTACTTAACCCACAAGGCAAAGAACAGATCCATACATTGAGAATGAAACTGAACATCTCCCTGTATAACAAAAGTTTGCCATATTGGAAAAGGTGAAAGACTAGTGATCAGTGCTGCAATGTTTTTATTATTCCTAAAGTTACAAACTATCTCAATACCAAGACTTTCTTAGATCACTTTATAACATTCACATCGAGGTTTCCTTAAAGTGACCAGTCATAACTTGATGAAATCTATATTCATCACCCAGTTAATGAAATATGAAAGAAAAAAGGAAATAAATATCAAGCAGCACTGCTTTATATTTGAATATACTGACACAGAATAAATACAGTGCAAATGTAGAAATCACCAGAGTTAAAGTAGACTGAACAAACTTACGTCAAACTGATTTAGTACTGCTCCAGTTTCAAGTCCTTGTCGAAGCTGAGTCATTGATTCTTCCAATGATTCACCATATTCAGCACAAGAGGGTAATATGGAATTACTGGGAGAATATTGAAAAGCTGTTCCATCTTCCATTTTTCCCTCTAAATGACTGCTTGTAACTTGTAGAGAAGCAGCAATGAAAATTTTTTTGTTAGACACATAAAATTGCTGTTGCAATTTGTAATGTTGATATAAATGTTATATAGATAGAGTATGTGCAGATATCAATAGAAGAATGAACCTTGTATAATCCCTATATAGTTTATTATTGGGTGAGCAAGTGACAAGAGAATAGAAGTTGATCAACATCTCATATGTTTGCCTCACATCTTCACCTTCTAGCATTCTGGAATGTAATTAGTTACTCCTAAAGGAAATCATGGGCTATTCAAAAGGCCTAACAAAAACTTGTACTAATTAATGGTAGACCTTGTTTAGATCAGCTCTCAGGTCTCCAGAGTATGAAGGCAATGCCCTGCTCCGTCACCTGCCAACTTTATGCACATTTCAAAAAAAGCAGCCTAAAACAATTCAAAGACTTAGAAAGTAGCTGTTGAAAAATAACAAAAGATGCAGGTGTTGGAAGCCTGAAATAATATATACATGTTGCAAATACTCAGATCATCAGGGAGAATCTGTAGAAAGAGAAATACTTCAGGTCCGAGATCTTCCACCATCCTGACCTGTCTATGGCCTCTTGCATTATTAAAATGAGGCCCAACATCTCAGCTTCTGCCTGGGCAAATTAGTCATCTGAAATCTGTTATGATTCCTCCAACATTAAAAACTGCCATTCATCATTTGAGCTCAGTTTTTCTTCTATTACTATTTTCTGACCTGCTGGGTTTGCCCTGGTAGGCTTGCTATTAGCAACACCTTATACAAAGGAGCTATACTAGCTGTTACATCAGTTCATTTGGTCTCAGTCTATCTTGTTCAAGTATTCCTACCCAACTTTTGTGCTGCTGAAAACTAACCTGTCTTCTTCCTTTCCCAGATCTTGGAAGATCTTAACAGAAGGTATATCCTGGGCCAAACATTTTGATGCTATTATGAAGAGGGCATGCCAGTGGCTATATTTCATTAGGAGTTTGAGAAGATTTATTATCTCATCAAAGACTCCAGCAAATTTCTACAGATGTACCATGGAGAACATTCTAACTGGTTGCATCATCATCTAGTATGGAAGGGACACTACAGAGGACTGGAAAAAGCTGCAGAGGGTTACAAACTCAACCAGTTCCATCTTAGACACTAACTTTCCTAATATTACCAGATTTTCAAAAGGAGATGCCTCAAAAAAGCAGAATCTATTTTTAAAGGACTCCCACATGTCCTCTTCTCATTACTACCATCAGAGGAGGTACATGAGCTTGAAGACACACATTCAATGTTTTAGGAACATCATCTTCCCCTCCACCATCAGATTTTTGAACGAACAATGATCCCATGAATACAGCCTCAACTCTTTTTGCACTACTAATTTAATCTTTTATATATTTCTTATTGTCATTTATAGTATATTTTATGTATTGCACTGTACTGCTCTCATAAAACAACACTTCATGACACATGTCACTGACAATAAACCTCATTTTGATTCTTCTGGTTTTATTGCAGAAAGGCACAATTCTCCATTTGGAGTTTACTGATAGGTGACTTGGATACAAATCTTGTATATAAGCAGAAATAACCGTTTAGAATTATTTAAAACATAGCAAAGCTAGGTGTGAATACAGAAACCATAATAATACTTGTTCAAGGGTTAAGAATTGGAGAATTGGATGACAAATTGCTCTTTCCAAGAAGGGTGGCAGGAATACAGGCCATACTGCTCTTGTCCTACAGAATTGTATTATTCTAGTAACTTATAAAAATCCTATTATTTAATGATTTTAGAAGATATAAACACTGGTGTGATCATAAAATGACAAGACTAAATGTTCAGAGCAAAATATTTAAATTTTATATCAAGCAAGCACCAATAAATTGTAAAATCGTGTTAACTAATATCACGAGGCTCACTCAAAAATCAAAATAGACTTTTACATTTTTACTTGGATTCTATGTCAATAATAAAAATGACTACACCTAGCATTTCTGCAGTTCAAAACTAAATGAAAGTTTTGAATTAAATGTTTTATAAAAATTTTACTGAAGAACACATCTTAAACTCCAGAAGTCATTATGTTTAGAGTAATTTCAGAAAACAATGCAAACAAAAAAATTGAATGTTAACATATTTGTGCAAGTCTCCTCGGATGAATGTGCAGATACATTAACTGGGGACTAAAGTGAAATGCTTGGCTTATATCTGTTAAAACAAACTTTCAAAGATTGAGGTTAAACTGCACCTTCAAAAGGTGATGAGCATTGTGACTGAAGTTACAGCTGGCTAGAGGCAGCACTGGGATCATGCAGAGAATGATTCTGACCTAGGCACCATTGAAGGATGGCAGAAGATTTCCAGACACTGCAACTGATGGATCAGTAAAACTGGTGGAAAGAAGGGGTTAGAAATGCTATTTTGAAGATTTGAGGCATTTTTTCACCCGAAGCACCCAAAACCATAATTGATTTCAATTGGTCACTTAGCACCATTTGGCAACACAGTTACTTTTTCTCTGTTTTCTGACTCAGTAGCCATTTTTAATATCTTAGCATCAATGGTTAAATTTTTTATTCCTTTAGAATTCTACTACAAATCATGATTATTAGGAGTAAATTATACGATCAGACAACTCTGCTGAGGCAGGGAAAATGACCTTCAGATATACCTCAAAGTAAATAGCAAAAACTGCTGTTAGATTATACATCTTAAGTAAAGCCTGGCTCCGGGAAGGATAAAAGTAATGGAAATTAAGAAGAAATGCAATTTCTGACGAGTATCCACATCCTTTAATAGGGAATATGTTCATGTCGAGACTGGATCAGCCATGATTTTAAAAATGGCAGATTAGGCTCAAGGGGCCAATCAGCCTACTCTTACTACTTGAATTCTTATTGGTGTAAACTGTCTTCTGCATGAAAACATGAAAAATTCTTTCAGGAAGAAATAAAGACTATTCAAGTAAAGCAAACATTTATAAAAAGTTCAACAATTAGTTACCTTCACGTTTGACGAGAAGTACTAGTTCTCTGGAGTGTGATTCTCTGCTTGCTTTTATAAACATAACAACTTGGTCATGTGTATGTTCAGAGATATCTCTGCCATTGATCAACAAGATTTGATCCCCTTCATTCAGTTTGGGTGTATAAATGTCAGCCTACACAACAAACATTAAAATATCACAAACAAAAGCAAAAGTTTTTGGAATTATGTTCATCAAACTAATTTATGACCACAGCAACCTATGTTCTCCTTCTTAGTTTATGTAGTAGGAACTAATCTGTTAATTTTTAATTCACTAAACCTATTTTGCAACAGCAATGCTGAAATATTAACTTTTACTCTGAAATATATTGCTTTTACTCTGGGGAATTTTGTCCCAAATCACCTGTTTTGAAAGCAAAATAAAATGCCCACCTCTTTTGGAACAAAATTGAACATTTATCAGCTCAAGCATTTCCATGCAGATCAATTGAGCAAGCTGATTTCAATTACTGTTACTTAATCCAGCACAAGAAAGCTTTAGATATTAATCCCAAATGGAAGAAAATTCATTTAGTAGTTATTTATCATCAGAACAACTTCACCCAAGTAAACCTTCAAGTATTCCCCCGGAAGACAACCCCATCCTTTGTTGGTACAGGATATCAATTCAACTTTTACTTAAAAAATGTGGCAATGGCAGGCAAAACCAACAATTATTATCCATTACTATCTATCTTTTAAGCTGTTGATGAACTATTTTTTAAACTATTACAGACTTTTGTGGTAAAAGTACAACCATGCTGGTATTGGGTGGGATTCCCAGATTCATACTCAGTTACAACAAAAGAAATGTGACAATTTCAGTCACAATTAAGTTTCATTATATGGCACATCCCAGACTTTGGTGCTGCTGAACTAGCTGATTTCGTGGACTATCAGATGATATTCTCCCACACATTTTTAATCCACATTTCTGATGAACGCAAAAAATGAATTTTCTGGTAAACTCAGTAATTTTCAGGGAGGCATGGGAACTGAAGGTCCAGTACAAGAAAACCAGGGCCTTGGTCTGAAAAAAGGGCTTGAGAATCAGCACCTGGTGAGTTAAACCAATAACAAACAAGAGAAAATGTGCAGATGCTGGAAATTCAAGCAACACACACAAAATGCTGGAGGAACTCAGCAGGCTTGATGAAGGGTCTTGGCTTGAAATGTTGACTGTATTCTTTTCCATAAATGCTGCCTGGCTTGCTGAGTTCCTCCAACATTTTGTGTGGTTGCCTGGTGAGTTAGATGTAGGAAAGTAAAATTATGGAGGCAAAGACATAGCAGATAATAAACTTCTCCTCACAGCAGAGGTTTCTAAGACCAGAGGTAATATTGTAGCATTTAGGTTATAGATTTATCTTTATCTTTTCTGAAATAATTATATGGTTGTCCTAATCAGTATTTATCATTTATTTAACACCACCAAGATAGATCGCTCTGTCAATGTTACATTGTTACTTTTGGCAGCTTAAAAGAGATTAATTGTTATGTTTCCTACAATGGCAATTCTTTGAATGTCCATTGTTGACTTAAAAGCATCTTTGAACATCCTGAAGTTATGAAAGAGGAAAGCCGTCCTCCAGGCAGAATCATGGAGGTACTAAAATTAGAGCAGATCCTCTTTACATCTATGACCCTTTAGGAATTTTGAGTCCAGTAGGATTATCTGCTAGGAAGATCCTATGAGACCTATGCAAGAGAGGACTTGGTTGAGATGATGCTATACCAGCATCAGTTGCTCATGAGTGGACAAGATGGCTAGAAGAACTTTGTCAATTGAAAGACTTCAAGATAACTAGAAGTTTGAAACCATTGTTTTTTGTTGAAATTCCTGGACAGGGACTGCACAGTTACACCATTTTTCAGATACAACTGAACATGCTACAGAGTGGTGACTTGCCTATTGGCATATGTTCACACGGGTACAGTGCTTTTGTTACAGGAAAATCTAGGATAGCTCCATAGAAGTTGGTTTCATCCCTCATATGGAGCTCATTGTTGCTAAGATGGCAAGTTATATGGACACATTGTGGAAGGTGTTGCATATGCAGCTTCAGGACTCAGTGTTTCCTACTGATAATACTTCTATGCTGAAGCATATTAGAAATGAAACTTCCAAATTTTTGTTGGTAACAGAGTTTCAGAAATACTTAAAAGTCTCACAGATATCCCAATGGAAGTATGTGAATACTACAATCAACCCTGCAAATGTGACCTCCAGTGGAGTGAAGGTGAAGGCTTTTCTGAAGAATAAGTCTTCAATATCTTCTTTGGCCTGAAAGTGAATGGCCTATGAATCCCAATTGTTTTGAAGGACTTTCGCTAGATGATCCAGAAGTCAAGAAGACTGTTACCATGAATGTCATGCAGATTGAAGAAGAGTTGGATGCAGTGACACATTATCTATCACTTCTCAGCTTGGATTCTTAGGTTTAAGAACTTGTTCTTAATTCTTAGTTGGAAAAGAAAGCAACTAGAACAAAGATTATTTTTTGGAGAAAAATATGGAGAAGGCAAAAGGTCAAATTGGCTAAGGTTGTCTCTTGGTGGACGAGCTCAGAAAGTTTGAATTGGAGATTGTTGGGTTTTGTCAAAGACAGATTTCCAAATGAATTCAAGAGTTTGTGGAAGGGAGATAATGTGAAAAGAAATAGCCATATTTTCAAGTTTAATCCAGTACTCGAAGATGGAGTATTGAGAGCTGGTGGACGGCATAGTAGGGCAGAAATGCTTGAAGAGTTTAAGCATCCTGTAATACTGGCAAAAGATGTTGATATCTCAGATCTCATTCTGAAACATGTACAAGAAGTAGGACATGGTGGTTCTAACATATTATCAATATTGCGCCATAAATATTGCATTCCCAGTGCTAGTATGGCTATAAGAATCCTTTCTAAGCGTATTTCTTGTCAAACAGTTCCTGCATTTCAGCGCGTAGCATATCCACCTCTGGACAGAGTCTCTCCAGATGAACCTCAGTTCACACATGTGGGAATGGATTACTTTGGACCTTTTGAGGTGAAGAGCAGGAGGAGTACAGTGAAGAGGTATGGGGTCATATTTACCTGTCTAGCTATACGAGCTGTTCACATTGAAGTGACATCTCTTTTAGATACAGATTCCTTTGTTAATGCATTTCAACACTTCATAGCAAGATGAGGACAGGTTTGTGAACTACAATCTGATAAAGCAACAAACTTTGTTGGAGCTGAACACGAGTTGAGAGATGCCATAGAGAAACGTTAACACCCAATCTTCTGTTCCTTCTGAAGACTTCACTATGCTTACCACAGATAGAAGCAGGTCTAATACATGTCAAACTTATTTTTGTGGATCAAAGAGTATATGCCACAGCCACAGGGATGTTAGAAAGGGTCAAGTATAAAACGCAATTTCCTCCAAGGAGCTATTGTGATTAAACACATCACTATGAAGCTCATGGATAATGGGAAGAATCATTTAATTTTTTCCAGACAGAAAAGGATTTGTACAACAAATACATATTAAGAGCAAGACTAACTATTTGGATTGACCTATAATCAAGATCTATTTTTTACAAGAGGCAGAGGGTTGAGGCTATGATAAGTGCTAGTAACCTCTGATCAAGATGAATGCTGCATAACTTGCTGAGATTTCTTGTCTTCTATGTCTTAGTAGCATACAGTTGCAATTATATAATAACTAGGGGTCTAGACTGTGGAGTCGTGTATTCCGTGCTCTGTGTTTATTATGTGGTAAAGGTGAAAGGAACAAGTTACGTATTCATGCTTATTTCATGTCAGTTTGTAGCTTGGGACGGGGGAGGTCACAACTTCGCAGACTGCTGAGTTCATAATGTACTGGTTAGGCACAGGAGTACATTCAGCCAGAGACTCATTCCACCGAGATGCAACACTGAGCGTCATAGGAAGTCATTCCTGCCTGTGGCCATCAAACTTTACAACTCCTCCCTCGGAGTGTCAGACACCCTGAGCCAATAGGCTGGTCCTGGACTTATTTCCACTTGGAATAATTTACTTATTATTATTTAATTATTTATGGTTTTCTGTTGCTATATTTCTACACTATTCTTGGTTGGTGCGACTGTAACAAAACCCAATTTCCCTCGGAATCAATAAAGTATGTCTGTCTGTCTGACAGCACTCAATAAACAATCATATGTCTTCTAATTGCCAATAAAGAATCAAAACAAGGAATTTGACTCTTTAGAGCAATCATTGGAGCTGTCAGCATGTCATGCAAGTATGAAGGCAGGCAGCAATTGCTTTGTTTTGATTTTGGATCGATTTTTTTGCTACTACACCCACATTTGGACCATTTCCCTCTAAACTTTTCCTATCTAATATAACCATATAACAATTACAGCACGGAAACAGGCCATCTCGGCCATTCTAGTCCATACTGAACGCTTACTCTCACCTAATCCCACCGACCTGCACTCAGCCCATAACCCTCTATTCCTTTCCTGTCCAAATACCTATCCAATTTTTAAAAAAATCTGTCTAAGTACCCAAAACATTATCAATACCTTAACGACTTTCCACTCTCTGGGTGAAAATGTTGCCCCTTGGGTTCTTTTTGAATCTTAAATTGATCCCTTTTAGTTCTTGATTCCTGAATACTGGGTAAAAGACAATGCACATAGATCCTATCTATGTTCAACATGGTTTTTATAAATCTCTGTAAGACCACTGTCATTATCCTACATTCCAAAAAATAAGGAACCAATCTGCTAAATCTCTCTCCATAATTCAGTTCCTCAAGTCCCAGCAACTTTTCAGTTTAATGGCATCTATCCTATAGCAGAGTGACCAAAACTAACACAATATTGCAAAGCGACGTCACGTAACATGCTGTGCAATTGCAACATAGCATCCCAACTTCTATACCTATTGCCCTGACCGGTTAAGGTCAGTGTGTCAAAAGCTTTCATCAGCACCTGTGATGCCGTTTTCAGGGAACCAGATACTTGTACTCCCAGGTTCCTCTGTTCTACAGCATTCGCCAGGGCCACTATTCACAATGCAAGTTCTACCATTCCCAAAATGGAACACCTCACACGAACTGCATTTGCCATTCCTCAGCCCACTTATGCAGCTGATCTAAGTCCCTCTGTAAATCTTGATAACTATCTTCACTCTCAACAACACTACATATTTAGCAAATTTACTACTAATACCTTGTAGATTCTCATTCAATTCATTTTTATAGATGACAAATAACAATGCACCCTGCACCAACTCCAATCTGAAAAACAACCTTCTACAATCACACCAATTATATATCCAATTAGCTAGTTCTCCCTGGATTTCATGCACGTTAACTCTGATTTAACAGCCTACCATGCAAAATCTTATCAAAGCCCTTGCTTGAGTCCATACAGACCATACCTATTGCCTGTACTCATGGATTTTCTGTTACTTCAATTAAAAAAAACCTCAATCAAATTCATAAGACAGAGACAGAATATCTCTTACACAACCCCCTTCCTGAGACAAGTTCCAGAATATCAGCATACCTCTCCCCTAATTCTCCATCATCTGCATTCATCTCCCCAGCAGATACCAATGAGAAGTGTTCAATTAGTATCCTCTAGCTCCATATGTATTGGGCTTTTAACAACAAGCAGAAGTTGGAAATACTTTGTTACTTAGGTACAAAACAAACAGACTTATGAAATTAAGAGTCTTTACTCACAGGTGATCCTGGGTTTACTCTTGAGACAATAAGAGGCATCTTTTGATCAGCTCCACCCTGCAAGTGGAATGAGTAAAATATATGAAGAAAGCAGAATAGAGAGATGTTAAGAACATAATGTGTACAAAGCTGTAGTTCAACACAATCCATATTTCACTCAAGTTTTCTAAAGAAAAATTACTTATCTATTATTTTACACTCCAAAATATTTTTGGAAGTGTACTGCAAGTATCAGATTAAGATGGAAATGGTTGGATTCTGTATTTGAATGGAATTACTGCATATAATCAGTTTAGTTGAATGAGTAGCCTATATGGGAAATTCAATATTAATTAACCATATTCTTTGGATATTTAATTCTGTAGTGATCTGTCAAAGACACAGATTACAAATTATAATTCAGTTTAATTTAAAAGTACCAATAAAGCTAAAATTATTTTAACATTAGTTATTCATCCTAAAAAAGCTCATTTGGTACAAGACTGAGCTTTAATATTCTCTCTCATATGACCGTCAACTCCCGCTCCCGTCTCCAGTTCTATCACTCATTACACTATGGCTCTTTACAACAGCCAATTAACTTGTTGACCCATCTTTGGATGTGGTGAGGAGAGGTGGGGAAGAAAATCAGAGCAACCTACTCAGTCACAAGAAGAATTCAAATCCCACACAGACAACACCATGTGAACTTTGGTTGTTGGATTGTGTGACAACAGTCCCAATTTCTGTGCCATGGTGACAGAACTCAGCAGGAGCTTCAAGTGACTTCAAATACTGGAATTGGCAGTGATGAAGAAATATTCAGCAGGTCAGGGGGCAGTTGTGGAGGAATGAGATTCAGTCCACATGAAAGGTGTTGCCTGGAATGTTGACAGTCCATTTCCTCCGTAGATGCTGCCTAGCCTGCTGAGTTCCACGAGCATCTTGTGTTGCTGGTTACTCAATGCCTATATAGCAAGTCTCGCAATTAACAGGTTTCACCAAACAAGAAAAAGCAGATCTTTAATACAAAGTTTTAGTCAATATCAAATTCAGAAAACAAGTAACTTGAGTTAGGACTCTACAAACACATATAAAACAACACTGAATAAATGTTCAGAGAAAATTAGAAGTTGACTCCTACATCTCCCTCCCTAAAAATACTCTGCACAACTTCCTTCATCAAAAATAAAACCCCAAAACACAGGAGGGATGCCTGTTTTGAACACAAAGTCATGCCACTCCACACTAAGAAAGGTTACTTTACTTAATAAGCTTTTTGTTTATAAGACCATAAAACATAGAAGCATTTGACCCACCGAATCTGCTCCATCATTCCAGATATATTACCCCCCACACCATTTTCCTGCATTCTTCCTGTAACCTTTCATGCCCAGACTAATCAAGAACCTATCAATCTCCACTTTAAATATATTCAATGACTTGGTCTCCCCAGCTGTCTGTGATAATGAATTCCACAGACTTACCACCCAATGGCTAAAGAAATTCTTTTTCATCTCTGTTCTAAATTGATGTCCCTCTATTCTGAGGCTGTACCTTCTGATCCCAGACTCCTCCTCCTACTGTAGGAAACATCCTCTCCAGATCCACTCTGTCTAGGTATTTGAATATTTGATAGGTTTTAATGAGATCTCTTGTAGCGATGTGCTACACACAGAGCTAGAAATAACGACACGCAGTCTGTAAGTTGCACTCGAGACTAGCTTATTCAAACCTCGCGGCACTGGCTTTTATGCAGTTCTGTTCCTGCCCTCTCCGGGCGGAAATGACTTCAGAGGTGCATTACATAAGTCTCTTCCTGTGCGCGGGCTTTCTCCCCTTGCTGGTGAAGAAGGCGGCCCAGTGCCATTTTGGGGCTGGCCTCTCTGCCGACGTGGGCGCCATTTTGTGAGCCGGTTTGCCTGCGTAGAAAGTGGGTCGCCACACCCTCCTCATTTTTCTAAATTCCAGTGAGTAAAGGCCCAGAGCCATCAAACGCTTGTCATATTAACCCTTTCATTCCTGGGATAATTCTCACAAACCTGCTCTGGACCCTCTCCAATGCCATCACATCTCTTCTTAGATAAGTGACCCAAAATTGCTTACAATACTGCAAGTGCAGTTTTACCAATGCCTTATAAAGCCTCAGTATTACATCCTTGTTTTTATATTCTTGTCCTCTAAAAATGAATGCTAATGTATTTGCACTCCTTACTACAATCTCAACTTGCAAATTAACCTTTAGGAAATCTTGCACGAGGGCCCCCAAGTCCCTTTGCACCTCTGATTTTTGAATTTTCTGCCAATTTAGAAAATAAGTCTATGCCTTTATTCTTTCTATCAAACTGCATGACTATACACTTCCCTACACTATATCCCATCTGCCAATTCTTTGCCCATTCTCCTAATCTAAGTCTTCTGCAAACTCCCTGCTTCCTCAACACTACAGCTCCTCCACCTACCTTCATATTGTCCGTAAACATGGCCACAAGGCCATCAATTCCATCATCTAAAACACAGACATATAATGTGAAAAAAACTGGTCCTAACACAGATCCCTGTGGAACACTACTAGTTATCAGCAACCAACCAGTAAGGGCTCCCTTCACTCCCACTCTTTGCTGACTGGCAGGAGGCAAATCTTCAGAAGGCCTATCACAAGATATAAGCATCTTGTCATAGGCCTTCTGAAAATCCAAGCAAACAACACCCATTGACTGTCCATTGTCTATCCTGCCTGTTATTTCCTCAAAAATTTCCAACAGATTTTTTAAAGGAAGGTTAAGTTTATTCCATTTACCTTTAAATTGAAGCCAAATTTTCCTTCTTCATCTGGCTTCATTCGAACCAAAAGCAAATCATGTTCACGTCTTACTGTGTCACTCTGGAAAGCAAGAACCTTAACATTACTACACGAAGATACAAATACAGTCTTTCAATTGAGCTGCACTCTACACTTGAGAAAGCCAATTGTGGTTTAACTCATGTTTTAACCTAACTTGAACATGCCCTATATTCAGAAGATTTTCACTGGAGTTTTAAAAAAAACAGTTGATCTCACAAAGTTGTAACAGATGCTGAAGCATTGAGAAGATGATGCAACAACCTACATGAGGCTCACAATACCAACCAACTAGGACAGGTGAATTTCAAGTTAGGTGACAGGTGCTATCAGACATTTAAACATGACGACTTTTAAAAATATTTGTTTTCTTCATCTTTTGCTCCTTCCCCTTTCAGTGGTGTCATCAACACCACAGAAAGGATAAATTTAGCATCCTTTGTCAACTTCATTCATAATGGTTATTACGATGGCAAAACAGAGGAGAAAATAACAATCTCCTCTTGATGTTAATCCTGTCAAAGTCAAGATTTCTAAGAGAGATCGAATATTTGATTATCAAAAATGAACTTGCATTCCAGTGCTCCAAGGATTTTGCTGACATTTTGATAAGGATGCTGAATAGCTCTGAGAAGTGAACATTGGATTTCATGTTACATGACCAGTGAATCCCAGTTCAACTTGGTGCAGTATGGACATAAATTCATGCTCCCACCTCATGAAGTGTCTAGGTAATGTTCATAGAGCCATTTATTTCCTTAATGGTTTTTTTTAAACATGCTCTATTTGGGTGGATAGCACCAGTGAAACCACCTGGTATTGTTTAAGCCTCATTATCAACTATTTTTGGATAGCTGGAAGCTAATACAAAGAAAAGTACACAGGTCCATACACTTTGGTTGATGAGATGGAAGGAAGGGAAGAGGATCTCTGTTCAGGAACTCAAAGCTCTTACTTATTTGTTTGTAACTTAATATTTTTTGTCTTGTACTGTACTGCTGCCACAGAAAAACAAATTCTACAACACACATCAGTGACAATAAACCTGATTCTGATACAGTCAATCTGATTACAGGATTGCCGATTTCTGGTAAGATGGTGGCCTGTTCAATTGCAGTGGTTCCTATGGGGTCAAGCAAAGATGTTATTGAACTTTTAAAATATTTTTTCATGATCATAAGACCCTGCTGGACATTAAGAACTTAAAATAGTGTAGATCTACCCCATGAGCAAGTTGCTCAATAGCAGAGAAACAAAAGGAGCTGGACAGTGCGGATCATGCTGCTGCCTGCGCCAGAGAGTGCATGAAGGCGGTGGGCAGTCTCACAGTGACGACCATCTTAGTCACTGATCTTTTGATTGCAAAACCCTGTCGGACATTGTAAATGTGGAATGCTACAAGTTCAATTCACTGATTTATTGGCGGATTGCAAGGGAGCCGCAGTCTAGATTGTAGCAAGGACTAGGCCTTAAGCTATGATGTCACCGGCTTACAGCTGCCTTAGGAGAGAGGCATCAAAGTTGGTGTATTCCACTAGAGGCAGTGTGGCGTGGCATCCAAGCTGGAGTTTCTGCCCCCCACCCCCAATGTTCACTCTACAGAAGACAAGCCATATTGTGTTCAAATGCAGATTTCTGAAATCCTGCCATGAGTATGAGGTTTGCGAGATGATATGCTCATGTGGATCTCAGTGACATTAAAAAATGCTTGCTCTCCATTTGGAATAGTCACACACTCGAGATTCCTATTGAGCACGAATGTTACCAACATTCCATTTCCATTGACCAACAACTTATCTCTTTCCATCACAGAGCTACAAATAGATTACCTATTTCAAGGGGCCGGTACTAGGCTTTATGGAATTGACTGTGTAAATAGGAGCCTAGCACTGAGTATTGTGGTTTGTTCATTTTGTCAATGGATTTGGAGAATTTTGCAGAAATAGGACTCGTGCTAATCTCCAGTGATTTGAGGTGCTTTCTCTATGTCTCAGAAGCTCAGGCCCACCAAAAGCATGACTTTAATTTGGGAACGAAGTTGCCCACATTTTCTGGAGATTTAACAAAACAGGCAGGTTGAAGAAGGACAATTGGTTTGGCGCGCATAGTTCTTGTTCCTGCTCTCCACATTACTCCTGGGGTTGCTGGACAAAGATTACGTTCACCATTTCTCTGGGTGGAATCGATACTGTAAGTGCTGTTCTTCAGCCTATAGGAAGCAGTGTTTCAAGAAGACCTTAGTGATAACTTTCCACTGTGGCAGATGGCTTTGTAGTTTTAAGCAGTTTTGTCTCCTTTCTCCAGCCCCTCAAGTTCCCTGGCAAATGTTCATCCAGAAAGAGAAGAAGATAAATTTATGACTGAAAGTCCTACACCACCAGACTTTGTAATTCAGCAGGAACCCTTAGCTGGAAAAGGGTTAATAGTGAGGCTGGAAGTGTACCTAGAAATCCACGAAATAGGGCATGTTGGATTCTGGTGTTTAAGTCCAAGGTTCTTTCCGAAGTCAGGAAAGAGACCCAAAAATTGTTGCTTCATGATTGTTTTATTAAAAGTTGATAGAACAGAGGAAAGTTGAAGAGACAGTGATAGAGAAAGCTAAGATTAAATATGGCATCTAGCATAGAACAGCTACTGTATTTTTTTAATACCACAGAGATAAAGAAAATTCCATTCAAATCTATAGATAAGTATTAACCAATTAGTAACCACCTACTCAATACAGCTGTACCAAGTTCACCAATGAGAAAACACTTACTCAAGTAATGCAGAACAAAGAAACTTCCAGAGCTTAATTATGATTTGTATAACCACTAGAGGGATATTAAACTTGCATATAAAAACTAGTTAAAACACAAGCAGCTAATTCATTGTTAAACTGCAAAGAAAATGACAATAAACAGTCTAAGAATTTAACAGTTGGATCCATCAGACATGAATGAAGACTTTGATGATATAGTTTATAAGTTTGCTGTGAGGCTAGTGCCCATTTTGTCCAGTTTTGAAGTGACAGAACATTCCTTTTCAACAACAGGAGCAACTAACTGCTAATACCTCAATTTCCAATGCAGCACAGTAGATTCTCTTCAAATGTATGTATTGCAGTGGATCCTCAAAGTTACAGTATATTATGGAAGTACAGATACTTTCTATACAAGTGGGATTTCTATTAATATGACTCTGTATGCTACTATACAACTGCACTTTGATGGTAGTGAGTCAGCTAGGTAGAATCACAAACAAGAAAATCTGCAGATGCAGGAAATCCAAAGCAACACACAAAATGCTGGAGAAACTCAGCAGGCCAGGCAGCATCTATGGAAAAGAGTAAACAGTTAATGTTTTGGGCCGAGATCCTTCATCAGTCCTGATGCATTATCCATAGATGCTGCCTGGCCTGCTGAGTTCCTCCAGCATTTTGTGTATGTACCTAGCTAGCCTCATAGCATAGGAGAATAAATTCTGCAGTAAATGATCAACCATAACTTATGGGATGTTGTTAGTCGGGATTCAGCAAAGGTAATGAAACTGATTCTGAATTGGATTTGGTTGGAGAAGTTTATGATCTTAGACTCGTGTAGTGCAAATACTTGCCTTTTATCAATCCAAGTACAAATAATCTCCAGATTATACAATATGTAGGTAAGAAGAAGAAGAAGCATGCCCTTAACTCCTGGTGGGGTCATCGGGTTGCCATCATGACAAGCTTTTTGCACTGATCTTTTTTGGTGATTGCTCATCATGTGGCGTTTCTGTAGCATTCTCCAGTTTATTTTATGAGGTCAAATTGCTAGCTCGACGCTCAACCCAGCACGGATGGAAAGTGTGCAAGGGAGCCGGCTGGATTCAAACTCGGGACCATTTGCACCGGAGTCCAGCGCTGATGCCACTACGCCACCAACCGGCCAATAACTAGGTAAGGACCGATGCATTTTCTGAGGGTTGACTTGTTTTAAATTTCTGCTGACTGAACTTTGCTCTAATTGTGTTCTTTCTTATAAAAATTGTGTTTAATTGATGTTTGATTTATATTTCTCTTATGAATGCTGCTGAAATGTTATGTGCCAGTGATGCTGCTGCAGATAAGGTTTTCATTGCACCTGTGCATACATTTACTTGTGCACATGACAATAAACACGAATTTGACCAAAACAAAATCAATCTGATCTCTATCTCACAGCCAGATACCCAACATTTCGTAATGAAGGGGTTAACATATGAAGAGTGTTTGGCAGCTTCATACTGCCACTCACTGGAATTTAGAAGAATGCAGGTGGGTGGGGGGAGGATCTCATTGAAACCTACTGAATGTTGAAAAGATTAGATTAGGTGGATATGGAGAGGATGTTTCCTACCGTGGGGGTATCCAGAACCAGAGGGCACAGCCTCAAAATTGAGGGGTGACTTTTCAGAACTGAGGCAAGGAGGAGTTTTTTTAGCCAGAGTAGTGAACCTGTGGAATCCTCTGCCGTAGACGGTGGTGGAAGCCAAGTCTGTGGGTATATTTAAAGTGGAACTTGATAGTTTACTGATTGGTCAGGGCATCAAAGGCAGAAAGCATCAGGGCGAGAAGGTAGGTGTATGGGTTGAGTGGGATCCAGGATCAGCTATGATGGAATGGTGGAGGCGACTCGATGGGCTGAATGGCCTGATACCGCTCCTATGTCTTATGGTCTAACATCACTTCTTTACACTTGCTAACAGACCTTTATAAAAATTAAGCAAAGGTTGGTGAATCTTGATCTCACCAAATATAGCCAGATTCCAAAAAAAAACAAATAAAAAATTAAAACCTAGAAGGCAGAATAATTAAAAGATAAGACCATGAGACATAGAAGCAGAATTAGACCATTCAAGCCCATTGAGTCTGCTCCGCTATTACATCATGGCCGATCCTGGATCCTACTCTACCCCATACATGAGCCTTCTTGTCATATCTTTTGATGCCCATATAAATTTATTATACATGATATTCTGCCAGCAAAATTTCTACTTCAGTGAAATTTTCCATAATAGGCAGCACATGTAGTTACTCGAAGAGTTATAATGGAACGTTTAGATGTGCTGAACCTTGATAGGTCACTGATCATGCAAGACTGACGAGTGCAGTTTAAAAATGTGTTATCAATTTTGTAGTAACTGCTTTTGTATAATTCATACTATCCTTTTCCATATTTGTACTTGTGTGTAATTTTACACTCAAGGACCTCCTAAAGTGAACAAGTATACTGATTAAAAAAATACAAGTCACTGCATTCTCTTAAATTTTCAGCCAGTGTTATTCAAAATAATTCATTACAATTCCATTACATCTAATACTTAAGCAACCATAAAACTTTAAATTGCAACTATTGTAATTTTTTTGTTATTTACTCTTACTAGTGTCCTCAAAACACCTGAATGAAGATTAATTAAAAGTCCTAGACACCAAACGTTAATTAATGGCACTTTAAAGAGTAAAAAGGAACTTTGTAGTCTGTAATTCAACCTGAATAACGTTATTAAAGTTAATTTTCTTGCAATAATTCTTAGATTTAAAGGAACTCAAAAACTCAGGAATATTATAATGTAAAGATTCTCCTACTGCACAAAGGGGTATTTTCATGCTGACACCCTTGACCTTTTAAAGTTTAATAAAAGTAATACAAAGCAAAAATAAATTTGATGGGTATATGTACTTAAACCCTTATTTTCTTTAAAACTTTAATTGACAGTTGAGAACTCTTAGCTATAATGAATATGGCTGATAGACCGACTTAATTTTTTAAAGATATGGCTGCTTTTTCTCTCTCTCTTCTTCATTATGCGATTTGACTCTGCATTGACCATGTCAGAATTCAAACAATTCAGAATTCTTTCCATGTCATGGACAAATGCAAATTCACCTTGTATACCCCTGCATCCTCAATCACCTAGTGACCAAAGCAACATTTTAAATTATAAACACGCAGACCAGTAGCCAACAAGAACATGAGAATGAAGAATGAACAACTTGTATTATTGAAAAATTCTGCTACAAATTGCTTTACAAACTAAGAGAGAGAGAGATAATTATATTTCACTTTTAAATGTAGTTTACATTTAGTTTTCCTAACCTTGTAATCACAGTAGAATTGGCTTTGTGTCATTTCATCCTCAGTTGCTCCTGGTGCCATCAATTCACCGGTCTCAAGAAATTGCAAATCAATGCCAGCCGATTGATGGGAAATACAGAGATCATCTTTTGGGCTGTTAGTGTCTACACCGTTCACTGAACATGTTAGTGATTGCTGTTGCCTTTTTATAGTATCAGCAACCTGCTCTTGCACCTCTTCAAATGTCCTAGAAAAGGTTAAATTGCATTAATGAAAGGTGACAACTCTGTTAAAGAGCAAGTTAGACAACAAATTCTAAAACATTAAGAAAGGAAGATTAATTGACGTTAGTCATGATGGATCTATATGGGTAGATTTTTACCTGTTGAATTTTAAGTGATTTTATTTTATACAGAAGAAAGAGTATTTGATGTAAACTGAAGAGAGCAAGACTGGTAGACACAGATAAAGAGTAAATTTAACTTTTATTATCCAAGGCACTGAAAATAAAATCAGAACTGTATAACACTTGATTGTTTACAGACAGAGCACAGAATAGGAATGGTTTATCATAGCATTTAAGATGTGATGGCACTTGAGATCTAAAGTAGAAATTTATGAAAATGCTCATTATGATGGAAAAATTTTCAGTTTATAAAGATTAACTGGGCCAAGAATGAGTGGAATGAAGCTGGTGTTTGGAACCAAGAGCCAGTACATCCTGGTTTTACACAGCATTCCTGTAAGTGCAGGACAAACTGAGCAGCAGATGCTTAGGGCCTCTGATGCTCCACTCAAGGCTGGACTTTACTTGAAGTTAAAGCAAAAGCAGAATATGCTACACTACGCAGAGGAATCCACATCCGTAATCAGTCGTCACAAAATAGAAATGCATGAAAATTCCCATATTAGAGATTAGTAAGGTAAAGATTTTTTAAAAATCAAGTATCTTCTTTAAAAAGATCCCAAATTACTTTTTTTTACCTTAAGGAAATACTGTATTAATATTTGCTTATCAGAGATCTACAGAAGTTCTTACAAACTGTCAGACTTTTTAAGATTCCTTTTTCGACATATTACTTCCCAGCTTGTAACATAATTTCCCCTCCCCCACCCACCTTCCCCCTCACGTGGTCTCACCTATCACCTGCCAGCATGTTCTCCTCTTCCTCTCCTACCTCATTATTCTAGCTTTTGGCGCCTTCCTATCCCCAGTCCCGATGGAGGGTTTTGGCCTGAGATCTCAGCAGTTGAACAGAGAACAAAGAAACAGGAACAGGAACAGGCCCTTTGGCTGACAATGTTGTGCCAAACTAACCAAATGGCCAACTAATCTCTTCAGTCTACACAATGCCATATCCTTCCATTATCCTCACCTTCAAGTGTCTATCTAAACGTCTCTTAAAAATCTCTAGTGTTTCTGTCTCTGCCACCATTCCAGTCAGCGCATTCCAGGCACCCACAACTGTGTTTAAAAAAAACTTTGCCCCCACATCTCTTTGAACTGTTATGAATGTACCACAGCTCTGAGGGGCCGAAGGGTGCGGGGTAGCCCCCTCCTTTGTGAGAATCGCAAGATCACTATTGAGTCAATTCAGGAGACCCAGGAAATGAGAGAAAGACATGCCGAATCCACAAGGCGTTGGAATGTGCCTTGGCCTCTGAGAGGCGGACCCATTGATGCCGGCTATTGTCTCTTGGAGACGGACTTGCGTATTGCATCCTGGACGATGCATCGACGCCCCAGGCAATGAACCGAGGGGGAGGCTGGTGGAGGGATTGCATCATCATCTCAACCTGATTGACATCTGAGACCCTGTGAGTCAGGATAAAAGAGGGTCTGTGGGAACAGCCCCTCAGACGCACCAGAAGAAACGCTAGCGATCCCGTAATAGCGAAAGCCAGTGGAAGGCCACGTGTGTCCGCTTCCATTTGCCCGGAATTGGTGACCTTTGCCACGGAAAACGGTTTTTAGCTAACAATGGGGAACTCAACTCCCAACGACTCTCGAAGGATTGACATCATAAAAGGAATGGGCAAGTTTTAACCCGTCTTTCTCTCCAACCAAAGAGCTGCAGCTTGAATGACAGTGACTTTTATATTTCCATCGGACAATACATTATCCCCTAGACAACAATAGAGCTATTTCTTATTGATTATTATTATACCCGCGCTTTTAGATTTAGTATTGATGAAGTATATTATCTGTATGTTTGCATTGATATTCTTTTGTGTCTTTTTATCAATAAATACTGTTAAAAAATAGTACCATCGGACTTCAACGGACCTCTCTATCTTTGCTGGTAAGTGACCCAGTTACGGGGTACGTAACAGAACTTAACCCCTCTCACCTTAAGTACACGCCCACTGGTATCAGACATTTCAACCCTGGGAGAAAAAAACATTGTCTGTCTACTCTATTATACCTCTCAAAATTTTATTAGCCTCTACCAGATCTCCCTTCAGCCTCTGCTGCTCCAGAGAAAACAACCCCAGTTTGTCCATTTTCTCATTATAGCACATGCTCTAATCCAGACAGCATCCTGATAGAGCTCTTCCACAACCTTTCCAAAGCCTCAGCATCCTTCCTATAATGGGGAGACCAGAACTGTATGCAATACTCCAGCCTAATTATAGTCTTATAATGCTGCAATATAACTTCCTGACTTTTGAACTCAATACCTCAACTAATAAAAGCAAAAAAGCCATATGCTTAATTAATTACCCTATCAGCCCCTGTGTAACCACATTCAGGGAACTATGAACTTGGACCTCAAGAACCTTGTGCTCAACAACACTGTTAGGGGTCTTTCCTGATCTTAGCTGATCTGAAGAACTGTAAACTAATCAATATCCTGTTATCAGGTCTAGTGAGTGATCATTATAAATAACACTGCAGAGATACTTGAATTCTTCCACTGTTCTCAGTCTTGTTCCCGTGATAATGATAGAGGGGGTGGTAGTAGCTGATCCAGGAGCAGGATGAAATAGGACTTCTGTTTTGCTTAGGTTGATGGTAAGACCAGAGATGCAAGGCTTTGGCAACTTTCTTGACAATTAGCTGAAGATCGGGCTCAAGGTGAGCCATCAGAGCACAAATGTTGGCGTAGAGGGTTTCAACAAAGAATTTCTTGACTATCTTGTCCTGACACTCAGACTATGCAGGTCAAAGAGCGATCCATCATTTCTGTACTTCAGGTGGATACCACATTTGAGGTCTTTGACTGTGTGATTCAGCACATAGTTAAAGAACAGGCTGAACAGCACAGGTGTCAACACACCCTTGTTTCACTCCAGTGCTTTGATCGACTGTGATCATAGGTGTTGAATCATCACAACATCTGTCTGTCTACAAAACTAAAGGTGTACAAAGCTGTTCTCTTCAGCTGTCTCCTGCATGGTTTGGAAACCTGGGCCATTTACAGAAGACACCTCAAAATGCTAGAGGGATTCTATATGCATAATCTGAGATTGATCCTTGGCATCCATTGTCAGGACCACATCACAAACCTAGAGGTCCTCAACAGGGCAGAGACACCAAGGCTTTGATTGTAAAACCACATCTTCAGTGGACAGAGCATGACATACGCATGAAAGATCCCGAATCCCTAAGCAGCTCTGTATGTTGAGTTTTCGTTGGGCAAGAGGAATTGAGGCAGGTTCAAAGGCTGAATGAGAAAGCTAACATTGCACATACTGAACTTGTATTAAGACAGCTGGAACGGAGTGCGCAATACTGGTGTGGCTGGTGATCCTTAGTTAAAACTGCTCACAACACTCTGATGGAGAGATGCCGAGCAGTACTAATTGCTGCCTGACAGAGAAAGAAAGTTATCGCAGCGGTTCCACTTACAGATCCAGTACAGTTCTCATGCCTTTATTGTGGGCGTCTATGTCACTCATATTTCAGACTCAATGGCCATGTATGAACAAGCAACTGCACAAAACTAATCATCATTGTCAGATATGACAGACAACCAATGATCCTGTTGTATTCCATGGCAGAAGGAAACAACAAGGAGAGAGAATTAGAGTTAAATCAGGTTCACAAAGGGTACAGAAGGGAAGAGAATGAAGGAAAATAAACCAAAAGGGAGGAACAACAGAAAAGTTAGAAATAAAATTAATACTTTTTAAATGAACATTTTATTTAAGAATGTTATCAAACAGATAAAATAGCATCTCATTGTATTAATACTTTCATAATATTAAGTTCATGTACAGCACAGCTAAAATCCAACCTCAAGTTTCTTTGGTGAATTTAATGGAAAATTATTTGTTACAAATAATTAAGCCACTATGGATAGCCATAAATCTGCAAGTAAATTCTGCAAAAACATCTAACTCCCCTAATCTCCAAATTTTCCATTAACTAATACTGGCATTCTTCGCTCATAATCATTTCCTTTGTTTTAAGCAACTTTTGAAGAAAATGGACTAGTAACTTACTTTGAAGATTGTTGTTTCTCCGACCTGTAAAAGATTATCATCAGTATCATTCAGTACAGATATATATCTCTTTATTTTTACTTTACATATACCCAAATTAATGCATACTGAATTTGTGAGAAAAAATAGATCTTTCAGTTTTCATTACGACACACAAAAAAAAGAACTCTGATGAGAAGCAGAGAGATTAACATAAGAACATAACAAATAGGAGCAGGAGTAGGCTATCTAGCCTGTTGAGCCAACTCCACCATTCAATAAGATCATGGCTGATTTGACCACAGACTCATCTCCACCTACCTGCTTTTTACCCATAACCCTTAATTACCCTACTATGCAAAAATCTATCCAACCATGTCTTAAATATATTTACTGAGGTGGTCTCCACTGCTTCATTGGGCAGAGAATTCCACAGATTCACCACTCTTTGGGAAAGGCAGTTACTCACCTTCATCCAAAATTTACCCTCCCAAATCTTGAGGTCATGTCCCCTCGTTCTAGTCTCACCTACCAGTGCAAACAACTTTCCTGCCTCTATCTTATCTATCCCTTTCATAATTTTATATGTTTCTATAAGATCTCCTCTCATTCTTCTGAAATCCAGCGAGGACAGTCCCAGGTGACTTAATCTCTCTTCGTAGTCTAAACCCCTCATCTCCGCAATCAACCTGGTGAACCTCCTCTGCACCACCTCCAAAGCAAGTATATCCTTCCTCAAGTAAGGAGACCAGAACTGCACGTAGCACTTCAGGTGTGGCCTCACCAGTACCCTGTACAGTTGCAATATAACATCCCTGCTCCTAAATTCTATCCCTCTAGCAATGAAGGCCAACATTCCATTTGCCTTCTTGACAGCCTACTGTACTTGCAAACCAACTTTTTGTGATTCATGTACAAGCACTCCAAAGTCCTACTGCACAGCAGCATGTTGCAATCTTTTACCATTAAATAATCTGCTCTTACATTTTTCCTTTCAAAATGGATGACCTCACATATACCAACATTGTACTCCATTTGCCAGACCCTTGCCCACTCACTTAACCGTATATCTCTCTGCAGACTCTCTGTATCCTCTGCACAATTTGCTTATAAACTCAATTTTGTGTCATCAGCAAACTTAAATACACTACACTCAGTCCCCTCTTCCAGATCGGTGCAGGCCCAGCACTGACCCCTGCAGCACACTGCTCACCACTGATTGCCAACCAGAGAAACACCCATATATCCCATCTCGCTGCTTTCTATTGGTAAGCCAATACTCTACCCATGCTAATACATAACCCCCAACTCTATGCATCCTTATCTCATGGATAAGTCTTTTATGTGGCACCTTATTGAACACCTACTGGAAATCCAAGTAAATAATGTCTATCTGTTCCCCTCTATCCACTACACTCATTATATCCTCAAATAACTCCAGTAAGTTTGTCAAACAGGACCTGCCTTTGCTCAATTCATGCCGCGTCTGCATGATGGATCCATTACTTTCCAGATACCTCGCTATTTCTTTTTTAATGATAGCTTCAAGCATTTTCCCAACTACAGATGTTAAACTGACCATCCAACCTATCAATGCCTCCCAATTTAATTAACATCTATCAGCACTCTCCTCAGCCTTTGACACTCCAGGGAAAAAAAGTCCAAGTCTGTCCAACCTCTCCTTATATACTAATACACTCCAACTTAGGTAGCATCCTGATGAATCTTCTCTACATCCTCTGAGGCCTCTGCATCCTTTCTATAATGGAGCAACTAGAATTAAACACAATACTCCTAATTCAGCCTAACCAAAGTGTTATACAGCTGCATCAGGGCTTCCTGACGTTTCTACTCATTGTGCCGAACAATTAAGACAAGCATGCCATATGGCTTCTTTACTTTTGGTGCCTCTTTCAGGGAGATAAGGAATTGGACCTCATGATCCCTTTGTATATCAGTAGTCAAGGGCTCTTAACCACTTCCCCCTAACCTAACAAAATCCTAGCCAATTCTGATAAGCTAGGATTTGTATATCTGCAGTTCCTGCGTATCTAAAATAAAAGTATCAATACTGGGATTACTTAGCATGTCAGGCAGCATTTCTCATTTCAGTTATTAATAATAAGTTATTAATAAGTCCTCCAAGATGGAAATTAGGTAACGTTAATTTCATTAATAATGTTGTTATCTGATAACACTGGTGTAAGTTGTCCTGACATTTATGCCTATGGCAACTATTGGAACGAGCAATTCATTCCACCCAACTAATTAGGTTTATCATAAACAGCTTTTGAAAGATACAATGGAATTTCTTTCAACTAACTTTAAGATAGCTACTTCCTGTCATTACAACTCTCTATATTAAAAAAGTAACTTCATATCCCTTCCAGCTTTTCTGCAAATTATCTGACATCTGCATACTCCAATATCTGGCCCTTCTGTAAGTGAAAACATTGTCTGCTCTCTACAGACAATTAAAAACTCATGAATTTAATCCCCCCTTTCAAATATTCCCTTAAATTCTTTAGGAAAGCAGCCAATTTCTCTAATGTCTTCACTTGATTGAAGGATGGAGAAAGAAAATGATGAACTTCATGAATATCATCAATAGAAAATGCTAGTCTATTATAAAGTGTGAGGTGATAAAGGTGCAAAAAATCTGTACTACTTGACATGAATTTATGAAATGAAAACCTACTGGAATTTTATTTTTGAGCTGCAACAAGGGAGAACTATACAAGTTTGTAAAATTAAAGCATGTGTAACTGGTGTAATGCTCTATTCCCTCACATTCTGGCACTGCATCTGCATCTCAATGTACTAACAAATCACTTTTGATACTATTAATGAGAGACTGATGTAAGGGGCAGGGCTTCAGGTTCCTGGATCACTGGGGCTTCTTCTGGGGGAGGTGTTGTTGTTGTTCGTCCTTCGGAGTCGAAGACGACCACGACTTCTGTCAGGTGGAGGGTTTGTGACTGTGGGTCCGGAGATGACTGCTGAGGCCAATCCGGGCCCTGAAAGCTCACCCACATGTGGGACACATGAGGGTAGGTGCTGCAGTGGAAGTGGAGGTAGTTTGAGCCTTGCGCGCAGCGCGTTTCCTCTGAGCCTCTGTGGTGCGCCTGATTTCTGCTGCATACGCTCCTTTAGCGGTCCTGCTCCACCAGGTTGGGCGGTCCAGAGCAAGCGATTCCCAGTTACTGGGATTGATGTTGAGGTCTTTGAGGGACACTTTGAGGCAGTCTTTGAAACATTTCTTCTGCCATCCAACTGAGCACTTGCCCTGGCTCAGCTCACCATACAGCAGCTGTTTTGGTAGTCCACTGTCAGACATCCTGATGACATGGTCAGCCCATCTGGCTTGGGCTTTCTGTAGGAGGGTGTAGACGCTGTGGGTGCTACAACCTGTACAAAAAGGAGGGGTTACACCGGTACCCAAAGGGGTCCAATATCCTAGCAGCAGGTTTAACCCTCCTGTTAGGGAGGGTTTAAACTAATTTGACAGGGGGATGGGAACCAGAGTGATAGGGCTGAGGAAGGGGGAAAACAGAAATAAATCAAAGATGGCATGCAACAGAGATGACAGAAAGGACAGGCAGGAGATGATGCATAATCACAGCCAGTGGGGTGATTTACAGAGCAATAGCGGCATGGTGCAGTTAAAACAAAAAGCAACAAATACTGGACTGAAAGTGTTATATTTGAATGCATGCAGCATAAGAAATAAGATGGACGATCTTAAAATTCAGCTACAGATTGGCAAGTATGACACTGTGGCCATCTCTGAAACTTGGCTAAAGGATGGCTGCCATTGGGAGCTAAACATTTAAGGATAGACGGTGTATTAGAAAGATAGGTTAGTAGGCAGAGAGGGTGTTGTGGCCCTGTATATAAGAGATAATATTAAATCATTAGAAAGGGATGACATAGGATTGGAAGTTGGAGAGTCTCTCTGGGTTGAGTTAAGAAGTGGCAAGGGTAAAAGGACCCTAATGGCAGTTGTATACAGAACTCCAAACAGCAGCCAGAATGTGGATTACAAATTACAGCAGGAGATAGAAAAGGCGTGTCAGAAGGGCGATGTCATGATAATCACTGGGGATTTTAACATGAAAGTGAATTGTGAAAACCAGGCCGGTTCTGAACCTAAAGAGAGAGAATTTGTAGAATGTCTAAGGGATGGCTTTTTAGAACAGCTCGTTGTTGAGCCCACTTGGGTATTGTGCAATGATGTGGTGGTGATAAGAGAGCTTAAGGTTAAGGAACCCTTAGGGAATAGTGATTGCAATATGATTGCTTTTACGTTGAAATTTGAGGAGAAACTAAATTCCAATGTGTCGTTATTTTAGTGGAATAAAGGAGATTACAATGGCATGAGAGGGGAACTGGAAAGTTGACTGGAAAGGAGCACTAGGAGGAAGGACAGCAGAACAGTAACTGCTAGAGTTTCTGTGAAAAATGAGGGAAGTACAAGACAGATATATTCCAAATAAGAAGAAATTTTCAAATGGAAGAAACACGCTACCGTGGTTGACAAGTGAAGTCAGAGTCAAAGTAATAGCAAAAGAGAGGGCATACAACGAAACCAAAGCTAGTGGCCAGATAGAGGATTGGGAAGCTTTTAAAAACTTGCAGAAGGAAATAAGAAAGTTATTAGGAAGGAAAAGATGAATTATGAAAAGAAGCTGGTGACTAATATCAAATACCGTAAGTTACTAAAAGCTTTTTTAAAGTATATAAAGAGTAAAAGAGAATTACGGCTAGATATAGGACCAATAGAAAATGATGCTGGAGATATTGTAATGAGAGACGCAGAGATGGCAGAGGAACTGAATAAGCATTTTGCATTAGTCTTCAGTGTAAGACATCTGCAGTATACCGGAAGTGAAGTATGTGCAGTGAAAATTAAAACTATGAGGGTGGATAAATATCCTGGACCTGATGGAATGCACCCTCAAGTTCTGAAGGAAGTAGCTGGAGAGATTGCAGGGGCATTAACAATGATCTTTCAAGAACTGCTAGATTCCGGCATTGTACCGGATGACTGGAAAATTGCAAATGTTACTCATCTATTTAAGAAGGGTGGGAGGCAGCAGAAAGGAAACTATAGACCAGTTAGCCTGACATTGGTGGTTGGGAAGTTGTTGGAATCAATTGTTAGGGATGGGATTACGGTATACCTGGAGGCACATGACAAGATAAGCCAAAGCCAGCATAGTTTCCTGAAAGGAAAATCCTGCCTGACTAACCTACTGCAATTTTTTGAGGAAATTACAAGCAGGGTAGACAAAGGAGATGCAGTAGATGTGGTGTACTTAGATTTTCAGAAGGCCTTTGACAAGGTGCCACACAAGGCTGATTAGCAAGAAAAGCCCATGGAATTATGGGAAAGTTACTAGCATGGGTGGAGCATTGGCTGATCAGCAGAAAACAGAGAGTGGGAATAAAGGGATCCCATTCTGGCTGGCTGCCGGTTACCAGTGGAGTTCCACAGGGGTCGATGTTGAGACTGCTGCTTTTTACAATGTATGTCAATGATTTGGACTATAGGATTAATGGATTTGTGACTAAATTTGCTGATGATACAAAGATAGGTGGAGGTGCGGATAGTGTTGAGGAAACAGAGAGCCTACAGAGAGACTTAAAATAGTTCAGGGGAATGGGCAAAGAAATGCCAATGAAATACAATGTTGGAAGGTGGATGGTCATGCACCGGTGGAAGAAACAAATGGGCAGACTATTATTTAGATGGGAAGAGAATTCAAAATGCAGAGATTCAAAGGGACCTGGGAGTCCTTGTGCAGGATATCCTATTGTTAAAAGGCCTGAACAGGTTAGATACGGCAAAGTTATTTCTCATGGTGGGGGAGTCTAGGACAAGAGGGCATGACATCAGGATTGAAGGATGTCCATTTAGAACAGAGATGCAGACAAATTATTTTAGTCAGAGGGTGTTAAATCTGTGGAATTTGTTGCCATGAGCTGCTGTGGAGGCCAAGTCACTGGGTGCATTTAAGATAGAGATAGATAGGTTCTTCATTAGCCAGAGCATCAAAGGGTATGGGGAGAAAGCAGGGGAGTGGGGATGACTGGAAGAATTCGATCAGCCCATGATTGATTGGTAGAGTAGACTTGATGGGCTGAATACCCTACTTCTGCTCCTATATCTTATGGTCTCATAATGGGCAAAGTCCTTTCTGTTAAAGCCAGCAAACTTTATTATTCTAATTCTTTGCTAGAGGAAATAGACTCACAACTCCCAAAAAAATAAAAGCATCACTACAACCTTAAGGAACAGAAAAACAAAGGAGATGATTTCCTTTCTTTTTAATAGCCAAAATAAAAGATCACAACGGTCGGGAACAGTCCTAAGAACTTCCTAAGAACGCTATTCATCTAGCAATGACATGCCAGTTGGAAAGATCCAACAATTTTCATCATCTTGCAATCAAAAGAAATAGGATATTGACAAAAATCAAATGACCCCAGTAAGAAAACAGTGCCTTGTAAATGTAATCAGCTCACAACCCTTTGTTCACAGAAATAAGTATTACAAGGAATTTTATCAATTTAACTGATAATTTTTACTTGTGAATAATAAAACAGGGAAAATTGTAAATCACGAAAAACTAGAAATTCAAAAACTGAAATGTCAGCAGTGTAAAAGTATTTACTCCCCTTTTCTCAGTACTTAATTGAACCACCTCTTGCAGCTATTACAGCCAGTAGTATTTTTGGACAAGTCTCTATTAGCTTTGCACACATGATGGAGACAGATTTGCCCATTCCTCCCTGCAAAATTACTCAAGCTGTACCATGTTAGTTGGGGAGCGGCAGTGGACAACAATCTTGAGGTCTTGCCAGAGATGTTCGATCAGGTTAAGGTCAGGGCTCTGACTGGTCCATTCAAGAACATCTATTTTCTTCATCTGAAGCCACTTTGTGGTTGCTCTGGCAATGTGGTTTGGGTCACTGTCTTCCTGAAAGATGAACTTCCTCCCTAGTTTAAGCTTTCTGGCAGAGGCTAGCAGGTTTTTATCCAGGATCTTTCTGTATTTAGTAGCATTCATTTTCCCAGCAATCCTGACCAGATTTCCAGTCCCTGCAGCTGAAAAGCATCCCATAGCCTGATGTTACCTCCACCATACTTTACAGTAGGATGGTGTTTCCTGGCTGATGTGCAGTATCGGATTTATGCCACATGTACCACTTAATATTGAGGTTAAAATGTTCCACTTCCGTCTCATCTGAATACAAGTCCTTCTTCCACATCTTTACTGTACCTTCTAAGGGCCGCTTTGCAAGGCTTTATGGTCAGGGATATGCTCCTTTTCTTTCGCCAGGGCTTCTTCCTTGCCACCCTTCCATTAATACCCTTTTTGTGCGAGGCCTTTGAGATTGTGGAATCTTCATCTCCATTTGCAGCCACTGACTTCTACAATTCACTCAGAGTGACTTTGGTGTCACAGTAGCTGCTCTTACAAGTGCTGTTTTTCTCTGGTGACTAAGTTTAAAGGGGAGCTATGACCTAGGCACTGGACTGTCATTTCATATTTGTTTCCACTTTCTCACAATGGTCCTCACTGAGAACAGATACATGTTCAGTGCCTTTGAGATGGTCTTGTCCCTTTCACAGATTTGACTTTGTCTGTTATCATTTCCCTGACTTGTCAACAAGTTGGGTGAGTTGGTAATATACAGTATTGCACCTGAGAAAAGTTAGCATAGTAACTACAAAGGGGATGAAGACTTTTTCAGCCTCACAATTTTGGATTTTAGTTTTTAGAAAATTAACAGGTTTTTGGCCTTTTTTTTCGATTTGACATGATGCACAATGTTTTGTAGATTAGCTCAAAAATCCTACTTAAATATATTTCAAATTTAGGAAAATGATACAGCAAAATGTGAAGATAGTTCTGGGGAATAGTTGTGAATACTTTTTCAAGGCACTGTGTCAATGATGTGAAAGGCAGTCTACCACTGCACATCCCTATTACAAAAAACACATAACATGGAATTTATTGTGAGGAAAAGGACGTCTCATATCCACAAAATTTATGAAAATGCATGACATGGCAATTAGTGCAACCTCAAAACTGAAAATGGTCACTGCGATCAAATTAGAAAAATTATTGTGATCAAAATTTTGGTTGACGACTTCCTAGGTGTGCTTCAGGGCAGAGGTTTACCCCATAGTTTTCTGTGTGAGAGAAAATAACCTTATAGCATTAATTCTACCATTTGATAAAACACTTAAATCACATACCAGCTGTGTGTTGCAGAACTTGGATTGGACTCTGCATCAATTTTAGTTGCTTTGGTGGGAATGTTTGCCTTGTAGTTATAAAACACCTCTTCACTTTCTGTGATGTATGCCATCTCGGTGGCAAGGTTGTCTACGGAGGAATGCCGTGGCTTTTGAGCATTATGCCTTACTCTTGGACTTGGCCTATTAGCAGTACAAAATGGTGAGGCTTTTATTAGTTACAGTAGGATGCTCAATAACATTCTATTTTACCCATTAACATGAGCATTTCTAACTTCACTTGGATTCATGCTGTGGCAACTTACAGCACAGTTCTGATTCATTGCTGCATATTGGAAGTTCTACACCAGCATTAGTGGAGTCTGCAGGTCCAGATACTCTGGGATATATTCTCCTCAGTGGAAGGAAGTATCGTATGCTTAAGAGTTTTCATATAAGGTAATAGCCACAGTTGAAACAACCATCTTCATACCTTACATACTACTACTATGAAGGAAAACGTGTGGTACAATCACGATTTTCTAGAATCCTGATCTATTTGTTTAATGCACTTAAAGTAATACAAAATAAAGTAATATCAAATAAATAAAATAGTACATTCAAATGCAGTTATTTTCTATATTGCATGAGAGCATTGGCCTGTCAGAATTTTTAACTGGTCACCTCTTTGAAGTCTTGGGTCCAAGATGTACATTTATATAAATAATTCATATAGACACATGACATCTTCCTTTAAGTATGATAGAATTTACTGTAATTAGATTCCAAGTGTAATTGCTCCCCCATTCATTCTGACATTTCCCTAAGGTACTCACCATCAGGGCTGACAGTAAAGACAGTTAACTTGAAGAACTCATTCATTGCTACACTAGAACCAGCTATGTAATAGCAAAACGGGACAGCTCCATGTCCCATTTGTAAAATAGACGATCTCCATTTTGCTGAGTCAGAAACACATACCTAATTTGAAAGTTATGATTGTTGTTATTTTGGCAGAACATAAAGGAATTACCACTGTTGAGCAGTGTTCCAAATTCTAATTGCAATCATACAGCACAGACACAGGCCCTTTCATCTTTTCTTGTCCAAGGCGACTGTGTTGTCCATTTGTGTTAATCCCATTTTTGCCATTATGTCTTTCTCAGCAAAATAAGTCAGTCCCTAGTTTCCAATAAATTTAAATATAGTCTATTAGAATCTTCAACAACTTCCCTCACAGAATCTTTTTCCCAGGATAGTGGAGGTTATAACAAAAGGACATAGATTTAAGGTGTGAGGAAAGAAATTTAAAGGTGATCTAAGGAGTAAACATTTCCGTACAGAGGTTGTTGAATAAGCTTCCAGGGAGATGGTGTATAACATTTGTTGTTATTGTACAAACAAAGTGCTTTGCACATCAGTGTTCTGAAGATTCCTGCCATTTACTCCACCTGTCCTACCAGAAATTGATTTCTCAAAGTGCATTGCCTTCTCATACAAGATCCTAAAACTTCTTATCACTCTGATAAGAGTTGGTTCCCTCAGGGACTATAGTGGTAATCTGTGTATGGAGCCAGAGGATGTGAGTGAGCTCCTAAGTCAATACTTATCATTATTCAACAGGAATAATGATATTCAAGCTGGAGAGTTAAGGTAAGGTTCCCTAAATTTCCTGTCTTTATGTCTTGAATGAAGCCCTCTGTTGGTTGGGGTCGACCATGGATGTTGCGTCCCAGACACTGATACAGTTTGGCACCAGTGGCATTGCAGGAGTTGCCAGTCAGCACTGAACTCAACATAGGGCTGCCTTAGGGGCTCCAGTTGCGGATTTTTCCTTGGTGCTTACTCCTGAAGCCTTCTCCATGAGTGGCTATAGCTGCAAGCCAGTGCAAGTTTGAGATCAGAGTTTTCCTTCTCTTAGTTGAGCTACCGACCATGGCTGATGAGCCTCATCTGCCTGAAGCGACTGGTTTAAAGTCACATTAATTCGCCTTTGCCCCTTTCCTGTCAGTAGAAATGGTTACGCTGAGCTTAGTAGCTAATCCACATGTGAAGGCCAGGAGCTGGGCTTGCATGGCAGAGTCTATTTGAGATGCACATCATTGAGAACACTTAGTAGATAGTGGAATCTTATCTGCATAAACACCCTTCCAGCTATAACAACCTTAAGGAATGAAGTGAATACTTATTATTCACCAAGAACTTCTCCTCTTACTCTTTAAGAAATGTGCTGACTCTGAACTCTCTATATCTTGCTTTTAAACACCTACCACATATCAAATGTTGCTTTCCACTTCAGCAGCTGTTCCCAATCTACTTTTCTAGGAGGTTCTGTCTTAAACTATTCAAATTAAGCAGATGCTGTCGTACACCGTAGAAATCATTAAGCACATTCAATCATTTAGTACAATTTGATAAAGGTATTTACCAATCAGGTGTAGATGGCGGAGAACGAGAAGGAAGACTTCTGGTTTCCATTTGCTCCACAGATACAGACTTCCTTAGTATCGGATTCCACACCATTCCACCAATGACACGATGGCATGACTGATTTTTGATCGTCCTGTTGCAAATAAAATGGAGATGTTTTTAAATACTTTTATTCTTATGGTAAAGAACCACAATTCTGAGGAATTAAAATCGATTCCAATAAGAACTGTGCCAAGTAGTTAGCGTGCATTATTACAGCTCAGGGCACTCTGGAGTTCAATCCCAGCACCATTCTGTAAGGAGTTTGTAGGTCCTCCATTTGGAATGTTGGGTTTTCTGCAGGTGCTCCGGTTTCTTCCCACAGTCCTACACGTACTGGGCTGGTTCACTGGTCATTGTAAATTGCCCTATGTTTATGTTTGGGTTAATTGGGTTTTTTGGGGCTTGCTGAAGTGGTGTGGCTCAAAGGGCTGCAAGGGCCTACTTCAAACTGCATCGCTAAAAAAAGTAAAAAAGAACTCATTTCATGACCTGTACCAAACAAGTGGCTTAATGAATAAAATGTGGAAGCATACTCCCTCTTGTAAATTGGTTGACAACATTCAAATTATCCTTGTTAATAATAAGCATCCGTTAGTCTTGTGAGACCATGGATTTGTGCCTTGGAAGGTTTCCAAGGCACAGGCCTGGGCGGGGTTGTATGGGAGACCGACAGTTGCCCATGCTGCAAGCCTTCCCCTCTCCACGCCACCAATGTTGTCCAAGGGAAAGGCACTAGGCAGCTTGGCACTGGTGTCATCGCAGAGCAATGTGTTGTTAAGTGCCTTGCTCAAGGACACAACACACTGCCTCAGCTGAGGCTCGAACCAGTGACCTTCAGATCACTAGACCGATGCCTTATCCACTAGAACACGCGCCAACACTATCCTTGTTAACAAAGGCATAAACAATAAGTTTGAGGTAAATTAGAACCCAAACACAGGGAAAGATAACATACCATCCCATGATCCTGAAAAAAATTACTGAAGATATCCATTTCTTCTACAGGAATGCACTAAATTTCCTAAAGCACAACTCTTAAGGAAATCAGAAATCAATCAACCAAATGCATGACCCAATAAATTCTTGAGGTCACATTAAGGAAGTAGTTAGGAAAGCAAGCAGAAGGCTTGGTTTCATTAAATAGAGGCACAGGCAATCTTTGCTGAACACTTGTAAAACTGTTAAGTAGGAAGTGGAATATTTCAACCAATTCTTTTGGAAGATATGAAGGTCAAGATAAGAAACAGCAAAGATTTAGTGGAATGGTTTCAGCACTCAGCAATATCAGCTGTTATATTCAAGTATTGCTTTCTTAAAGCAAAATTGGAGGGATAATTTGCTAATAGCATTGTTAGATATGTGGGTTATGACCAAAGAAAAAAAGTGGCTGGAGTACCTTAGCACTTCAGTGCAAGAGTGTTAATTAGGTGCATCAAAAACAAACTTTATTGGTAAAAATATTAAAAAGAAAACAGCCAATATAAAAAAAATTATCTGCCAGAAAAACACAAAAATACCTCTGTACTTCTTTCTTGTCCAGTGTGATCTCCTGGCAGCACCTATCTCTCCTCTCTACTGAGGGCAAACCTTGGAGGAGCAGCTTAGGAGAATGATGGCACCTAACAGCCACTCCTTTACTTGCATCTTCAGAAACAGCTCTATTTCTATCTTTAATATCTCTATTTTACTCTTTCAGGGTTCTTTTGAAAACCTGACCTGGAGTTGCATGCTGACATTGGTTCTTTACAGGAACGGGACCCACTCTTGAGGTCTCCCGACTGGCCGCTATTCGATCTGCCAAGGACACAGCCTAGAAGGCTAGCGTGCTTTCAGGTTCCAGGATTTCATGGCTCTGGAGGTGGGCAGACTCATGGTTGGCGCTGCCACGGGAAACTGGTGTGTTGTGAGAAACAGAAGATCAAAACCAGTGAGCTGGCTGTTGGCTGTGTGCCCAGCGACCTGAGTACTTTGGGCACAGAGCTCGGAAGAAGCAACGCAACTGACTTTTAATACTGTAAATCAGCAAGTTGTTTGTTATGTCTCTCCTCTTGCTGTGAAATGGGGACACCTCTTTTTCCTTTATTAGGGAGAGAAAGAGCCTGTGATATGTTGAATTACCGGGTGAATGAGTAGTCTTTGGGGAACTGCAAGTCTGTGTCTTTATTGATGCTTTGCTGCATGCTTGAGTGCTTGGTGGGGGGGGGGGGGGCGCTGATGCTTTTTTGCTGGTGGGGGAGGGGTTGTCATTGCTTTCCTGCTGCTTATGCATGGGAGAGGGGAGCTGGGGGGGGGACTTTGGGGTTCTAGCATTTAACTGTCATTCATTCTTTGGGGCACTTCTCTGTTTTCCTGGATGTTTGTGAAGAACAAGAAATCGAAGATGTATATTGTATGCATTTCTCTGACAGTAAATGTACCTTTGAAACCATTGAAGAGCTGCTTTTTGATGGTACTGGGAAAACCATCTTTAATTACCAGCAAAGTTAACTTCAGATAACACACAAATTAGAACATAATGTAGTTACAATATATTACAAAATAAACAGAAGTATCTACCTTAAGTACCATATACGAAACAACATATACACATCCCCATTACTAAAGAAATGGAATATTCCACCAAATAGAGCAGGAAAGGCACCATAAAGCCAATATGAGTGCATCAGCTTGATTTAGGACCCATGATAAGAATATACCGGGGAAGACAGTGAAGTGCATACACTCAGCGCAACCAAAGCAGAATGACAAGGCAATGTTTGTGTGTGTGTAGATGCGCGTGTTTAAGGAGTAAGTTTATGTGTGTTCGCCAACAAAGACAGGTAAGATGCCTTGTTTGCACCTTCTTGTTTTATTTAGATTAAATAGATGAATGCCATTCCCAGTGGATTGTTCATGGATTCAACTGAGGCGGGAATGGGATAAGTAAAATTTTGGGCAAAGGTGCAAGAAAGCTATGAAGATTTTTAAATCATAGGACATTGGAGCAGAATTAGGCCACTCAGCACATCAAGTCTGTTCCGTTATTCCATAATGGCTGATTTATTATCCCTCTCAATCCCATTCTCCTGCCTTCGCCCCATAACATCTGACACCCGGAATAATCAAGAACCTAGCAATGTCAACTTTAAATATACTCTATGACTTTGCCTCCACAGCCATCCGTAGCAATAAATTCCACAGATTCACCATCCACTGGCTGAAAAAATTCCTCCTCATCTCTTTTCCAAAGAGATGTCCTTCTATTCTGAGGCTGTGCCCTCTGGTCCTAGACTCCCTCACTATTGGAAACATCCTCTCCACATCCACTCTATCTAAGCCTTTCAATATTCAATAGGCTTCCATGAGATTCCCCTACATTCTTCTAAATTTCAGTGAGTACAGGCTTCGTTGTTAGCCATTGGTGAAGTTCCAGAAGACTTGCAAGTGGCTAATGTTGTTCCACTGTTCAAAAAGGGCAGCAAGGACAAATCAGGGAACTACAAGCTGGTCAACCTAACATCAGCGGTGGTGAAGTTACTGGAAGGAATTCTGGGGGACAAGATCTACCAGCATTTCGATAAGAAACAAAAAAGGAAATTGAGGTTAGGGCAGCTGATGTTATATATTTGAAGTTTAGCAAGTCTCCCTACATGTCTTGCTTGGTGGCCTCATCTGGAAGATTAGGTCTCAGGGAATCCTGGGAAATCTAGTTTGATGGATTCAGAACTGGACCAGAGATGGGGAGTAGAGGGTAGAGGCTGAAGATCGTTTTGCAGAATGAAAGTCAGTGACTAGTGCTGTATCACAGGGTCTGTGCTGGGACCCATTTTATTTGTTAATTATATTAATAATTTGAACGTGAATGCACAATACTTGGCTTGATCACTAAATTTCTGGATGACATGAAGTTAGTTGTTGTTATTGATAGCCGAAGAAGGTTATCTTAGGTCACAAGGGGATCTTGATCAGTCAAGGAAGTGGGCTGATGAGTGGCAAATGGATTTTAATAAAGATTTGTGTGAAGTGATGCATTTTAGAAAATCGAACCAACATAGGACTTGCTAGGGCACTAGGGAGTGTAATGGAATAGAGGGACTTAGGAATATAAGTGTATATATTGTTGAAAGAAGAGTCTCAGGTAGACAAGTTGATGAAAAAGGCACTCATTATGCTGGCTTTCATCAGTCAGGGAATTGAGTTCAGGAGTTGGTACATTATGCTGCAGTTCTACAAGTCATTGTTGAAACCTCCCCATCCCCCACCCCCAGAGAAATGCGTACATTTGGTCACCCTGTTATAGGAAAGACATGGTTAAACTGGAAAAAATACAGAAAAGATTTATAAGTATGTCATCAGGACTGGAAGGCCTGACTTTTGAAGGGAGATTGGCCAGGCTAGGTCTTTATTCCTTTAAACATAGAAGAACAAGGGGAAACCTCTATAAATGTTTATAATCATGAGAGGCATAGATAGCTGGGCAGTAATAATCCTTTTCTTGGGGTAGTAAAGTTCAGAACTAGGGAACAAAGATTTAGGGTGAGAGAAAGATTGACAAGGGATAACATTTTCATGCAGAGGGTGGCAAGTATAAGGAATGAGTTGCAAAACATTGTTGAGACAGGATAACAGTGTAATTTTAGCCTTTAGATAGTTACTTGGAGGGGTGAGCTTAGACAGATATGGGCTGCATGTAGGAAATTGGGATTAGCTGCATAAAAACTGTAGTCAGCATGGACTTATTGGACTGAAGGGCAGGTACCAATGCCATATTGCTCTATGATTCCAAGTATCTATCTATACCCAGTTTTTATACTAAACTTCTGCTATTGGCTCAACCACATCCCACTGATTGAAGTTGTCATCCAAAATCTTGAGGCATTGATCCTGTGGATAGTCAGAGGGTTTTTCCAAGGGCTGAAATGGTTGCCACAAGAGGACACAGGTTTAAGGTGCTGGGGAGTAGGTACAGAGGAGATGACAGTGGTAATTTTTTTTTTAAAAAACGCAGAGAGTGGGTGAGTGCGTGGAATGGGCTGCCAGCAACAGTGGTGGAGGTGGATTAAATAGGATCTTTTAAGAGACTTTTGGATAGGTACATGGAGCTTAGTAAAATAGAGGGCTATGGGTAAGCCTAGTAATTTCTAAGGTAGGGACATGTTCGGCACAACTTTGAAGGTCGAAGGGCCTGTATTGTGCTGTGAGTTTTCTATCTTCTTCTATACAATGGGAGTGCTTGACTCCACCACTTTCCTTATAGACTTCAAACACTCTCTCTGGGTTTTAAAAGAAATCTTCCTCAGATCCTCTCCATATCTCTTCCTTATCTTTAATCTATGCTATTTGATCTTTAACACCTCCACCACGGGGAAAAGTTTCTTGTAATATACACAATGTTGCACAGTATATTTCTCTTAACCTCCTCTGTTCCATGGAAAATAAATGTAACCTATCCAGTCTCCCATTATAAATGAAATGTTGATTCTCAAGAGGTATGGCAATCTGTGCCCTGAATATACTCGGTGACTGAACTTTCACTATTCATTTGGTCTTGGGAATTTGGTGGTTTAAATCCCATTAATTTCTCCAATGATTTTTTTTGCTAATTTCTTTCAGATCCTGATTCATTCCATCCACCATTTCCAGTTTTCATTTGTTTTTTTCTGTGTAGTAAATGTTGTTTCTATTCCTCCATGTTATTCCTCTCACCTTTTGGAATATCTCACACTATTTTTTTTGAAAACACATCCTGGATAAGCTTTTGCAGTTTACACCTTGGTAGATAAGTTTTATGTTCTCCTCATTTCTTTATCAATACTGTACTTTGGTCTTTTGCAGAAACCTAAAGGATTCTCAATCATCAAGTTTACTTTTCTTTTTGGCAGATCTTTTGGGCAAATATTTTAACTCTGAATCCTATTCCGACATGTCGGTCCATGGCCTCCTCTTATGTCACAATGAGGGCACCCTCAATGTGGAGGAGCGACACCTTATATATTCCATCTGGGTAGCATCCAACTTGACGGCATGAATATTTGACTACTACTTCTGGTGAAAAAAAAAATCCTCCCTCCTTCTTCTATTACCCACTTTGACCTCATATCTCTTCTTCTCATCTGCCTATCACCTCCCCAATAGCTCCTCATCCTCCTCTTTCTTCTATGGATCACTGTCCTCGCCTATCAGGTTCCTTTCCCTCTAGCCTTTTACTTTTTCTACCCACCTGGCTTCACCCATAACCTCCTAGCTATCCTCCGTCCTCTTCCCCAACCTTTTTATTCTGGTGACTTCCCCCCTTCCTTTCCAGTTCTGAAGAAGGGACTCGGCCCAAAACGTTGACTGTTTCTTCATTTCCATGGATACTGTCTGACCCGCTAAGATCCTCTAGCATTTTGTGTGTACTGCAAAGGATATCATTAACATCTTTTCTTATCTGTGATAGGATGCATTGCTGCTGTAGCTTTTGCAGTATTTGGGCTGGTGGGAGGCTGGGTGTAGAGAAGAGCACCTTCATAGATAGCATCAGCAACAGGTACAATGAATGATCACATGATCTTCCACGTACACCATAAAGACAAATAAAAATTGCTGAGATAGCATCTGTTGAAAAGAAAGTTAGTTTTCAGTAAAAATGGTGAGAGTGGGGGTTTGCTGGAGAAAGAGACCACCGAGTTCCATCAACAGTTTAGCAAGCTCACTCAGGCTTTGTAGAATAACATAAATTGAAACTATAATTTGCGATGGAATCAGGCAAATGATAAATTGGGCATTCTGGTCCATTTTTATTGAAATAACATCAGAAAATGTGAATTTTCAGCATTCACAACTGAAATATACCAATAGAATCTTCTCAAATGGCAGAGGTGATGTGAAGCACAAGGTTACTGTAAAATATTTACTGGAGAAATGAGCCAAGAAAGAAAAAGAGGGAAAAATAAAGGAAAAAAGTGAGAGCAAGCAAGAAGAGGGGAGAAACTGTGCTTCAAACCATGCAGTGTTGATGTTTTAAGCACTCAATAATCTTTGTTTGTTAAATATTGCCAAGGTAAATATTTGTTCAGCTCTGACTTCTGTACTTTGCTGCTGTGGGTGTGCTGATCAACACTTATCTTACAAACATAGGAATCAAATGAATTCTAAGACTTCCTGTTTTTGTCTAACCATTATAGTCTGAAAATCCAGCTAAATACTTTAATTTAGTTAAAAATGAGTTATGCAAAATTATTAGTGTTTCTCACATGTTAATTAATGCATATCATACATTATGCAACATTCACAGTGGACTATGAAACCCACATAAATAATGATCATCCAAGGCAAAAAAAACTGCTTCATGTACTTAATAACACATTAAATAATGTCACGACAGAAGATGTACAGATAAGAATACGAACACTTTGTAATGGATGCTATGTATTTACGTTAACAATTATGGAAATAAGCAAACCTGTTCTGGCTTCTGTTCCCAAGTGTAAAATAGTCTGCAAAAACTTTTTTCTCTCGAGATGGTGGCTGCTTTGCTTGAAAGAAAGTGTGATGTTCTACACAAGACTTCCAAAGGATTTTACATGCTCTATAATTAAGCATATTAAATCCAACAACATTCTCCTGGGATTTATTCTGTAAATTAAATAAACAGTTTTACAGATGTAAGCTTCTTTAACAAGTCTCATGTAATGTTCATAGCTGATAAAAAAGGAGCAAATCAAAAAGCACCAACTTATTATCCCTGCAACTCTCAAAAGGTACTTTTCTCAAATAACAATTCATATAATCATCAACACAAGACTCATTTACCTCTGATTGTATATAATTTTTGTATGAAATTTGTTAATGGTCACATAATAGACAATTTTATTAAAATTCAGATTTGTAAAAGGCATCTAGTGAAAACCTGGAAATAATATGCCATGTCTCTCACAACTGATGGGATTTAGTTTGCTCAATGACCACTTTCAAAAATTAATCACAAAACACAATGCCAAGTTTTCAGAGATATAGTAACCCACATTCAGTTGCTCAGAATGCTTGAGAGTTTAGCACTGCGCACGCCCAGGAATCTGCAATGTGAGTCACGGGTGTAGACTGTAAACGTCCCTAACTCCAAAATAATTAATTTTACCTATCTAATTGCACTGGACTCAATCTGAGATTGCGTTCTCCCTTCCATGAAGTCCTCCTTAAGACTGCCACAATCAACTTGATTCAACATTCTGCTCCTTAGATTTTATATTCTCTATTGCCCTGCTCTCATCCTACCCAAGCTCCCTTACTCCTTTTCTTGTCTATTCTTCCATATTACCTGATACCCTTGGATATTTAATTCCATTTCAGTTTCACCCAGTAACCACATTTCTGTAATGTCCACTATTTCATTCTCCTTTGTACTAATTTGTGGCAAAAGTTCTGCAGATAGAAAGTATCCTAACACTCATTGTCCTTTTCGAATCCAGTAACCTTTGTGTCCTTTACATTTGATTTATCTATACTCCACTCTCACTTCTTCTTTTCTAACTTTTGCTTTGGTCCCTGCATTTTTTTTCTGCAACAATTTGTCTCCCCGCCACATCCTCAGCTGCAATAGCAATTATCCTAGGATATTGATCCTGGTCCTGCCCAGGTGCAGACTACCTGGTCTGTACTGCCAGAGAACCAGTTCCACCTGCCCCAGAACCAGTTCCAATGTACCAGGAATCTGAAACTCTCCCTCCAGCACCAATGCTCAGGACACATATTCATCCTAAATATTCTGCTGTTCCTAATGTGACCAGCACATGACATAGGTGGCAATCCAGAGATTACAATCTTTGAGGTCCTACGATTTTAATTTATCTCCTTGTTCCCTAAATTATGCTTGTAGGACCTCATTCACCATGACAGTATAATTAGTTTGATATCCCCACCCAAAATAACTGCTGTCAAAAATGGATATACTATTCAATCCAAAAACTGAATTCATTCAATGTAATTACATTACTAAATGTATTTTCACTGTGAAATACTTACAGGATTTTGTTTTAATTGAATGAAAAATCGTTTCCTCTTGAATGAAATCTTCATTATATTTACCCTAAAGAGAAGTATATTCTAAATACATTTCAATGAGAAAGTTGTTCAACATGAAAATTGAACATTAGTTGCCAAAATAATATAACATGCAAATAGCCACATAAATGTTTTGAAATAAGTCGTAGAGATTATAAAGAAAATGACAGTTACATTTTAATGCATTTTACATTATTTACCCCTATTATTTCCTTCAAACTATAGGGGTTGTTGACTCAATTATGTGTTAATCACCGTAGAAGGTCAAGATCTACTCAAATAACATTACCTTATTATTCATTAGATCAGCTACGTTACCAATCTTGTATATCATTCTTCTGAAGATAATAGTATATATTAGAAACAAGTCTCACTTTAATGTTATGCCTGGAAACTTTTTTCCAATAAATTAAAATTTAGCATACAACTTGCAAACACTTTTTAACAATATATCATTTAAAACAATTTGCTTTCCAATTTTTCAGCCTTATAACAGAGAAACTAAACACTTAGTTGCTCTATTGGTAAAAAATGAAATCAAATCAGTACAAAGGTGGCAAGGGTCGGAAGATATTGAATCATTTTGGCTAGAACCAGGGAACTGCAAGGGTAAAAAGACCCCGATGGGAGTTGTATACAGATCCCTAAACAGTAGTAAGGATGTGGCCTACAAATTACACTACTAAGGACGTGGCCGTGTAATGGGAGACAGAAAATGCATGCCAAAAAGGCAATGCTACAATAGTCATGGGGGATTTCAATATGCAGGTAGACTGGGAAAATCAGGTTAGTGCTGGATTACAGGACGGGGAATTTCTAGAGTGCCTACAAGATGTTTTTTTTTTAAAGAGAGGCTCATGGTTGAACCCACTAGAGGATCAGCAATTCTGGATTGGGTGTTGTGAACTGATTAGAGTGCTTCTAGTTAAGAACCCTTAGGGGTAAGTGATCATAATATGATTGAATTCACCCTAAAATTTGAAAAGGAGAAGCTAAAGTCAGATGTATCAGTATTACGGAGGTATGAGAGAAGAGTTGGTCAGAATTGATTGGAAAAGAACACTGCCAGAGGTGACGGCACAGCAGTAATGGCTGAATTTTATAGAAGCAATTTGGAAGGCACAGGATATATACATCCCAAAAAAGAAGTAATACTCTAAAGGAAAGACGACACGTAAAAGCCAGAAAGGGCATATAATAGAGCAAAAAATAATGGGAAGTTAGAGGATTGGGAAGCTTTTAAAAAAAATCAACAGAAGGCAACTAAAAACTCATTAAGGTAAAGATGGAATACAAAAGTAAGCTAGACAATAATATTAAAGAAACATAGAAATCTACAGCACATTACAGTCCTTGGGCCCATAATGTTGTGCCAACCAAGTAAACTACTCTAGAAACTGCATAGAATTCCCTACTGCATAGCCCTCTATTTTTCTACGCTCCATGTACTTATCTAAGAGTCTCAAGACACCCTATTGTATCCGCCTCTACCACCTTCAATGGCAGTGCATTCCACGCAGCCAGCACTCTGTGTGGAAAAACTTACCTTTGACATCTCCCTTGTATCTACTTCCAAGCACCTTAAAACTATGCCCCCTTGTGTAAGCCATTTCAGCCCTGGAATAAAGCCTCTGGATATCCACATGATCAATGCCTCTCATCATCTTATACACCTCTATCAGGTCACCTCTCAACCTCCGTCGTTGAAGAAAAGTTCACTCAACCTTTTTTCATAAGGCATGCTCTCCAATCCAGGCAAAATCCTTGGAAATCTCCTTTGTACTCTCTCTATAGTAGCCACATCCTTCCTGTAGTGAGATGACCAGAATTGAACACAATACTCCCAGTTGGGTCTAATTAAGGTCTTATACAGCTGTAACATTACCTCATGGCTCTTGAACTCAATCCCACAGTTGATGAAGGCCAATACACAATACACCTTCTTAAAAACACTGCCAACCTGTGCAACAGCTTTGAGTGACCTATGGACACAGACCCCAAGATCTTGCTAATCCTCCACACTACAAAGTGTCTTAACATTAATATTATATTCTGTCTTCAAATTTGACCTACCGAAATGAAGCACTTCATACTTATCTGGGTTGAACTCCATCTGCCACTTCTCAGCCCAATTCTGCATTCTATCGACATTGTACTGTAACCTCTGACAACCCTCCAGACTATCCACAACCTCAACTTTTGTTGTGTCATCAGCAAACTTACTAGTCCACTCTTCAACTTCCTCATCTAGATCATTTATAAAAATCACAGAGGAGGAGTCACAGAACAATCAGAAAGGACACCAAAAGGTTTTCCAATACATAAAGTGTAAATGAGAGGCCAGTGTGGATATTGGACAGCTGGAAAATGATGTTGGAGAGGTAGTCACGGGAAACAAGGAAACGGTGAAGATCTAAATAAGCATTTTGCATCAGTCTTCACTGTGGAAGACACTAGCAGTATGGTGGAAGTTCCAGGTGTCAGGGGTTATGAAGTGTGTGAAGCTACCATTGCAAAGGAGAAAGTTCTTTGGAATCTGAGAGGTCTGAAAGTAGGTAAGTCACCTGGATTAGAAGGTGTATACCACAGGGTTCTGAAAGAGGTAGTTGAAGAGATCATGGAGGCATTAGTTGTGATCTTTTAAGAAACACTAGATTCTGGAATAATTCCGGAACACTGGAAAATGCAAATATCAGAAGAAAGGAAACTATAGGCCAGTTAGTCTGTCGTTAGTGCTTGGGAAGATGTTGGAGTCAATTATTAAGGAAGAAGTCTCAGGATACTTGGAGGCACATGATAAAATAGGGTGTAGTAGGCATGGTATCCTCAAGGGAAAATCTTGCCTGACAAACCTGTTGGAATTCTTTCAAGAAACAACAAGCAAGATAGACAAAGGAGAATCAACTGATGTTGTGTACATGGATTTTCATTAGGTCTTTGACAAGGTGCCACATGAAGCTGCTTAACAAGCTATGAGTCTATGGTATTACTGGAAAGATAAAGCAATGCATGATTGGCAGAAGGCAAAGAGTGGGAATCAAGGGAAACTTTTCTGACTAACTGCCTATGACTAGTGGCGTTCCACAGGGGTCTTTGCTGGGACAGATTCTTTTACCTTACATGTCAATGATATGGATGGTGCAATTGATGACTTTGTTGCAAAGTTTGCAGACAATATGAAGAAAGGCAGAGGGGCAGGTAGGTTTGAGGAAGTAGAAAGGCACAGAAGGACTTAGATTAGGAAAATGGGTAAAGAAACGGCAGATGGAATACTGTCTTGGAAAGTGGAAGGTCATGCACATTGATAGAAGAAATGAAAGGGTTGACTATTTTCATAATGGGGAGAAAATACAGAGGTGCAAAGGGGCTTGGGAGTCCTTGTGCAGGATTCCCTAAAGATTAATTTGCTGGTCGAGTCTATGGCGAGGAAGGAAAATGCAACGTAAGCATTCATTTCAAGAGGACTAGAATATAGAAGCAAGGATGTAATGTTGAAACTTTATAAAGCACCCATGAGGCTTCACCTGGAGTATCGTGAACAGGTTTGGGCCCCTCATCTTCGAAAGCACGTGCTGAAACTAGAGAGGGTTCAAAGGAGGTTCACGAAAATAATTCCAGGACTGAATGGCTCATAATATGAGGAGCATTTGATGGTTCTGGGTCTGTCTTCACTGGAATTCAGAAGAATGAGGGGTGGCCTCATTGAAACCTATCAAATCGTGAAAAGCTTTGATAGAGTGGATGTGGAGAGGAAGTTTCCTATGGTGGAAGAGTCTAAGACCAGAGTACACAACCTCAATAGTGGGGCGTCCTTTTAGAATGGAGATGAGAAGGAATCTCTTTAGCTAGAGAGTGGTAATCTGTGGAACCCCTTGCCACAGGCAGGTGTGAAGATGAAGTCTTCACATATATTGAAGGCAGAGGTTGATAGATTGTTGATTGGTTAATAGATAAAAGGATGCGGAAGATTGGAGCTGAGAGGAAAATTGGATCAGCCATGATGAAATGGTGGAGATGGGGCCAAATGGCCAAATTCTGCTCCTATATCTTATGGTCTTTATTTAGTTTATTTAGGGTGGGAAACAGTTCTAACTGCATCACAAAATTGATATTTAGGAGAAAGAGGTTCATAATTTTATTTTGGGAAAATAGTGAACCCCAGAATAAACAAAAATGTTCTGGCAAATGTCATGAAATAGCAGCCATTTTGTCTCTTGTACACCAGTACCATCATGATTTGTATAAAATGGAATTTAGAAAAATAAATACAAAGTATAAGCTAGAAATATTTATTCTGAAAAAGCATTATGCAATGATAAATGATAGGATCTTTGCTTCTGTCTCTCCAGGTAATCCCAGACAGCCTCGATGAAGTTAAGGTCAGGGCTCTGTGGAGGCCATACCATCTGTTGGAGAACTCCTTGTTCTTCTTTTCGCTGAAGATAGTTCTTTACGCCCTTGGCCATGTGTTTGAGGCCACTGTCTGTTGCAGAATGGGACCAATCAGACACCTCTCTGATAGCATTGTGTGATCGATGAGAATCTGCTTGTACTTCTCAGCAATGAGGATTCCATTAACTTTGACCAGATCACCAACTCTATTTGCAGAAATGCAGGCCCAAACCTGTAGGGAACCTCCAATATGCTTCATTGTTGGTTGCAGACTCATCCATGTTACACTCCCCTCCAGCTCTTCAATGGAGAAACTGCCTCTAGATCAGCTAAAAACTTCAAATTTTGACTTGTCAGTCCAAAGCACTTTCTGTCATTGTTCAGTAGCTCAGTCCTTGAGTTTTTGTGCATAGGCAAGTCCCTGAACTTTGTTTCGACTTCAGTGGATTGGCTTTTTGGCAGCAACTCTTCTGTGAAGACCACTTCTCACAAGATTTCTCTGAACAACAGATGGATGTACTTGAGCTCTAGTAGTTTCTGTGAGTTCAGAGCTGATAGTAATGCTGGACTTCTTCTGATTTAGAAAGGAAGTCAATTTCATGCATCTCTCATCTGCTGTACTCTGATTCCATGGTTGACCACTGTTTTTCTTGTTCTCAACCTTTCCTGTTTCTTTGTAATTCTTCAGAACAACTTGGAGGGCACATCTTGAGACTCCAGTCTGTTGATGCAGGATGATCACCTTGCATCTTGCTATGGTGTGAGAATTGGTTATTTGAAGTTTAAACTGTCATATCTGCCATACCCTCAACTTTTTTTGGTTGTCCTTTGCCCAAGAGGAATGGGTTCCTTCTACACCCATTTCTGTTGCAGTTAATCAGTTTAGTTCATTCAACCCATTATGTCATTGATTAGGACTCTGTTACCTTTGTTTAAATCATGCACTGGGCTATATGCCTACAAAATCATCAAGTTTTTATTTGAAAAGCGGTCTATTACTTAATATGTTACTCCCTTAAATGGAATACAAAAATTTCTCTGTAACATTTATATGTTTGGAAATCTAAATTTACACTTTTCTACTGACACACACTAATGCAGAAGACAAAACAAACATTCAAAACAAAACTATAAAAAAGAGTGCCTAAGACCTTTGCACAGTATTGTATGTGCCTAGGATTTTTGCACAGTACTTTACTACACCAGTAAACAGATAAGATGATAAACAGCAATAGTTACCAGGGATAAAAATTGATTCGAGCCAAATTTCTATATATACTGAGGCCTCCAGAGGATATCCCAATCTTCACTTCTAAATTTTCTTGATCCTAAATAAATCAATAAATCATTATTTTCCTAGATTAATTATAAAAATACAAGTGTGATTAAGAATGGATTCATCAATGCAACTGGTGGTCTCCATTATTAACGCATTATTTAAAAAAATCTGAGCACGATGGGTGAGCACGACTTGGATATTTTAAATACATTGAAACATATAATAAGTAGAAAACTGAAGTCCATCCTGGAGAACACTCTAAGCCTCAAACCAGGGTATGATAAGGGGATCCATGAGCAGCAGATGGATGAAACAGCAGCAAGCATGATGAACGTTATGCAAGAGCACAACAGAGTCATTAAACAATGGAACAACAAAAACTTGTTAAATAGCAGTTAATATGTATCCTGATAATATGGATCAACTTCTTTAAACTATGAATTTAAAACATCAATATTGTTTCTCCAAGTTTGATGGCCTGATGCATCTTCACTTGAAATATGCTTGTCAAAGTCTATAAAGTAAACTTAGAACTGTAGAGATTCTGTTGAATCTTTGGAAATTGATAATGAACTCTGAACAGTTGTGAACAATACACCTTGAAAACTGAAGCGATCCTGAATAAAGACTTGGGTGATTTTGGTTTCATAAAATTCAATGTAACATCAATTAAGCCCTTCCCCATACAAGTAGCCTGTGTTGTGCTTTAAACAATAAAAGGCAATTAAAAGTTCCTATTTCACTTGTATCAACAAGTCAACCAAATACAATAACTATCTGCTTGGTCAACAATGCATATATTATATGAAGCAATGCCCCCTCTATTGTTGCAAGTGATAAGTAATATTGTGGAATTTCTCCAAACTAGCCCTTTGATAATATGGGTCAGAACATTACCAGCTTAAAGGGAAACCATTTTAAGTATTTGGAAATCTGAACTGAAATGGGAGGAACCACTACAGAAAGTTGTACAGTGTTGGTCTGAAACTTGATGAAGTTGTATGTGACTAAGTCAGTAGACTGGTCCATATTCAGAGACTTTATCTGTAGAGGATTATGTACCAAAGAAATCAATTCTAGGTGTTCCTAAACTAAGAATCTATAAGCTAGAAGATTTACTTCCTACTGAAGTCTAACATAGCAGCAATAAAATTGTATAAGCGTGCCTGATGCAAAAAAATGGAGATACATCCTTCATACTGTTTACTCGCCCAATGTGGCATAGCAGGTGACAAAACATAGTTGGGCAGCATCACCGATAACAGTGTATCCTTTTCTGGTCATCTTAACACATTCTATGTACATTTTAAACAGAAGGGGAAAAGAATGTCACCAACCGCCCTGACAGTCTTCAAACATTGAGATGCAGAGGGACTTGGAAGTCCTCGTGCAAGACTCCCAGAAGGTTAATTTACAAGTTGAGTCTGTGGCAAAGAAGGCAACTGCAATGTTGTCATTCACTTCAAGGGGAATAGAATATAAAAACAAGGAAATAATGCCGTGGCTTTACAAGACACTGGTCAAGTCGCACTTGGAGTATTGTTAACAGTTTGGGCCCCAAATCTCAGAAAGGATATAAAAATGTAAACAGGAGGAAATCTGCAGATGCTGGAAATTCAAGCAACACACATAAAATGCTGGTGGAACGCAGCAGGCCAGGCAGCATCTATAGGAAGAAGCACTATCGACATTTCGGACCGAGACCCTTCGTCATGAACCAGCATTTTGTGTGTTGCTCAGAAAAGATATGTTGTCATTGGAAAGAGTCCAAAGGAGGTTCATGAGGATTCTGGGAATGAAGGGGTTAACATATGAAGCACATATGAAGAACATTTGGCAGCTTTGGCCCTGTACTTGCTGGAATTTAGAAGAATATAGAGGGGGATCTCATTGAAACCTACCAAATGCTTAAATGACTAGATAAGCTCTCTATAATGCTTCATTCTGCATTCTGATATTGCTTTTCCTTTGTACAATCTCAATGTACTGATGCGATGAGATGATCTGTATGGATGACATGCAATGTCAGTATTTTTCACTGCACCTCAGTACGTGACAATAATAAACCAATTGAATTTCAAATAATATCTGAGACCTTGATGAATGTGTTAGTCTTTTTGCTTTCTCTTCAAATTATGTGCACATATTTTCAAAGCTTTCATTTTAGGTTTTGTTTAAAGCAATGATATGCATGTGTGGTATGCAAAACAATATTTTTTCCACTGTACCTCTATACATATGACAATAATAAACAATTTAGCAAATTTATTCTTGTTAAATACAATCAGTGACTTGGCTCCCCAGCCTTCTGTCGTAGAGAATACCACAGACTCACCAACCTCATTGATGAAAGTTTCCCTCATTTCAGTCTTTAATATCTTATCCTAATCCCTGAGATTGTGACTTCCTGTTTCAGAAACCCCAGCCATAGGAAATATCCACATTGCTCCAACCTGTCAAGTCCTGTCAGAATTTAAGTTCTAATGAGATTTCTATTCATTCTTCTGAACTAGTCCATTCAATGCAATTAGTCTTCATACATCATTTCCACCATGATAGGAATCAGTCTGGCTAAAATTGTATTCTTTTTATAGCAAGTACATTTTTCTTAACGTAGGAGACAAAATCTACACGCAATACTCCCAATGCAGTTTCATTAAAGCTCTACGTAATTGTAGTAGAACAACTTCCTGATATCTATGTTCACATCTCTAGTTTGAAGACAAACTAACTATCTGCCTTGTTATCTACTTGCTGCCCCTAAAATGCTTGCTGTCAGCGTTTGGTATGAGGACACCAGAGCACTTTTGTGTATCAATACTTCTGAATCCCCTCTACTGATATAAAACACTTTTCTGCCTATCCACATAGATGAAAACATTTTTGCAGAACTTGAAACTTGCTACATTATAACCATATAACAATTACAGCCCGGAAACAGGCCATCTCGGCCCTTCTAGTCCGTGCCGAATGCTTACTCTCACCTAGTCCCACCTACCTGCACTCAGCCCATAACCCTCCAATTCCTTTCCTGTCCATATACCTATACAATTTTTTTTTTTAATGACAAAAATCAAACTTGCCTCTACTATTTCTACTGGAAGCTCGTTCCACACAGCTACCACTCTCTGAGTAAAGAAGTTCCCCCTTGTGTTACCCCTAAACTTTTGCCCCTTAACTCTCAACTCATGTCCTCTTGTTTGAATCTCCCCTACTCTCAATGGAAAAAGCCTATCCACATCAACTCTATCTATCCCCCTCATAATTTTAAATACATCTATCAAGACCCCACTCAATCTTCGACACTCCAAAGAATAAAGACATAACTTGTTCAACCTTTCTCTGCAACTTAGGTGCTGAAACCCAGGTAACATTCTAGCAAATCTCCTCTGTACTCTCTCGTTTGTTGACATCTTTCCTATAACTCGGTGACCAGAACGGTACACAATACTCCAAATTTGGCCTCACCAATGCCTTGTACAATTTTAACATTACATCCCAACTCCTATACCCAATGCTCTGATTTATAAAGGCCAGCATACCTAAAGCTTTCTTCACCACCCTATCCACATGAGATTCCACCCTCAGGGAACTATGCACCATTATTCCTAGATCACTCTGTTTTACTGTATTCCTCAATGCCCTACCATTTACCATGTACGTCCTATTTTGATTAGTCCTACCAAAATGTAGCACCTCACACTTACCAGCATTAAACTCCATCTGTCATCTTTCAGCCCACTCTTCTGAACTGGCCTAAATCTCTCTGCAAGCTTTGAAAACCTACTTCATTATCCACAATGCCACCTATCTTAGTATCATCTGCATACTTACTTATCCAATTTACCACCCCATCATCCAGATCATTAATGTATATGACAAACAACATTGGACCCAGTACAGATCCCTGATGCACACCACTTGTCACCGGCCTCCAACCTGACAAACAGTTATCCACCATGGCTTGGTCATAGAAGGCAGAGGGTGGTTGTAGATGGAGCATATTTAGCCGAAGGTCAGTGACCAGTGATGTTCTGCAGGAACTGTTATGGGACCTCTGCTCTGTCATTTTAAAAAATGGAAGAGTGAGTTAGTAGGTTTGCAGATGATGACAGACTGTTGAAGCTGTAGATAGTGTACAAGGTTCTTGTTAGTTACAATAGGACATTAACAAGATGCAGAGCTGGGCTGAGAAGTGGTAGATGGAATTCAATCCAGAAAAGTATGAAATGATTCACTTTGGGAGGTCAAATTTGAAGGTAGAATGCATGGTTAAAGGCAAGATTCTTAGCATTGTGGAGGTCTAGAGGAATCCTGAGGTCTATATCCATAGATCCCTCAAAGTTGTCACGCAAGTTGATAGGGTTGTTAAGAGGGCATACGATGTGTTGGCCTTCATTAGTTAAAAGATTGAGTTCAAGAGCTATGAGGCAAGGTTGCAGCTCTACAAAACCCTGGTTAGATCTTATTGGGAATATTGTGCTCCGTTCTGGTCACCTCATAATAGGAAGGATGTGGAAGCTTTAGAAAGGGTGTAGAGAAAATTTACCAAGATGCTGCCTGGATTAAGCAACATGTCTTATGAGAATATGTTGAGCGAGCCAGGGCTTTTCTTTTTGGTGTAAATGAGGATGAGAAGTGATTTAATAGAGGTGCACAAGATAATAAGAGACATAATTCGAGTGGATAGCTAAAGACATTTCCCAGGGCAGAAATTGTTAAACCAAGGGATATAATTTCAAGGTAATTGAAGGAAAATAGAGAAGGGATGTTAGAGATACTTTTTTTTAAAACATGAAGTGGTGGGTGCATGGAAAGTCCTGCCCGGGATGGTAGTAAAGCAGTTACATTAAAGACATTTAAGAAACTCTTAAATCAGCACATGGATGATAGAAATATGCAAGGCTATGTAGGAGGGAAGGTTATATTGCTTTAGAGAAGGTTAAAATTTCAGTGCACTGTGGTCCAAAGGGCCTGTAAGGATTTGTAATATTCTATGTTCTAAAGTATATCTGCCATGTTAGTTTTTTTTGTATCTTTAACTGAACTTACACATTCCACCAAATGGTGTGTATTCAGTCATTGATAATGCAATGTGACTAACTGAGACCAATACACCAATCCTGCATCACCTTAATAGTCATCACCTGTCACCCCAAGGAAATTATTTTTATTGTTTCTTTGTCAACCAATTTTCAATTCATAGCAATATATTATTGCTATCCAGTGCAGTTTAAAGTTTAACAAAGGAAGTCAGTGTGCAAGATTCAAGGCCTTTTTCAAATCTATGTATATCATAAGCACTGGGTCTCAATCAATCTTCAGTTACATTCTTCAAAATACTCAGTAAATTCAAAGATAATTTTCCCTTTTCTAGGTCCATGTTGACTATCTTGTGGATACTTACTGTAATTTAGTGTCATCATTTGCTTTACAGCAGACTTTAGTATTTTCCTAATAAAGATACAAGACTAACTAACTTGTTTCCTATACCCTCTTCTTATAAATGGCGGGATTATATTTGCCAAACTCCAAGCAGCAAAATCATTTCACAGTTTAGAAGATGGTAATTAATAATCTCACTATTCTGATAGCTATTACTCAATACTCTGGGATGCACAAGTCCTGGGGATTTAGTAGTTTTCAAATGCTATTTACTTCCAGTGATATTGTTTTCCTTTAATTTCTCCTTTCCAGTAGACTCTTGGCTTATTACAATTTCTGGAAGCATTGCATGCCCTCTTCTGTGGAGATGAAACAAAATTATTCTGCCAGTTTTAACTAAAAGGGATCTAAATTTGTATTCACTATTCTAGTCCCTTTGCAGAAATATACTTGTAAAATAATTGTAGTCTGCTTTTTACGCACCTTGCACATTTACTTTTACGTGTTATTTTTATTCCCTTAGCTTATTTCTTAAACTTGTTTAAAAAGCACTTCTAAACTGTTCCCAATCCTTTGGATTGATACAATTTTCTGTCAATTTCATATACTTTCCCTTTGGATCTAACACTATGTGGTGCAATCATTTTTGTATTGTTTTTCACAAGAAATGTATGTGTACCTGTCGCAGTACCTGCAGTCAGTCTTTTAATATTAACCTTCAACTTCATGCCTTTTAATAAAGCTCCCTACAATATCATAGCCCACTCATTCCTCATATCTTTATGGTTTCCCTTTCTCTAATTTTAGTCTGCTAATTTCAGATCAAACTAATAACCCTTCCACCCTAATGAAGAAATCTATTATGCTCTTGCTACCCTTCCGTAAAGGACCTCAAGACAGGAACAGTTATTAACTTTTAACCACTGGCTCTTTCTTGAACCAAAGGGGAAAACTTCAGTCACCTCATCACAAAAAAGTTCCCACAACCTCTGGACTCATTTTCAAAGACTCTTCATCTCATGCTCTCGATACATATTGCTTGCTTGCTTGTTTGTTTGTTTATTATTTATTTCTATTTGCACAGTTTGATGTTTTTTGCACACTGGTTGTGCATCTAAGTTGATGTGGTCTTTCTATTATGGTTATTATTCTATTATGGATTTATACAGTACAACCACAAAAAACTGAATCTCTGGGATGGATGTGGTGACCATACATTTACTTTATCTACTAAACGATTCTATTGTATAATACTTAATCTAAAATAGCCTGCTCCTTCATAAACTCTTCGATACAGGTGTGCCCCGTTTTTCAAACATTCACTTTACGACACCTCGCTGTTACGAAAAAAGGCAGCAGGCAAAAAAGATAGCGCGCGAAAAAAGGCAGTGCGTGCTCTGAGCAGCCAAGTTCCTCCCCTGGAACTGCATTGTTTAAACACGTGCCTGTAAGCATCTGTGCTTTATGTCGATTTATTTTGTACATCCGTTAGCAACGTGAGTTCTAAGGTATTGGAAAAGCCTAAAAGAGCGCGTAAGGATGTTATACAGCATAAAACTAGACATAATTAAGCGTTTCAATCGTGGTGAACGAAGTAAGGATATAGTGAGTTTGGCTAAGGGTTTGTGGAAGTTATCGAAGGTGATGTTGAAGAGGTTTTGGCATCCGATGACCAAGAACTGACAGATGAAGAGCTGATGAAGAGGAAAGGATAACAATTGAAGCCAAAAGCAGTAGCAAACGGCCGGAAAATGAAGTCGTCCAGGAACTGAATGTGAAGCAATTGTGTGAGATTTTCACTGCAATGATTGCAGAAAAGGATAACTTTAACTTTGAAAGGGTACGTAGGTTTAGGGCATATTTGCAGGATGGTTTGAGTGGTTACAAAGAACTGTATGATAGAAAAATGCGTGAGGCTAAGCAGTCAAGCATACTGTCATTTTTCAAGCCTTCCACATCAGCCACAGCCAGACAACAGGCAGGCAGACATAGAAGTATGTCTGTGACCTGCCTGCCCTGATGGAAACAGATGACAATGAGATGACACCCCAGTCTCCCACCACCCCAACCTCCGACAACTCAGCCTAACACACCATCATCAGTGTGCTCACTGTCTTCCTGATTCCGGTAAGTGAAACTACACTGTACATACATTATTTCTACTCTATATAGGCTGTGTATTTTTATGCGTTATTTGGTATGATTTGGCAGCTTCATAGCTTAAAGGTTACTGGAAAGACTACTTCTGCCGAGAGAGCTTGCGGCGTGTGTTTCTGCCAAGAGCACCTGCGCCGAATGTTTTTGCCGTGAGTGCTGCAAAGAGCGCTTGTGCTGAGTCTTTCTGCCGAGAGCGCTTGCGTGAGATTTTCGCTGCAGTGGACAGGGCTGCAATAATTGCAGAAAAGTATTCCTACTTTATATAGGCTGTGTATTTATCAGATCATTCCTGCTTTTACTATACGTTACTGTTATTTTAGGTTTCATGTGTTATTTGGCATGATTTGTAGGTTATTTTTTGGGTCTGCGAATGCTCACAAATTTTTCCGATATAAATAAATTGTAACTGCTTCTTCACTTTATGACATTCCAGCTTATGAACCATTTCATAGGAAAGCTCCACCTTCGAATAGCGGGAGGAACCTGTATACTAATTTGAAAGACAATTTAGTACACTCATTATTAATGCTAATTTGAATTCATGAAATTATAGTCATAGAGTTATGCAGCACAGAAACAGAATGTTTGGCCCACATTACCTATGGTGAATTTCTCTCCCATGAGCTTCCCCAAATTACATACACACAAAAAGGAACTGGAGGAATTCAGCAGATTAGGCAGTATCTACAGAGGGGAATGGAAATCAATGTTTCAGGTTGAGACTCTTTAAATGGACTCAGAAAGAGGGAAGATGACCAGCATAAAATAGAGCAAGACCCAGCAGATGATAAGTGGATCTAGGTGAGGAGGGGTGACAGGTAGATGGAAGAGGGAAGAGTGAAGACAGCACCAGATGGTGGAAGAGGACAAATGGAAGCCAAAAAAGGGGTGATGATGATGGAATCTGTTAGGAGAGGGAAGTGGTGTAAGGTATCAAGGGCAGGAGTTGGGAGGGACAAATGGCAATGGTGGGGGAGGGGAACTAGTGGAGATGGGCAAACAGAGGGGATAAATTGGAAAGAAAGAGGGTGATGGGCTGGGGTAAATGTTGGAAGAATGGGTAGCTAACAAAGTGGGAGAAAAGGGATGGGGGAGAGCAGTTTAGTGGAAGTTGGAGAATTCCATGTCCAGGTCATCAGCTGGCTAACCACCTAGACAGAATATGAGGTCCTGTTCCTCTAATTTGTACTTAGCTTCACCCTATCAACAGAGCAGGTTGACGTGTCAATTTGGGAATGAGGAGTAGAATTAAAATGTCGAGCACCCGATGGCCATGGCAGATAGAATGCAGGTGCTCAACAAAGTGGTCACTCAGTTTGCATTTGGTCTTACTAACGCAGATAAAGCCATAGCTGGAGCACCGGATACAATAAATAAAGCTGGAAGATTTGCACGCAAATGACTGTCTCATTCGGAAGAGCTGGCTGGACTCTGAATGGCCGTGAGGGAGGTATGTGGGTCAAAGCTCTATCAATTAGATTTGGGGAAAGCCCATTTCCTGAAATGGACTTAGGAACTGAGAAAAGGATGGCATTCTTCAAGTGATGGGGTGAGAAGAGGTGCAGTCAAGTGAGAGTCAGTGGATCTGTAGTAGATATCAGTGGGTAATGTGTCTCCTGAGATCAAGAAAGCAGAGAAGATATTGGAGATAGACTATGGGAATTTGAGGGCAGAGTGGAAGTTGATAGCAAAGTTAATGAAATTGAACAGTTCTACATAGGTGTGAAACCCCTTTTTACCAGGCATCTCTAGAGATGTAACTGTTAGCCCCTCACTAACAGCTACTGTACTCAGTGGTGAGAAAACCACTTTTCTCAAAACTCCGTACATCTAGAGCTGGTATGACTTAGGTCCCACCAAAACCGGGAAGTTAGAATATCTCTACCCTCCGAACTCTGGTCTGTGCGAATACTGTGTATATCCTGCCCCCAGGCAATTAGCTGTCAACAAGAAATAACAGATCATACATTACATAGAATTATAAAGAAAGTATATTTACAAATGTCAGCTTTATTGAACAATTAGTAGGAAAAAGAAAAAAATATAAAAGGGCCAATTACAGTTAACTATTCCAAATGTGCACTGTGATAGAACAGTGCTAATTCTCCCGCTAACCTTGCCCCTTTGCCTGGTTAGTCACTCCTCTTCATTCTGCCCCTGGTCTAGATTCCCCAGTAGTTCACACACTTTGCCCTCCCATTCTGCAGATCTTGGGAGTTCACCATTTACACACCGCAATAGTAAAACAATTGCTAGTGTGGCTTATCAAAACAATCCCTTCAGTTAATGTGCTCTATAGGTTTATAATTCATAAAAATAAGGATTCTAGACACAGGCATTCCAAATAGTTTCATTTATTTCCACTCACACGGTTACAGCGATTTGTATACAGTAGAATGGCCCCAAAAGACCCAAGGGACAGCTTGGGGCATCCTAAAATAATGCTTGAGTTTGTAGGAGGAGGCGCACTACACCCTACGCAGGTAGATATAAACCCTCAGTTTGGCTTTGTTGAGAGGTGAGGAGGTTGGATTTGATGGTTGGTAAATAATATTGAAAAGTTAACAGCAAAGCATGTCCTGGAAAAATCCTCTGCATGTTTATAATTCTTTTTTACAGGATTGTTTTCATTTGTCTATTTGTAAATACTTTTTTTCTTCACAACTTTTGAGCAGCTTTTGCTTTTTCTCCCCCATCTGGCACTAAGTAAAACCCCTTGCACTAATGTATGGTTGTGGTTTACCATCTGTGTTTTTTCCAACTGGTGACCCTGGTCCAGCATGCTTGCCCACACCTGATCACGAGAGTGACATGCACACAAGTTGGAGCTCATCTTGAAGTTGTCTTTCACTCAAAAGCTGGACGCGTGGTCTGCATGATAGTACACATTAGCTTCCAAATGTCGCTCAAAATCCATCTCGAACAAACAGGCTCCCCCATGGGAGAACTGGTCCTTTCTCCTTGAAGCCATTCAGCTGCATAAAGCATCTTGTGCAACAGGGATGGCACCCTCAGTCAACTTCCCTCCTGTCTTCTCCCAGCCCCTGCCAAAAAGACCTCGACTCACACCAGTACCAGCTATAAAACCCGCTCCACCCGGTGTTCTTTAGAACCTTCTCCCAATTCCACCATCCTGATTAGCTGACACAACACTCCTAAGTTGAACAACACACAGCTCCTTATCTTTAGCTCAAGCCCAAACATGCTAAAAGCAGAACAGACAGTTTTTACAGAACCACTAAAATACCTACAGAATTGCAATAAAAATCTTAACCAGGGGTGGGGGGGGGGAAGGGGTTACAGGTACAGGAAACAATATCAATGCAGTCATCGCTTATAGCTAAGAAAGAGTTAGAGAATGGTTTGGAACATGGATTGTTCCACATGGCCAAAAAAAGGCAGGCATGGCTGGAGCCCATACAAGTGTTCATGGCTACACTTTCATTTTGGAGAAAGTGGAGGGTGCCAAAAAATAAGCTGTTCCTAAAAAGAAGTTCAAAAGTAAAATTTATTATCAGAGTATACACATGACACTACATAACTCTGAGATATTGAGATACTTTTTTCTGCAGGCATTCATAGCAAATCCACAGAAGAGTAACTGTAAATATCAGGAACTGTAAACTGGAAACAAATGGTGCAAAATTCAGATAATAAATAAACAGCAATAAATAACTAGCATGAAATAGCAAGATAAGAGTCCTTAAATGAGTGTAGTTATCCCCTGTTGTTCAAGAGGCTGACGGTTGAAGGGTAATAACTGTTCTTGTACCTGGTAATGCGAGTCCTGAGGCACGTGTACCTTCTACTTGATGGCAGCTGTGAGAAAAGAGCATGGCCTGGTTGGTGAGGATCTTTGATAATGGATGCTGCTTTTCTACGGCAACGTTTCACGTAGATGTGCTCAATGGTTTGGTGGGTTTTATCTGTGAAGTTCTGAACCGACTTCACTCTATTTTGTAAGATTTTCCACCCAAAGGCATTGGTGCCCCTGCACAAGGCTGTAATGCAGCCAGTCAGCACGCTTTCCACCACACATCTATAGATGTTTGCCAAGGTTTTTGATGACATGCTCTCCTAAGTAGAGGTGCTGTTGTGCTTTCTTCGCAATTATATTTATATGAAAGGGCTAGGACAGGCTTTCTGAGATAGTGACACCCATGAATTTAAAGTTACTGACTCTCTCCACCTCTAATCCTCCAATGATTACTGGGTCATGGCCCTCTGGCTTCCCACTCCTGAAGTCTACTATCAGTTCCTTGGTCTTATTGAGATTGAGTGACAGGTTGTTATTGCACCACTCAGCCAAATTTTCGATCTCCCTCTTGTATGCTGATTCGTCACCACCTTTGATGCAGCCCAGAACAGTGGTGTCATCAGCAAACTTGTATATGGCATTGGAGCTGTACTTAGCCACACAGTCATAGGTGTAAAACGAGTTGAGCAGGGGGTTAGAGGCAAGAACAAGCTAGGGCCCATACAAGTGCCCATGGCTATACCTTTGATGGAGTCAACACAAACAAAGGGCCAACAAGGGCAATTTTGTTTGTAAATCTCGGATAGGAGATAGAGACCAGCTGTCTGTATATAAGAAAATAACAGCTTGGAGGTAGTGAAAGAAAGATCCCCACAAAATGCAAATACCTACGTCAAGATGCTGTGTATTGACTATAGCGCAGCGTTTAACACCATTATTTCTACAGCCCTGATGAAAAAGCTACAGAACCTAGGTCCCTGTACCTTCCTCTGCAACGAGATCCTCAACTTCCTACCGGAAGACCACAATCTGTGTGGATTGGAAATAACACCCCCACCCTTGCTGAGAATTAACACTGGTGCTCCACAGGGATGTGTGCTTAGCCCACTGCTCTAGTCTCCCTCCCATGACTGTGTGGCTAGGCATAGCTCAAACAGCATCTATAAATCTGCTTCTGATACAACTATTGTTGGCAGAATTTCAGATGGTGAGAAAAGGACGTACAGGGGCGAGATATACTACTTAGTTGAGTGGCATCACAGCAACAACCTTGCACTCAGCATCAGCAAGACCAAAGAGCTGATTGTGATCTTCAGAAAGGGTAAGATGAAAGAACACAAACCAATTCTCAGAGGGATCAGAAGTGGAGAGGGTGAGCAATTTCAAATTCTTGGGTGTCAAGATCTCTGAGGATCTAACCTGAACGCAACATAATGATGCAGCTATATTTCATTAGGAGTTTGAGATTTGGTTTGTCAACTAAAACACTCTAAAACTTCGACAAACGTATTGTGGAGATCATTCTGACTGGCTACATCACTGTCTGTTATGGGGGGGGGGGGTGGTTACGGCACAATATCAAAATAAGTTGTAGAAACTTTTAAAATTAGTCAGCTCTATCATGGGATATCTAAGATATCTTCAAGGAACGGTGCCTTAGGAAGGCGGTGTCCATCATTAAGGATCCCCACTACCCAGGACATACCCTCTTCACACTGTTACTGTTGGGAAGGAGGTATAGAAGCCACTCAGCGATTCAGAAACAACTTCTTCCCCTCTGCCATATGATTTCTAAATGGACATTGAACCTATGAACCCTACCTTACTACATCTTTATTTGTTATTTTGCACTACTTCTTTTAACTATTTAGAAGATATATATATATACTTGATGTAACTCAAGTTTTTTCCCCTCATGTTTATCATGTATTTCTTTGTCCTGCTGCAGTAAAATAACTAAATTTCAAGACATACACCAGTGATATTAAATCTGATTCTGATTCAGAAGTAACGAAATCACTGATGGGATGGGAAATCATAGCCTAATGATTGCTGGTGGAGCTCTGGTCTAGGGATAGGCAAGAGGATGTGTCTGAGGGCTGCCTTCTGACCTCTACAAGGTAGAGGCAAATTCACCAGACTACAACAGCATGTGCTTGATGGCGAATTTGGGACTGGTTCAGAGTGCATGGAGAGCAGTGCATTCGGAGAGGATGAGGTTAGAGAGGGCATCAAGATGGTTGATGTCATATCAGCAATGAGAAATGAAAAGATCATGGGTGTTTCAACAAGAGGAGGAGTAATGTTTGAGGCAGATCATCCTTGCCAAAGAAAAGGCAGAAGAACCTCACCTTCAGCATTTTGTACCTCTATTATTTACAAACCCATCCGCTTGTTTAGTTATTTAATTTGCTGAACTCTGGGTCTAGCATAGTTTAGGTTTCATCCCTTTTAAAAGAAACAATTTTTCTTCTTCCCTTCTACTGATATCACTGTCCCATGAATCAAAACCCATTTCTCTCACACCAATCTCTGGACCACATTTCTCTGCTTCAACAGACGTATCAGTTGATTTTCTGTACCGTTTTCTTCAGGTACATTTCAGTCTAAAGTTGTGCTACATTATTTATCAACAAACCTACCTTTATCTTTAAGACTACAGTTTTAATGCAGCAAAGAAAATTTAACTGAGCATTGATTAAAAAGAGGTAACTTTTTCAAAAAGTCTATTTGACTGTATCAGAGGTTTCATTAAAACTGTTGAATTGGCAGAGTCAGATTCTTCAATGTGATGAAGATAGAAATGTTGACAGTAAGTTACATAGCTCTGGGAAGAAGCAAAAACCAATGCATTCTAATTTAGCTTAAATATAACTTTAGCTACATGGAACAATAGAAGCTTTCAAAGATTAAACATCTTTACCAGATGAAAACAATTCCAAATGGTCTAAGAAACACAATAAAGTCCATTTGTACTTATAGGCTTACCTTTGCATTATGTAACTCCACACCATAAAATTCAAGGGCTTTTGCTTTAGTTAAATATCCAAGTTCTGCTTCAGATTGTTTAAGGTCTCTATAAAATAATGAATAAATACAATTTTGCCAAGGAGAAAAATGTTGCACTGTATCTCAAAATTATCAAAGCAGAAATTAATTGCACACTATCAATTTCACTTCAAAGGTTTACATACAAAATGCTATGTTACCAAATATTCTCATTTGGGATTCAAATGTAGTTAGTTTCTAGCAACAACAGAGAAAGATCTCCCTCATTTTATCAAGTTGCATCTTATTCACTACTGGACAGAATTTAATCTGGTTATATCTGCTATAGATATTAAGTGATGATGTTAAATTCAGTTCAAAACCAATATGGGATACCTCAGATGCAAAGCAAAATAGCAATACAATGCTATTACATGGTGAATAAGTTGCAATTGTATGAAATACTTGGGCTGGCAACCCTGCAGATGTTATATTTTTGTTCATCCCCCTACCCCATCCAACTTTTGAGTTTGACAATATTTTTAAAAATTTCAGATACTAAAATATGCCATTACATAGTTTCTAACTATCCCTGGTGGTTTAAAATAAATAATAAATTGGCCACTGAGTGTATATGTAGTTAGCTACAGGAGTGTATCTAATAAAATGGCCACTGAAGTGGAAACCTGGTATGGTCCTCTGCTGTTATTGAATCTATACACTTCAAGGTGCATTCAGAGATGCTTTTTTGCACACCAGTGTTGTAATGTGTGGTTATTTCTGTTACCGTTACCTTCTTGTTGGCTTAAACCAGTCTGGCCATTCTCCTCTAATCTCTTTCATTTCATGGCATTGGGCCACAGAACTGCAGCTCACTAGGTATTTTTTTTGTTTTTCGCACTACTCTCTGTAAACTCCAGAGACGGTTGTGTGTGAAAATCCTAGGAGATCAGCAGTTTCTGAGATACTTAAACCACCCCTTCAGGCACCAATAATCATTCCATGTCAAAGTCATTACATCATATTTCTCCCCCATTCTGATGTTTGATCTGAACAACAATAAATCAACCCCTTGTCAATGTCTGCATACGTATTGAGTTGGTGCCACATGATTGGCCGATTAGACATGTCCATTAACTAGATGTACAATTGTAACTAAAATAAAGGGGCCATATACAATTATATACAATACATATACAGTATTGTATATATACATTATATATTGTATATATATTGAGTGCATATACAATTCCTATATCAGTGATTACAATATTCCCACCATAGCAATTAAATGAGATGCAGTTAGATTATTATTCATTTTTTTGTTTAATGGTGATGTATGCTTAAAATACTCAGTAGCTTTCAATGTACTGCAAATGATTAAAAAATCTATGACAAACATTAGCTTAAGCATGCATATCTGCATTATATAAAGAAAACACAAAGGAGCTCATCAGCTTGATTCAATATATTGCCATATTGCAGCAACATTCAGAAATGATATATTTAACTTCCTTGTGCATCTTCAACTAGTCAGAGCTTCTGATGATGACATGTGTACTGCCCCACATTCCTTTTTAAATTTTATATATTATACATGACAAAGGTGTTGTGAAACTAATCACGGCAGTGTATGAGCAACTAGAGTGTATGCGTGCCTACAGATGCTTATTGCCAGCGTAATTATTTTTAAAAAAAATCAGTAGGAACTCAGCAGGCCAGGCAGTCAACGTATTGGCCCAACTGTACATTTTTTTTCCATAGATGCTGCCTGGCCTGCTGAGTTCCTCCACCATTTTGTGTGTGTGTTATTATTACAAGCAGATGTTCAGGAGTGACTCTTTACTTCTTTTAAATTAATTTTTTTTAAAAAATCATCTGCTAAAAATACATAAGCATTACAAGTAAACAAACTTAATAGTTTGCTTATAACGATCAAATGATCTCTAATTTTAAACACATTCAATTCTACCTGTGTTGTTTGTGCAAAGACATCACTTTGGTTTGAAAGTCTTGGTTTTGATCAGGTATAAAGTGAAAACTTTCAATGTACCCAGGATGATGCTCAGAAGGATTGTACTCGCCAAGTTCAGCTGCAAAGTTTAAGTTACAATTAATACAAGTTAATAATTAACATTCCACTGTCTTGCTTACATTTTAGGGAAAATAACCTTTTTGGACATATGCATTTTTAAGCAATTATTATCAATATATATGCTCTAAAGCTAGGCCTATATATCAGCTTTAATTTTTTACAGTCATATTTTTGCAATAACTTGAGTCGGTTTGTTATTCCTTGCAACTGCTTCTTCTGAATTAAACATTTTAATGCTACCAAGTGTACTGGAGTACAACCCCTTTAAGACTGCAGAATAGCAGCTGGATTTATTTTCAGCATTGATATTTTTTGTGGTTGCACTTTCATATTTAAGTTTACAAATTTATGAATTTGAAACTTCAAGTTCAAGAAAGATCCTGGACACTAAATTGATACATCATTTGTAAATGCGCACTGTATTTAAATTAATCAGTTTTCCCCCCAAGAAAATCCACTAAAAACAGATTGAGAAAGTGTTAAAGTTTCACTACTTACATTGGACTGCATAGGAAGCAAGTAAGATTGCTTTACTGTGTGGACAAGGCAACCTGGAAAGAGGCAAACTTAGATGTTATATTATCAGACATAAATATTCCATGATTAATATGCACTGTATTATATATCCATTTACAAAAAAAAACAATCTCTTAAACAGGTCAAAAACAGAAAAAATATTTTTAAGCTTAAGATTAATAATGCAATCTTACAAACTAGAACTTGAACACAAACCTTTAATATTTATTAGCACTGCTAGTGAAACAAATGACAGTTTCAAGATTTTGCACAGAAGATTGTTAAATGGTATAGATGTCAATCAAAAAAACTGAAGAAAACTGTTTCTTTTTATTTAAGTAAATGTCAATCAATTACTGTAGCATTAGGTAATTCAAACAAGCTGCAGGGTAACTGAGCTGAAAAGAAAAAGCCCTGAGGCACAAGCCAAGCGTTTGCTCATTAACAGTCTCAACATTACACAACTTTGATATCTGGTAAAGCTCCAAGACTCAAAACTTACTTAAACTTACTTTTGGAATAAACAGGCAATTCACCCAAATCAAACCATTGCCACCAATATTTGGGTGGAAAAATGATTTGGAAAAAGGAAATGCTAAAATCGCAGACATTAAGGCATTCTTTGCACTGCAAACAAGAAATGGCGCACAGAATCAAAATAAAATGCTGCCAGAATGGACCACATGGAAAGGGAAAGTCTATTGCAGCTATTCTCTTAAGTGGCAGAAAAGACTTAACATGGCCTGGATGGAACCAACAGATTGCAACTTGGTAGCATCTTTAACACAGTTATTACCCCCACCACACAGAAAAAATATTAAAATATGATGAAATGGATATTCAGGATTTCAAAATAAAGGAAGATTTGCAAACAGTAGTTTGATTACTTTTGAAGACAGTTATAGACAAACAATTTGACAATAATGCTCGAAGAATTGAGTGGATGATGGAGCAAGAGGAAGTATAAAATACACAGATGGAACACATCTAGAATGCTATATCACAGACGAAGAATGAGCAGGGCAATAACAAATTTTCTCCTCAACCTTTCTGCACATATACACATTTATATTATTACATTCACTTCTTTGACTTTGACTCCAATGTGTTTTGGCAGTGAAATACATGTTTGTTCTGACCGATTTTGAGCTTACCAATTTCCAATACGTCGAAGGAGAAGTGTTGTGCACATGATCATAGATTTCTTTTAAACACTTAAGTAATCAGACTTTTTTAAAGAAGGGATGAATGAAACATTAGCAAACTTGAAAAATGCTGATTGTATTAAAGAATGATTATGAACACAAGGAAATGTAAATTAAAGTTTCTCAACTGAGGAAGAATATTTTATTTGAGGCAATCAAACATTGGTAAAACAAAACAGCAACACCTTACTGGCTGCATTATAAATTCTGCTTATATAATCTGGTTCCATTAACACTTTCAGAAGCAGACTACAAATGCATTTTCTCCTGTACTACACATTCAGAGCATGTGACTGAAGAAGCAGTTCCACTCCAAAACAGTAACTTCCACTTTAAATTTGGAGAAGTAAAGAATCAAATCTTTTCTCAAACTCCTTAATATTCCAGAAGTAATTCAGTGACGTATGCACAAATAAAGCCTGGTTGAAATACCATTAAGCAAAGTGAGTAGTTAAATGAATCTTTGTTAAACCTTTGTGCAAATGAATCTAGTTTCTGGGTCAGGGAAGTACAATTTGATAATTTCTTTACATACAGTAGATATATGAATAATGAAAGGTAATCACATGCAGGAAGAATCAACAGATTCAGTATGTTGGCCTGCCCAAAGACATTGTTTTAAGAATGTTAAGCAATTAGAAGGAAATAATTACCTTCCTTCAATAAATTCTTTCCTCAGTTGTAAAAAATACAGATGCCTGAAAAATAAACCAGAAAAAAATCAATGTAAATAGAGAAGTCACAACTAATGTAAATAGAGAAGATACAACTACAGAAGGCATTTGTAGAATGTGTAGTTTAATAACTAATACATTCTACTTTGAAAACATTTTACCTGGGATGATGATATGCTAGACAAAAACATTTAAAACATTTTGTATGCACAAGTTCTTTGTATTTTCTTTGAAAAATCTCTAACTCAACTCTAGTTGCTGGCACTAACACAATATTATTTCAAACAAGCATTAAGTAATGGAGTCAAAGAGCACACAGCACAGATATTGGCCCTTTGTGACAAATTGTTATTCTGCCTAGACCCATCAACCCGCACTTAGACCATAACTCTCCATACATCAATTTTAATATCCTTTCCCTCAGAAGAAATAACAAAAACGATGGGCTATTTCTCCCCAACATTTGTATATGGACAATACTGTTCCTTGTAACAATTAGCTATTTAGATTCCAGAAGGATTTTCCCCAATATTACCAAATGAAAATATAGTCCAGGATTCTGAGTTAAAAGGCATTCAGAGTACTTCATATGAGACAGTTCTCAGCACTTAGCTGAAAACATGATTTTAGAGTTAGAGCAATGTGCCGCCCATAGAATGTGATCAGATTCAAATCAAAAACGGAAAGTGTCTGAAAAGTCAATAGAGAGAACTTCCAGGGATCAAAGGGGAAATCTGATAAATAACAAAAAGTGAAGCTAAAGCTCAAAATTCTGAACAATGACAAGCAACAATTTATATTGTATGTTTCTAAAAAGGAAAGAGCAATTTCAGAAACTAAAATCAAGCTAATGGAAGAAGTGGACAAAATCAGGCAGCATTCATGAAGGGAAATGAGACTGTTGATTTTTAGGATTGAGCTCCTCTGTCTGGTTCAGATGAAAGGTCTCGACACAAAATATCACTTGTCCATTTCACTGCAAAGATGCTGCCTAACCTATTTGTTCTTCCAGCAGCTTATTTTTGCTTCAGATTCTAGCATCTATAGTCTCTTGTGTCAGCTACATAAAAACATTTTTAAAAATTAAATAAGGTTTTACTTCAGCTAATTTGATTACTCATTTTTATGCCATGTGATGTCTCTCAATAGTAACTGATAATCAATGAGAGATCTGACTACGTTATGCCTCTTGAAAGAAAGTGATTGAAACCTATATGTCTATATGAAGGCCCAGCATTCGGAAAAAATCTTCTATAGCAAGACTAACTGAAAACATATCAAACATCTTCCCAATAAGTCACTCAATCACCATTTCCAACTTGGTAATGTTCCAGAACTACCTGAAAACAGCTGAATTTTTGGACAAATATGCAATCCAGAATTATTTCAGTTAAGCCTGTTGTTTAACCTTGGAAGTGATTACAACATAGAAACTGTTGGATCCAAGTATCAAAAACTATATTTTTATGATTTGTAAGTTTTTAAACAGCATGGAACTTACCACGTATTTAGACTCTGGTTTAGCAGTTAATTGAATTGTTTGTAAAAACACCAATGCCTGCTAAACCATTTATAGAAGCACAGTATGTGCATTATATTGAAATATTATTTTACAAGTTGTACTTACAGGCACATTGCCTACCTTGTTTGTTCTTGTTGTAGAGAATTTGGGTCAGTTACAAAAAATCTCACTCGAAAATTAAGTGCGTCACCTGTAATATTTTAAATTGGAAGAAACAATTATTGTTTTGTAAATATCCTGTTTATATATAATTGTTGGTGCTAGAAAATTAAGTTTTTGTAATCCAACTAGCTAGCATCCAAATCGACCACTCTGTTTAGCATAGCCAAATAAACACTGAAGCTTGCTCATCACCGCTTGTGCTTTGTCAGAAATATCTTGGTTATATAAAACCATTTTATTAACTTTTTCATCCTTTTAAATTACACCATTGGATGCACGTGATTTTGTGCATCTCTGATGGTATGGTACCTACTACAAACTTGAAAGTGACTTAATAGCATTCTGAGACCATCATCCCAGAAGGATTTTGCATTGCTAGCAAGTAGAATTCAATCTAGATCCTGGTGTTCAAAGCAACTAACTACCAAATTATTCAATATTTTAACATTATTTTTAAAAGTTAATCTATTACAAGAACCATAAGGTGGAGCAGTTTCTTGTGCTAGAGAGAACAGCAAGTTCATTTTCAATTAGCCATAGCCAGTTTGCTCTACCAATCCATCACTGACATTTGACTCCACTATTTCTGTGATCCACTTCAGGGATTTCTGCTGAAGTTAAATGAAGGACAAAGTGATTAGATAAAAGCCCACACCATCATGTGTCTAAAGGTGTAATGTGACAAAAAACTTCTACACTTGCATAATACTCTGACCAAGATTACAAGGATGATATGCAAGAGTTATAAAGTGCAGGAGTTATAGATTGCTTCTTAAACAGTGTGATGTTATGTGGTCTATATGGGAGTTCAGTGCAGGAGGAAGAGAAGTCAAATGCCTCCAAAGTTTACAAACTTGAATCATTTAAACATTCAACAATTTATTCACTGTTTCAATGGTTAGTGCAATTAGTATGCACAATTAAAATAAAATCCTTTACTCTAAAGCAAAATTTAAATAGTTTTACTCTGGGCAGAGCAGACAAAATGTGTGACTTACAGAAAATCATCGCATTCTTCGACAGTCTCAGGACTGAGGACAGCTTGCTTCTAGTCCAGTTTTGTGGGTTCTAAAGTGGCTAATGTTGCAACTGCAGAATCTTCCATAGATGGTGCAGGAGTTGCCAAGTGGATAGGCAGGTGAGTGTCTTGTATAGTGGTCTATTCCTTCTACCATTTACTAACATGTCTATGTGTATGGACTCAATTTTCTCAATATTAATCACATGATTTCTGTTATTATGATGGAAGGGGCAGGGCCTAGGAGAGATGAAGGTTGTCACTTTTCTTTCAGAACATCCTTGACTTATTTGTCCTGACTACCCAGTAATTTCTTCCCCATGATAGCTCAGAATAAAGTATCTATTTCAAGAGTCTGCTGCCTGACACGCAAACATCTTTGGCAAGTGCAAATCACAGTCCGAGTAGGGTACATGGATCTCACCACCAAACTCTAAGTTTTTGATAGTACAAAAGACAGGACAAAGGAGATTTACAAAGACCTCACCACATTTATAAAGTACCCAAGTGCATCATAAATTGAAGGCTTTTGATCAAAAGTGGGCCAGCATGGGCTGAATGGCCTTTCTTTCCATAAATGTTTATGATCCTGTAATGACACTTAGCAGCAAATCAACATCAATATATATGTTCAGCACAGCATTGTGGGCTGAAGGACCTGTATTATGCTGTAGTTTTTCTATGTTTCTATAACTGCAAAAGCTAAGTCAAGTATTTATGGGTGGCACAATGATGCTGTTAATAGAACGACTAGCTCAAGCAGGGACCCATGTTCAAAAATCAAACTCAGATGCCTCTGTGGAGTTTGCATGTTCTCCCTGTAAACATAAAATAATGGAAGTGGGGGGGGAGGGAAATACCAATTTTTCTTATAAAAATATTATTGGCTAGAGTTACATATTCCTTGTAAAGTTATAACAATTCTATATTCAACATTATCTGCATTCTTCATATTTTACTTTAAGATAACTACTGATCTTGTGTAGCTAAGTGAAATAAATCAGGTTGGTTTGTGATATTAACAAAAGCCACTACAAGTTAATCTACTCACCTTTAAGCTGTTTCCGGATAGGTTTGCTTGGCTCAAGCCACCTCTGTGCATGAAATTAGTGAATCCTTGTTAGTTTTTCCAAACAAGAACCAAAACACATGCATAATAAAAATCATATTTTAGCAATAAATATACTCACAGGGCATTCTATTGAATCATCTATAAACTGTAAACCAAAATATTCCTTTTCAATCAATTCCAGGTGTTTATAGGCCATATTCAATAGAACTTGACCAGTGTCTTGTTTCTGCAAAACAAAATAAAGCTGCTATTTTGTAGTGAAAGCATAATCACGCTGAGATTGTATAATCCGGGCAGAAGTTTCCCATAATTCCTTCTGAAATGTCTCTGTCCATTCTTCCCTCAATAGCTGAACCTGGCTCAAATGCAGAAGTGAGCAAGCAGTAGCACCAAGCCTGAAAAAAGATGATGAGATCTTTAACCCTAACCCTAGCCTTAGACGTGACAATACAGGATCACTTGCTAAGTAGCAAAAAAAAAGCATTCAATAGACAAGCTAAATAATCTAATTCAATGGATTAAACAAAGGCTCTTTAGTCATGAATGATGATGGAGCTAGTGGGAAGAAGCTGTTCACTCAATGGTTGGACCCTGAAGATGATAGCTAAGGAAAAGGCTGAAGTGTTTAAAACTGTTTGCAGCCAGAGGTGTCAAACAGATATCCGCCTTGGCTTCCTCCAAAGATCTCAACAGAAGACAGTCAACAGCACTCACTCCACAAGATAAAAAGGCTGAGAGCACTGGATACAGTAAAAAGCTGCAAAATGAGACAACATCCAAGATATAATACAGGATCAAATGATATCCAGCTGTAACACTGAAGATGTGCACTCCAGAAATAGCTGCTCCTCTAGCCAAGTTATTCCAGTAAGGTTATAATACTGACATTGCCCAACCAAATAAAAACACTGATTTCTCTAACTTCTGGTAATTTCTCCATACTCTGCCTTCTCTCTCTTTCCATTCCTCATTCTGACTCCCCTCATTTCTTCTCACCTACCACCTCCCTCTTGTGCCTGTCCTCCTCAACTTCCTCCCATGTTCCACTCTCCTCTCCATCAGTTTCCTCCTTCAGCCACACATCACCTCCCAACTTCTCCCCAAACCCCTTCCCACCCCCTCATCAAACTTCACCCATCACCTGCCAGCTTGCACAGCTTCCCCTCCACCACCTTTTTATTCTGGTTTCTTACCCCTTTCTTTCTGTCCTGATGAAATGTCTTGGCCTGAAATGTCAACTGTTTATTCTGCTCCATAAATGCTACCTGATCTGCTCCCCCTCCCCCAGCATTTTGTGTCTGTTTCTCTGGATTTCCAGCAATTGCAGAATTTCTAGTATTAATGTAGAAAACTGTCCAGGTGCATCGTGGTCCAATCAAATCATGACAAATTCAATGCAACTAATTATTGTCCTTCTACTCTTAATCATTCAGCAAAGCAATGGAAGCTACTATTGTCAGCTACCATCATCATCACTGACTTTAAAAATCTGTTTACTGATCCCTAAAATGGGTTTTGCAGGACCACCCTCTTAAGTATTTACCTAGATGTGGATCAAGGAACATGAACCCTAGAAGTGAGCTGAGACTGACTGCCCTTAATATCACAGCAGCATGTAACAGAGTACCACATTAAGGCATTTTGTAAAACTCAAACATCAAACATGGGGACAGCACCTTGCACAAAAGATGTCAGTTTTGGTTGTCAGAGGTTAAGGCAGCACTGCAAGAGTTTCCCATCATCAGGTGATTCATCAATAACTCTCCTGCCATCATAAGTCCAGAAGGGATATCCACTGAAGAAGCCAACCCCTTTTGAAGAGGCTTTTGATATAACCGGAAAAGATCACAAGATCTCACATGCCGGTACTCAGCTTTGCCGGGTCCAGAACCTGGAAATTTTGTGTACCATTACCTGCTAAAAAAATAGGCCTACACATTGTAGAGCGTTATAATCAAATTCTTAATTAATAAATCAGGGAGGGAAATTTTGGATTAGGTTTCCAAAGGAAAAGAATCCTCTGAAATGTAACCCTCGTAAAACCATTTAGCGCCCATCGTAATCTCGTTAAAACATAACACGGGGTAGCGGGATCAGTACGTGTACTCAGTATTGAGTTTGCGACCACAATGTACAAAAGATTAAAACGAATGCGATATGATGCTGGCTTCAAGCTGAAGGTTGTTGATTTTGCTAAAGGAACGAATAATTCTGCAGCTGCTATGAAATTTAGCGTAAATGAGAAACAAGTGAGAGAGTGGAGAAAGGCAGAGGACACGCTGACGGAAATGCCAAAGACGAAATGTGCAAACCGCAGGAAAACATGCCAGTGGCCAGAACTCGAAGAAAAGGTTTTAGAGTGCATGAATCACCAGCGATCGTCTGGATACATTGTTACCAGAGAAATGATTCAAGTTCAAGCTTTGAAATGGGACGAGAAACACCATGAAGTCAGCGAAAATTTCAAAGCTATGCGAAGTTGGTGCACCCGATTTATGAATAGACGTGATCTTGTGTTGAGACAAAAAAAAAACAAGTGTTGCTCAGAAAATTCCCGCGGGGTGTTGTTTATGTTCAAGAACGCTACTGGATGGACGAAGCGGGTTGCTTGAAGTGGGTTAAAGAGGTGTGGCGTCAACGTCCCGAAGGTGTCAGGAAGAAAAAGTCCCTACTTGTCTGGGACATGTTCGAAGCTACTTGCCAGGTGAGACAAAAGCAGCAATGAAAGCTGAAAATACGAACATTGCAATCATCCCCAGAGGTTTGACGTCCGTGCTCCAGCCACTAGATGTGAGTTTAAACAAACCATTTAAAGAATTCATGCATCAACAGTGGAATGAATTTGACTCAAAAACAGCCAATAATTACAACCTGTCTTCTGTGTATTCATTTTTCCAAAGTTGGCACCTTCTGTATAAGCCAACGCCCTAATTTTAGGACCAAAATTTAGGGTCAAATTCTCAGCTTATACACTGGAATTTACGGTATGTATACAACTATATAATATACATAGAAAACAGACAAAGTTGCTTTGAACCAGGGTGTAAAGCACTGTAGTACACATAACACACAATGAAGGCAAGGATAATATCTACAGATGAATCACACATAAATACCAAACTAAAGTGCATTAATATTAAATAGTGTAAGGTACGGAACAGATTAACCAAAGACACTTCAAATATGATGTGACCGGAAGTTCAGAAGCCTAATGGCCTGGGGGAAGCAACTATTTCTTATCCTGACTGTTCTTATTTTTCTGCTTTGTAGTGGATGGATGGGTGGCATCCTTAATAATACTAAGGGCCCTGCATATAAAGCGCTCCTGATAAATGTTCCCAATGGGATGGCAGGGAAACCTCGATGATCCTCTCAGCTGTTCTCACAGTCCTTTGTAAGGACTTCCAGTCTAATGCTCTGCTGCTTCCATACTAAACTAAGATTCAACTTGTCAGGATGCTCTTAATGATGCTCCCGTAAAACACAGTTAAGAAGGGAAGTGAGAGCCTTGCTTGCCTCAATCTTCTTAGGAAGTGGAGGCATCCCCAGCAACTTGGTACACTTAACTCTCTCTATGGAGGAGCCATGTATTCACAGAGGGGGATGGTTTGTCTGCACCTTCCTGTCCACAATGATTTCCTTTATATTCCTTATGTTCAGGCTTAAGTTGTTGTTCTCACACCAATCCACCGGCTGCTCCACTTCACTCTATACTCCCATCTTATCACAGTTCTTGACTGTTGTGTCATCCGCATATGGTTCGAGCTAGATCCTGCAACACAGTAATGTGTCAGCAGAGTGAACAGCAGCAGGCTGAGCACAAAGCTCTGGGGAGTGCCAGTAGAATGGGATGAGAGATGTTACTACACAGTAGCCTTACTGTTAAGAAGTACTGTATCCAATTGCACAGGGAGACGTTGAGACCCAGCGAGAACAGTTTCTGAGCTATTATGGTGTTGAATGGTGAAGTGAAGTCTATAAACAGAATTCTGGCATTTGAGACCCCATTTTCCAGGTGGGACAGGACAGAGTGGAGGGCAAAGGCTGTTGCACCATCAGTGGATTGATTTGAGCGATAAGCAAACTGGAAAGGGTCCAGTGTACTCCATGACCAACTGCTCAAAGCACTTCATAATGGTTGATGTTAATGCCACCGGATGGTAGTCATTTAGGCAGGTTACTGGTGTCTTTGGCACTGGAATAGTGGTTGCTGCCTTGAAAACGAAGAGGGCAATGGATTGTTACAGAAATGTAGAATATATCCATCAACAATTCTGTTAGCTTTTCAGTCTAACAGTCCGCAGTCTTTCAGAACCTGACCTGGTATATTATCACGCTCTGTAGCTTTGTGTGGGTTGACTCTGGCCAGGGTCTTCCTTACCTCAGCTTTAACCAGACAGAGTGTCTGCTCCCTGGGTGGAGGGGTGCCTTCAGTGCCAGCACTTTGTTCTGCACATCAAACTGGGAATAGAAGACATTCAGCCTCTCAGGGAGTGAAGCATCCTGGTCACAGTCTGTAATCCTCCAAATTTCCTGCCACATGCGCCTCGTGTCTCTGATATCGCAGAAGTGGTTGTAAATTCTCCGAGAATGCTCCCATTTCAACTTCCTGATGGAGTGGGAAAGCACAGTTCTTGCTTTCCTGAGAGCTGTCACATCTCCTGATCTAAAAGTAGCATCATGACCTCTCAGCCTGTTACAACCTCTGCAATAACCCGTGGTTTCTGATATGCCCTCACCCAGAGGTATTTCATGATGGTAACATCCTCAGTACACTTCTCTACGTAGCTGGTCACACAATCACATAATTCCTGAATGTTAACAATGTTGCCATAGGTAACAGCCTCCCTGAACATTCTTCAGTTCGTATTATCAAAGCTTCTCAATGAGCTTGTTATACCTTTGGCTCTAACTTCTCAAGAACAAGTTCTACAATCAAAATAAATGATTCCAAACAACTCAGAAGCACCTTTAGCCTCCATCTTATACTACGGAAAATTCAATACTCAATGCACTGACCAATGAAAGCAAATATACCAGAAACCTTCACCAATCTGTCTACTTGTGTTGCCACTTTCAAGGAAATATATACACTTACCGTAAGGTCTTGCTGTTCAATAGCACAGCCAGAGTCCTGGCATTCTCAATCCATATCCTGTCCAAGTTTAATGTCCCAAAATGCATCACTTTGTACTTGTCCAAATTAAATTCCATCAGCCATTACCTTGCCCTCTTTCCTATTTGATCTAAATCCTGTTGTAAGCTTGGACAACTTTCTTCAAGTTGCCCACTATACCATCAATTTTATAAATATCACAGTTATAGATTCTGCAACTGGTGAGAGGCTGGATATCCTCATGCAAGTATCCTCATATCCTGTATGATACTTTGAGCTACAAGTCAGGAACGCGTTGAATGGATAAGGACAGAAGCAACAACTCTGAAGCAGCTTTTCTCCAACTAGGAGATCCAGATTACTTGCTTGGCACCTCAATAACCACCCTGAACATACATTGTTTCTATCCATGATACCTAGTGGCTGCTGTCTGCACCATGAGAAAAAGTAATGGGTAGGTTTTCACAAACACACTGCCACCTCTTCAAGAGGAATACTAATAAATGCCAGCCTTCCCAAAAACGTCTAATTTCTGAATGTGAACTAAAATTAAGAAAAAAATCATATTCTTAACAGGGTAGATAATCAAGAAATCAAATCACAATGAATGTTTCACAACAATTAAAAATACATTAAAACAGAGACTTCTGAATTAACTTTAATTTCTTTCATTGAATTTTTAACTTGAAGACCTCTACATTTGCAGAAAAGTTTGGTCTTGGATTTGATTCTAAAATCTGAGGGGGGTTTGTTTCTTTTTCCCGTATCAAGCGTGTGTAGGCTAAGTTTTCCAGGTAATTGTTCAGATAGTCATTAACAACTTTTAGAACAAACAAATTCCAGAAGCTTAGAGAAGTGAGAAATGAAGAAATATTGTGTGAAAGAAAACCACATGTGGAATAGGTACTGGGAAAAGAGAGTGTTTTAAGGACAGCAAATGCTGAAAAGGAAATACTGGATGTAATTATGGTACAGTAGGCAAAGTTAAGCCATAAACAATTGATAAATGTAATTAAGGAGACAAGAATCCTTCTCTCCAATGAGAGAACAGTTGTTACTTGTCATGTCTGAATGCTAGCAACATATATTCATGAAAGCATCAAATGCCTCTTTTGGAGGCGTTGTGAATTGGACTGAATACTTGCCCATCAACAATTACCCTTTCTCAGATGTCAACAGTATCACTGAAGCAGCAGACAACATTTAGCTCAGGTTCCAAGCCCAAAGAATTAACATCTTGGGGAAAACTGTGAACTTTAATTGTTTTCATGACTAGACCAATGGAGTGTTTTCTGTTTGATTCATATTCACTTTAATATTAATAATATCCTTTGTTTACATTTGTAATTATTCAAAGTAAGTAGATTACCGTGAGTATGTGCCATCACATTATTTGTAATGGAAAAAGGTTCAAAGTACATTTATTACAAAGTATGAATACATTATACAACCTTGAGATTTGTCTCCTTACAGGCAGCCATGAAACAAAGAAACCCAAAAATACCCATTAAAAAAAAGTCAAACACCCAATACGCAGAAATAAAACTGCAAACAACAAAAGTAAACAAACAGCATTCTGAGCAAAACTGAGTCCATAGACACACTTTGGAGTAGGCCACAGCCTCAAGCTCAGTTCTGCACAGAGCCAAGTAAATATCGCAGAGCAGCAAACAGACGCGGAGTCTGGAGCAGCCAGAGTAGGCCACAGTGTCCGCCTCAGTTTAGTGCAGAGCTGAGTAAACATCGCAGAGCAGCAAACAGAACTGGCCTCTTGTCCCAACATGCTGTCTTTTCAATCAATCTGGCCCAGCATTTAAATTGTCCAAATATTGGGTTGTTCTTTGCACTTGGACCCGGGCAAATAGGTAAGATGGCAATTGACCAAAATAGATAGAACATTGAATAGTACAGTACAGGAACAGGCTTTTGGGCCCACAATGCTGGGCCGAAGAAATTAAATTTGTAATCAAATGGCTAACTAAACTAACCTCTTCTGTCTATACAATATCGACATACTGCTGTTTTCCTCACATCCAAAACTGCTCCTAAAGGTCGCTAATGTTTCTTCCTCTACCACAACCCCAGGCAGCACATTCCAAGAACCCACCACTCTATGTTATCAGAAGATCTGCTCTGGGACCAACAAGTACCATCACAAAGAGGGCATGACAACGTCTCTTTCACTGAAGTTTGCTTAGATGTAGCATATCACCTAAAACTCACAGAAACTTCTACAGATGCTATGGAGAGTATCCCAACCAGCTGCATCACGGCTTATATGAATGCCTAGGAATGGGGAAGTGTACAGAAAGTTGTGGATACAGCCCACCAATGAGCACATTTACATGGAGTGTTCACCTAAGAAAGCAGCATCTATCATCAAAGGCTGCTACCAGCTAGGCCTTACTTTCTTCTACCACTGGGCAGAAAGTACAGGAGCGTTAGATCCCACCCCATCAGATTCAGGAACAGTTATTACCCGACAACCACCAGACTTCTGAACCGGCATGGATACCTTCACTCATTGAAACACTGAACTGATTCTACAACCTACAGCTCACTTTCAAGGACTGTGCAACTCAAATTTTTAGCTCAAGTTTATAATATTTATTTTTTTGTCTTCTTTTGTATACTGGCTGCTTGCCTTGGTTTATGTATAGGTTTTCATAAATTTCATTGCATTTCTTGAATTCTCTGCTGCTCTCTTAGCTGAAAGATCCAAAAACTTGGACATTGTCTGCATAGAGGTCCATATCCCCCATTCTGATATACTTGTTTAATTATAAGCGCAAAAGATTCTGCAGACACTGGAAATCTTGAGCAACATACACAAACTGCCAGAGGAACTCAGCAAGTCAGGCAGCATCTATGGGGGAGGGGGAGAATAAAAAGTTGATATTTTGACCCAGCACCCTTCATCAGGACTGAAAAAGAGGTAGAAGCCAGGATAAAAGGGTGTGGAAGAAGTAGTGCAAACTAGCAGGTTATAGGTGAGACTGGGTGTGGGGGAAGGTGTGTGGGTTGCTGGATGACAGGATAGGTGGAAAAGGTTAAAGGCTGAGGGAAGAGGAATCTAACTGGAGAGGATAGTCAACCATGGAAGAAAGGGAATGGGGAGAGAACGAGAGGAATGTGATGGGCAGATTAGGAGAAAGTATTAGAGGGTAATTGTTTAATTGCTCTTCAGTCAAAAACTGCATTGTTTGTCAGTTAAAAACTGCATTTCATTTAAACAATTTTCCAATAATTTCAAGAGATTAACTTCACCTCAATCAGCTTTCAAGACTTACTTCCAATTTGATAATCCTGGAACTGTCAATGTTGCTTTAAATTGTCTATGTGAAAATAAATAAATATATCCAAAACTCGGCATCAAGTTTCATTCAGGTCTGGAAATTTACTATCAATTTTGTACAGAATGACTACAGTCTTCATACCAGAAAATTAAAAATTTGTCTTTGTTTCTCACATGTAACTGAAATAACTGAAGTACTATTGCTCAGGTCCTGAGTAAAGACTAACTATATTTCATTTGAGAATACTGTCAAAACATTTTTGCTGGTCCAATTTTTGAAGTTCATATTATTAAAATATCTTTCAAAACCTACCTCTAACCTTTCAGCAAAATATCTAAGACTACAAAACAGTATGGTGTGCTGAAAACTTAAAAGCCAGAACCAGCTATGCTCTAGCCAAGCTGTTCCATTTCAGTTACACTCATTTCTGTCTGACAACATGGGAAACTACCCATTTATGTCCTGTTTTAAAAAGACAAGCCAAATCCGGTTGATTACTGTGCAATTTATTAATAAGTAATAGAAGACACTCTTCTGCAGTTATTCCTTTCTAACATCAAGGAGACTGCATCACATGAAACAAATGTGGCATACTAAGTTTAATAGACGTTATCACCTAGAGGAGTGCAAAGGACCCTGGATAGTAGGAATGGACAATGTAAAAGGGCAGGTATTACACATGAATAATTGAGAAATGGTGCACATCTTGGGTGATATGGAAGGATGAACCAGAGCAAAGGAGAGAGAAAGATTCCTTAGAATTGCTGAAAGGGTACAGAAGGAAAATGTTAAACTGTTGCATTATGAACAATCAGAGATTTAAGCTTTCAGCATTTGTCATAAAGCAATTCTGATGACCCAGCAAATTATTAAAGGCAAACCCATAACATCCAAAAAATTCAGAACGTTGCTGATCTTACTTTATCTTGTAAGAGTGATATAGTTGTGGAATTGATGAATCAATGTACATAATATTCATTGATGTCTCCATTCCTGTATACCATATGCATCAATATCTAAACCACAGGTTACAGCAAAATTTCAGCGATCAGGTTATCTTGATTTTCCCAGTTTTTACTTTTACTTTGAAATAGTAATTTAAGATGTTATGCTACATTTTATGCATGGAGTTCAGCCAATGCACAGGGAAATTTACCATTAAACAATTTCACAGCTCTACTCACAGAAAAAAAATGTCCATCATGTGTATCTTTGAATTGGAAGGAAGGTTAAAAAAAAGGTTGAGATTGTTCCCAGTAAAGGGTAATGCATATTGGATGGGTCTGTTTAATTTGAACTGGAATAACAGCAAAAATACACTAATTATTTGTTCTCCATTTCTTTGGAAGGGACCTTAAAGGCAACGAGTGCCTTGGTCAAATCAGTATGACAAATACTGATCCACATTTGACATTCTACAAACTGGGTGCTGCAACTTTGCTGCAAATCAAGTATTTTCCAGGATAACGAATTTACAAGCTTCTACAAATTCTGGCAGCAGACTTGCAATACTGACATTGAAGGAAAATGCATAATAATGAAGTTTTGTGCCACAATACCATGCTGCCAAATACCTACTACTAATTTTAGACTAGGTGAGATAGCTATTTGGTATTATATCCAACTTCAAAAAGAATAGTCACAAACTTGATGGCCACTAATATAATAAGGAACCAACTTACATTCACTTTGAAGCTCTGCACACTACCATCCAGAAAATGAACATTGCAGACAACTTCTGATCGATGTTTGTCCCTTGGCATCTCGAGAACACGCATATGGTTTGGCTTCCCACTAAGCACACGAAATCGTGATGTCATCACTACACCTCCGATATCTAAATATGAATATTAAAGAGGTTATGCTAACAGCAAAATATGTCCCAAAGGAGTCAACAGTTTAGGATTAACCAGCAATCTGAACAATTTTGCTGATCATATAAATTAACTCTAGAATTGACACTTCATCAAAACTTCTGAGAGGATTAAAAATATTACCAATAGTGCATAGTTAGACTTTTCATAACTTCCACTGGAGGATTACAGGAATAAGTGCACACAGAATTGAAAAAAATACTTTAAAGAAAACTAGTCTTTAGGTCAAGTTGGGTCAGAGGATGAGAGATGATTCAGTCTGAACATATAGCTTTAGAAGTCAAGCAGACATCTTATATTTATGTTGGACTCCAAAGTAATAACTAAATATTTAGATCAATCAATATTTACGCCTGGGGTGAGAAAAGAAATGAAGGAGGAAGAATGATGTTTGGTAACAAGAAATTATGCACAATTGGGAAGGATGGAGATGGGTACACAAAATCAACTGTGGCTATTTTATTAGGTATCTACTGTACAAAAATAAGTTGCCACTGAGTGTATGTCCGTGGTCTTCTGCTGCTATAGCTCATCCACTTCAAAGTTCAACGACATGTGTATTCAGTGATGCTCTTCTGCACACAGCTGTTGCAAACGTGGTTATTTAAGTTACCGTCATCTTCTTGTCAGCTTGAACCAGTTTGGACATTCTCTGATCTATCATTAATATGGCATTTTCACCTGCAGAACTGCCACTCACTGGATTTTTGTTTTGTTTTTTTCCCCACCTTTCTCTGTAAACTCTACAGTGTGTTGGGTGTGAAAATCCCAGATCAGCAGCTTCTGAGATGCTTAAATCACCCCATCTACCATCAACAATCATTCCATGGTCAAAGTCATTTAGATCACCTTTCTTTTAATTCTGTTGTTTGGTCTGAACCTCTTGATCATATCCACATGCTTTTATTCATTGAAGTGCCGCCACCCCGATCGGTTGATTAGTTATTTGCATTAACAAGGTGCACAGGTATGTTCTTAAAAAAATGCAACTGAATATACTTAGAAAGGGACTGCTAGATTGGATAACAGGGAAAAGGATAAAGAGAACACAAAAAGCATGAGAGAAACAGAACCACAGAGCATACAACTGAAATATGAGAACAGGTTGCATGAACAGAAATAAGGTTAAATGCTCTAAGTGATAGTAACAATATAAATTCATATTTTACAAGTAAACATTCACAAAATTAGCCATTTCATCAGCAGCACAGGGCATCTTTACTCCACTACAAAATGTCAAATTAAACACTAAATGAAAATCAAATTTAAAAAAATACTGAAAATCTGAAATCAAAAAACATACAGCAGTTCAGACGACACTGGTGGAGATAAAGTATCAAGTTGAAAAAAAACCCATTTATGAACATTTTCTCTTTTCACATGTGTTACTTAATCTGCTGAATGTTTCCAGCATTTTCTGTCTTTATTACAATATACTCTCACTCACTTGGCATCCACAGGAATAATGATAATGTGAGAATTGCTCAGGAGAAATTCATTGCTATTCATTACACACTAGTGTTCTGTACAATTTATCTACAAATAAACCACCAAACTATATGTCATTAGCTTACCCCGTTAAAAAAAACAGTATTAATGCCATCTTTTTTACCTACCACCAGAATTCTCTGGGGTCATTCTGGTAGCAGTTTATATTCCACCTTGGGCCAATGTCAAGCAAGCTTTAGATGATCTGAGTAATGGGATCAACATGCATGAAACAGTGCACCCCAACGCCTTCACCATCATCTTGGGAGATTTTAACCAGGCCAGTCTGAAAAAAATCACTAAGCAACTACCAACAGATCACTTGCAATACCAGAAGAAACAACACACTGAACCATTGTTACACCACCATCAAGAATGCCTACCGTCCTACTCCACGCCCTCACTTCAGGAAGTCTGATCACCTAGCTGTACTTCTACTCCCTGAGTGTAGGCAGAGACTGAAGACTGTAGCACCAGCAGTGAGGACCAAGAAGATATGGACAAGGGAAGCACAGGAGCTCCTACAGGACTGCTTTGAGTCGGTGAACTGCACTGTATTCAGGGATTCTTCTTTGAATCTTGATGAGTATGCTGTAGTTGTTACCGACTTCATTAAAACCTGTGTGGATGAGTGTGTGCCTACAGCGACCTCATGTACATTCCCAAACCAAAACCCGTGGATGAACCAGGAGGTACATCATCTGCTGAAGGCTAGATCTGTGGCATTCAAGTCTGGCAACCCAGGCCTGTACCAGAAAACCAGGTATGATTTGCGGAGGACTATTTCAAGGGCGAAGAGACAATTTCGAATGAGGTTGGAGGCAATATTAGATGCACGGCAACTCTGGCAGGGTCTGCAATACATTACGTCCTACAAAGTGAAACCCAATAGTATGAATAGCAGCGATGCTTCACTACCAAATGAACTCAATGCCTTCTATGCACACTTTGAAAGGAAGAACACAACCTAAACTGTGAAGATCCCTGCTGCACCTGATGACCCTGAGATCTCCGTCTCAGAGACCAATGTTAGACTGTCTTTAAAGAGAGTTAACCCTCGCAAAGCAGAAGGTCCCGATGGAGTACCTGGTAAGGCTCTGAAAACCTGTGCCAACCAACTAGTGGGAGTATTCAAGGACATTTTCAACCTCTCACTGCTATGGGCAGAAGTTCCCACTTGCTTCAAAAAGGCAATAATTATACCAGTGCCTAAGAAGAATAATGTAGGCCGCCCGAATGACTATCGTCCAGTAGCACTCACATTGACAGTGATGAAACGCTTAGAGAGGTTGGTTATGACTAGACTGAACTCCAGCTTCAGCAAGGACTTGGACCCATTACAATTTGCCTATTGTCACAATATCAATGGCAGATGCAATCTCAATGGCTCTCCACATGGCTTTAGACCAGCTGGACAACACAAACATCCATGCCAGGATGGTGTTCATCATTTAATACCATCATTCCCACAATCCTGATTGAGAAGTTGCAGAACCTGGGCCTCTGCAATTGGATCCTCGACTTCCTAACCAGAAGACACAGTCTGTGTGGATTGGTGATAACATATCCTCCTCACTGATGATCAACACTGATGCACCTCAGGGGCGTGTGCTTTGCCCACTGCTCTACTGTCTATATACACAAGACTGTATGGCTAGGCAGAGCTCAAATACCATCTATAAATTTGCTGATGATACAACCATTGTTGGTAGAATCTCAGGTGGTGACGAGAGGGCGTACAGGAGTGAGATATGCCAACTACTAGAATGGTGCCACAGCAACAACTCAACATCAGTAAGACGAAAGAGCTGATTGTGGACTTCAGGAAGGGTAAGACTAAGGAACACATACCAATTCTCATAGAGGGATCAGAAGTGGAGAAAGTGAGTAGCTTCAAGTTCCTGGGTGTCAAGATCTCGGAGGATCTAACCTGGTCCCAACATATCGATGTAGTTATAAAGAAGGCAAGATAGCAGCTATACTTTATTAGGAGTTTGAAGAGATTTAGCATGTCAACAAATACACTCAAAAACTTCTATAGTTGTATTGTAGAGAGCATTCTGACAGGCTGCATCACTGTCTGGTATAGAGGGGCTACTGCACAGGACCAAAAGAAGCTGCAGAAGGTTGTAAATCTAGTCGGCTCCATCTTGGACACTAGCCTACAAAATACTCAGGACATCTTCAAGGAGCGGTGTCTCTGAAAGGCAGCGTCCATTATTAAGGACCTCCTGCACCCAGGGCATGCTCTTTTCTCACTGTTACCATCAGGTAGGAGGTACAGAAGCTTGAAGGCACACACTCAGTGATTCAAGAACAGTCTCTTCCCCTCAGCCATCTGATTCCTAAGTGAACATTGAATCTTTGGATACTACCTCACTTATTTTTAAAAATATACAGTATTTCTGTTTTTGCATGCTTTTTTAATCTATTCTATATACATAATTGATTTACTTGTTTATTTATTATGATGTTTTATTTATTTTTCTCTCTGCTAGATTCTGTGTTGCATTGAACTGCTGCTGCTAAGTTAACAAATTTCACGTCACATGCTGGTGATAATAAACCTGATTCTGATTGCAAGAGGTATTGCTAATTATCAGCCTACATCTACTCATGTATAAACAAAGAAAAACTAAAAAATGTCTTTAGTTGTTGTGGAATACACCTTCTGGTGCTACTTAAGACATGTCTTCAGTGATGATCCCAGGGATGTAGGATGTTTCGGGCCTTTAATCTTCAAACATGCTCACCCAGGCGACCCAGCCGGGGGTGATTAGCCCCTGACTTGTGTCCAAGTGGCGCACTAATCCACGGATCCCCCCTCCGGATCCACAGCCATAGTGAGGCCTTTTCAGCAGCCTTCAGAATGTTCTTGGTGGCTCTTCTGGACTGCAGTCCTTTAACTCCAAGGAGTTTAAGAGTCCACTGTAATGAATGGCCAGCAAAGCTCTGGCACCCAACTTTGACTGGCTCACAGTGAGCTCTCCAGCCATTGCTCCAGCATTCTGCAACAAGATCTGTGTATTTAGCCCTCACGCTCGTTGGCCTCTTCAATCCAGTCTTCCCAGGGGACAGTAAGTTCCAGCAGGACCACTTGCTTCAAGACGTTGATAATAACACCATGTCCGGGCAGAGCGTAGTAGCTGCGATGATCTCTGGGAACATATATTTACATATATTTTGCATAGTATTTGAAATAAAATTAAATTTTGAGCTCATTTTCATAAAAATGAAACTACCTTAGGTTTAACAATTGTTTAAAATTCTTAGGAATTTTGTCTAATGCACAAGAATTCCAGATGCATAAATGTGAGTTTTCACTATATTAAATTGAACACATTGACTTGACTTCAAGCCATCTCATAATACAAAATGCACAAGAATATTTTAAAAATTCACATCTGGCTGCCCCTGCTGCTCTCCCTCACCCCTTCACAACTAAAGGGTGTCAACAGAATTATATGGCTGTAAAATTTCTTTTGCCTTTCCTCTAAACCAAACAATAACAAACTCATCTCATGTAATGTACAGCACTCTGTCAAAGACTGTACAGTTCACGTTTTTGTGATGTTTCTCCAAGCAGGTTTCGTGAATGATGCCTAGTACTCACATTTGAGAGTAGTGCCTACCTGTGATCTCTCAGCAGCCTTCCAATAGAACTTTGCCATTCTCTCTAATAGTTCTTACTCAGTTGTCCAGCTCAACTGGAGCGTATTCATTTGGTTCTACTTGTTATCTACCAAACTGCAGAAATACTGCCAGTGGGGCTTTTCCCTCCACTGAAGCAATTTCTCTCACATACAGTGAATTATCCTCGATCCAGATTACTTCCTCATCTCCTATTGCTACAGAGTAATATTTGCAAACATGTTTACAATAATACCATGCCCAATTCCTCTACAAGTATTAACTTTACATGCCCTGCTGCCAGAATGTCAATACACTTTAAAACCATTTAGAATTCCTCTGCCAAATTTGATCTTGCACACCTTACTCACCTATAATTTCCATCTATGTTGTATAGATTGAATTGGCCTCACTTCAGTTGAGAAGAGTGGGGGGCAATTGACCAAAACATTCAAGCTTTTGGATGCAATTCATACAGTAGCTGACAGAAAGCTTTTAGCTCTGGTAAGAGAGTCTCTGGGTAAGGTGGTCAATGATTAGGACTAATAAAGAAATTTCTTTTTGGGCAGGGGTTACTAGCAACTTTCATGCCAGGCAATACTCATCCAAAACGGGAGGAAACCTATTCACATTCTCATGCATCCAAACAACTTCACCATTGCAAAGCTCCTGCCATTAACACTTGAGAAGGAAGAGAGAAGAGGATTGTAGATGAAAATTGCCATGGATCAAACCGTAGTTGCAAGATGTCAGGAATTGAATATTTATATTAACTTAAACCCAAACCTTTCCACTATGAGTCCAATATAGAATTCTTTACTTTAACAAATATAAACAAACAGTACAAATCACTTGATAACATAGAGGAGAAAAGCAATCCACTATTCTAAACTTGAATTTCCTTCACTACCAATGTACTGTAGCTGCAGTAAGTATGACATTTTTAAAATGGAATGTACCAATTCAGCTTATTTGACAGCATCTCTCAAAATTGCAAAGTATTCCACAGAGTCTTAATCACAGTATTTCAGCCTACGGCCCAATTCGCCAATGCCAATCATGGTGTCTTCTTGAACTTGACTCATTTATCTGCATTTAGATCATTATTCCAAACCTTCCTATCCATGCACTTGCCCTAATTTTTTTTAAATACTATTTTCACCTGCCTTCATCACCTTCTCTGGCAGCTTGCTCCATATACTTATCAACCTAGGTATGGAAAAAGTTGCCCTCAGATCCCCTTTAAATCTTTCCCATTTCATTTTAAACCTACCCCCGCTTGGTTTAGACTCCCCAAAATAACTGAGAATCTACATTATCCATAAATCTCTCAGCCTCCTCCACTCCAGGGAAAACAATCCAAATCTATTAAGTTTTTATTTCTAACTCGAAGTTTAAAGTTCAAATTAAATTCAAAATCAATTTATTATCAAAGTATGTATATGTTACCATATATGACCTTGAGATTCATTTTCTTATGGGCATTTGCAGGGAAAAAAATAACTTATCTACAGAATATCTACTTATCTACAGAAACAAAATAAATATCTACAGATAAACAATGAATGACAAACAACCAAAGTGCAAAAGACAAACTGCAAATAAAAAAAGCCCTATGAACATGGATTGCAGAGAGTCCTTGAAAGTTGAGTCCGTAGAATCAATTCAGAATTGTGGTGACTGAAGATATCCATGGCCGATTCAGAAGTCTGATGGTTGTAGGGTAATACTGTTCTAGAACCTAATGGTATGGAAACCTAAGGCTTCTGTACTTCCCACCTGATGGTCGTAGAAAGAAGATGGCAAAGTCTGGATGGTGGGTGTCTTTGATGATGGATGCTGCTTTCTTGTGGCAGTGCCCCATGTAAACTCAGCGATGGGGAGAATTTTGCCCTTGATAGACTGGGCTGTATCCATCACTTTCTGCAGTCTTCTCTGTTGCTGGACGTTGCTATTTATATACTAGGCTGCAAGCCAACTAGCTTGCTTACTCTTCTTTGAGCATCAGTAGAGGTTTGTCTAAAATTTTGGTAAGAAACCTAAACCTCTAAGAAAGTTGAGGTGCTGTAATGCCTTCTTTGTGATGACATTTGCATGCTGGTCCCAGATGTCAATGCCAAGCAATATGTTAACTCAAGTGCTCCAACAACTTCCTTGTAAAACTTTTCTTCACCTTGTTAGTATAATAACATCCTTTCCATAATACAATAATCAAAATCCCTGGTGTGGTCTCACCTATGCCTTGTGCACTGCAACAAGACATCTCAATTCTTGTACTCAATGTCTCACCACATCAATGCAAGCATGCCATCTGCCTACTTCACCACTTGGTCTATTTGAGTCACCACCATCAGGGAATAACGTACTTGTATCTCTAGCTCTTTCTGTTCTACAACACTCCTCAGGATCTTGTAACTCACTCTATCCTATCCTGGTTAATTTCCCAAATGTATTGTTGCCTTTGTTTTGTTGGATTCTGATGTTTTTAATTCAAAGTTCTTTCAGAAGTCAGGGAAGAGGCATAAAACTTGTTGCTTCACAGTTATTTTATTAGGCATTAATAGAACAAAGAAAGTTGAAAACAGACAGTAACAGAAGCAGAGACTGGTAGCAGAAGGGAGAGAAGAAGCAAAAAGAGAGGTGTCACTACATGGTCAGCTCTTTTTATACTCCACAGATATGGAACATTCCATTCAAATTTACAGATAAGTTAACAATTCAGGCTGTGCTTATTCAAATAAGACAGGACAAGAGAAACTTACAGAGCTTTTCAGAATGATACAAAGAAATGTAACCACTAGGCAGACACCATTTATTTATTTATTTATTTAATCTCCCTTACCTGTAAGGCTTTTTGCATCAAAAGAAATGCAATTTAGTCAGTCTGATTTTCCTTGCTTTTTGTCCTGATCCTGTCTAGTCTGCCTATTGGACTTGCTTGTTTTAGCTTCAGTAAGTAATTTATTGAATTACTCCTTCATTTCCTTAATTTCCCTTGATTTCCTCCTCTGTCACACTATAACTATTTTGAAGAACAAAGACAATGGGTGCATGGGAATGCCTTCACCTTCAAACTGCCTAAATCACAGAATTCCCGTATGGAAATTTAATGGCATTCTTTCAGTGTGGCAAAAAAACCTGTGTCCAAATAGTAACGAAGACATAATTGTCAGATAGAATGCAGCAGCTCAAGCCAAGTGTCTCACCATTGCCTGGAAGTAAGAATGGGCAGTAAATGCTGAACTTGTTAGGAAAATGAATCTGCTAAGTACATAGAAAAAAAATTACCAAGGAAGTTTCTTTCCATGCAATTCAACATGCTGGATCAATAATATGTTAGCTCAGAAATTATATTAATCTTTATTGCTCACAATAGTGAAGAAAACAACAGCTTTGTTGTAATAAGTGACTTTAACTTCCCCGAATGAGGACATGCTTATTACAAGAGGTTTAGACAGAACATAATTTCTTATGGACATCCAAGAGGGTTTCTTAATCAGTTTGAAGAAAGTTTAATTAGAGGACAGGCTATATTGGATCTAGTATTAGGAAATAAGCCTTCTCAGGTGATTGTCAGTGGGAGAATATTTAAGAAACAGTGATCACTACTCCATATGTTTAAAAATAGTTATGAATAAGGATAAATATGGACCTTGTGGATGAGTATTAAATTGTGATAGGGAAAATTATGCGTGTGTAGGCAGGAACTAGAGTGTTAACTGGAACACCTACATTTCAGCATGTCCTGATCTGACACGTGGAATATGGTTAAAGATCAACTACACAGAGTACAGGACCAGTATGCTCCTCGCCAGCAACAGGTGATGTTCCAGGGGACCAGACAAGTATGGCAAGGTAAAGGAACTGTGAGTTAAAGAGAAGAAGTGAATTAGTGAAGATGATGATGCTTGTGCAAGGTTTAGGGGGCTAAAATCAAACAGAGCCTTTAGGATTAAAGGTAACAGAAAAATAAACTCGAGGGAAATTAAGAAAGCCAGAAGGGGCCATGAAAAGTCCTTGGCAACTATATAAGAACATAAGAAGAAATAGGAGCAGGAGTAGGCCATTGGCCCGTTGAGCCTGCTCCGCCAATCAATAAGATCATGGCTGTTCTGACCATGGACTCATCTCCACCTACCAGCCTTTTCCCCATAACCTTTAATTCCCCTAAACTAGGATTAAAGAGAATCCCAAGGCATTCTACGGCTACATCAAGAGCAACAGGATAACTAAGGAGAGAGTACTGGTGGGAAAATGTGCTTGGAGAGGAAAGATATGGAAATTTGCCAAAGAAAAGTAACTGAACTGTCAAATTCTAGATTCAGCACCAAGGGTACATATTCTCTCTGTCAATATCTTGTCAAAGCTCCTTAGAATATCGTACTTCAGTGAAGTCGCCTTTTTCTTTTAAACTTAGCCCATTGACTTAATTGTTCCATCCATTCATCCAGGAAAAACCTCACTGAAATATTTCTGAGTAAACTCTTAAGCAAAGCCTTCGGGAACAAAAATGACCAAAACTGAATATGCTATTCCAGGAGCTGTCTCATTAGTACTCAGTGTTGTTAAAACAAGACTTTCCTACCTTTGTACTTCCATGAATCTTGCATTCTATTCATTTTCCCAATTGCTTGTTCAACTTCCAAATCTAACTCTGTATTTCAAGGACATCCAGATAGATCTCTCTGTACAGTAGGACTCCGCTATCAATATTTCTCAGTTCAGCATACGTTTTTATACATTCTCAGTTTTCTATCACATGATGAGAAAAATTAACCGATTGTAGGTATACAAAATAGTTATGACTTTGCAGTCACTGCCAGATGGATCAAATCCAACTGTTTTGCAGTCAGTATTAAACAAAATATTGAGCCAACACCCACTTTTACATAGCAATCCTTCACTCAGCCCTGAGTCATCAATGACCATTTCAGGAGCCAAGAGTAAACTTAAATTGATTTAAAATAGTTTTATAGGTTTTTCTTGCAGCAACACAATTATTGCAAATGGACCTTACATGATATTTACTTGCATGGTATTACTTTAAAAAGGAAAACACATCATACATTCTTCTAATATGTTCTGTAGAGATTAAATTATGTAAGATTACAAAAATATTAAGTTGGCAATTGTAGAGTGATTTGATATAAATCACTCTAAGAACTGTTTTCAAATAAATTAGGATACGGTAAATATATTTAAGTAGATTGAAGATAGATATTAAAATCTGGGTTATAAAGAAAAAGGGAGATTTAACATCAAATATAACTATTTACTTGTCCATTAGTCCCCACTATTTGAAAACTGTAAACATTCCTTTCACCAGTGCCAAAACTAAAATTGCTTAGTTTGTGTACTATTTCTTGGAAGTATATTCTCTAACTGCATTGCTATCTGAGTGCTACTCTTGCAAGTTTTCCTGTATAATCCTTAGCATGCTCAGTAACTTGGAGAATAAAATCTCTTATATCTTCATTAAAAAATAAGATCAAAATGAATTCATGCAATAGGAATAACATTTGTCCAATTTTCATAACACTTTAGCAAGGCTAAAAACAATATTAAAAATTGTGTTAAACCTTTTAAACAGGAATTGTCAATGTTTAACATCACTTTAACAAAAAAGGTTAGCCATGAATGAAAAATGCATATGAAGCAAGGCTTAGAAGATAGCTTCAGTAACAAATGAGCTGAGATGGATGGAATGAACGTTTATAGAAAATATATATATATTTAATAATGGTCAGAAGCTTAGATTGGAAGCGACAAGGACTTCTGAGGTACCCTTGTGGACCATTTTGAAATGCCATGTCACAGATACTCGTAAAATGTAAAATATTAGTCTTCCTGTTGCAACTAAATTAAGGGAATTATCTAGTAATATATTCCCTTTAGAACCACAGAACCATAGCATATTAGAGCACAGAAACAGGCCTTTTGGCCCTTCTTGGCTGTGCCGAACCATTTTTCTGCCTAGTCCCACTGACCTGCACCTAGACCATATCCCTCCATACCCGTCTCATCCATGTACCTGTCCAAGTTTTTCTTAAATATTAAAAGTGAGCCTGCATTCAGCACTTCAACTGGCAGCTCATTCCACACTCCCACTACTCTGTGTGAAGAAGCTCGCCCTAATGTTCCCTTTAAGCTTTTCCCTTTTTACCCTTAACCCACATCCTCTGGTCTTTTACTCCAGCCTCAGTGCAAAAAGCCTGCTTGCATTCACTCTATCTATACCCATCATAATTTTATATACCTCTATCAAGTCTCCCCTCATTCTTCTACGCTCCAGGGAATAAAGTCTTAACCTATTCAAACTTTATCTGTAACTCAGTTTCTCAAGTCCCAGCAACATCCTTGTGAATCTTCTCTGCACTCTTTCAACCTTATTAATATCCTTCCTGTAATTCGGTTACCAAAACTGCACAAAATACTCCAAATTCAGCCTCACCAATGCCTTATACAACCTCACCATAACATTCCAACTCTTATACTCAATACTTTGATTTATAAAGGCCAATGTACCAAAAGCTCTCTTTACTACCCTATCTACCTGTCACACCACTTTCAGGGAATTTTGTATCTGTATCTCCTCAGTGTCCTACCATTTACCTTGTATGTTCTACCTTGGTTTGTCCTTCCAAAGTGCAATACCTCACACTTGTCTGTATTAAACTCCATCTGTCATTTTTCAGCCCATTTTTCCAGCTGGTCCAGATCCCTCTGCAAGCTTTGAAAACCTTCCTCACTGTCCATTACTCCTCCAAACTTTGTATCATCAGCAAATTTGCTGATCCAATTTACCACATTATCATCCAGATCATTGATATAGATGACAAATAACAATGGATCCAGCACTGATCCCTGTGGCACACCACTAGTCACAGGCCTCCACTCAGAGAAGCAATCCTCCACTACCACTCTCTGATTTCTCCCATTGAGCCAATGTCTAATCCAATTTACTACCTCACTATGTATACCTAGCGACTGAATCTTCCTAACTAACCTCCCATGTGGGACCTTGTCAAAGGCCTTACTGAAGTCCATGTAGACAACATCTACTACCTTCCCTTCATCCACTTTTCCTGGTAACCTCCTCAAAAAACTCTAATAGATTGGTTAAACATGACCTATCATGCACAAAACCATGTTGACTCTCCCTAATAAGCTCCTGTCCATCCAAATAGTTGTAGATCCTATCTCTTAGTACTCCTTCCAATAATTTACCTACTACAGATGTCAAACTTACCAGCCTATAATTTCCCGGATTACTTTGAGAGCTTTTTTTTAAAACAATGGAAAACATGAGCTATCCTCCATTCCTCCAGCACCTCATCCGTGGATACCGACATTTTAAATATATCTGCCAAGGCCCCTGCAATTTCAACACTAGTCTCCTTCAAGGTCCGAGGGAATACTCTATCAGGTCCTGGGGATTTAACTACTCTGATTTGCCTCAAGACAGCAAGCACCCCCTCCTCTTTAATCTGTATAGGTTCCATGACCTCAATACTTGTTTGCCTTACTTCCAGAGACTCCTTGCCAGTTTCCTTAGTAAATACAGATGCAAAAATCCATTTAAGATCTCCCCCATTTATTCTGGTTCCATACATAGCCGATCACTCTGATCTTCAAGAGGGCCAATTTTATCCCTTACTATCCTTTTGCTCTTAATATACCTGCAGAAGCTCTTAGGATTATTCTTCACCTTGACTACCAAAGCAACCTCATGTCTTCTTTTTAGCGCACCTGATTTCTTCCTTAAGTATCTTCTTGCACTTTTAATACTCCTCAAGCACCTTATTTGTCCTTGTTGCCTGTACCTGTCATACATCTCTCTCTTCTTCTTTATCAGATTTCCAAAATCCCTCAAAAACCAAGGTTCCTTATTCTTATTCACTTTGCCTTTAATCCTGACAGGAACATACAAACTCTGCACTCTCAAAATTTCTCCTTTGAAGGCCTCCCACTTACCAATCACATCCTTGCCAGAGAACAACCTGTCTCAATCCACACTTTTTAGATCCTTTCTCATTTCTTCAAAGTTGGCCTTTTTCCAGTTTAGTACCTCAACCCGAGGACCAGATCTATCTTTATCCATGATCAAGTTGAAACTAATGGTGTTATGATCACTGGAACCAAAGTGTTCCCCTACACACACTTTCGTCACCTGTCCTAACTCGTTTCCTAACAGGAGATCTAATATTGCATCCTCTCTAGTTGATACCTCTATATATTGATTTAGAAAACTTTCCTGAACACACTTTACAGATTCTAACCCGGCTAGACCTTTAACAGTATGAGAGTTCCAATCAATATGTGGAAAATTAAAATCCCCTACTATCACAACTTTATGTTTCCTGCAGCTGTCTGCTATCTCTCTGCAGATTTGCTCCTCCAATTCTCGCTGACTATTGGGTGGTCTATAATACAACCCCATTAATGTGGTCATGCCTTTCCTGCTTCCCAGCTCCATCCACATGGCCTCGGTAGACAAGCCCTCTAATCTGTCCTGCCTGAGCACTGTTGTAACATTTTCTCTGACTAGCAATGCCACTCCCCCACCCTTTATCCCTCTACCTCTATCTGAACTTTGAGACCCTGGAACATTAAGCTGCTAGTCCTGCCCCTTCTGTAGCCAAGTTTCACTAATGGCTTTAATGTCATAATTCCATGTGTCAACCCACATCCTCAGCTCGTCTGCCTTCCCCACAATACTCCTCGCAATGAAATTGACACACCTCAGAAGATTATTACCACCACGCACAACCCTTCTATTTCTGACTTTGCATGAACTTTTAACATCATTTATTTTCACCCCCGCTCCACTATCCGCTCTGGCACTCTGGTTCCCATCCCCCTGCAAATCTAGTTTAAACCCTCCCCAATAATACTAGCAAACCTCCTTGCAAGGATATTGATTCCCCTGTAGTTCAGGTGTAACCCGTCTCTCTTGTACAGGTCTCACCTGCTCCAGAAGAGGTCCCAATGATCTAAAAATCTGAAACCCTGCCCCCTACACCAGTTCCTCACCCACGTGTTCATCCTCCAGAGCATCCTGCACTTACCCTCACTGGCATGTGGCACAGGTAGCAATCCTGAGATTATCACCCTCGAGGTCCTGTTTTTTAACTTCCTACCAAGCTCTCTATACTCATTCTTCAGGATCTCTTCACTCTTTCTACCTACGTCATTGGTACCGATGCGTACCATGACATCTGGCTGCTCACCCTCCTACTTCAGAATGCTGTGCACGCGATCAAAGACATCCCTAACCCTGGCACCGGGAGGCAGCAAACCATCCAGGAGGCTCTGTCACAACCACAGAACCTCCTGTCTGTACCTCTAACTATCGAGTCCCCTATCACTACCACTCTCCTCTTCTTCCCCCCTCCCTTCTGCACCACAGAACCAGACTCAGTGCCAGAGATCTGGCTACCGTAGCTTGTCCCAGGTAAGTCATTCCCCCCAACAGTATCCAAATCGGCATACTTGTTGTTGAGAGGAATGGCCACAGAGGAACCCTGCTCTGCCTAACCTTTCCCTCGCCTGACGGTAACCCAATTACTTGTGCCCTGCTCCACTGGCGTAGCTACCTCCCTGAAACTACTATCTATACACTCCTCATTCTCCCGAATGATCTGGAGGTCATCCAGCTCCTGCTCCAGTTCCCTAATGCAGTTTGTTAGGAGCTGCAGCTGGATGCACTTCTTGCAGGTGTCTTTGTCAGGGAGACCAGAGGTTGCCGAAGCCTGTTGAGCCAAAGCCTTCCCACTCTTACTCAGTCCACTCCGACGATAGCCACTTCGCTAGACAAAACTTCTTTTACAGTGCGCTAGCTGACTGGCTGTCTTCAGCTCCTCCGCTTCCATTGGTTGGCTGTTTAAAAAACTGAAAAAGCCCTTGAATCCTCTCCTTCTCAAGCTCTGACGAGAAGAAAACCACTCCAAGCCTGTGAATTGTGTTGTGTAATATGCAGCTACAGGTACTGGTTCACTTGTAAAATCCTATACAATGTATGATTTATAGATTTCCAACTCACCTCATATTCTTCTCTCTAATAAGGAAGAGAGAAAGGGTGCATCAAGCTTACACATTAGAATATGTAGCCATAAGAGTAAATGTTAATCAGCATGTAATGCCAAATTTCCCTCAAACTATCAGCAATTCCAAACATTCAACTTGCACATACTAAGGCATAGATACTAACTGGTTTTAGACAATGTACAACATGTGAGGCTTCCACACTTAAAGCAATTGATTACTCAGATTGCTATCAACTGGTTGAAATTATGTTCACAATGTACAGAGAAACAGCCCCAATACTTCAATAGGTCTTACTTAATGATTCTGTCATGTGCCCACCTAGGAGCAGCAGTAACATGTGGAGCACCATTTTACTGAAGAATGCAAAAGCAATTATGACACGTTACAGTAACAACTGCAGACGGCAGCACAATGCCAGAGTCAGGGTGCATACAATTAAATTTAAGATTCCTTCAGGATCTTTCCACCATGCAGTATGGATGCTATCAACATTTCAGTTCTTGGTAGTTTGTTGCATTTAAGGCACAGACGTTCTCTACTCCAAAAACATCTCTTTTGGTACCAAATAGAAGGCAGTCAGTGGAAGCAGCTTCCTCACACTTGCAGATCCAAAAAGGGCAGAAATCCACTGACACTATTTATATCATGGTATAAGTGCCATATCATTTGCTGAGATAATGCACAGCGACAGACTTTTGATATTCATATTCAATACTCCGGGCAACCAGGGATGATGATTGTGATTGTTATCTGGAAATGAGACCATGTGTTTTAGTGCTATACTCTCTGTTCTTTCAAGATGGAAATATGGATCATCGGCACATATGAAAATTGACTATGTCTGTGACAAAAATCATTAAATGGCAGAATATATATATACTCCCATTTGACACGTCAGTTCATGGCCTGCTCTCGTGGCTTCGTCCAGGATGAGGTCACCCTCATGGTGGAGGCACAACACCTTATATTCTGTCTGGGTAGCCTTCAACCTGATGGCATGAATATTGATTTCTCATTCCGGTAAACAATTTCACTCCCATTCCTCAATTCCCCACTCTGACCTTTTACCTCTTCTCACCTTTCTAATATTACCCCCAGACCCCCTCCCTTTCTCCTATGGCCCACTCTTCTATCCAATCAGATTCCTTCTTCTCCAGCCATGATCTTTCCCACCTACTTGACTTCACCTATTACCTTTCAGCTCGTCTCCTTCCCCTCCCCTCACCTTTTAATTCTGGTATCTTACCCCTCTCTTCCTTCTCAGTCCTGAAGAAAGGTCTTGACCCAAAATATCAACTGTTTATTCATTTCCACAGATACAGCCTGACTTGCTGTATTCCTCCAGTATTTTGTGTATGGTGCTATCATAAACATTAAAACATAGAAACATAGAAAATAGGTGTAGGAGTAGGCCATTTGGCCCTTCAAGGCTGCACTGCCATTCAGTATGATCATGGCTGATCATCCAACTCAGAACCCTGTACCTGCTTTCTCTCCATACCCCCGATCCCTTTAGCCACAAGGGCCATATCTAACTTCCTCTTAAATACAGCCAATGAACCGGCCTCAATTGTTTCCTGTGGCAGAGAATTGCACAGATTCACCACTCTCTGTGTGAAGAAGTTTTTCCTCATCTCGGTCCTAAAAGGCTTCCCCTTTATCCTTAAACTGTGACCCCTCGTTCTGGACTTCCCCAACATCGGAAACAATCTTCCTGCATCTAGCCTGTCCAATCCCTTTAGAATTTTATACTTTTCAATAAGATCCCCCCTCAATCTTCTAAATTCCAGTGAATATAAGTCTAGTCGATCCAGTCTTTCTTCATATGAAAGTCCTGCCATCCCAGGAATCAAGCTGGTGAACCTAATGCAGATGTATTACTGTAGCCAATCCCATGAACCAAACTTTGAGAAGATGCAAATTATGCCTAAATGCTTTCTTTCAAACAATGACAACAATGAAAACGAAATCTGACAGATTACTGGTGTTTTTGGTCAAATAAAAATGGAAAACATGGATAAAGATTCAAACTAATTGACAAATATGATTACATAATAGAAGACATGTTGGATGATAGGTTGGGTAACTTCACTCACTCTATCACTGAAATGTTCCCATTTTCAAGGACTCTTCATCTCATGTTCTCAATATGTATTGCTTATTTATTATTACTTATTTCTTTTTGTGTTTTTATTTGCTGTTTTCTGCACTCTGGTTGAATGCCCAAGTTGGGCAGTCTTTCATTGATTCCGTTATGGTTATTATTCTATAGATTTATTGTGCTCACAAGAAAATAAATCTCAGGATGGAACATGGTGACATAAATACTTTGACAATAAATTTACTTTGTGATTGGCCACTAAATTATCATGCATGTCAGTTAGAAGAACTTAAGGAGAGTTGACAAAAATACAGGGAGAATAAAATCAGTGAGTTCAGTAAATAGTTGCCACTGTGGACTCAGTGGGTTCAGGATTCTATGAAACTTCCAATTTAATCTTAGTTAACTCCTCACTTCTGTGAAGATGCAAGATCTTCACTCTAACTTTTATCATCTATTAGATACCCACACACAGTTCTTCAATGTTAACCATTATGCTACTGTTAACATCACAGGAGTGTTACAGTTCAGGCTGATTTTTCCTTGTGCGTTGCATCTTCGCCGTAGGTATCCATAGGGTGATGCGCACCTCTCCAGAAAAGCTACACACACGTCGCAGCGATGCAGACCGTAACAACTGTGATTGGTCCGCTTGGTAGCATCGCATTTCTGGTTGCTTCTTTTCCGCCATGTTTGTAGGCTGTGCGTACACCGATACGAAATAGATGAACAAAATCATCAAATCTACCTGCCGACATGCGAAAATGTTTGAAATGCATTTCTTTGTCCATGTCTTCACGAAGAAACTCAACACAGTGGCATAGAAACCCCACCGCCAACTAGTGTTTTGGCGCACACCAACGCATGCTCGCTACAGCATAGAGCAACGTAGAAGTGAAAAATGAGGCCTATGGCATAGGCTGCGGTGTAGCCTATACGCACAAGTATAAATCAGCCTTTAGTGCAACATAAACAGCTTGGGGCATCAGAGTTCAGAGTTCAATTCCAGCACTGTCTGTAAGGAGTCTCTGTATGTCTTCCCTGTGGAATGTGTGGGTTTTCCCTCTATGCTCTAGTTTCCTTCCACAGCCCAAAGATGTACCGGGTGGGTTAATTGTTCATTTTAAGTTGTCCTGCAATTAGGTTAAGGTTAAATCGGACTGCTGGGGAGAAATGGCTCCACGGGCTGGAAGGACCTATACCATGATGTATCTCTAAATAAATAAATCAAATACATCTCCTGTGAATATTCAGCTCTCATTTTTCCCCTCTTTGAAGGTGGTCCCTGATTCTGATGTGACTGATAAGGCCAATATTTGGTCCACAGACTCTACCATAGAAGGAGCAGAAAGTGCCTGAATGGGCAGACAGGTGTACACCTCAGGAAGTAGTGCCATTTATACTTTTTAAGGAAACTTCAAAATCTTATAGAAATAGTGATGATAACTCCATCTTGACATTAAAAGTTTGCTTTAATTTTAAATGAAAACCATTTAATTTGCTTCATCCAATGAAACAGCATTTCAATATTTTACAGCATATTGTACAGATAACATTACATTAAAAACCTGATGAATGGAAGAAATAACAAACAACAGTAACATCTGATTTACACCTCCAACATTTATGGTCTATAATGCAACTTGAACCATAAATACTGATAATTCTGTCCAATTCTTCAATGTTTAGCTCAAGTCACAATGCAAATATATACTTTTCTTGAAGAAGTCTTATTATGTAGTTTCAATATGGCACAACACAACAGATAGCCCACACATAAAAATCAGTTACAGTCTGGTAAAGCTGCAACACAGGATATCACACATGCCAAACAGCATGTATAATGTTCAATTTTCAAAGCAGTAGAATCATATATGAAGTTCTTTTAACAGAATAACAAAATTTAAAAGGCATTTCTTTGGAGCTCTTTTTAAGAGCTTATTCAATTGTCTGCCCACACTTTCAATTATTTAGCTTTATCTAGCAACACATACAAGTAAAGCCAGAGTAGTCACTCCACTCTGATAGATCCAAGTTTTGCACCCCAAAATTTCCACGATAAAAGCTCTCCACAAACTTTCAACATCAAAGGGTTGACAAAGACTGTGTTTATTTTAAACTCACTAGGGTCCCAGTTTCCGTTCCACTTAAACTCAACTTGGTTCACTGGAAAAGTGTATTACACTGATGTGTAAATCTAAAAACGTTAATTCAGATTTGGGGTACTAACAGAAATAAAATCCAACAGCAACAGAAAACTGCCAGTCGCCTCCAAACTCCCAAGTATTCTGGATTAACAGTTTTACTGTACTTAACAGAACATTTACAGTATGACATACTTATTAGCTTTGATTACTTCAACATTAACATGTTTTTCTTTACCCTGACCTTTGGCTGGACTGGCTTCCTCAGCTGCAATCTGAGAGGAAGTCCTACAATTTGTATTGTTTCCGAGATCACTCAATTATACTGAAAGAAATGCTTGAAACGATTACTGATTTCTTCTTAAAACACTGTAGCAGAAATTGCCATTAAACTTTGTTTGCATTTCATGTAATTTCCATCTATAATGCGGCAACACTTCATTGAGCTGATTACAATATCTATACATCATTCACACCAAGTACCTTCAAATATCATCCCTTATCTGGTAACATTCATTCACTCTATTAAAAAACTCATATTTTAAAATTCTCACCCAGTTTCACATTTTCTCCATGGTCTTACCTTTCCTTAATTGTGGAATTTTCCCAGTCCTTGTAACATTTCAAACTGTGGTTGTTGGTCTGTTCTAGTTTCTTTTACCCACCACTGCTCTCTCTCTCTCTTGACCAACTCAACCAAGATCTGGAATTCACTCCACAAGACCCCTCAGTTTCTCCAGGTTTCTAGATACTCTAGATTCACCACTTGAATCAACCTTATGCACACCAACCACCACAATACCTGCTGTGTGGTTCATTTTCAAATATTTTAAATAATATTGGTTCCATTTTATATACAATGCTGGTAATATTACAAAAAAGGTATTTGTTAAACTTGATATTGCTTTTATAAATAAAAATTTGTTCCGCCTAATCATTGTATATTTTGAATGCTGGGTTATCATTTCCGAAATTGACAAGCTTTAATGTTTTTCTAATTGGCCTGAAGTTCCCTCTTCTCTTTAAAGTAGGCACTGCACATAAATAAAAATGCACCATTTTTATTACAAACAAGAGAAAATCTGCAGAAGCTGGAAATCTGAGCAACACACGCAAAATGCTGGAGGAATTTCCTCTAGCATCTTGTGTGTGTTGCCACCATTCTTATTAGCTCATTTACTTATTTAAAACTTTCATTTGATTATTGAAGGCCATCAAAGTGATCAAGCTCTGAAAACAAACTTCCAAATTCTTGGAGTCCTTAATAAACTTATTCGGCCTAGACACTGATATAATGTTCTGAAATACAGTACAAGATTCTCTGTCCATCTTTGCTGCACGTTACATTAGTATAGCAGGCAGTCTCAACAACCTCCCCAATAACTTGGTGGATGGAAGATTTATAAATGAGCATTTTTTTAAAAATGGGACTCAGTTCTGAAAAACATGGGAAATATTTGGTTGAAGAACAGCTGGGGACAGCAAAGCAGCTTTGAATTGGTGAACTGCACCATATTCAGTGATTAATCTTTGGATCTGAATGAATATGCCACAATCATCAGTGACTTCATCAAGACCCATATGGATGAGCGTGTGCTTTTGATATTTGCAGTCTGTGATGCTCAAGACTGGTAATCCATAACTGTTCAAGACGTCACCAACAATTTTCTCTGAGTAGGCTACAGAAAATTGTTCCAGATTTCCTCTGAAATATACTTCTGAATCATTTTTGCTGCAATCTGCAGTATATAAATTTCTTCTTAACAATGGACTTCTAAATCACATCAATGATCTTCAGATTTCACGACTGAGTAAAGAACCCAGACCAGTCAGCACACCGCCTTTAAGGCTCATTGCCATGGCCAAAAGTGTGGCTGAAGGAGGGAAAATCGAGGTCAGGCTGAAACGCAGAGGGATGAGGCCTCCTCTACCCAGTATCTTGTTGGCAAATGTGCAATCGCTGGTGAATAAAATTGACGATCTGAGGACAAGATTGCTGCATCAGAGGCAGATCTCAATTGTTTGTTGTATTGAGATTTGGTTATCTGCGAGTACATCGAATGCAGCAGTCAGACCAGAAGGATTTACGATTTTCAGAATGGATCGAACTGTGGACTCTGGTAAGGCAAAGGGAGGTGGCATGTGTTTTATGGTCAATTCTTGCTGGTCGTCTGATGTGGCGGTTATGTCGAACTTGTGTTCCCTTGACTTGGAACACTTAGCAATTAAAATCAAACCATTATTTTTGCCTCAGGAGTTCTCATCTGTAATCCCAATGCATTACATACTACCAGTGGCCGACTATAAGCAAGCACTTGCGACACTGCGTGCTATCACCCACAGACAAGAAACAGCCTATCCAGACGCATTTCAAATTATAGTCAGAGACTCCAACCAGGCCTGTTTGGAGAAAACCCTGCCAAATTATCACCAGCATATAACCTGTAGCACAAGAGGTCCCAAGAACACACTAGATCAGCAGTCAGCAACCTTTTTGCCTCACTGGGCTGGATCGCGTATTAATGAGCGGATGGTGGGCCAGATAAATGCCATTAAAAAAAACTTGAAATATGGGAATTATCCATTTAAATACATCTAGTTATGTTTTGCCTCAAATTAATGAATAACGCATGCTAGAAAATCATTTGTGCTTAAGGTTGCCTACCCCTGCACTAGACCAGTATTATACTCAGATAAAGAATAACCTGCCCAGACTGGACTTAGTAAATCAAATCACTTGGCTGTCCTCTTCCCATCCATATACAGGCAAAGCTTAAAAAGCAAAGCTCCAGAGATTAGGACAACTAAGACATGGTCTCAGGAAGCAGGGAAAGGATTAGAGGATTGCTTGTAATCAGTGGATTGAGCCGTATTCAAGCACTGACCTAGAGATTTGAATGAATACGCTAAGGTTGTAACAGACTTTTGTTTAAAAAGCTGGAGATGTGTGTGTCTCCACTAAATTGTTCGGTCTTCCCCTATTAGAAGCCCTGGATGAACCAAAAGATCCAAAGCTTGCTGAGGGCCATATCAGAACCATTGTGAACCCCCCATCTACTGATGATCATATGATCTTGCTATCTGAAACTGATGTGTGGACTGCCTTCAGGAGGGTGAATCCTAGGAAAGCAGCCGGTCCGGATGGGGTATCTGGCCATGTACTAAAGACCTGTACTGACCCATGTGCTGGTGTGTTCACTGATACCTTTAACCACTCGCTTCAGCAGTGTGTGGTACCCAAATGCTTCTTGCAGGCTTCAACTATATTCATGTCGGGGGACGTCACGTGATGACGTAGGATCGAGACGTGGAAATCCGGCTCTCCCGTAAAAAATCAGTAAATTAATGTTTAAGTGAAGAAAAGTTAGTAAATACTTTCTAAAAGTTACTTACAAACTACTCAGGACTGTTTCAAACTATGTCTTATAAACAGAAGCAGAAGAAAATTACTACCTTGAAGACAACTCAAGTTGGAACAGAATCAAGGCCCGCCGCCACGAAAGAACTGCGGGCTCAAGTACATCTTACCTCCGGCGATACAGAACAAGAAACTGTGGCAACATGAACCATCTCTGAAGAAAAAGACCAACAAGAATTGCGCAAACGCCAAGGAAGGAGCATGCGCAAACGTGAGCAACCTGAACTACAAATCTCAGTTAGAATCGAAACCGGAAGTGAAAGTGAATCCGATGTAGATTCAGATTCTCTGGATAAGTCAGACGAAGATGAAGGTAAAAGTTTTTCTGGAGATATAGGAAAAACTTTGATGCAAATAATGCATAAATGAGAAAATTAAATGCATTAAAATCAATAAAAAGATATTAAAAATATGAAGATTATGTTCGACAAAATGATAAAAAGACAGGATAAAATGGCTAAGAGAATGACAGACTTGGAAGAAACAACGGGAGACTTCGCTGAAAGAATGAATAAAATGGAAGATAATATTTCTGCCTGGACATCAGAAAGAAAACAGTTGTTGGATAAAGTGGACATGCTTGAAAATTTTAGCAGACGAAATAATATTAAGATTGTTGGACTTAAAGAAGGTATAGAAGGAGAGGATCCAATAATTTTTTTTCAAAAATGGATCCCGGAAAACTTGGAAATGGAAGAAGGAACTCAATTAATTGAAATTGAAAGGGCTCACAGAGCCTTAAGTTCAAGTCCTCAAGTTGATCAAAATCCACGATCAATCTTGATAAAATGCTTAAGATATCAAGATAAAGAAAAGATCCTGAAGGCGGCTGCCCAATGTGCCAGGAAAAGAAACGGGCCATTGATGATAGAAGGGAAAACAGTTCTTTTCTATCCTGATATAAGTTATAGCCTTTTGAAGAGAAAGAAGGAATTTAACTCAGTGAAAAAAGTTTTATGGGAAAAGGGTTATAAATTTATAATGCGTCACCCGGCAACACTGATAATTTTTTTGGATGAAGGAAAAAGAAGATTTATTTTTTTTTACTGATTATCGAGACACAGAAGAGTTTGCACAAAAACTCCCAAATATTGGCTAACTACACCCAAAGATTTAAAAGTGAAACGGATCAAAGATGAAGACAGGGACAGTGAATGGAATTGATGGACATTTAAGGACAGAAGAATATTTAAATATATTCTTAATTATATGATACAAGGGGAGAAAGGTAAAAATTTGGGAAATGTTAATTAAGAGTAGTGATTTTTTTTTCTTCTTCTCATATATATACTTTATAATGTTACGGGGGAGCTGGGGGAACTTCGGATCGATTGCTACGGGATTCACGTGTGTAATCATGGCGATTGCCATGACCCGTACAACAGAGGGGGGTAATGTTGTGCTTTTTTTAATCCACAACATTAGTAGGGGGGTATTTTGTTTTTTTCTTTATAATCTATTTTTCTTCTATCTTTCTTTCTTTGCCTGGATGATCGGTGGGGAGACACATTGCAACATGGAGAATTTTAAAAAGATTCACCAAGGTACCACGAAAGTTGAAAGATTAGGTATTATAGATTGGAGTAACCCTATTAAAAACAATGACTAATTTACTGAATTTTTAAAGTTTTAATGTTAATGGGCTTAATGGACCGGTGAAAAGAAAAAGCATTTTAACATACATTAAGAAAATGAAAATAGATACAGTTTTTTTTTACAAGAAACACACTTAACAGAGATAGAACATCAGAAATTAAAAAGAGATTGGGTTGGAAATGTTATTGCAGCTTCATTTAACTCAAAGGTGAGAGGAGTTGCAATTTTGGTTAATAAAACTTTACCAATTAAAATACAAAATGTATTAATTGATTCGGCGGGAAGATATGTAATTATACATTGTCAAATTTTTTCAGAACTATGGACTCTTATGAATATTTATGCACCAAATGAAAATGATGTAAAATTTATACAAGAGGTCGTTTTGAATTTGGCTGACGCACATGACAAAATATTAATAGGTGGAGATTTTAACTTTTGTCTAGACCCAGTTTTAGATAGATCAATAAAGGTTGTTACAAAGTCAAAAGTAGCAAAATTAACTTTATCATTGATGAAAGATTTAAATTTGATTGATATATGGAGAAGAATTAATCCAAAAGAGATTATTCATTTTATTCAAATAGACACAAAACTTATTCAAGCATAGATTTTTTCCTATTATCAACGAATATTCAAGACAGTGAAAAATATGGAATATAAAGCAAGAATATTGTCAGATCATTCTCCCTTGATAATGACAATGATAATGATAGATAAAGAGGAATCGATTTACAGATGGAGATTTAATTCATTATTAAAACATCAAGATTTTTGTGATTTTATGAAAAAGCAGATTCAGGTTTTTTTAGATACAAATTCACATTCAGTTGATGATAAATTTATATTGTGGGAAGCAATGAAGGCATATTTGAGAGGCCAGATAATAAGTTAAACTTCTAAAATTAAGAAGGAATATATGATAGAAATAGACCAATTGGAAAAAGAGATTACAAAATTAGAAAAAGAATCTCAAAGATGTATGACAGAAGAAAAACGAAGACAACTTGTTAACAAGAAGTTACAATATAATACACTTCAGACATATTGAACAGAAAAAGCAATTATGAGAACTAAACAGATATTACGAACTAGGTGAAAGATCACATAAGGTTCTTGCTTGGCAGTTAGGACTTCCAAAACGATAAATGCAATTAGAACAAGTGTAAACAAAATTCCTTATAAACCTTTAGAAATTACTTATAAACCTTTAGAAATTAATGAAGCTTTTAGGAATTTTTATTCTGAACTGTATCAATCAGAATCACAAAATGATAATGTCAAGATAGAAAGGTTTTTATCACAAGTAACTCTTCCAAAATTGAATTTGGAAGTACAGAAGGGATTAGATATGCCTTTTACATTAAAAGAGGTCGAAGAAGCTCTAGGATCACTTCAGAGTAATAAATCCCCAGGAGAAGATGGTTTTCCGCCTGAATTTTACAAAAAGTTTAAAGATTTACTAATTCCTCCTTTTATGGAGTTAATACATCAAGCGGAAAGAATGCATAAACTTCCAGAATCTTTTTCGACAGCTATTTTAATAGTATTGCCAAAAAAAGATAGATATCTTCTAAAGTCAACATCATATAGACCTATTTCTTTGTTAAACACTGACTATAAAATAATAGCAAAAATAGACGATCGGCAGATAATGTAACCCGGTTACTCAGCATAATTCATTTGGCACAAAAGAGGGAGGAAATGAGTGTGGCAGTTGCTTTAGATGCAGAAAAAGCATTTGATAGATTGGAATGGGATTTCTTATTTAAGGTATTGGAAAAATATGGATTAGGAGTATCCTTTATAAAATGGATTAAAACCTTAAATACTAATCCCAAAGCTAAAGTAGTGACAAATGGTCAAATTTCAACACCATTTCAGTTAACAAGGTCAACTAGGCAAGGTTGTCCATTATCACCTGCTTTATTTGTGTTGGCGATAGAACCATTAGCTGAATTAATTAGAATGGACCCAGATATTAAGGGTTTCAGAGTTAACCAGGAGGAATACAAGATTAACTTATTTGCTGACGATGTTCTGCTTTATTTAACAAACCCATTGTACTCGCTGCGTAAATTATCTTCTAGATTGGAAGAATATGGGAAAATATCAGGCTACAAAATAAATTGGGATAAAAGTGAAATTCTACCTCTTACTAAAGGAGATTATAATCAATGTCAATTAATAACTCAATTTAGATGGCCGATAGATGGTATAAAATATTTAGGTATAAGAGTTGATAATGATATAAAGAACCTATATAACTTAAATTATTTACCATTATTGAAAAAAATTCAAGATCTTGATAAATGGATGATATTACCAATAACATTAGTAGGCAGAGTAAATGCCGTAAAATGAATATATTCCCTAGATTACAATACTTATTCCAAACACTACCAATACAACTACCCCAGAAGTTTTTTCAAGAGTTAAATAAATATATGAGGAAGTTCCTTTGGAAAGGTAAGATGTCAAGAATATCGTTGGAAAAATTGACATGGAAATTTGACCTAGGAGGGTTACAACTTCCAAATTTTAAGAATTATTATAAAGCAAATCAACTTAGATTTATTGCATCCTTTTTTGATAAAGATAAACCGGCATGGATTAGAATAGAACTAGATAAAATAGGAGAAAATACACCAGAAGATTTTATATATAAATGGGAATCTAAATGGATACGGGAAAAGAAAGAATCTCCTATATTAAAACATTTGATTGATCTATGGAATAAAATAAATGTTGATGATGAGATAAGGAAATCTTTATTAGCAAAGAGTTCTTTAATTCAAAATAAACTTATTCCTTTTACAATGGATAATCAACTTTTATACAACTGGTTTCAAAAAGGGATTAGATATATAGGAGATTGTTTTGAAGGAGGTATATTAATGTCATTTGATCAATTAAGGAATAAATACAAAATATCAAACAACACTCTTTTTTGTTATTTCCAATTAAGGGCTTATTTAAGAGATAAATTGGGTCAAACAATGTTATTGCCGAAACCTAATGAAATAGAAACTTTAATTCAAAAAGGAAAAATTAAAAAATTTATTTCTTGTATGTATCGTTTGATTCAAAACCAGGCAATTAAACAAGGAGTCCATAAGTCAAGACAAAAATGGGAAACTGACTTGAATATTAAAATTGAAGAAACAAGTTGGTCAAGACTATGTCTTGACAGTATGACGAATACAACAAATGTCCGGATAAGATTAGTGCAATATAATTTTTTACATCAATTACATATTACACCACAAAAAATAAATAAATTAAACCCAAATTTATCTGATCAATGTTTCCGATGTAATCAAGAAATTGGTACTTTTTTACATTCTACTTGGTCTTGTTCTAAAATTCAACCTTTTTGGACAAATTTAAGAATTTTACTGGAACAAATTATTGGAATACAACTTCCACATAACCCAATATTATTTTTATTAGGTGATATTGAAGGGATAAAACCAAAACCCAAATTGAATAAATATCAGAAAGAATTCATAAAAATTGCATTGGCAGTAGCCAAAAAGGCTATTGCAGTTACTTGGAAATCGGATTCATACTTAAGTATAGATCGTTGGAAGAGTGAAATTTTCAGCTGTATTCCACTTGAAAAAATTACTTATAATTTAAGAGATAAATATGAAACATTTCTGAAAATTTGGCGCCCTTATTTACAAAAGACAGGATTAAATATATAGGTGCTCCGAAGATAAAATTATTGGTTATTTGGGGAAAGAAATAAATATATATACTAAAGCTATTATGAACTCCGTGGAGCATGTGAGGATCTTCTGATATCCAGGCATTCTTTCTTTCTGCTTCTCTTTCTTTTTCTTTCTTTCTATAGGGATATGTTAGGGGGGAGGGGTTAAGGGGAGGGGGGAAGGGTTGATAATTTTTTTTCTTTCTTTCTGTAATCATTTGAAAACTCAATAAAAAAATTTTAAAAAACTATATTCATGTCCAAGAGCGTGGAGACCTGCCTCAATGACTATCACCCAGATGCACTTACATCCACAGTGATGAAGTGTTTTGAGAGGCTGATGATGAAGCACATCAGCTCCTGACTGAGAGGTAACTTGCTTCTGCTCCAATTTACCTACTAGAGCAACAGGTTCACAGCTAGATGTCATCTCATTGGCTCTTCACACAACCCTGGAACATCTGAACAGCAAAGATGCATATATCAGGATGTTCTTTATCAATTTCAGCTCAGTATTTATTACCATCAACCCCTCAAAACTAATTAATAAGCCCCAAGACCATGGCCTCAATACCTCCTTGTGCAAATGGATTTTGGAATTCCTCACCTGTGGAACCCAGTCAGTTTAGATTGGCAAAAACACCACCTCCAGAATCTCCATCACCACAGGGCTGTGTACTTAGCCCCCCTGCTCTACTCATTTTACACCTATGACGGTTTGTTAAGCACAGCTCCAACAACATATTCAAGTTTGCTGATGACACCACGGTTGTGGCCTTTCTCAAAGGCAGTGATGATTCAGCACACAAGAGGGAGAATGAAAATTCGGCTGAGTGGTATTATAACAACAACCTCTCAATGTCAGCAACACCAAGGAACTGATTGTAGACTTTAGAAGGAAACCAGAGGTCCATGAGCCAGTTCTTATTGGAGGATCAGAGGTGAAGTAGGTCAGTAACTTTAAATTCCTGAGTGTCACCATCTCAGAGGACCTTCCCTGGACCCAGCATGTAAGTGTGAAGAAAGCACGGCAGTGCCTCTACTTCCTAAGGAGTCTATGAGATTTGGCATGATATCAAAAATTTTGTTAAATTTCTATAGATGTGTAGTGGAGCCTGGTATGGAAATACCAATGCCTATGAATGGAAAATGCTACAAAAGGTAGTAGATTCATCACAGGTAAAGCCCTCCCAACCACTGAGCACATCTATGTGAAATGCTGTTGTAGAAAAGCAGCATCCATCATCAGAGACCCTCACCATCCAGGCCATGCTCTTTTCTCACTACTGCCACCATATAGAAGATACAAGAGCTTCAGGACTTGCACCATCAGCTTCAGGGGCAGTTGAGTACTCCTCAACCATCAGTCTCTTGAGCAAAAGAGGATAACTGCACTCAACTGCTCATTCACTGAGATGCTCCCGCAACCAATGATCTCACTTTAAGGACTCTATCTTGTTATTTCATGTTCTCATTATTTATTTATATTTACATAGTTTGTCATCTGCTGCACTCCACCTGGTCTTTCATTGATTCTATTATAGTCATTATTCTACAGACTTGCTGAGTATGCCTGCAGAAAAATTACTCACAGGGTTGTATATGGTGACATATGTACTCTGATAATAAAATATACTTTGAATTTCTGAACTTTGAAGAAGCATAGGCATGACCAATGGAAGGCCATCATGAAAGTGAAAAGGCAATTCCATGTCAAGTTAGAGACACAAATGGATGCACGGTAGCTGTACCAGGGTTCGCATGTCTTTACATTCTATAAGGTGGAAGCTGACAGCATAAATGGCTGTGATGCTTTATTCCCTGATTAACTCAATGTCCTGTATGCACACTTTTGAAAAATCTACACCCGTGCAAATACATAATGCATTTAAACAAAATCAGCAATATATAGAGAAAACCTTTAGAGAAGATAGAGAATGCAAATGGAATCAAGTGAGGGTGAGTAATTGCAATTCTTCCATTTCTCTAAACAACTTCCTCCAAACGTTTTGAGTAATCCACTCTTTCCAAAGAGATAACCCAAGAAAAAATAAAAATTCTTTTAACACAAATTTGGTGAAAACATGGCTCTAAATTTGTGACAAAGAAATGACATTGGAAGAGGCATGGAAATCATGCTTAAGGAGATACGTCAAGATGGACAAAGAAAACAGGAGGTGGGAGGGGTATGCAGTGCCTTGAAAAAGTATTCAGCCCCCACAACTATTTCCACATTTTACTGTCTCATTTTATAATTTCAAAAGTATAATGAAGGAACATTTTTGAGCTAATCTACAAAATATTGTGCATCATGACAAATCAAAATAAAAAGTCCAAAACCTGTCAATAATGCATGAAAAATTAAAAACCACAATTGTGAAGCTGAAAAAGCATTCCTCCCCTTTTGTCATTACTACACTGACTTCCCAGGGTATTATATACAGGTATTACTTTACCAACTCACCCAATTTGTTGATATAGCAAACCAGTCAATCACCTGTTTTCAATGAAGTCATAACCCTTCGGCTCTATAAGGTCCAACAGCATGGTAGATTTTCAACAAACCAAACCAAAATGAAGAGAAAAGAGCATTGAAGACTAGTCAGGGAAATGATAATAGAGAAGCATGAATCTGGGGAAGGGTACAAGACCATATCAAAGGCACTGAACATACCACAGATCTCACTGTAGTCTATCATGAAAAAGTGGGGGGGGGGGGGGGAGGGAATGAAACCACAGCCACACTGCATTGATCAGGACAGCCCTCTAAACTTAGTCGCCAGAGAAGAATGACACTTGTAAGAGAAGCTACTGTGATGCCAACAATCACTCTGAGTGAGCTGCAGAAGACAGTGGGTGCAACTGGAGATTAAGTTCATAGCTCCATAATCTCTAAGGCTGCACAAAAAGGGTATTTAGGGAAAAGTGGCAAGGAAAAAGCCATGGTTAAACAAAAGCAGATCCTTGCCTGTAAAGACTTTGTAAACCATCACTTAGAAGATACTGTAAGGATGTGGAAGAAGGCCTTGTGGTCTGTTGAGACTAGAGTTGAACTTTTTGGCCTCAACACTAAGTGGTACATGTGGCGTAAATTTGATACCTTATATCAGCCAGGTAATACCATCCCTACTGTAAAGTACGGTGGGGGTAGCAACATGTTATGGAGATGCTTTTCAGCAGCAGGGATTGGAAATCTGGTCAGGATTGATAGGAAGTTGAATGCTGCTAAATACAGAGAGATCCTGGATGAAAACCTGCTAGCCTCTGCCAGAAAGCTTAAACTGAGGAGGAAATTTGTCTTTCCGCAGTACAATAACCCAGAGCACATTGCCAAAGCAACCATGGAGTGGCTTCAAATGAAAGAAATTGACGTCCTTGAATGGCACAGAGTCCTGACCGTAATCCGATCAAACATCTCTGGCAAAACGTCAAGATTGCTGTCTACTGTTCCCCAACTAACTTAGTACAGATTGAACAATTTTGCAAGGAGAATAGGCAAGTCTTGCTCCATCATGTTGTGCAAAGCTAATAGAGACTTATTCAAAACAACGACTGGCTGTAACAGCTGTGAGAGATGGTTCAACTGAGCAAAATGAGATGAATATGTTTGAACTGCTGACATTTCAAGTTTGAATTTTTAGTTTTCATGCTTTACAATTTCCCTGCTTTTTGGGCTCTACTGTGAAAAAAGCATGTGATTCACAAACAAAAATTCTCAGTTAAATTGATCAAAATCCCTGGTTCCAGTACTCATTTGTGAGCAAAGGGTTGGGGTTAAACACTTTTACAAGGCACTGTATCTTTATTATCTGATTACAAAGAACTTCCAAGTATCACAAATCATTAGAGCAAAGAGACCGTAGGAAAAAAAATGGCATGGTAAGAGAAGAAATTATACAAAATATTTAGAAAAGACAGGAAGGCAGCAAAATCAGAGACGGGAGTGTGAAGTAATCAATATAGAGCTCTTTAAGGCAAAGGAGGGAAGAAATTCAACTTGGGCCAATAGTTTTAAACAAATAAGACCTTTAAAAAAGGATTCCCATTAAATGAGACTTTTAAAGAAATGCCTTGTCACAACTATAGGAACCACCAAACTACAGGGCTTAGATGTAAAATAAGAGCTATCTATCAGCAAAGTTCATTTCAAGAAACACGTTTTGAAGCAAAATATAGAAGTCTGGAAGGGTGAAATCAGCAATGATTGGTAAATCTTTTCACACAACCCAGTCAGAAAATAGGATGTCAAGGAAGTCGGTGTGGCTGTCTCCCAAGAAAATGCACAAAGTTAGTGAAAGGAAAAAAGAGCACGTAAGGTGCCTCAAGCAGGCTTTAAAATTGTAAATTAAGGTGGAGGGTACATGTTGAATTATCCAAGGAAAAGTCATTCTTTGAATGGTAATAGTAAAACAAAATTGGAAATTTGACTCCTGCTTCCAATTAATTACTTCAACAGAGCAAGATAGTCAAAACATTGGGAGAATCTAATCCATAGATTTCAGTCCCTACCAAAACCATTATTTCCTTGTCACTGATTCTATTTCTTTCCAAGGATGAAACAAATTGTTACCACTTCGGGGTCATATTTGACTCAAACAAATTTTCAACCTCAGTGTTGCATCATTATCAATTGCCCGCATTCACATCTATACCATCACTTTATTCTATCTTTATCTCAGTTTGTATACTACTGACAGCCACATTCTCAGCCTTTTTTTTTACTCCTGGACAATTATTTCAGCACACAACTGGTCAATTTCCACAATGAATTTTCTAGATTCCCGATCATTCAAACTCAGATGCTCTTTCCCAAACTCACTCCAGACTTTGGTGACTGATCAACCTAGCCTAATTAATGTTTGCTTGAACAACACATTGACATTATCTCTTTTGTTCCTGGTTTATAAATTCCTCGATATCCTCTTCTCTAACACATACAGCGAAATACAAGGTGAATGAAATGCTCTCTTCCTGAGGTAGCTGTACTTTTCTGGTTTGCATTCTTTAAGAATTTCTATAAGGACTATGCCATCATTTTGGCAAAACTACAAGATCTGAAATTAACTTCCTTCTTCACCTTTCTTTCTTCTTTTAGAGAGATATTTAAAAACTACCTCTTTAATAAAGGTGTTGGCCAATGCCCTCATTACCTTTTAACCTAGTTCATCGCTCCATAGAGCAATTTTAAATACTTTACTCTACTCCATGCCCATCACAAAGACACTTGCCATTTTGGCAAGCAGAGGGAAGATAGATACAACAGAAGACAAGAATTGCAATTGAATGAACTAGGAAAAGACAAGTATAATACCTTTGGTGTGACATATTGTATATTAAGAAAATTATATTTTGAATAACTTTAAAATGTTCATTCACATTTTTCCATTGGGGAAGACCAATTTATATTTGACTAGCCGATATACAAGACAAATTAAATTTCATACAAGTCATATTAGCTTAACATGTTATGCGTTTACTCCTTTTAAATTTAACATTCACCATTGTTACTTAACAAAATATCCAACAATCAACTTCTCAATGTAAACAATAATTTCACTATGCTGTCAGTATGTTATCTCAATCACTCATTTCCATCCCTTCTTGTAACTTAAACGCAATTCCCGTGTTTACCTCGTAGACATTTCTGGTTTCACTTTGCTCGTGCCAGGAAAGAATGTACTTTCCAAAATAGCAACTCACAAGGCTAGACACATCACCTCCTCTAGGGCTCCCTGCATTTGCCTGCTTCTGTACCACTCACTGATAAATCTCTCTGTCATGCCTCTTATGACACACAACGACTGATTCTAAACCAAATAATATTAATATTTGATTCGAATTTAGATTGTCAATCCCCAATTGCTGCTTACAACTGCGAATAACTTACATTTATGTTGTTCCTCTTAGGTACTGCCTTATCGATCGATCACGCAGGTAGGGATGCGCCCTGGACTTGCAGAAGACTGACAGCTTCTCACCTTCCTTCATGTTATCGCCTCACCTGCATCGTTATTTTTCGTCCTTCCCGATCCCCGTAAATGTTAACACGACGCTGCGCGCGCACCGCGTCCACCTTCGCCTCCTCCCTCCCAACTGTACTTTGACCACGCACTCCCAAAGTACAGGAACAGCAGCTCGCCGTCATTAAAAACTTCAGCGATGACAGCTGCTTCTGAGGAAGCCTCAGACCCCGTACCTTCGCGTTCAAGGCGCCGCTCCCCCTCCAACAGCTGCTGCCGGTGTCGGTGCTCCTCGTCTCTAGCCGTACCACGCCGCGACGGTAACTCCCATGGCAAAACTGAGCAGCAGGTGCGCGACGTCACTCCCGCCGCGCCTCTCCCAATTCCTCACTCCCATCGGCACTCGGGAGCGCGCGGCTCCTCCCAACGGTCGGCGGCCGCGGCGCCGGCGCCGGCTCCGAGCCCAGTGCACATGCGCGCGGAGCTGTTCTTCATCGGCTGCAGGTGCGAGGAAGAGCGGCGGGGTGAGGTGATTCCGTGGCACCTCGGCTTCGACAAACTTTGCCCCGCTGGTGTACCGTGAGTGCGCTTCACTCGCGTTCTGCTTGCTTCCGTAAAACCGGCAGGTGTCAAAATGTGTTTGCAATGTTGTGATGCGCACAGCAGACTCTCACGAATGGGAGCGAGTTAAATGACAAATTGGATATGAGTTTAGTTCTTGCTTCAATTCTTTCTTTGGCATACCAAAATCGAGAATTTCCTGATTGAGGTATTTATTGTGCCGTTCATTTCCTTGGTGTTAATTGCATAACTCTTCAATTATTTTTCCCAAGAGCCAACTTGTATCACATTTACGTATTTAAACATATTTAGAACATTAAAAATCATATACTCAACTTGTTCAGTAATAAAGTATGCAGTTTTTAACCCTGTTATGCTGATTTCATATCAGTTGAGTAATTGATATTTCAGTGGCTATCTTCAGTGAAATGAACACAAATCAAAAGCACATAATGATATTAGACCTCAGGGAAATGTCTTTCCCGATAACCTGGGGCAGTGATCATTTGTTGTTATTAAGCCCCTTTAGAACTTTGTGCACTTCAAGTAGTTTAATTTTTTTTGAACTTTAATGAATACAGGCCTATTCAGTGCATTTTTTTTCATTTGATAGTCCTACCATCCCAGGATTCAGGCTGGTGAACCTTCATTACTGTCTCTGGTTGGCAATTGTATGAGAAGTTGTTTGAAATATGACAATTCCAAAAAGCACCTCAGTACAACTTAACACCTTGACCAGAGTTCACCTTCAACCAACACTTGAGGTAAGGATTGATGTAATATTGAATAGCTGAAGGCACTGACGTTTTTAACATGCATTAAAATCATATCTTTGTCGGTTACAAGCAGATGTTTGAAAGCTAAAGAGCCTTCCTGTTTCTCTGAAGGAGAACCATAGAATTATTATTCAGAACTTTATAGAGTCATACACACAAAAACAGGCCCTTCAGCCATCCAGTCCATGCCGAACCATTTAAACAGCCTACTCCCCACTGATCTGCACCAGGACCATAGCCCTCAATACCCCTACCATCCATATACCTATTCCAACATTCTCTTAAATGTTGAAGTCATGCTCACATGAGCCACTTGTGCTGGCAACTCATTCCACATTCTCACAACCCTCTTAATGAAGTTTCTCATGTTCCTTTAAACTTTTCACCTGTAACCCACAACCTCTAGTTGTAGTCCCCACCCAACCTCAGTGGAAAAAGCCTGCTTGCATTTACCCTACCTATACCCCTCATAATTTTGTATACTTCTATCAAATCTCCAAAAAAGCAACGCAACAGACTTTTAATACCATAAATCAGTGAGTTGTCTTGTTATGTCTCCCCTCTGGCTGTGAAATGGGGTCACCTCTTTTTCCCTTATTAGGGAGAGAGGGACCCTGTGGTATGTCAAATACTAAGCGAACGAGTACTTTGGGGTACTGCAAGTACGTGTATTTATAGTTGCTCTGCTGCATGCTTAAGTGCTCAGTGGGGGCCGCCAGTGCTTTTTGCTGGTGGGGGTTGTTGCTTTGCTGCTGCTTATGTATGGAAGGGGGGGAGTTGGGGGGCCTTAGGGTTCTAACATTCAACTGTCATTCATTCTTTGGGGCACTCCTCTGTTTTTGTGGATGTGAAGAAAAAGAATTTCTCTGATATTAAATGTACCTATTGAAACCTATTAAATAAAGTCCTAACCTATTCAATCTTTCCTTAAACGCAAGCCCTCCAGACCTGACAACATCCTTGTAAATTTTCTCTGTACTCTTTCAACTTTATTAACCTTATTTACACCTTTCCTGTGGGTAGGTGACCAAAACTGCACACAGTTCTCCAAATTAGGCCTTGCCAAAGTCTTATAAAACTTCAACATTTCATTCTTTATTTGGTACATGGGTGTTGCCAGAAAAGCTAACACTCATAATTACTGTTAAAAAGGTTGCGATTGAACACCACTTGAACTGCGCAGTCCTTCTTCTAAAAGTACTCATAAAATGCTATTGGGTAGGGAGTTGCCAGAATTTCACTTGGTCACAATGAAGGAATCACAATACATTTCCAATTTGAGTGATGAATACCAGTTATGATAAAGCTCCATTAATCCATTGCATTCAGGACTTTGGCAGTGTCAGACCAATAGATTTTCTGGACTATCAGATGTACTTTAAAAAAAATAAGCTATTGCATTTTAAATTCATTTTTTACAAAAAGATGTTACACAGTAACATTTAATGGACCCTTCAGCTTAGAAGGAGCATGGAAACTAGGGCCCTGCATGCAGAAGTGAGTGCTGAAGCTGGGACCTCAGTGAGTGGAAGGGAACATGGGAATTGGAGCCCCGATCCTCCAAAGAAACCACTCCTTGTAATTGATACTCGCTTTTAATTGATGCCAGGCAACATCATGGAGTACCGCTTCTTAACATTCTCCAAAGCCTCCACATTCATCCAAAGCACAACCAAATTTGACCTCACCAAAGTTTAATACAATGACATAGTTACTCTGACCGATGAAGGCATCCTCTTTACCTCCTTATATATTTCTGTTAACTGCATTTTATGTGCAGTGTTTTTATTATCAGTAGAGAACGGGGGGGGGGGGGGGGGAAATAAAGAGTAACTACCTATAATTTTTTTTAAGAATTCTTGGTCTGAATAATAATTGTAAGAGGCTGATGGGGCAACCTGATAGAAATATTAAATTCTCAGAGGCATATATTGTAGATTGGATAAATAGTGTTTTTCCATATGGAGAAGTACCAAATACTGGAAGGAGGAAGTTTAAGGTGAAAGTGGAAGTCTTAAATAACATTTACAAGGAAATTTGCTTTTGCACAAAGAGGGATATGTATGTGGAACACCCTTCCAGGGGAAGCTGTGGAAGCAGATGTAATAGCAGTATTTAAAAGGTATTTCGAAAAGCATATCAACCACATGCAGGCAGATGCAACTTGTTTGGCATCATATTTAGCAAGGCCTTTGACAAAGCTTGGCTTGGGTGCTGTTCCAGAACATTAGGTCACTGGATTCAGCATTGACTTGACAGAAGACAGAGAGTGGCAGTTGATGGTTGTGTCTGACTAGAAGCCTCTGATCACAAGGATCGCTGATAGGTCTGTTGTTATTTATTAACTACTTACATTCATCATTTAGGTGATAATGTGGGAAAATGGATCAGCAAATTTGCAAATGACACAAAGATTGGGGTCATAGTGGACAGTGAGGAAGGCTATCAGCTGATCTAGACCGGCTGAAAAATGGCAGGTGGAATTTAGTGCAGACAAATGTGAGGTTTTGCTGTTTGGCAGGACAAACCAATGCAGTACCTACACAGTGAATGGTAGGACACCAAAGTGTTCAGTAGAACAAAGGGATCTGAGAATACAAATCAATAATTCTTTGAAGGTGGTATCACGAGTAGATAGGATTGTAAAGAAAATTTTTGGCACATTATGTTTCATAAATCAAAGCATTGAGTACAGGGTGTGGAATGTAATGTTGAAATAGTATGAGACATTGGTGAGGCTGAATTGGAGTATTTATCAACTTGCCTACAGAAAGATATTAAAAAGTTCAAAGAAAAAAATTAGAAGGATGTTGCACGACTTAAGAACCTGAGTTATCGGGAAAGGTTGAATAGGTTAAGACTTTATTCCCCGGAGTGCAGGAGCATGAGGGGAAATCTTACAGATGTATACAAAATTATGAGCAGTATAGATAGATTAAATATATATAGTCATTTTCCTCAGAGGTTGGGTAAGACTGGAACTAGAGGTCATAGGTTTAGGATGAAAGGTGAAATATTTAAGGGCAACCTCTTCAGTCAGGGGTGGTCAAAATATGGAATGAGCTGCTGGCAGAAGTGGTGGATGCAGGTTCAAATGCAACATTTAAGTTAAGTATGGATAGGTACATGTATGAGAGGGGTATGGAGGGTTATGGCCTGGATTGGTGTATGGAACTTGGCAGAAGAACAAGTTGGCACAGATTAGACAGGCCATGTTCTCTAATGAATGAGACAGGAAATAAATTGTTTTTGATACATTTTGCAAAACTAGTTACTACTGTTTACAAGAAGTTACAGTTAATTTTAAAAGAGGATAGAACAATTAGCAAACTACCTTTGCATGAATAAAAATTAAATGTAAAACAATATTATATGTTGAGCCAATTGACAAATGAATGTCACAATTGAATCCAGCTAAAATACAATAATGTAGTAAAGAATGAATATTTTCAATTAAAGTGTAATGCCACCTTTTTCTCCAAATCTATTGCACTGTCATGTAGACAAACACACAAAATGTTTCATAAAATGTCCTATGGCAATTTAGGTTTTTTTTCCTCCTCACCCATGATAGTTTTCTCAGGAATGTAGCAAACAGGAAACACCCATAGTGCAAAGTTATACAAAGATTAAAGAAAATAAAAGGCACTGTAAAACCAAAAGTAATTAGGCAATACAGTGATAATCTTGGGTTTTAAAAGCAAGGAATTTGTAGCAGTAAGGGAAAACTGAATGACATAAAAGGGGGAAAAATGCTGTTTCACAGAGGAATAATAAAGTGATAAATATTCATTTTAACCCTGGAAATGCAGAAAAGAGGATAAACGTGTGTGTCTATGGATCCTCTTGGCCTTTCAGCAGACTTAGAATCCAGTTAACTGGATTGGAAACAAATAATCTTTGACTAAGAAGGACTCCCTAAGGACTAAAATCACACATATTTGGCCATCCTTTTGATAATTCTTTTGTGACTTGGCATCAAGTTTTTACTGAAAAATAAGATGAGAAACGATTAGTTTTTTTTTTGCGTCAAATCAAATCCGTGACGATTATGCTGGGCAGTCCACAAATGTTACCTGAACAAAAGGGACGGGTTACACCAAGGGAAACCAATATCCTTGCAGGTGGTTGGCTAGAGGTGTTAGTGATAGTGCTGGGGTTGAGGTAGTTGGGTTACCAACAAAGGCAATGTGTAATGAGACTGCTAGCAAGGAGAGTCTGATGACAGTGCAAAATTGCAGTCAACAGGATGAAACATAGAAAACCTACAGCACAATACAGGCCTTTTAGCCCACAATGCTGTGCCGAACATGTACTTACTTTAGAAATTACCTAGGGTTACCCATAGCCCTCTATTTTTGTATGGTCCATGTACCTCTCCAGGCAGCCTCTTAAAAGACCCTATTGTATCTGCCTCCACCACCATCGCCGGCATCCCATTCCATACACTCACCACTCTCTGCGTAAAAAAAAAGTCACCCCTGACATCCCTTCTGCACCTACTTCCTAGCACCTTAAAACTGTTAACCATTTCAGCCCTGGGAAAAAGCCTCTGACTGTCCACACAATCAATACCTCTCATCAGTTTATACACCTCTATCAGGTCACCTCTCATCCTCCGTCACTCCAAGGAAAAAAGGCCAAGTTCATTCAACCTATTCTCGTAAGGCATGCTCCCCAATCCAGGCAACACCCTTGTAAATCTCCTCTGCAACCTTTCTATAGTTTCCACATTCTTCCTGTAGTGAGGTGACCAGAACTGAGCACAGTATTCCAAGAGGGTTCTGACCAAGGTCCTGTATAGTTTCAACATTACCTCTCAGCTATAGAACTCAATCCCACAGATGATGAAGGCCAATGCACCGTATGCCTTCTTAATCACACAGTCAACCTGCGTAGCAGCTTTGAGTGTCTTATGGATATGGATCCCAAGATCCCTCTGATCCTCCACACTGCCAAGAGTTTTACCATTAATACTATATTCTGCCATCATATTTGACTTACCAAAATGAACCACTTAACACTTATCTGGGTTGAATTCCATCTGCCACTTCTCAGCCCAGTTTTGCATCTTATCAATGTCTCCGATAGGATGAGTTGCAATCTAAAAGGCAGACAAAATTGAAAAGAGCGAATACAGGACTGAGGGTGTTATATTTGCAGAATAAGGTAGATGAACTTTAGTAGTTACAGATTGGCAGGTATGATGTTGTAGGCATCACTGAATCATGGCTGAAAGAAGATTATAGATGGGAGCTTAATATCTAAGGATACACATTGTATCGAAAGGACAGGTAGGAAGTTGGAGGGGATGGTGTTGTTCTGTTGGTAAAAAATGTATACTACTTCTGTTTTTGCACAATTTTTTATCTATACAATATTCATATACTGTAATTGATTTACTCTTTTTCTCTTTATTATGTTTGCATTGAACTGCTGCTGCTAAGTTAACAAATTTCATGACACATGCTGGTGATAATAAATCTGATTCTGATTATTAAATATGGATGAGTTATCAAGTTAGAAACTCTACTAATTCTCTGGAAGTGAATTCCAAAGTACATTAAGTTATAGGCCTTTTTGAGAAATCCTTTACAAATGTAATGTGTGCCCCAGAGGCCAACTGCTGAGAATGGGTATGCTGAAAGTTTAGCAGCAGAACTTGTTCCGGGGAAGTCATGTGTTGTGAAGATATGCATTTTGATTTAAACATACACCTGAACTTTCTTTCAAGCCCAAAGTCAAGCTTCTGCTCCTCCTGACACATAATGCAATAATTTTATAAAAAACTTGAACTTACTGTTCTATTCCTCTTATGGCTGATATTCTTTACCATTCGATGGGTTTGATAAATAAAAGCTATCGCTTCCATAATGCTTTACACTTAAATCTCACTGATATCATTGTGACTTGACATAAATATGTTTGAAGGGATTTTGAGAAGAGTCTTACTTGATTATGCGAGCATTGAAAACCCATAATTTCAGAACTGTGGGATGCTTCAGCTTGGTTACATTTGTTGAATGATTTTAAACTGCTTACGCACTGCATGGACAGAGATAAAATTATCATAAATGGCTGTAAATTCAGATCTTTTAATGTGTCGTGTAGTGATGATTCTCAAAAGGATGATCTGTAGTGCCTGTTTATTAGATGGCAGGAAGCTTTTTGGTTAAAATGCCTTGTATCTGATGAAGACATTAGAGACTGCAAATGCACTAACCTGGAGAGGAAGAAAAGAAATATTTGTTTTATCCAGTGAATGCTTTTTATACAGTTAATCTGGGTACACAAAGATAGAAAACAATTGTATCTTTAAGATCATGTATTCATTTTATTGTTTTCCAATGATTGCATCTCTAATGAAAATTATTATTTATTTTTAGTGAATGATAATGAACCTGGTAACTATATATATTTTCATTTTTATGAGTAGCTTAGCAGATCATAGGCTGTGACATCAGAAACTAAGCAGTGATTCTAAAGAGTACCAGAAATAATCAGGCAGCAATTGCTTCAGCTTGCATCTTTCTTACATAAAAGATGTTAGGAGAATGGAAATGATTCAACAACCTACAGCTTATGAGTCAGATACGCCCAGTTTTATTTTAGACAGTCATCAGTGTGAAGCTGAGAAATGAAACAAGTAGGAATCTCCTTCTTGTTTTGATCTGCAATGGATCAACTGCAACATAAAATAAAAAAGGAATGGAAATTGTCTTGTATATTATAGTGCCTTGATGGTAGTAGGGGAACAGAAAAAAACAGAAGCAGGAATATGCTATTTGGTGGATCAAGGCTACGCCACCAAATCATGACTGATCTCCCTCAATGCTATTTTCCTGTGGTTGGCTATTGCAGTATTCAGAAATATATTAATTTGTTTTGTAAGAATAAATTACTCAGCTTCCACTGTACCCTATCTGAAGAATTCTACGGATTTATCACCCTCTGAGTGAAGAAGTTTCTCATTCACTTCTATTTCTTTTTCTTACATATCACATATGTTTGTATATCAGTGACAAGAAGAAATCTACAAGGTACACCACTGAAATTTTCCTAAGATCCTTCTATAAAACCTCTCAAACAGCCTGCATCATTTACCATCAGGTCAAGAGCAGCAGGCATATGGAAAAAAACACCTTGTTAATTGCATTCAAAATCAAACATTGCCCTTGGATATTACTTCCTTATTCCTTTATTTTCAGTGTTCATGAATTCCCTGTTTTCATGAACTGGCTCAAACAATTGTAGAAATTGGCCTGATACTCCCACCACAGCCACCTATTTAACGATAACTGAGAAAAGGCAATATATGTTCTTCTTGCAAATGCAGTTCACATCCTTTATTGGAAAATAATAAACAAATTATTGTTCGAGCTGTTAACTGAAAATGATGCTAGTAGCCTTAACTTTTACAAAATTAATCTAATTAAACATTTCTAAGACATAACTTTCCAGACTGACTTTGACTGGTAAATGGCTTCACAATTTAAGCCATCTATCAAGTGAAAAAATACCTTCCCACTTCAGTCCTATATGGAAAACTCTTTAGTTTTGGACTCTAATATGTTATGAGACTGGGCTTTGTTCGTATGATGTGATACCCATGTCTAATTCATCTTGTGTAAACTTTTCACTTGGCCATTATCAGAGGGCAGTTATCTTACTGGGTTTGGAGTCACGTTTAGGCCTAACTGTGTAAAGAATACAAGATTCACCACACTGTTCCAATAAAATTGATGGAAAGATGAATGTTGCTAAATACAAAGAGTTCCTGAATTAAAAAAACTTGCTAACCTCTGCCAGGAAGCTTAAACTGGGGAGGAAATTTGTCTTTCAGCAGGACAACAACCCAAAGCACACTGCAAGAGCAACAATGGAGTGGCTTCAGATGATGAAAATTGATGTCCCTGAGTGGCCCAGTCAGAGTGCTGACCCTAATCCAAACATCTCCAGCAAGACATCAAGAGCGCCGTCCTCCACCGCTCCCCAACTAACCTGGCACATTCTGAGCAATTTTGTAAGGAGAAATGGGCAATCTTGCTCCATCATATTGTGCAAAGCTGATACTTATAAAGCCAATAGAGACTTATCCAAAAAGACAAATAGCTGTAATACTGTGAGAGGTGGTTCAACTAAGTACTGAGCAAAGGGGGATGAATACTTTTGACGTCCTGACATTTCTATTTTTAAATACAGTATTTAGTTTTTCATGTTTTACAAATTTCCCTGATTTTTTTGGACTCTACTGTTGGGGGAGAAAAGGAGCGTGTGACTCACAAATAAAAATTCTTAGTTAAATTGATCAAAATCCCTGGTCGTAATACTCATTTTTGTGAACAAAAGGTTGGGGGCTGAGTACAAGGCACTGATTCAGGGCTTACAAAGTAATCACGGATTGCCTTAACCTACATTTAGACTAGGTAAATCCAATTAGTGCTAATAACACTGAGGATGAATTCTTACAATATGTAGAAACTGAATTTTTAGATTGCTACGTAAAGGAATCAATTAGGGAATATGATATTTTAAGCTTACCAGAAGGATTAATTAACAATATTGTTGTGAAGATGCTTCAAGGAAAGTCACCATAATCTGATAGACTGTCCTAAAGACTTAAAATGTTCGAAATTTGAAATAAAGCCAGAAAATACTGGAAATACTCCACAAATTAAGCGACATCAGTGTAAAGTGAAAAGGAAATATCAGCCCCCAGCCTCCTGATGTTTTCTGCGAATTAAAACTAACATTTTTCTCTCTTCCTCAGTTCTGATCGAGTCTTTGACCTGAAACATTGACCTTTTCCTCTTTCAAAATACGTTACCCAAACTGCTGAGTATTTTAAGCATCTTCTGTTGTTAACACAACAGTGGGGTAAAAACATACCTTGATAGTGGGGTGCATCAAAAAGATGTTCCCAGTAATACAGAAGAACAAGGTTTCAGTGAAAATGAGGGAGTAAAATCAATTAAGCTCTACTGATATTAATTATTTTGAAATGTGAAAATTCTAAGGACAAGAGTTCTGAAAGAGGTTACTATGAAAGCAGTTGGTGCTCTGATTATAGTCTTCCAATATTCTATAGATTTCTTGAATAATGGGATCTTACTATTTAACAAAGGAGATAGGGAATTTGAAGAGATATCTGCACCTGGGGAAGCAGCATCACGGTTAACTTGCACATTTTAATATTAAAGTACGCCATAAGATAAAGTATGGCTGAGCAAGAAATCTCAGAAGTATGAATAAGGATTTGTCACAAAAATGTTCTTCTAAACTCTCTGCACTGGAGATTATAGGATTGTAGCAACTCCAAGACAATAATGCACTTGGATAGGATAAGAATACCCAGAGAACATAGATGAAAACTTGATTGATATATTTGGAGTCAACAGTATATGCCATGTTGTCTTGGAACACACAGCATTTTGGGAAATGCTTTTATCAGGATAGAACGTGCAAGAGAAAATTGAAAAGAATAATGGTCTTTCCTGAGCCAAAAACTGTTCCCAAGACAACTAATTTCTACGGAGGTACAGGGAAAGGTGATAAGTCTCTAAAACTACAAGATGCTGAGTTCCTCCAGCATTTTCTATATTGCTCCAGATTCCCGCATCTGCAGTAACATATCTCTGCCCAAGTCATCTGCTGTGTCGCTTTAGAAGAACTTGCTGTTTGACAAGCTAGCACCAGTGCTGCTATTCCCCTCTGCCTAACTGTGCTTGTGCTTGGAGTTTCACCATGCTCAGATCCCATTTCTATACTGTCCTCACAGACTGTATTTCATCTAGTGACTGCAATTGAAGTTACCTTCTCATTTCCTTCAGCTTGCTTATATTGATTATACATAAGAACATAAGAAACAGGGGCAGGGCTAGGCCATCTGGCCCATCGAGCCTGCCCCGGCATTCAATAAGGTCATGTCTGATTTGTCCATAAACTCAGCTCCATCTACCTGCCTTCTCCTCATAACCCTTAATTCCCCTTAATTAGTTACATTGCTTGTGGATTTTAACTGATGAAGTGACAATGGTAAGATTATTCTTTGGAGAGTAGGAATTGCACACTGACACCATTTTCAGCATACAAGTCCCACAGGGGACTGTGGGTTGACAAGAGAGAGAGATGTAAAAGGACATGTAGTATGAGGATATCATTACATTTAATGTTTTGAGCTATGTTTAAGGCTTTACATGATCAATATTTTGTGTATATTTGCTTTCACACCCCTAAATTACATATTATTTAGTGCCTGAATATGTTACATTTTGGACATTTTATATTCCACTTCAAATAGTGCAGAAATCAACAATTTCATTAAAATAATTAACAATTAAACAGCTTTTTCTGAGATTGTCAGGAATTATTTGTTTTCTCAGTGCATATGAGGCAAGAATTTTAAGCATCTTCAAACTTTTAAATCCCTGTATTTCCAATCATTTGATTGCCCTTTGCAAATTATCCCTATTATTTCTGGGTAGTTGATGGTTGAAAAATCAGGGGCAATCGGGTTACAGGGAAATAAGCAGGATCATAAGGCAGAGACCTCTGAGTCATAAGAAAATATAATACAAATATGTAAGTTTAGGTGATTTTGAAGGATCCTAGCAAAAATCCATCAGTAACATGCCATTTGGGTACTTAACAACCCTCCTATTGGATCAGTGTTGGGATCACTTCCTTTCACGATAAATCAGTGATTTGGATGATGAAGTTTCTGACCAAGTTCTCAGGTGATACAAAGGTAGGTGGAGGAACTGGTAGTGTTGAAAAAGCAGGCAGTCAGCAGAAGGACTCAAACAGATTAGGAGAATGGACAAGGAAGTGGCAGATAGAATACAGTGTAGTGAAGTATATGGTCATGCACTTTGGTAGAAGGAGTAAAGACATAGACCATTTTCTAAGTGGGGACCAAATTCAGAAATCAGAGCTGTAAAGGACTTGTGAGTCTTTGTGCAAGATTCCCTAAAGGTTAACTGGCAGGTTGAGTCCATAGTAGGGAAAGCAAATGCAATGTTAGCATGCATTTCGAGAGGACTTGAATGTAAAAGCAAGGATATAATACTGAAGCTTTATAAGGTATTGGTCAGATCGCACCTGGGGTATTGTGAGCATTTTGGGTCCCTTATTTAAGAAGGGATGTGTTAGCATTGGAAAGGTTCCAGAGGTGGTTCATGAGAATGACCTGAAGGAATGAAAGGAGGAGCGTTTGATTCCTCTGAGCCTGGACTCAATGGAGTTTAAAGAATGAGTGGGGATCTCATTGAAACCTATTGGATAACCAACACACCAATCATGTGTTGGAGAGCAAGAAAGGGTCAGGCACGAAAGGGAGAAACTGCCTAGCGTCATTGACGGAGTGGTCTGAGTCAGAGTGTAGGACTTTGGCTCATTCAGGCTTCGGAGAGGTAAGTGGGTAAGTAGACTTCATTTTTTCCTTGCATTTTTTGAGGAATAGAGAGCATGCCTATAGGGTTAGTACTTTGCTGTGGGTGTCAGATGTGGGAATCCTGGGAATCTTCCAGTCTCCCAGATGGCCACATCTGCGTCAGGTGCACCAAGATGCAGCTTCTGAGAGACCATGTTAGAGATCTGGAGCTGTGGCTTGATGACCTACAGCTTACTAGGGAAAGTGAGCAAGAGATAGATAGGAGCGACAGGGAGTTAGTTACCCAAGACTGCAGGAATTAGATAAGTGTGTGTCAGGGAAGGGAAGGGAAAAGCTCATATAGTAGAGAGCACCCCTGCAGTAACTGTTATCTCGTTTTGGATGCTGTTGGGCGGGGGGGGGGTGACTTGACAGGGGACGACCATGGTGATTAGGTCTCTAGCACTGAGCCTGGTTCCATGGAGCAGAAGGGAGAGAAGAAGATGAGCAATACGGTAGTTATAGGGGATTCCAGAGTGAGGGGAACAGACAGGAAGTTCTATCAGCCTGTTAGAGATACCCACATGGTATGTTGCCTCCCAGGTACCAGAGTACAGGAAGTCTCGGATCAGGTGCAGAGTATTCTGAAGGGAGAGGTTAACAGCCAGAAGTCTTAGTACGCGTTGGTACCAATGACAGAGGTAGATAAAGGGAGGATGTCCTGAAGAGAGAATTCAGGGAGTTGGGTAGGAAGCTGAAAAGCAGGACCTCCAGGGTAGTAATCTCAGGATTGCTGCCTGTGCCACATGCTAATGAGTACAAGAATAACATTGACAGGCATATTAATGTGTGGCTGGGAGACTGGTGTAAGGGGCAGGATTTCCGTTCTTGAATCATTGGGGCCTCTTTTGGGGGAGGTGCAACCTGTACAAAAAGGATAGGTTACACCTGAAAGGGGTCCAATAACCTAACAAGCAGGTTTAATAGGGCTTAAACTAATTTGGCAGTGGGATGGGAACTGGAGTGATAAGGCTGAGGGAGGGGAAAACAGAAATAAATCAAAGATAACATGCAACAGAAATGATAGACAGGACAGGCAGGAGATGAGACATAATCACAGCCTGTGGGATGATTTACAGGGCAATAGAGGTGTGGTGCAGTTAAAACAGAAAGCAACAAATACTGGACTGAAAGTTTTATATTTGAATGCATGCAGCATTAAGAAATAAAATGGATGTTATTGAAATTCAGCTACAGATTGTCAAGTATGACATTGTGGCCATCTCTGAAACTTGGCTAAAGGATGGCTGCCATTGAGAGCTGAAAGTCCAGAGATATACGGTATATCGGAAAGATAGGTTAGTAGGCGGCGGGGGGGGGGGGGGGGTGTGGCCCTGTGTATAACAGATAATATTAAATTATTAGAAAGGGATGACATAGGATCGGAAGGTGTAGAGTCTCTATGGGTTGAGTTAAGAAATGGCAAGGGTAAAAGGACCCTCATGGCAGTTGTATACAGGTCTTCAAACAGCAGCCAGGATGTGGATTACATATTACAGCAGGAAAAAGAAAAGGCGTGTTAAAAGGGCAATGTCATGATAATCATTGGGGATTTTAACATGAAAGTGGATTAGGAAAACCAGGCTAGTACTGGACCTCGAGAGAATTTGTAGGGATGACTTTTTAGAACAGTTTGTTGTTGAACCTGCTAGGGGATCAGCTGTGCTGGATTGGGTGTTGTGCAATGATCCGGAAGTGATAAGATAGTTTAAGATTAAGTCACCCTTAGGGAGCAGTGGTCACAATATGATCAAGTTCACTTTGAAATTTGAGAAGGAGAAACTAAATTCCAATGTGTTGGTATTTCAACAGAATAAAGGATATTACAATGGCATGAGAGAGGAACTGGCCAAAGTTGACTGGAAAGGAACACTAGCAGGAAGGACAGCAGAGTAGAAATGGCTGGAGTTTCTGCGAAAAATGAGGGAAATGCAAGACAGATATATTGCAAATAAGAAATTTTCAAATGGAAGAAGGACACTACCGTGGCTGAGAAGTGAAGTCAGAGCCCTAAAGGCAAAAGAGAGGGCATACCAGGAAGCCAAAGCTAGTGGAAAGATAGAGGATTGGGAAGCTTTTAAAAACTTGCAAAAGGAAACTAAGAAGGTCATTAGGAAGGAAAAGATGATTTATGAAAGGAAGCTGGCAACTTGTATCAAAGAAGATACTAAAAGCTTTTAAGTATATAGAGACATAGAAAACCTACAACACAATACAGGCCCTTCGGCCCACAAAGCTGTGCCAAACATGTCCTTACCTTAGAACTACCTAGGCTTACCCATAGCCATCTACAGCATTTTTCTAAGCTTCATGTACCCATCCAAGAGTTTCTTAAAAGACCCTATCGTTTCTGCCGCCAGCAGCCCATTCTACACACTCACCGCTCTCTGCAAAAAGAACATGCCCCGACATCTCCTCTGTACCTGCTTCCAAGCACCTTAAAACTATGCCCTTTCATGCTAGCCCTTTCAGCCCTGGGAAAAAACCTCTGACTATCCGCACGATCAATCCCTCTCATTATCTTGTACACCTCTTATCAGGTCACTTCTCATCCTCCGTCGCCAAGTTCACTCAACCTGTTCTCAGAAGCCATGCTCCCCAATCCAGGCAACATCCTTGTAAATCTCTGCACCCTTTCTATGGTTTCCATGTCCTTCCTGTAGTGAGGCAACCAGAACTGAGTACAGTACTCCAAGTGGGGTCTGACCAGGGTCCTATATAGCTGTAACATTACCTCTCAGCTCTTAAACTCAGTCCCACAATTGATGAAGGCCAATGCACCCTATGCCTTCTTAACCACAGAGTCAACCTGCGTAGCAGCTTTGAGTGTTCAATGGACTTGGACCCCAAGATCCCTCTGATCCTCCACACTGCCAAGAGTCTGTCCATTAATGCTATATTCTGCCATTATATTTGACCTACCAAAATGAACCACTTCACACTTATCTGGGTTGAACTCCATCTGCCATTTCTCAGCCAGTTTTGCATCCTGTTAATGTCCTGCTGTAACCTCTGACAGCCCTCCACACTATCCACAACATGCCCAACCTTTGTGTCATCAGCAAATTTACTAACCCATCCCTCCAATTCCCCTTCCAGGTCATTTATAAAAATCACAAAGATTAGGGGTCTCAGAACAGATCCCTGAGGCACACCACTGGTCACCGGCCTCATTGCAGAATATGACCCGTCAACAACCACTCTTTGCCTTCTGATTTCAATCTTATTCAAGTGGTAGCCATCTGTATGTGAACCTCAACCATCAGTCAACAGATTATTCTTAAAACTTTTGAAAGAAAACAGTAACCAAATGCAGAATTGTCAATATAGATCTATAGTTGCCTATGGTAGAATGTGCAAGGTAGCTCACACAAAGTGCTGGAGGAGCTCAGCAGGTCAGGCAGTATCAATGGAAATGGATAAACAGTAAACATTTTGGGCCAAGACCCTTCATCAGGACTGGAAAGGAAGGGGGAAGAAGCCAGAATAAGGTGTTGGGGAAAGGGGAAGGAGTACAAGCTAGAAGGTGATAGGTGGCTCCATGTGAGTGGGGTGATGAATTCAGAAGCTGGGAGAAGGAATCTGATAGGAGAGGAGAATACACTATGGGAGAAAAGGAAGGGAGGGGCGGCACCAGAGGGAGGTGATAGGCAAGAGAGAAGAGGTTGGGTGGTGGGGGGGAGGGAGAGAAATGAAAAAGGGAATGGGGAGAGTTGAAAGAATTACCAGAAGTTGGAAAAATCAATGTTCTGCCACCAAAGGGTAAAAGAGAGATGAAGGTAGATATAGGACCAATAGAAAATGATGCTGGAGATATTGTAATGAGAGACGCAGAGATGGCAAAGGAACTGAATGCATATTTTGCAGCAGTCTTCACAGTGGAAGACATCTGCAGTATACTGGACATTCAAGAGTGTTAGGGAAGTGAAGTATGTGCAGTGAAAATTACAACTATGAGGGTGGATAAATCTCCTGGGCCTGATGGAATACACCCTTGGGTTCTGAAGGAAGTAGCTGGAGAGTTTATGGAGGCATTAACAATGGTCTTTCAAGAATCAATAGATTCTGTCCTTGTTCCGGATAACTGGAAATTTGCAAATGTTACTCCGCTATTTAAGAAGGGTGGGAGGCAGCAGAAAGGAAATTATAGACCTGTTAGCCTGATATTGTGGTTGGGAAGTTGTTGGAATTGATTGTTAGGGATGAGATTACAGAGTACCCAGAGGCACATGACAAGATAGGCCAAAGCCAGCATGGTTTCCTTAAAGGAAAACCCTTCCTGACTACCCTACTGCCATTTTTGGGGAAGTTACAAGCAGGGTAGACAAAGGAGATGTAGTAGATGTGGTGTACTTGGATTTTCAGAAGGTCTCTGACAAGGTGTCGCACATGAGGCTGCTTAGCGAGATAAGAACCCATGGAATCACAGGGAAGTTACTAACATAGGTGGAGCACTGGCTGATTGACAGAAAACAGAGTGGGAATAAAGGGATCCTATTCTGGCTGGTTGCCAGTTACCAATGGAGTTCCACAGGGGTCGGTGTTGGGACCACTGCTTTTGACGATGTACGTCAATGATGTGGACTATGGGATTAATGGATTTGTGGCTAAATTTGCCAATGGTACAAAAATAGGTGGAGGAGCGGATAGTGTTGAGGAAACAGAGAGCCTACAGAGAGGCTTAAATAGTTTAGGGGAATGGGCAAAGAAATGGCAAATGAAATACAATGTTGGAAAGTGTATGGTCATGCACTTTAGTGGAAGAAATAAACGGGCAGACTATTATTTAGATGGGTAGAGAATTCAAAATGCAGAGATGCAAAGGGACTTGGGAGACCTTGTACAGGATACCTTAAAGGTTAACCTCCAGTTGAGTCAATGGTGAAGAAGGCAAAAGCAATGTTGGCATTCATTTCTAGAGGTATAGAATATAAAAGCAGGGGTGTGATGTTGAGGCTCTGTAAGGCACTTGTGAGACCACACTTGGGAGTATTGTGTGCAGTTTTGTGCTCCTTACTTTAGAAAGGATATACTGACATTGGAGAGAGTTCAGAGAAGATTCACGAGAATGATTCCAGGAATGAAAGGATTATAGTATGAGGAATGTCTGGCAGATCCTGGGCTGTATTCCCTGGAGTTCAGAATGAGGAGGGATCTCATAGAAACATTCCGAATGTTAAAAGGCCTGAAAGGATTAGATGTGCCAAAGTTATTTCCCATGGTAGGTGAGTCCAGGACAAGAGGGCACAACTTCAGGATTGAAGGATAGCCATTTAGAATAGAGATACGGAGAAGTTACTTTAGTCAGAGGGTAGTAAATCTGTGGAATTTGTTGCCACAAGCAGCTGTGGAGGCCAAGTCATTGAGTGCATTTAAGGCAGAGATAGATAGGTTCTTGATTAGCCAGGGCATCAAAGGATATGGGGAGAAGGCATGGGAGTTGGGATGACTGGAATAATTGGATCAGCCCAGGACTGAATGGTGGAGCAGACTCGAAGGGCAAATGGCCTACTTCTGCTCCTATATCTTATGGTCTTATATTGAAAGGCCAAGATAGAGTGAATGTAGAGAGGATGTTTCCTATAGTCAGGGAGTCTAGAAACCAGAGGGCACAGCCTCAGAATAGGACATCCCTTTAGAACAGAGAGAAATTCATTGCCACAGATGGCTGTGGAGGCCGTCTTTGTGTGTATTTAAAGTGGAGGTTGATCAGGTCTTGATTAGTAAAGGCAACAAAGATTACAGGGAGAAGACAGAAGAGGGATCGTATATCAGCCATGATGGAATAGAGGAGCAGACTCAATGTACCAAATGGCGTAATTCTGCTCCTTGTTTTATCGTCTTGTGGTATTTTTCAGAAAGTGTTATTTTAAAAACTGAAACCAGGACTGCTCATAATTTTTCCCTCCCTCCCTTCATATCCTGTTTGGGTTCAATCCTTCCTCTTGAAACCTCACCATCGTTTGTGTAGCAGAGAGCCTAATATTAATCTTTTCATCCATGCAGGCCGCCTGTGGGAGGCATGCCCAATTTTTGCAACTCACAGTGAGTATGCTGACATGGCCTGAAAACTTGTCACTGTCTAATCTTAGGCCTTTCTGCATGTACATGGCAATTACACAACACAAAGTCTGACCTCAAAATAGCTGTAAGACAAATTCTACCCGTTATTTATAGCAGAGAAAGACAGAAAAGGAGGAACTGGAGAAGCAGTTTAATAAAGCCCCGAGAATTCAGTAGATAAATTTAACAATTGTATTAATGAAAATTTGTAAGGTCTAGACCTTAAAAGCCTGAGAGACAAAGCAAACTTCAATTCTTTCTAATTAATGTTTCTAATAGCAATATAATTAAAGCTAGTCAAATTTAGAGGCAATTTTAGGTCCAAACTAGTAAAAGTTGGTAGCTTTCCTCCCTGTTCAGGGCATTGTTTCTTATTTCTAGATTACTGATCTGAATTTAAATTTCTCAGCTGCTTTGGTGGGATTTGAATTTTGGACTTCGGACTGCTTGTTCAGTATTTCAAAATTAGTCAAACATATGTGATCAAGGCAAAGGCCTCATCTTAGTGAATTTTATGCAATGTGAAAGTTAAGGATCAGAGCATAAGTTTAGATGCTGTTGTGAAATTCTGGAATATTGTTCATCTAAGGCATTTTTCAAATCGTCCCAAAAATCATTCTGCTCAATTTGCCCATGTGAATATGCCATATATCCAAAATTAGTAAAGTCTCTTGTTTGAAGATTCAAAATAGTTCCTAATACAGTAAAATCCAATACCTCAGAGGTGGCTGGATAAATACAGGAAACCAGGAGAGTTTTTAAAGTGGAAAAGATGTTACACTTGGGCAGTTACACTCTTTTGACCTCGGAAATCCAGTTCCAGTGGTACAAATAGTTGCAGTGGGTGACCATGACTTCTTCTATGCCTTGTCATACCCTTTGCTGTCCACAGAGCGTTGCAGAATTACCTTCCTGGCCATTGGATCTCACTGATGATATCATTACCCTGTTGTTCAGAAATACTGATTGTGTGGCCTCTTGTTCCTGACTCATTTTAAAATAATCAGTAAATTCTTAGTCACTAATGGAAGTCAGAGTTTATAAATAGGTATTTTAGAAAATATACCAAGGACATACCAAAAAACTCAAGGATTTCAACTAGAAGGAAAAGATTGGATGAACTGTGATTATTTCATTCCAATCGAAGGGTACTGCAGTGAGATTTAAATGATATATTGTATCAAATTGAAGTAGAGTTGATAGGAAGGGTCTGATTTCCTCAATGGAGGTTGTAATCAATGCTTATTGATCTCCCCTTCAGGACACACGGCAGTTCTCATTGAGGGGTCAGCTTCAAGCTCCCGGATGTCAACATCAAAGAAGATCTATCCTGCACCCAACATATTGATGCAATTATAAAGAAAGCATGTCAGCTGCCAAATTCTAAGGAAGCTTTTAATTATATTTTATTCTGTAACTCAACATTTTGTTACTTTTGAATGGTATGATTAAAAAAAGGCATTGGCTAGGAAGTAGATGACGTCTAGTCATCAATCAACAACAGAATCAGAAAATTAAGAGTTCCACCAGAAATGGGCCAAACTCCTGGAACTTCCAGCATTTTGTGTGTATATCCATACCTCAATGACTGCAGTGGTTTGGGAAAGTAGTTCACCATCACTTTCTGAAGGCAGTTAGAGATGTACAGTTAAATGTGGATCAGTTGCAAGCTTACATCCCTTAAATGCATAAAATACCTCTCTAAATCTTATCCCTTACCCTAAACTAATGCCCTCTGACTTAAGAAACCTTTCCTATGGGGAAAAGCTTCCTATCACCTATATTATTTTGTACAGCTCTATCCAGCAGTCCATCAGCTTCCTGCCCTTCTAAGAAAATAAACCCAGCTCTTTCATCTTTCCTTATAGCTGAAATATTCCTTCCATGGCAGTATCCTGGTAAATCTTCTGTAAACCCTTTCCAATGCAATGACATTCTTCTTAGTGTGTGACCAGATCTATATCTCAGCTTTGACTTCACCAAAATTTTATGAAGTTTTACCAGGGCTTACATGTTTTTATATTTTATGACCCGGCTTATGTAGGAAAACATTCTATGTGCCTTCTAATCTACCTGTGGTACCACCTTTAGGGATCTCTGAATTTGTACATGGAGTATTACTTTCATTAATGATTACTACCATTATCGATTACCATTAATGGAGAATTACTAATTTACATACTTTGGTAATAAATTTACTTTAAACTTTAATAGACATCCCAATATGACTTCCACTCAACATAAAAACAGCAAAGATGGTACCTAATAAAGCAATATGACTAATAAACTGTTTACACCATTGAGTCCTGTGCTGAATATGAGTTTAATGCTTTTATCTTTCCATTTCAATGCAGATACCAGCAATGTTAAATGAGATGTGTACAATTCTAAACTGTAAGTGACTGACATGATACTTCACTGAAAGCCAGTTCAAACAACTCCAAGAAAGGAATGTGATAGAATGATTACCAAATACAATTGTGCAGAATGGAAGATTCCCCAAGATCCAAGGAATCAATACTGCAACCACATAATTGTGCACACTTCCTTGAACCATAGCACCTTGTGCATTAACATGATTCAATTTTCTCGGTCCATTTTTAAATGAGTGATTTTCCTTGCAGCAGCCAAAAGTTTATTTCAAAGCTATTCAAAGTTCCAACACTCTTCCTCCTGAGATACAAAGTAACCTGCCTCACATCTCACTGGGTAGATGTTCTGGACTGATGCCTGTGAAGGAAACAGTAGATAACACTGTCCATTGATTTGTTGGACAGACTTGTGTGGAAGTGAATTAGTATCTTCTGAAAAAATGAGCGAAAGTTCACTAAAATTTTTTCAAAAGCCAAGATAGGAATTTGAAAAGCAAAATAGAGATTAATTTGAGGAATACTTTTAATACGTTTATGTATTAGCGTTTCCCAAAAAAATCAACAGATTGCCAGTCAATCCAATGTATATTTTGCACAATGGTATTACTGAAGGACTGAATAATACCAGTTTCTTCTGAACTACACACTTATGTTTACATTCTGTGTAACATAAGTTTAACTTGGGGAAGATTTTGTGTCTGCATTTTTTTTTTGTCTTTGGATTGTATGTCTGCAATTCATAATCTCAGATGCTATTGTACAGGCCGAAAAGAAATCTCAGTGAAATGAGATTTATTTAACTTGCTCAGTCCATTTAAACTTTCTCATTCCTTTTCTTAACTGTAACGTCTCTCTTAAAATACTTCAAATTTAATACAAATCATCATGTACATTATCACCAGTGATCCATCGCACACAACTGCATGGACTAGATTAGGCAGCTGTTGATCCCAGGAGTCATGGGTTCGTGCCTCTGGTGGACTGTGTCCACTCCAGGGCGCAAGCCTGGGTGGGAATATTTGAAGAACCGGCTGTTGCCCATGCAGCAGGCTCCCCCTCTCCACATCACTGATGTAGTCCAAGGGAAGGGCAAACGCTGATACAGCTTGGCACCAGTGTCATCATAGAGGTTGCCAGAGTGAAGTTGTAAACAACATCAAACTGCCTTAGGGACTCCGCCTCAGACTTATTCCTCGGTGTTTACTCCCAAAGCCTTTCCCATGAGTGGGTATGGCCACAAGGCAGCGGAGGTTTAAAATCAGAGCATTCCTTCCCCTACGCAGGCTGCCATCGAAGGCTGACAAGCTCCGCCTGTCCCTATCTGGACTAGATACATGCTGGAGAATTTAATAACAAAAGTATGTTTCTGGCTGATGAGTGATCTTGATCCCACTGATTAAACAAGGAATGTTTTCTTGATGTACAATATTACTAGAAGTAAAAGGCACACAGGATTTAATAAACTTTGATGCTGATAAGTAATTTTAATGTAAACAGCTTTGAGAATAGTTTGAAGTTAAGCCATAAATAGCAAAGACTATTAGCAATTTTTCTGTCTCTTCAATACTCATTTTGCTGTCCCACTTGATCGCTACTCACGTTACCTCAATGGGAAGGTTATCTGATAATGTAAATAGAATTACAAATAAGGGCAATTTCTGTATTTTTTACTAAATGTAATTCTATTTACCAGCAGATCACAGATACAATTATGTTGCATTCTAGGGTTTAGGGAATTCGTGTTGGCTGAACCCATATAACCATATAACAATTACAGCACGGAAACAGGCCATCTCGGCCCTTCTAGTCTGTGCCGAACGCTTACTCTCACCTAGTCCCACCTACCTGCACTCAGCCCATAACCCTCCATTCCTTTCCTGTCCATATACCTATCCAATTTTTTTTAAATGACAAAATTGAACCTGCCTCTACCACTTCTACTGGAAGCTCGTTCCACACAGCTACCACTCTCTGAATAAAGAAGTTCCCCCTCATGTTACCCCTAAACTTTTGCCCCTTAACTCTCAACTCATGTCCTTGTTTGAATCTCCCCTACTCTCAATGGAAAAAGCCTATCCACGTCAACTCTATCTATCCCCCTCATAATTTTAAATACCTCTATCAAGTACCCCCCTCAACCTTCTACGCTCCAAAGAATAAAGACCTAACTTGTTCAACCTTTCTCTGGAACTTAGGTGCTGAAATCCAGGTAACAGTCTAGTAAATCTCCTCTGTACTTTATTTTGTTGACATCTTTCCTATAATTCAGTGACCAGAGCTGTACACAATACTCCAAATTTGGCCTCACCAGTCTTGTACAATTTTAACATTACATCCCAACTCCTATACCCAATGCTCTGATTTATAAATGCCAGCATACCAAAAGCTTTCTTCACCACTCTATCCACATGAGATTCCACCTTCAGGGAACTATGCACCATTGTTCCTAGATCACTCTGTTCTACTGCATTCTTCAATGCCCTACCATTTACCATGTATGTCCTATTTTGATTATTCCTACCAAAATGTAGCACCTCACACTTATCAGCATTAAACTCCATCTGCCATCTTTCAGCCCACTCTTCTAACTGGCCTAAATCTCTCTGCAAGCTTTGAAAACCTACTTCATTATCTACAATGCCACCTACCTTAGTATCATCTGCATACTTACTAATCCAATTTACCACCCCAATATCCAGATCATTAATGTATATGACAAACAACATTGGAGCCAGTACAGATCCCTGAGGCACACCACTAGTCACCGGCCTCCAACCTGACAAACAATTATCCACCACTACTCTCTGGCATCTCCCATCCAGCCACTATTGAATCAATTTTATTACTTCAATATTAATACCTAACGATTGAACCTTCCTAACTAACCTTCCATGTGGAACCTTGTCAAAGGCCTTGCTGAAGTCCATATGGACATCCACTGCTTTACCCTCGTCAACTTTCCTAGTAACCTCTTCAAAAAATTCAATAAGATTTGTCAAACATGACCTTCCACGCTCAAATCCATGTTGACTGTTCCTAATTAGACCCTGTCTATCAAGATAATTATATATACCATCTCTAAGAATACTTTCCATTAATTTACCCACCACTGACATCAAACTTACAGGCCAATAATTGCTAGGTTTACTCTTAGAACCCCTTTTAAACAATGGAAACACATGAGCAATACGCCAATCCTCCGGCACCATCCCCGTTTCTAGTGACATTTGAAATATTTCTGTCAGCGCCCCTGCTATTTCTACACTAACTTCCCTCAAGGTCCTAGGGAATATCCTGTCAGGACCCAGAGACTTATCCACTTTTATATTCTTTAAAAGCACCAGTACTTCCTCTTCTTTAATCATCATAGTTTCCATAACTACCCTACTTGTTTCCCTTACCTTACACAATTCAATATCCTTCTCCTTAGTAAATACCGATGAAAAGAAATTATTCAATATCTCCCCCATCTCTTTTGGCTCCACACATAGCTGTCCACTCTGATTCTCTAAGGGACCAATTTTATCCCTCACTATCCTTTTACTATTAATATAACTGTAGAAACCCTTTGGATTTATTTTCACCTTACTTGCCAAGATACTTACTCGTATCTTTTTTTAGTTTTTCTAATTTCTTTCTTAAGATTCTTTTTACATTCTTTATATTCCTTGAGCACCTCATTTACTCCATGCCGCCTATATTTATTGTAGATCTCTCTCTTTTTCCAAACCAAGTTTCTAATATCCCTTGAAAACCATGGCTCTCTCAAACTTTTAACCTTTCCTTTCAATCTAACAGGAACATAACGATTCTGTACCCTCAAAATTTCACCTTTAAATGACCTCCATTTCTCTATTACATCCTTCTCATAAAACAAATTGTCCCATTCCATTCCTTCTAAATCCTTTTGCATCTCCTCAAAGTCAGCCTCTCTCCAATCAAAAATCTCAACCCTGGGTCCAGTCCTATCCTTCTCCATAATTATATTGAAACTAATGGCATTGTGATCACTGGACCCAAAGTGCTCCCCAACACATACCTCCATCACCTGACCTATCTCATTTTCTAACAGGAGATCCAACACTTCCCCTTCTCTAGTTAGTACCTCTACGTATTGCCGCAAAAAACTATCCTGCACATATTTTACAAACTCCAAACCATCCAGCCCTTTTACAGAATGGGCTTCCCAGTCTATGTGTGGAAAATTAAAATCTCCCACAATCACAACCCTGTGCTTACTACAAGTATCTGCTAACTCCTTACAAAATTTGCTCCTCCAATTCTCGCTCCCCATTAGGAGTTCTATAATACACCCCTATAAGTGTTACTACACCTTTCCCATTCCTCAATTCCACCCAAATAGTCTCCCTAGACGAGCCCTCTAATCTATCCTGCCAAAGTACTGCTGTAATATTTTCTCTGATAAGCAATGTAACACCTCCCCCTCTTGCCCCTCCAATTCTATCACATCTGAAGCAACGAAATCCAGGAATATTTAGTTGCCAATCACACCCTCCTGCAACCACGTTTCACTAATAGCTACAACATCATATTTCCAGGTATCAATCCATGCTGTAAGCTCCTCCACCTTTCTTACAATGCTCCTGGCATTAAAATAGATGCATTTAAGAAATTCTCCACCTCTTATTCTCTGTTTATCCCTAACGGTGCAAACAACTTTATTATCTTTTTCTTCCTTCTCCCCTACATCTTCGGTCTGAGCGCTCCCCTTCTCCATCACCTGTCTACCCTCCCTCGCACACAGCTTTCTCTATTTGTGAAATAACCTCCTGTCTCCTAGTCTCTTCAATTTCAGATTCAGATTTAGTTTATTGTCATTTAGAAACCACAAATGCAATGCAGTTAAAAAATGAGACAATGTTCCCCCAGAATGATTTCACAAAAGCATATGACAAAACAGACTACACCAGAAAATCCACATAACGTTTGGCAATCCCCAATCCAGAGTCCGGAGAGGCTGCTGCGTATTAATATCACGCTACCGTCAGCACGTTCCCGGGAAAGGAGCTCCAAATCCACCAGACAAAAACAAGACCAAAATCTAAAGCTACAAGACCTGCACAAAACCACATAGTTACATCATATAGTTACAACAGTGCAAACAATAGCATAATTGATTAAAAAAAAATCAGACTATGGGCACAGTAAAAATAGTCCAAGATGTTAAAGGACTGTAAGTTCAAAAGAAATCACCACAGTTTCCACAAGTCCCCAGGGTCCCGACAGACTCGCCATCCCACGCCTTCGGCAGAAGGGAGTACCCCTGCTATGGACTTCCAAGGCACCGCCCAACTCAGCCTCGCAGACGCAGCACACACTGAAAGCGACCTGAGTCCGGCGAACCTCTGAGCCGACGACCATCCCCTCCGGTACAGCTTCTTCGAGCACCATCCTCTGCTGAGCGTATTAAGACGGCCCTGCCAATGAGGACTGGGGGCCTGTTCTTCCCAGCAGAGTCCCGGAGCTCACAGCAGCAGCAACAAAGAAGGTCTTCCTGGAGATTTCCTGATGTTTCTCCGTGCTTCCACGTCCGTTTTCATCGATTATGATTGCGCACGGCACCCCACTTCACAAATAACAGATAATCAGTTCCGGATTTGATGCCCACCCCCCCAACCATTCTAGTTTAAAGTCTCCCCAGAGCAATGTAATGTCATAACTTGCAACAGGCTCCTTAACAGCCCATACATATGGACATTAGGAAATTGGTAACTGGTTTATTATTGTCACATACTATGAAGTAGTTGAAAGCTCTTGTCTGCATGCCTTCCAGACAGATCTTTCCATATCTAGGAAATTTTTTTAAAAGGATAAAAAGCAGAATGCAGAACACTGTTACAGGTGCAGAAGAAGAGTAGTGCAGGTAGATAAATAAAGTACAAAGGGCATGATAAGGTAGTTTGAGAAATCTAGAGCTTATCTTTAATGTATGAGGTCCAATAAGTAGTCTCATAATCACGGCATAGAAGCTGTCCTTGAGCTTGGTATTATGTGTTCTTACATTTTGTAAATTGCTCACATCATTTACGAAATGTTAAGAGTAGGAATAAAGTATCTGACAGAAATTTGATATATTAGATAAAAGCATTATCTAAATAACAAAGTAAAAATATCCTATGTAACCTCACAACTGTGCTATCCAACTAAATTAAAAAGAATACATTTCACATTTGGTTGTTTGATGTCTCGATCAGTAACAATAAATTAAAGGAAGACTTAATTCCCATTGTTACGGAAGTTGGCATGTTCATTCAACCTCCTAGCAGGGAAGATGGTGGGAAGCCCTACTAAAGATGGGATTGATAGTCATAGAGTTCAGTAGTTATTCAAAAACCTGAGTTCCCAGCATACAATTTGGAAAAATGGAGGTACTACTCAGGAAATGATTGGGGTAATGAACTGTAATATTCTAAAGGAAGCTTTAATTTAAAAAATGTTATCTAGATTGCAGCCCTGAAAAATTACATTATTTATGATTAGCAATCAGATACTGCCAGGTAGGAAACTGGCTGCAGATTATAGATAAGTTTGTTATCAATAAGGTTATATTTTTAGTAAACCAATTTACTCCTGAAAGATTCTGTACTGGAGCCATTAGGTATAATCAGAATTCATGACTTAAATGAGAACAAACTTGGAAGCATTCACAAGTAGTTAATTCAATAACGCATGTACCAATTACATAAAACAGCACATAGCATACAGCTAACTGTACTGTCTGTAACAAAATGAACAAGCTCAGATTAATTGTGTGCCATAATTCTTTTCTTGTTCTTGGAGCAAGCCAATTTCTCACATAGGACTTCCTCCAATTTTAATCAATCTTTGCTTAGCACATTGCATTTAAAATTGAGGAAATAAAAATGGCAAAAGAACATCAAACACCACCTTTTATTAAATAACCTTTCAAATTAACTTGGGGATGTGGCTCATGACCAGCTGGGGAAAGATCAACCATTTCCATCATTTTCAAGGGAAGTAAAGTTCAATGCTAACAAAATCCCTGCATTTGGAAATAGTTTTGATATTGCAGCAGTTGACTTAGCTTGAGTGCCAGGTATGCATTTCTTTAAAAAGCCTACCACATCAGAGCCCTGTTGTTGTGGAGTTACAGAATGAATGAGAGTGGTACTAGTTAAGCGCATTCGGTGTTGGCCGCAGTGCTGCCTGCATAGAGTTGGCACTCTGGATTGCATAGGCATTGAGATGAGCAAAAAAAAAAGATGCATATTAGATTCTAACATTTAAAAAAAAAAGAATTCTGCTAAAATTTACCTGCACCCATGTACAAAAGGATTTTGCTGTCTTCTGAAGTCTTTGTATATCTATTTCTTGACACGATTTGATATTTCAGTCTATTGATCATGATTCAGGTGAGAATCAAAGTGAATCCAGCTATTGTCAAATCAAGACAGTACAGAGTTTTTTTTAAATTTAGGAAATGTGCACAGTTATTATTGTTCTGTGAACGCATGTGTAATTCAGAGGTATGGTCCAGAGATACAAAGAAAATTCAGATGGAGATATTGGAGAGTGAATCCTCAACAACGTTTTCTAGACTAGACGCCATAGCTTTACAGTAAATATAAAATAAAAATGAATCAAGGCTCCTAAGCATTGAAATTGCTTAGAGGAAGTATTTAAGGCAGCAAGGACACTGAATGCACTGTGACTGAGCAACTTTGAAACTGAATTATCATTTGACAAATTCTGGCAAAACTTACTGAAACTGAAGAACATCACTGGCAGCCTGAGACTGCATGGGATTATGACAACCAGCATGAGTGTACAAACCTAGATGATCTCATCTTCCTCAACCTACCAGTGCAGACAGCATAGATTGAGGTGACAACTGCATAGCACAAATGAAGATGAAATTCTGCCTTCATACAAAGGACATCTTCCTTTGCCAAATGAGAAAAGATTCAGATAATATCAAGCAGGTTAAGTTTCGACAAACATATGTGATTGGAAATTAGCAGCAGCAGAATTGAATTCTATCACAATTTATAACCTCGTGGCTTTTACAATTACTAACAAGCCAGTGGAAATCAATGGACAATGTAACATGTTGTCAAAAGCACCAAGCGTACCTTAAAATAAGTAGCAGACTGGTGAACCTACAACACAAGATTCTATTTGTGGTAAACAGCAGAAGTAGCAGTTATGAATCAAATGCTAGCCAATCCCACAACCAAAGGATCAGATCAAATCTGCAGTTCCGCAAATCTAGTAATCAATGGTGACAGAGAGACAGCTAATAGGAAAAATGAATTTAGTCATCCCAATTAATGATGAGGTTCAGAATACTAATGCAAAAGAAAAGGCAAGACTTGGATTTTTAGCTAGCTGTTGGGAAACCATTTACTATCACAAAAGCTTGTATTGAGTTAGGCAGGTTAGTTCACTTGGACTGCACTGTATTAGCAAAAACGAGCTTGATCAACAACCCAGCTATGGCGCTGAAGATTTGGCTCCATGGATATACTAGTAACAGTGCTGAAGGCCTATGCTACAGATTTATTTGTTCTTGGAGTCAAATTATTTCAGCACAGCTACAGTAGCAACTATCTGAATGTGATTTGTAATAATTTACAAATATTACTGTATTAGTTTTATCTTTAATGACAAATAAAATGATCAAAGTGTATATTGTGAATGATGTACAATTTTTAAAAATGATACAATTCCTTGACACATTCTCCAAAACATTAAAATTACACCACCGTCAAGTATGTGGAGAAAATTAAATAAATTTGAAACAAGATTAAATTAAGAATTCTCTATTCTGTGGGGAATTTATGCATCTCAGGAATTATTTTTAAGATGAGGAAACAGTCCAATAGTAATAGATTTTCAGACTTGATTTAGCATCAACCCTACTATGAGAAATCAAAAACAACAATAATCCATTACATCATTGTAAAGTTATGTTCATGCTCATGGGAGATACGCATGTTCACTCCTGCAGCAGCTACCGAGGATGTTGTTGTTCAGAAGGCATAACGGTATTTTCCTCTTTGGTTTTCTCAAAGACTTGGGATCCTACAGTCAGAAACACAGAATGTCCCGAGGTAGTCAGTAGCTTGTGAAACAGATATACTCCAAAGGTCATCTGGAAAGAATCACACTATCGTTAACTGTTGGTTTTTTGGGGTGTTCTTAATTACATTGAAGAAAATGTATCTGGGTTAATGGACCAAGTGAAATCCCAAGAACAATTATTTCTTCTGCTCATCTTATTTTCTATTACACTTATTTCAGTATTTAGCAACTGAAAATAGTAAAATGGCATCTCACCACCGACCCTCCCCCCATCCCAATCACCAGAGTGACACTTCATTTCATTCTTGGCATCAGTCACCAGAGTGCTCCTGATGAGATTTCCAAATTAAGGAGGCCTGGGAAAACATGACAATATTTTTGGAGAACTGCATTTGAAATATAATTTAAATTGTCTTTTCATTAACCATCATTGATAGTTCCATAACAAATACAACTTCCACTGCAACACTGCAGAGGGACACTCAAACTTCCATTGTTCTAACACCCCTCACAGTGCATCTACTCCACCTTATCCCCAAATGTTGCTCCCAATCATGCCAAAGCTCTCCAATTCTCTGACTACTCATGCACTGGAGCAGAGTAGAAAGAAGGATGATCATATGGAGGTGTATAAAATCATGAGCACAGATAGGGTCATTCTCCGCAGTCTTTTTCCTATGCTTAGGGAATCAAGACTTAGAGGACATAGTTTTAAGCTGAGAGGGAGAGATTTAATAGGAACACGAGGGGCAATTTATTCAACCAGAGTGTGGTTCGTATATAGAATGAGATATATTAACAGCATTTAAAAGGTACTTGAACAGTTAAATACATACATACGGAAGGTTTAGAGGGACATCAGCCCAATATGGGCAAGCAGGACAAAATGCATAGATACACTTGAGAAGAAACTAGGGAAGTACATTGGAAAAAGAATGAGCGCATTTACTGATAGGTTGCAAATGAAGAATAGCTGGAGGAGACTCATGATGAACATAAAAGATGGAGTAGAGTAAAACAAATTCTCAGTGTTTCACAGTGCAACTGATGGTCATTTCAACATACTGTACATACTACATACTGTAAGTAACTAACTTGATTTATTAGGAAAAATGAAATTGTAATAATTTTATCGGATCATTTATGTGCCTTATGAAATATATCACATTGCTGTTTAATACAATTAGTCACTGACTAGTTGTGAATTTTGCTCTTTTTAAAAGAAAAGACATTTACCTTTCTGCCCTTGCATGAAGACAGTGTCTGCAGGGGTTCTTTGCTTCTTCTTCCATTTTCTTGGTTAATACAAATCATTTGACACCTGCTACATTTCCCTACAACCTGCAAAATGTGTGTATTAGTAATAATACTTGAAGCCATTACTAACATAATCTTGTAATCAATCAAATGGTAATAACGAGAATTTAAAATTAATTGTATGAGTGGTACAGGGTAACAAGGCAGCGGAGTTCACCTGTGTCAGGGATACTTAGTGTACTTTAAATGGCCGTTGTGTATTCTTCATGCTGTTTGTTGGAGTCCTGGGAGACAGAGTCTCCAGGGAACTACATCTGTGTGCATCCAGCTGCAGTTCCTTGAAAACTGTGTTAGAGATCTGGAGCAGCAGCTGGATGACTATCGGCTTGTACAGAAGGGTGAGGAGATCATCGACTGGAGTTACGGGGAAGTAGTCACCCATAAGTTGCAGGAGGCGGATAGCTGGGTGACTGTCAGAAGAAGGAATGGGAAGGTGAACAGGCAGTTAGTGCAGAGCAAGCTGTGGCCATTCCTCTAAATAATGTATATCCTTTTGGATGTTGTTTGGGAGAGAACCTCCCAGGGGAATGCCACGGAGACCAGGCCATTGGCACTGAGCATGGGTCCATGATTCAGAATGAAAAGAAGGAGAAGGGAGAGCAGTAGTGATAGAGGACACAATAGTCAGATGGACAGAAAGGAGATTCTCTGGACGTGAACGAGACACCTGGACAGTATATTGCCTCCTAGGTGCCAAGATCAGGGTCGTCTTGGTCCACAGCATTTTGGAGTGGAAGGAAGAGCAGGCAGATGTCTTGGTACACATTGGTACCAATGATATAGGAAGGAAAAGCAAATAGATCCCGAAGAGAGAATTTAGAGAAGTAGGCAGAAAGCTGAGAAGCAGGACCTCCAGGGTTGTAATTTCTGGATTGCATTAGTGGTGGACCAATCGATTCACAGAGAGGGCTTCACACAGGTTGGGGAGAAGAGTTTAGAAAAGGAATGTTTCGTGGGGATTGGCACATTAGCAGTGGACCAATTGATTCACAGAGAGACAGCTTCGCACAGGTCGGGGAGAAGTATTTATAAAAGGAGCATTTCGCGGGATTCAGTGCATTAGAGGTGGACCATTCAATTCGCAATTCATTTTCAGGAGCAATTAAAAGTGAAGTAGAGTCAAAGCAGAGCGGCCATTGCGGTGTAGGAGTGGGAATTTGAGGCTTTGGCTCCAGAGGCTTAAGCGAGGAGGCACAGGTAAGTAGCAGGTAAGGCTTTTGTAGTGGTTAAATAAAAAGTCACAAAATTACAGCTAATTAAATAAAGAAGGGATGATGCAGGATCAGGTGATGTGCTGTAGCTACATCATGTGGGAGCTCATGGATCCCATTGTGGTTCCTGGTGATCACATCGGCAGCAAGTGTTGGATGCTTGAGGAACTCAGGTTCAATATTGATGACCTGGAATCTGAGTTTCAAACACTGCGGCACATCAGGGAGGGGAGAGTTACCTGGAATCTCTGCTTTGGGAGGTAGGCACACCCAGTAGATTTGCTGCCCCAAACTCAGTTTGTGGTCAGAAAGGAGAGGGTGTGACTGCGAGTAAGACAGGAAGTGGGATCCAAGAGACTGTGCTGGAGGAGCCTCAGCCCTTCAGTTTCTCCAACAGGTCTGAGGTTCTTGCTCCGTGTGTGGTTGAGATTGGGGGCTGTAGGAAGGATGAGCAACCTAGTTGTGGCAGTGTAGTTCAGGGAGCCATTCAAGAGGGGAGAGACAAGAGAAATGTAGTGGTAATTGGGGATAGTATAGTCAGGGAAATAGACTGAATTCTCTGTTGCTAGGATAGAGCGTGCCAAAGGCTGTGTTGCCTGACTACTGCCCAGGTTCAGGACATCTTATCGGACCTAGAACCATAGAACATTACAGCGCAGAAACAAGCTTTTTGGCCCTTCTTGGCTGTGCCGAACCATATTTCTGCCTAGTCCCACTGACCTGCACCTGGACGCAGAGGAATTTGCAGTGGGAGGGGAAATATCCAGTTGTCGTGGTCCATGTGGGTACCAACGACGTGGGTAGAACGAGGAAAGAAGTTCGGCTGAGGGAATTTGAGCAGCCAGGGACTAAATTAAAAAGCAGAACCAAAATGGTGGTAATCTCTGTATTACTACCTGAGCCATGTGCAAATTGGCATAGGGTCAAGAAATTTAGAGAGTTAAATGTGTGGCTTAAGGATTAGTGTGAGAGGACTGGGTTTGAATTCATGGGAAATTGGCACCAGTATTGAGGAAGGAGGGAGCTGTACCAATGGGACGGTCTCCACCTGAACCGTGATGGGACCTGGGATACATGGGTGTTACTCTGGTTTTAGAATTTAAGAGCAGGGAGATTATGCTGCAATTGCACAGGGTACTGGTGAGACTGCCTCTGGTGTACTATGTGCAGCTCTGGTCTCCTTACTTGAGGAAGGATATACTGGCTTTGGAGGCGGTGGTTCACCAGGTTGATTCCAGAGGTTCGGAGGTTCAGCTATGAACAGAGATTAAGATATGGGAGGATTTGGCTAGTGTAGACTGGGAACACAGCTATATAATGGGACAGTTGAAGAACAGTGGAAGACTTTTTCACGGTGCTCAATAAAAGCATATTCCAGTTAAAAGCAAGGACAGTAAGGGTGGGGAGAGCCAGCTTTGGATAATTAAGGAAATAAAAGGCATCAATGCATACAATGTTGCCAAGAGTAGTGGGTAAATGGAAGATTGGGAAAACTTTAAAAAGTAACAAAGAACAATTAAGTGAGCAATAAAGAAAGGGAAGCTAGATTATGAAAACAAACTAGCACAAAATATAAAAACAGATAATAACCATATAACCATATAACAATCACAGCACGGAAACAGGCCATTCCGGCCCTCCTAGTCCGTGCCGAACTCTTAATCTCACCTAGTCCCACCTACCCGCACTCAGCCCATAACCCTCCACTCCTTTCCTGTCCATATACCTATCCAATTTTACCTTAAATGACACAACTGAACTGACCTCTACTACTTCTACAGGAAGCTCATTCCACACAGCTATCACTCTCTGAGTAAAGAAATACCCCCTCGTGTTTCCCTTAAACTTTTGCCCCCTAACTCTCAAATCATGTCCTCTCGTTTGAATCTCCCCTACTCTCAATGGAAACAGCCTATTCACGTCAACTCTATCTATCCCTTTCAACATTTTAAATACCTCGATCAAATCCCCCCTCAACCTTCTACGCTCCAATGAATAGAGACCTAACTTGTTCAACCTTTCTCTGTAACTTAAGTGCTGAAACCCAGGTAACATCCTAGTAAATCGTCTCTGCACTCTCTCTAATTTATTGATATCTTTCCTATAATTCAGTGACCAGAACTGTACACAATATTCCAAATTTGGCCTTACCAATGCCTTGTACAATTTTAACATTACATCCCAACTTCTGTACTCAATGCTCTGATTTATAAAGGCCAGCGTTCCAAAAGCCTTCTTCACCACCCTATCTACATGAATCAGGGAACTACATGAATCTACCTTCAGGGAACTATGCACTGTTATTCCTAGATCTCTCTGTTCCACTGCATTCCTCAATGCCCTACCATTTACCCTGTATGTTCTATTTGGATTATTCCTGCCAAAATCACTTCTCAGCATTAAACTCCATCTGCCAACGTTCAGCCCATTCTTCTAACCGGCATAAATCTCCCTGCAAGCTTTGAAAACCCACCTCATTATCCACAACACCTCCTACCTTAGTATCATCAGCATACTTACCACCCCATCATCCAGATCATTTATGTATATTACAAACAACATTGGGCCCAAAACAGATCCCTGAGGCACCCCGCTAGTCACCTGCCTCCATCCCGATAAACAATTATCCACCACTACTCTCTGGCATCTCCCATCTAGCCACTGTTGAATCCATTTTATTACTCCAGCATTAATACCTAACGACTGAACCTTCTTAACTAACCTTCCATGTGGAACTTTGTCAAAGGCCTTGCTGAAGTCCATATACACTACATCCACTGCCTTACCCTCGTCAACATTCCTCGTAACTACTTCAAAAAATTCAATAAGGTTTGTCAAACATGACCTTCCATGCACAAATCCATGCTGGCTACTCCTAATCAGATCCTGTCTATCCAGATAATTATAAATACTATCTCTAAGAATACTTTCCATTAATTTACCCACCACTGATGTCAAACTGACAGGTCTATAATTGCCAGGCTTACTTCTAGAACCCTTTTTAAACAATGGAACCACATGAGCAATACGCCAATCCTCCGGCACAATCCCCGTTTCTAATGACATCTGAAAGATCTCCGTCAGAGCTCCTGCTATCTCTACACAAACTTCCCTCAAGGTCCTGGGGAATATCCGGTCAGGACCCGGAGATTTATCCACTTTTAAATTTCTTAAAAGCGCCAGTACTTCCACCTCTTTAATTGTCATAGGTTCCATAACTTCCTTACTTGTTTCCCACACCTTACACCATTCAATATCCTTCTCCTTAGTGAATACCGAAGAGAAGAAATCGTTCAAAATCTCTCCCATCTCCCTCAGCTCCACACATAGCTGACCACCCTGATTCTCTAAGGGACCAATTTTATCCCTCACTATCCTCTTGCTTTTAATATAACTGTAGAAGCCTTTCAGATTTACTTCCACCTTATTTGCCAAACCAAACTCGTAACTTCTTTTTGCTCTTCTAATCTCTTTATAATGAAACCTTTATAATTATATAAAGCAGAAAAGGGTGGCTGAAGTGAACACTGATCCCTTGGAGGATGAGAAGGGTGAATTGATGTTGGATAATGAGGAAATAGCAGAGGCTTTCAATGACTATTTTATGCCAGTCTTCACGGTAGAAGATACGTCTAACATGCCAAAGAAAGATGTTACGGAGGCAATGGGAGGTGAGGACCTCGATACAATAGCTATCACTAGAGACAGTGCTGAGCGAACCTGTGAGCCTGAAGATAGATAAATTCCCTGGTTCTGATGGCATGCATCACAGGGTACTGAAAGAAATGGCCGAAGTTATAGTAGAGGCTATGGTGATAATTTACCAAAATTCTCTGGACCCTGGACAGGTCCCAGCAGATTGGAAGACAATGAATATCACACCGCTATTCAAAAAAGGATGTAGGCAAAAGGCAGGTAACTACAGGCTAGTCAGTTTAACATTTGTAGTTGGTAAAATGCTTGAAACTATCATTAAAGAAGAAATAGCGAGGCATCTGGAAAGAAATGGATCCATAAGACAGATGAAGTATGGATTCAGCAAAGGCAGGTCCAGTTTACAAACTTACTGGAGTTCTTTGAGGATATAACGAGCACAGTGGATAGAGGGGAACAGATGGACGTTATTTACTTAGGTTTCCAGAAGGCACCGTATAGAAGACTTATCCATAAGATAAGGACATATAGAGTTGGGGGTGATGTATTAGCATGGATAGAAGATGGGTTAACCAACAGAAAGCAGAGAGTTGCGATACGTGGTGTTACTCTGGTTGGCAATTAGTGGTGATTGCTGTGCTGTAGCGGTTGGTGCTGGGTCCACAACTGTTCACAATATACATCCTCTACATAGCACCATCCAGAGACAGAGAAGCAGTTTCAGCGACAGGTTACTATCGATGCAATGCTCCTCAGACAGGATGAAGAGGTCAATACTCCCCAATGCCATTAGGCTTTACAATTCAACCGCCAGGACTTAAGAACTTTTTAAAAGCTATTATTAATGCTTTTTGAGATAGTGATTTAGATGCATATCATATTTTTTACTGAGTTAAGTATTGTATGTAATTAGTTTTGCTACAACAAGTGTATGGGACATTGGAAAAAAAAAAGTTGAATTTCCCCATGGGGATGAATAAAGTATCTATCTATCTATCTATCATTAACGATCTAGAAGAGGGGACCAAGTATACTGTATTTAAGTTTACTGATGATACTAAATTGAGTGGAAAAGCAATTTGTGCAGAATAGATGGAGAGTCTGCAGAGAGATATAGATAGGTTAAGTGAGTGGGCGAGGGTCTGGCAGATGGAGTGCAATGTTGGTAAATGCAAGGTCATCCACTTTGGAAGGAAAAATGGAAGAGCAGATCATTACCTAAATGGTTAAAAAATTGCAGAATGCTGCTGTGCAGAGGGACTCAGGAGTGCTTGTGCATAAATCACAAGAGATTGGTTTGCAGGTGCAGTAGACTATCAAGAAGAAAAATGAAATGTTGGCCTTCATTGCTAGAGGGATTGAATTTAGGAGCAGGGAGGTTATGCTGCAACTGTACAGGGTACTGGTGAGGCCATACCTTTGCTTGCATCTTTGTAAACAGCTCTATTTCCATCTTTAATATCTCTATTTTTCCCTTTCAGGTTCTTTTGAAGACCCTGACCTGGTGTTACACACTGACTGCAGTTCTTTGCAGGAATGGGACCTGCTCTCGGGGTCTCACAACTGGCCATTATTCAGCACACCAAGGGCTCGGCCGAAGAGCTTAGCTCGCCTTCAGGGATGTCATGGCTCTGGAAACGGGCAGATTGAAGGTCGGTGTCATGGCAGGAGATCGCTGTGTCATTGGGGGAGTCAGAAGATCTATGGCTGTGTGCCCAGAGACCTGAGATCTTTGGGCACAGAGCTCGGAAAAAGCGACACAATAGATTTTTAACATTGTAAGCCAGCGAGCTGCTTGTTATGTCTCCCGTCTTGCTGTGAAAACAGCTCTCTATTAGGGAGAGAGAGCCTGTGGAATGTCAAATTATCGGGTGAACAAGTAGTTCTTGGGGTATTGCAAGTCTGTGTCTTTGCTGTTGCTTTGCTTACGCTTGAGTGCTCGGTGGCGGGTGCTGATACTTTTTTTCTGGTGGGGTGAGGGGTATCATTGCTTGGTGCCGCCTATACACAGGATGGAAGGGAGCTGGGGGGGACTTTAGGGTTCTTGCGTTTAACTGTCATTCATTCTTTGGGGGCACTCCTCTGTTTTTGTGGACTGCTGCAAAGAAAAAGCATTTCAGGATGTATATTGTATACATTTCTCTGACATTAAATGTACCTTTAAAACCTTTGAGTACTGCGTGCAGTTTTGGTCTCCTTACTCGAGGAATGACATACTGTACTGGCTTTGGAGGCGGTGCAAAGGAGGTTCACCAGGTTGATTCCAGAGATGAGGGGGTTAGGCTATGAGGAGACATTGAGTCACCTGGTACTGTACTCACTTACTTCAGAAAAATGAGAGGAGATATTATAGAAACATAAAATTATGAAAGGGATAGATAAGATAGAGGCAGAAAAGCTGTTTCCATTGGAAGGTGAGACCAGAACTAGGGGACTTAGCCTCAGGATTTGGTGGAGTAGATCTAAGACAGAAATGAGGAGGAACTGCTTTTCCCAAAGAGTGGTGAATTGGTGGAATTCTCTGCCCAATGAAGCAGTGGAGGCTACCTCAGTAGATATATTTAAGACAAGGTGGGAATTAATGGTTGTGGGTAAAGGCAGGTAGGTGGAGATGAGTCCATGGCCAGATCAGCCATAATCTTATTGAAAATCGGAGCAGGCTTAACAGGCCAGATGGTCTACTCCTGCTCCTATTTCTTATGTTCTTATATTCTACCTGTGCCACAAGCCTGTGAGGGTAGAGACAGGATGATTTAGCAGATAAAAGCGTGGCTGAGAAGCTGGTGCAGGGGGCAGGGTTTCAGATTTTTGGATCATTAGGATCTCTTCTGCAGGAGGTATGACCTGTATAAAAGGGCCTAGCTGCACCTGAACCCGAGGGTAACCAATATTCTTGCGGGCAGGTTTGTTAAGAGTTGTTTAAACTAATTGACAGGGGGATGGGAACCGGAGTGAAGGGACTCAGGATAGGACAGATGGTAGAAAAACAAAGATAGCATGCAGTCAGACTGTCAGGAAGATGATTGTCAGGCAGGTAGATGATAGGACAAAATTGCAGTCTGCAGGGTGAGTATCTATACATTCAAGATGCAGAGTCAAAAAGGATAGCAAATACAGTACTCAAAGTACACAGTATAAGACATAAGGTGAATGATCCTGTTACACTTTTACAGATGATTGGGTACGACGTGGCCATCACTGAATTGTGGCTGAAGGATGGTTGTGATTGAGAGCTGAATCTCCAAGGTTATACATTGTATTGGAGGGATAGGAAGGTAGGCAGGGGCAGCGTGGCTCTGGTAGTAAGGAATGGCATTAAATCATTAGAAAGATGTGACACAGGATTGGAAGATGTTGAATCCTTGTTGGTTGAGTTAAGAAACTGCCAGGGTAGAAGACCCTGACGGCAGTTATATACAGTCCTCCAAACAGTAGTTGGGATGTGGACTACAGATTACAACAATAAATAGAGAGGGTGTGTCAAAAGAACAATGTTATAAGTCATGGGAGATTTTGACATGCAGGTAGATTGGGAAAATCAGGTTGGTAATGGATCTCAACAGACTTCATTTGTTGAATGCTGAAGAGATGGCTTTTTAGAGCAGTTTGTCATTGAGCCTACTAGGGGATCAGCTATACTGAATTGGGTGTTATTAATGAACCAGAGGGGAATACGGCGCTTAAGGTAAAAGAACCCTCAGGAGGCAGCGATCACAAGATGACTGAGTTCAACTTGAAATTTGATAGGGAGAAGGTAAAGACTGACATAGCAGTATTTCAGTGGAGTAAAGGAAATTACAGTGGTACAAGAGAAGAGTTGGCCAAAGTAAATTGGAAGGAGATGCAGGCAGGGATCACAGCAGAGTAGTAATAGCTTGAGTTTCAGGAAAAATTGAGAAAAGTGCATGATAGGTGTTTTCCAAAAATAGAGAAATACTCAGATGTCACAATACTGTGGCTGACAAGGAAAGTCAAAGCTAATGTAAAAGCAAAAGAGAGGGCATAAAATAAAGCAAAAATTAGCAGGAAGATAGAGGATTGGCAAGCCTTTAAAAATCTAAGGAAAGCAACTAAAAGAATCATTAGGAGGGAACAGATTAAACATGAAAGCAAGCTAGGAAACAATATCAAGGTGGATAGAAAAAACTTTTTCAAGTATGTAAAACATAAAAGGGAGATGAGAGTGGATATACAGTGGTGCTAGAAAGTCTGTAATCCCTTTAGAATTTTCTCTATTTATGCATAAAAATTACCTAAAATGTGATCAGATCTTCACGCAAGTCCTAAAACTAGATAAAGAGAACTCGATTAAATAAATAACTCCCAAGAACATTATACTTGTTCATTTATTTATTGAGAAAAATGATACAATATTACATGCATTTGTTCGAAAAAGTATGTGAACCTTTGCTTTCAATAACTGGTGTGACCCCCTTGTACAGTAATAACTTCAACCAAACATTTCTGGTAACTGTTAATTAGTCCTGCTTATCAGCTTGTGGAAATTTAGACCATTTCTCCATTCAAAACCGTTTGAGTTCATCAATATTTCTGGGATACCTTGCAGGAACAACCCTCTTCAGGTCATGCCACAGCATTTCAATTGGGTTAAGATCTGGACTCAGACTTGGCCATTCCAAAACACAAATTTTCTTCTCTTTACAACACACACAAAATGCTGCAAATTTCCAGCATCTGCAGATTTTCTCATGTTTGTTTCTTCTTCTTCTTTTTAAAACCATTCTGTTTTTGATTTACTTTTGTGTCTTGGATCATTGTCTTGTTGCATCATTCAACTTGTATTAAGCTTCAAGTGATGGACTGCTATCCGGACACTCTTCATAAAATGCCTTGGTACAATTTTGAATTCATTGTTCCCTCAACGATTGTAAGTTGTCCAGGCCCTGAGGCAACAGAGCAGCCCCAAACCATGATGCTCCTTCCGCCATGCTTCACGGTTGTGATGAGGGTTTGGTGCTGGTGTGCAGTGCCCCCTTTCCTCCAAACAAAGCAATGTTCATTTCTGCCAAAGAGTTCAACTTTTGTCTCATCTGTCCACAGAATATTGACCCAAAAGCATTGTGGAATTCCCAGGTGGTATTTGCAAACTTGCAGCAATGTTTTTTTTGGAGAGCAGTGGCTTCCTCCACAGTGTCCTTCCAGGAACACCATTCTTGTTCAGCCCTCTTCTTATAGTAGACACATGAACAGAGACTTTAGCAAGTTGTAGAGATTTCTGCAGGTCTTTTGCTGTTACCCTTGGGTTCTTTTTCACCTCCTTCAGCATTGCACATTGTGCTCTTGGTGTGATCTTTGCCGGATGCCCACTCCTAGGGAGAGTAGCAGCAGTACTGCATTTCTTCCATTTGGAAATCATTTCTCTTACTGTGGACTGATGAACACTCAGGTCTTTAGAAATACTTCTGTAGCCTTTTCCAGCTTCATGTATCTCTACAACTCTTCTTCTAAGGTCCTCTGAAAGTTGTTTTGATCGAGGCATGGTGTACCTAAAGAGATCTTTCTTGAGAACCGCAGGCTCTGTCAGTAACCTGATTTTGTGTGTCTTTTTTAAAGGACAGGGCGCTTCAATAACCCACACCTCCACTCTCAACTCATTGATTGGAACACCTGACTCCAAATAAATTTTGCAGAAGGCATTACCTCGGAGGTTCAGATACGTTTTTTTAACCTAGTTTGTGACTGTTTAACTAGTGTAGTCAGTAAGTGATTCCTTAAGGTTGTTATAGCTAGGTGGTGGTAATGGGGACAAACTCCCATTATCTATTAAATGCTCCTAATGGCGTGCACCTCAAATACCCTCTGACAACCATGATCAGTTCCTGGTCTCACGTGTGGCTTAGCTACTAAGCCCAGCAGAACCATTTCTACTGACAGAAAGGGCAAAGGCAGGTTACTGGCGTCTTAAAACCAGTCACTTTGGGCAGAAGGGACTCGTCAACTATGGTTGGCAGCTCATCTAGAAGGAAAACACTGATCTCAAACCTCCGCTGCCTTACAGCTATACTCACTCATATGGAAAGTCTTTGGCAGTAAACCCTCAATGTTGACAGGCAACTCCTGCAATGCTGATGGTATCAAACTGTATCGGTCACTGCTCTTCCTTTGGTTTAATCAGATGTCTGGAGAGATGGAGCTTGCTACATGGGCACAGCTTATTCTCCATATCATACCGCCCAGGCTTGTGTACCTAGACAGCTCAGACACAACATCCATGGTCGACTCTGACCAACAGAGGCCTCAGACTCATTAATGACAAAGTAGAATTGTTTGTGTGTTATTAGTTTAGGCAGATTGTGTTTGTCAATTATTGTGACAGATGAAGATCAGAACACATTTTATGAATAATTAATGCAGAAAACTAGGTAATCGCAAAGAGTTTACAAAGTTTCTCTTGCAACTGTAAGACTGCTAGAAAATAAGTCTGGAGAAATAATAACAGGGGACAAGGAGATGGCAGATGAATTAAATGAGTATTTTGCATCAGTTTTCACTGTGGAAGACACTAGCAGTGTGCCAGATGTTGAAGGGAAGAGAAGCGAGTGCAGTTACTATTACAAGTGTAGGGTTCTCAGATTATTTACTGTAATGTTAACCGTTAACTGCATGTATATAAAATGGCTTCTCTGTAGTGTTATAATGAAATGGCTTCTTTGTATGTATCTGAAGAGGTAATGCTCTGTTTAGTTGGAATGTTTGGGTTATAATTATTGATAATGGAGGAACTAACCAATGGAAGCGATGTTCTATCTGTATGTGTGGGAACCTGGAGTGAGTGCGCTGGCTTTTTGGGAGGAGAACTGAAGAGGAAGGACATGCTGGACGCGCTCTGGTCGACCACCGAGGTTGGTCCTGGGCGGCAGGTCAAGGGGGTCGGAGAAGATCGAATGGGGACGGAAGGCTTCGATAATTGAGCACCAACGGTTGTGCACGAACTGATTGAACTTTGATAAGTTTTGGCGCCTTTTTCTTTCTTTTTATATTGTATCGCTATTAATTACCTAGTTCTAGTAAGATTTATAAAGTGTAATCCGTAAAACATACATTGTGTGCTATCTGATATTGTATGTGCAAGTTTATTCCAGTGTGCATAACACCGCGTCTGCGCAAACGGGAGACACAATTTGGGTGGGTGGACGGATTTTCTCCTAAACAAATACACGCCAATAGCCCCAAGCGTTACACAACGGAAAATGGTACTCAAAAGGTGAAAGACCTAAAGGTATGTAAGTCACCCAGACAAGAGGAACTGCACCCTAGGGTTCTGAAAGAGGTAGTGGCAGAGATTGTAGAGGCATTAGTAATGATCTTTCAAAAATTATTGGTCTCTGGCATAGTGCCAGAGGACTGGAAAATTGCAAACGTCACTCATTTTTTAAGAAAGGAGGGAGGCAGCAGAAAGGGAATTATTGACCAGCTAGCCTAACCTCAGTGGTCGAGATGATGTTGGATTCGATTGTTAAGGGTGAGGTTATGGAGTAATCTCATCGTGATACAGGACAAGATAGGACAAAGTCAGCATGGTTTCCTTAAGGGAAAATCTTGCTTGCCAAACCTGTTGGAACTCTTTGAGATTACAAGTAGGATAGATAAATGGGATGTAGTGGATGCTGTATATTTGGATTTTCAGAAGGCCTTTGACAAGGTGTCTCACATGAGGCAGCTTACTAAATTAAGAGCCCTTGGTATTACAGGAAAGTTATTGGCATGACGAGAGAATTGGCTGATTGGTAGGAGGCTGTGAGTGAGAATAAAAGAATCCTTTTCTGTTTGGCTGCCAGTGACCAGTGGTGTTCTGCAGGGATGAGTGTTGGGGCCGCTTCTTTTTATACTCTACATCAGTGATTTAGATGATGAAATAGATGGCTTTGTTGCCAAGTTTGCAGATGATATGATTGGTAGAGGGGCAGATAGTGTTGAAGAAATAGGAAGGCTGCAGAAGGACTTAAACAGATTAGGAGAATGGGCAAGAAAGTGGCAAATGAAATACAATATTGGAAAATGCATGGTCTTGTACTATGGTAGAAGAAGTGAATGTGCAGACTATTTTCTAAACGGAGAGAAAATCCAAAAATCTGTGATGCAAAAGGACTTATTAACTTGTAAGTTGAGTCGGTGATGAGGAAGACAAATGCAAAATTAGCATTCATTTCAAGAGGTCCGGTATATATGAGCAGGAATGTTATGCTGAGGCCTTATAAGCCACTGGTGAGGGCTTACCTTGAGTACTGTGAATAGTGTTGGGCTTCTTATCTAAGAAAATTCGTGCTGGCATTGGAGACGGTTCAGAGGAGGTTCACAAGGATGATTCCGGGAATCAAAGGGTTATCATATGAGGAATGTTTGATGGCTCTAGGCCTGTACTCGTTGAAATTTAGAATGATGGGGGGAGGGGAATCTCATTGAAACGTTTCAAAGGTTGAAAGACCTAGACAGAGTAGATATGGAAAGGATGTTTCCCATGGTGGGGGAGACTAGGACAAGAGGGCACAACCTCAGGAGAGAGGGGCATCCATTTAAAATATTAAATATAACTATGCAGGTTAAAAAATTCTATTTACCTGAAAAGAACAAGAAACACCATCTATCACCACCTCAGACCAGTCATCTTCCTCATACGGCCTCATGGTACTTATTACAAGGTTGGGTCGGAAGCAATGGATGAGGTCATCAGTTGTTACTGCTTCAGCAGAATTTGAATCATACGTTCCTTCTCTGCCAAAGTTTCAGAAGGACAATTAAGAATGTCCTGGAATTATAAATGATTATCTGGATAGATCCTGCAAAGGTCAGCTTCTGAAACCATGAACATTATAAAGAAAAAGGAAAAATCTACCCAGAATGTCACAGAAAATAACATCTACCATTTACTATGCATCTACAATGCATTTACTAAAATCTCACATTTTTAGCATTTTTGAAATTACATTATGTCCTTTCTTAACTAATGAGGATTTCACTGTGCAACATAGTGATATATTAAAAGATTTTATGATGTTCTATAATTGTGCCAGGATAGTGCATAAATTATAGGGGTTCATGTGATTAGGCATTACAAATTTGAATCTATTCTTAAAATTTATTTAAATTAATTTATACAGTTTGAGTACTATATTTTTATGAGGTTGGTTGTCATTGACCCCATCTGTTTGTTCTAACAAACATCAAGTAATGGAGGAATGGGCAAATGTTAATTTGAAAAATTATCCAGATTTGGGAATGGGCTGTGAGGTAAATTTGGTAAAAACTTTGCAACAAGAATCAACTCTTGCCTCCTTTATATTCTTCAAGGACCTTGCCTGATTTCACTTTCAATGAACTTGGATATGCTTCCTTTATCTTTTTGACTAAATTATCTCTTTTCATCCAATGTTCTTGAACCTTACAATCCCTATCTTTCATCCTCACAGATTGTGGTAGCCCTGAATGTTTAACCAGTTAACCTTTAAAAGACTCCAAAATGTTACGTGTGTATTTACCCCCTCAAAATTCTGCAGCCAAGAATTTTGAGGAATCCAGAAGAGTGACAGCTAAAGAGGAGATACAGGAAGGATCCTGCTACCCCAGCACCCACATCCCAGCTGTTCCTGTGTCTGCAGATCCAGAATTGGCCTCTACTGTCGCCAGCGATCGTGCCATCGCTCCTGAGTACTCTTGTTCCCTCCTGATCTTTGCAAGTGAAAAATCCGCCATCATTATCATTTACCCCAACAACTGCTCTCAATCTACATTCCCCAGTTGTAATTAGCTTTCCCCAATTTAGTACTTTTGCTTTTTATCTTTGTCCATAATTATCTTAAAATTTAAATACATTTCTATTGATACATTCAAGCAGGAGTTGGAAAATTCCTTTTATTCCACATCTGAAAGCCAGACACTTCTTTCTTGCACCTGTGCAATTGTTAGCCAAAGCAGTATATAAAAAGCCCTCGTGTGCCATGTTCTCTCTTTTGGAAAGTAGAGATGCATGTTGCGAAAGGTATGCCATGTGCTACGTTTATGGTGCATGAACTGTGAACATTCACTGAAGGGGAATATGAAGCAGAGACATTACATTGCAGAAAGATGAGGATGAACACAGTAGTGCAGGGTGATTGAGGATCTGAAGGGGTACTTTAGAGGGATGGGCTATCCCAGGGCCTGATGCTGCACCATAGCTATTCAAGATCCACATCAACTCAGGCTGATAAGACTAAATGTAATATCTGAGAAACTTAAGAAGATTTTTGCAAATATACTCAGATTTAAGTGTATTTTATATAGAAGAAAAAAATATTGAGGGAAAGTAGCAATACAACCCATCAACCTAAAATGCTGATCTGAGGAAAGAAATAACTTGTTAGATTTCTTTCAGGTCTATTTACATTTACTTTCTCAAATGCTTTGATGCAATTCCAAGTCTGTGCCCATAATGTGCCTTCTAGCCTCTGCACTTCTTGAGAAGGCATTACTGAAAAATAATTTTCTTCAGAAATTGAGCAGAACTTGCCCAGGTTTTGGGATGTACACTGATGCATTTGATTTTGATTTTCAGAAGGCCTTATCCTGAGACTTCCATTAGTTTCCATGGTACTTTAATAGCAGCACTAGTTGCAAATATAAACATGCTTCCAAAAGGTACGTCCAGACACCTATTACAAATGGATTGCATACTGAAATAACAGAGGACAAATACAATCTTTAATGGGTGAAAAGAAGAATTTTTTCATAAAACACTTGCAATTATTGCTGTCTTCTGACAACATAGTCATATTAATTCTAATGATAGCTCTTTGACCTGAAATATTAACTGTATTTCTCCTTCCACAACTAAGTGTTCAAACACTTTTAGTTTTTAATTTTAGATCTGCAGTTTATTATTGTTTTCATGGTGCACAGTGAATCATTATTATCTATAAAAAGGGAAATAAGATAAATCCTACCTTTGTAGGTATATCTGCTCCTTCAGGTGTAGAATGCTTGCCCTGTTTATGAGAAGATACTGCGCTTCATTCACCAATGAGAGAGAAGGTGACTGGGTCAAAGATTGGTCTTGAACTGAAAATTAATGATATTATTCTACATATAAAAGATATTTGAGCAGTATTTAAATCTTCATAGATATCTTTGAACAAATTATCTCTCTTTTTGATTTAAAAGTATAGTAATTAGAAAGCATTAGACAAGGGTATGTTTTCTCTCCTGATTTGTTTAATGTGTACAGTGAAACAATATTACAAAAAATAAGAGACATCTTGGGAAGCAAAGTTGGTGGTGAAAACATCAATAGTTTCAGATATGCGGATGACATTGTGTTAATTGCAAGTACGGAGGAAGAACTACAAAACTTAATTGATATAGTTGTTGAAGAAAGTGCAAAAATGGGTCTATCTATCAATTGCAAAAAGACAGAATGGATGTTGATATCCAAAAAGGAGAATCCTATCTGCAGGCTGAGAATAAACGGGGAGGACATAAAGCAAGTACAGAACTTTTGCTACTTGGGAAGCTGGATGACATCAGATGGCAGGTGCAACATGGACATTAAAAGAAGAATAGGGATGGCAAAAGACACCTTTATGAGAATGAAGAGTATACTGACCAACACTAAACTAGGCATGGCAACCTGCCTCAGAGTATTGAAATGTTACGTTTATCCAGTTATGTTATATGGCTCAAAATATTGGACAATATCTAGTAACATGAGGAAACGAATTGAAGCAGCAGAGATGTGGTTTTTGAGGAGGATGCAAAGAATATCATGGATGAAACGAATATCTAACGAGGATGTCATGAACAGAGCAAGCATAAAAAGAGAAATAATGTATGAGATCATGAAAAGGCAACATAACTTCATTGGACATGTGATTAGGAAAGAGTTAGAATGCACGATAATTATGAGAAAGATTGAAGGGAAGAAAGCAAGAGGAAGGCAAAGACAGATGATGATGGAGACAGCAGCCAGCGAACTGGAAATAAATACCAATGAACTGATCCACTTGACCTGAAATAGGAGTGTGTGGGCCACGGCAGTCAAAGCTCAAACTGGGCATAGCACCTGATGATGATGATGATGATGAATTAGAAAGCAATGTTTTGTTTTTCAAAACATGCTTGTTCTTGTCCACTTTTTAAAGTTTGAAAAGTTTATGTAAAACTTTTTTATGCTCCACTTTCTGTTATGTACAATCAAGCACGAGGAGTCAGATAATTTAGAATATTTTCAATATTTGAATAGTTTCATTCTTGTTTCCAACAACCTGTTTAATTTCTTTTGTTAAAATTTGTACCTTACCCTATTATCCAACTGGTTAATAAATGTAGCGAGATAAGACCATAAGACAAAGGAGCAGAAGTCGGCCATTCAGCCCATCGAGTCTGCTCCGCCATTTCATCATGAGCTGATCCAATCTCCCCTTTAGTCCCATTCCCCTGCCTTCTCACTATAACCTTTGATGCCCTGACTACTCAGATACCTATCAATCTCTGCCTTAAATACACCCAATGACTTGGCCTCCACTACCGCCTGTTGCAACAAATTCCATAGATTCACCACCCTCTGGCTAAAAATTTTTTTTCGCATCTCTGTTCTGAATGGGCGCCCTGCAATCCTCAAGTCATGTCCTCTCGTACTAGACTCCCCCACCATGGGAAACAACTTTGCCACATCCACTCTGTCCATGCCTTTCAACATTCAAAATGTTTCTATGAGGTCCTCCCTCATTCTTCTAAACTCCAAGGAGTACAGTCCAAGAGCAGTCAAACGTTCCTCATATGTTAACCCTCTCATTCCCGGAATCATTCTAGTGAATCTTCTCTGAACCCTCTCCAATGTCAGCACATCCTTTTTTAAATAAGGAGCCCAAAACCACAGTATTCCAAGTGAGGACTTACCAGTGTCTTATAGAACCTCAACATCAAATCCCTGCTTCTATACTCTATTCCTCTAGAAATGAATGCCAACATTGCATTTGCCTTCTTCATCAACGACTCAACCTGGGGGTTAACCTTAAGGGTATCCTGCACTAGGACTTCCAAATCCCGTTGCATCTCAGAACTTTGAATTCTCTCCCCATTTAAATAATAGTCTGCCCATTTATTCCTTCTACCAAAAAAACAGTCAACTGATGGGAAATCAAGACAAAATATTTTAAGTGGTGTCATGCTGTTTATAGTGGTGGCGTTTATTTGCATTTTATTAAATTCTCTCCATTGGAAAGAAAACTAATATTTTTCTTTTGATGGAAGTTTTATTTCCACATGACACTACAAAAGCAAATTAATATACTAAATACATTTTAGGCCATAGACCCCATCTTCTTCACAGACTTGGTACAAGGAAGAAAAAGAAAAATCTGCTCTCAAATACCTATTCTTCAAGTCCCAAATCCCAAAATCAATAAGATAACTTTGGAAGTGTACTAATTGTCACAAATATGTACTTTTAAAAAATCTCTTAAAGAATAAGGAAAACTACCCTGTAATTAATAATATTTTCAAATATATATCACATTATTTTAAAATATGTCAGAACTAATCACTAATGCCTTTTAAAATGTAGTGAAATGTTAGGCAAGGAAATGCAAGCACCGTTTTGAGGTAGTGACATCCAAAAAACGAATTAACAAGGCAGCCTGCCTCATTCATGGCACTGACTGTGGGAGAAATATTGAGAACTCTTGTTCTTTGAATGCGATCATTGATATTTGATGTTTTGCAGTGGGTTCAGAAACATGAACTCTCCACTTTACCTTGAATCACTGAAGAGCAATTTCAGCATTTTGTTTTTTTCTGCATTTGTCACTTTATCTGAAGATTAGTATTTTGATAAAATTATGATATTTTGTCTAAATTTTAAAGGGCAAATTTTCAGGATTTGCCTTTCCAGGATTGCTCACTTCTGGATCTAATCACAATAGCTGTCCTAACATGAACCAAAGAGCTGAATTCCAGAAGTAAGGTGAGAGTGAATGCTTTTGACATTGAGGCAGAATTTGATCAAGCATGTTGCCATCGGCCCTAGTAAAACTAAGTGAATGAATATTAAGAGGAAAATATTTCACTGGGTGGAGATCTATGTCACACACAGAGTTGTGATTAATAGAGGTCAATAATCATAACTCAAGGAGATCATTGCAGGAGTTCCTCAGGACAGTGTCCTGGGCCCAAAGTCCTTCAGCAACTCCATCAATGACCTTCTTTCCATCATAAGGTCCGAAGTTCAATGATCTTTGCATAACATTCAATTCTATTTACAACCCTTCAACAAATGAAGAAGTCTACACCTGTATGCAAAAACATAAAAGAGAACATTCAGGCCTCGGCTATTATGTTGCAAGTAATATTCACAATGCCAAAGTCCCAAGCAATGCCCATTTATCACAAAAGACTCTACAAATCTACTCCTGATACTTATCATTGATGAATCCTCCACTATCCTTGAACAGATACTAAATTGGACCAGCCAAATCAATACTCAATTACAAAAGAGAATCATTGTTAAAACTGCATGAGAATCCAGTAATTTGATTGGATCTGCCTGCTTACTAAATTAAGTCTCAAATAAATCTTTCACCCACCCCTTAGAAAGCTTTTATTTTTTTAAACAGTTGGAATGTTTAATATTTAATTACTTAAAATGAGTTAAATGTTTTAAATGAAACTAACAAATCAAACTCAAGTGTTTCTCTTAATTAAAGCTCTAATTCCTTTCAACCCAGCAATCAAATGATGTGCACAAACTAAACTGGACCAGCATTTGACAATTTTTCTTCAGCAAATGTCTCTTTTTATAAACATTTGATACCTTGTTTATGTTTCTTCATCACTCTTTGAAAATCAGAACTCTGTCTAAACAGATAACTTTGCCTTCCAAGAAACGTGGAAATCCATTCTGCAACTTTTTCTCCACAGTTTAATCCTTTTACTCTGCAATGAAAATATATGGTGTTAATTTCATAAGCAGATGTATGTACAGAAAACCCCTCCTGCCTATTCTGACAATTGATTCCTTACACATCACAACAGATATTCTTCCCACCCATCCATGTGCTATATAATCTCTTAAAATAGCTAAAATATTGCATCCCTTTCTGCTACCATCATCTTTTATATTCTTGTCCTTTCTGCCTCATTTTCTGTAGCTAAAGCAAAGCCCTACTCAGACAACAGAAATTATACCAAAATTTCACAAAGAAACTGTAATAGGATCTCTTCTTACATCATCCCTGCTTTTTCCTAAAAATGAAACTACAAAATCAAAGCCAGGTGCTTCTCGTAATAAACATCTGATTCCTTTCTACCCAGCATTCTAACTTCAAGGGATGCACATGAATTGTAAACTGGACTTCAGCATTGGATACAATTTTTCTTCAGCAATTGTCTCTTAGCTGGAAAGAATTGAGGACAACAATCAAGTTTTGTGGGTTTTGAAGTTGTTGATGAGGCCAGTGTGGGAACCACAGATGGGTGATCCAGAGTGTAAAATTTAAATCTCAAAGCAAATTGCGAAGGTTTCATTCAGTAAATTTGGAAAAGTGCACACTGGCATCAGATAAAATGACTGCCTACTATTGAGCTCGCTGGTTGGTGGTGAAGTAGCATCGCACCAGACCAGGCAAGTGGTCCAGGGTTCAAATCTGGCCAGCTCCTTGCACGCCCTTCATCTGCGCTTGGTTGAACGTTGAGCTGGCAACTCGGCCTTTTAAAAAATGGCAAGGTTACCACCCGATATGCCACAAGGCATGGGGAGGAACAACAACAACAAATATGGAATATTATTGTAAAGCCTCAATATTTATATCCTTCAAGAAAGCTGAGACCTAGTCTATGTACAACTCATTCCCATGCTATACACTCAGGGCAGATAATTATAACAAAATCGCAAGCATCATACACATCTAAAATTTTAAAAAAGGGATTTATAAGCATTAAGTTTAAAGTACATTTATTATCAGTATGTGTGTGTGTGTGTGTGTATATATATATATATATATATATACACACATATATACATACAGTATACAACCCTGCAATTTGTCTTCCCCACAAATAGCCACGAAACAAAGAACTGATAGACCAATTCAAAGTTAAACATCAAACCTCTCCACCAACGTGCAAGAAAAAACAAATCATACAAACAGCAAAACAACGAGTGAAAAAGCAAAATCGAAAGAGACCAGGCATATTCAGTTCAGTTCAATCTAGTGCTGTGTCATTTGTTATCTCCAGGCTGCTCTGATCAAAATTGCACCAAAAACAAAGTACTCACTCTTCAAGCTATATCAAATAGTTTTAAATTTTAATACATGATACAGCCTTGTTGCTATATCACTTTTTACTTTTTAAACCACTTGGTAAACTTATTTTAAAATTTGCCATATTGCCATTCTCTACCTCATATATCCTCTGTAGGATATTCTATTGTCTCATTAACCTCTCTATAAAAACTGTCCCTGTTATCTCACAGATTTAGTACCAATGTTTTGGATTTGTAAAATGTCTGTTTCTATCTGGTTAGCTCCAAACATCATTTCATCATTTAAACATCTCTGTCAAACGCTTTGATACATTTATCATGTATCCTCATAAATAGAAGTATGGTTGGCAGTTCAGCTAGAAGCAACCTTTGCCAAAAAAGAGCTTTTTATTGAAAATGTATATTGTATTCAAAATAAGCAAGGATTTGGTATGATGGTTCTTTGTCCATATATTGGATTTGTAAAACTTACTCTGGCTCTTAATGTGGAAACATACGCATTTGGAAAAGCTAGGCTGGGAAACAAAGCAGTGCAGATAAAAAAACAATTGAAATTCAAGTACAATTAAGTCAATTTGTACACTCACTAAAAGCAACTCCCTTTAGTGTCTTACCTGATGCCTTGTGACCATGAATTTATTTTGTATATTCTTCCTGTCAGAGGGTGGCAGTATTGGTTAAATTTATCTAACATTCATTACATTTCCACTCTTTAAAACTGGGCCTATTATTTGAAAAAGTTTCTTTCCCCCCCAAAAAAGGTCCAATATTGTTAAAGTTTTACAGTGACAAAATGTATTCGCACTTAAATAAAAACAGATATGCTGGAAAAACTCTCAACTCGGAATGTTATTTGGTAAAAAAAAGAAACAGAGTTAACATTTCAGGTCCAAGATCCTTCATTTCTCTTTCCACAAATGCTTCTTCAGCTCTGCACTGTTTACAGCATTCTCTGCTTTAATTTAAGATTTCCAGCAGTTTTGATTTTGCAGTAATAAAGGTGAATGGAACAATAGCATACTGCGTAATGATTCAGAAATTGCAGACTTAATTGAATTGATAATTTGTTTCATTTTCACAACATAAGAACATCAGCAGTAAAAATGTGGCAGGAAACTAATTCAACAAAAGCAACTCATTGGATTTTAGTGTTAAAATAGCAACAAACAAAAAATGCAGGATTTTCTTTTATGTAGAAAACACAAGTGCGGATATAATCTGCCATGCTCACAGGATTCAGGAAATATTTGTTTAAATCAGAAACTACAAAAATGTCACTCCATTCTTTAAAAAGGAGAGAGAAAACCAGTGATCTACATTACTATCAACAATATTACTTAGGCAAAAGTTGTACAAATCCAGCATCAAGGATAAAATGACTGAGCACTGAGGAACACATGAACAATCGAAGTATGGAATTTTGAAGGTTCTGACTAGCCTGGCATTGAATGCTTCAGAAGGGGAGATATCTGTGGATAAAGCTGGAGAACCATCAGTTTCAAGAAAGTGCAGGACCCCCAGAGCTTTGGCCAGCTTCAAGGAAATGCAGGAACAGAAGCCTTGGTAAGTTCCAAGTAAAGCATGAAAAACATCACTTTGTGAGTAAAATGCTCAACCACAGGGATTTCTGAATGGTCAGAAAGTGGATTATTTAAGTCTTATTATAGGAAATATCTGACTCCAGGCTGCTCACTCTCCAATTTCAGATCATTCTTGCTTTAAAGACTTCCATTATCCGCCCTTGATCTATCCATGTGCCAATATAATATGTAGCCAATTTTCAAGCTTTCTTCATAATGATGAGATAACTAGACAGAATATTCAGAGGGATAAATTATGGATTTCCCAGAATAGCACAAAAATAAGATGATGACTTGACTGATGCAATGCACGAATCAATTTCTTGATATAGAATGCAGTGAAACCTGCATTAAAATTCCAAATTTCTGTCTATCTTGCTTGTTTTCTTGTCTTTTCACTTTTATATATTCACACCATTGGCTCTCTGTTACCCCACATTTTGTAAAGCATCTGGGTCACTCTTCTATTCACTTTTCATTTCCAAAATGCCCTAATTCACACTTGTTTTCATAAGCTGCATCTGCCACATAACCCAACGAACCATAGAATTATCTTGCATTATTTAGTTTTAAGTTCCATCAAGCAACTTTTTACATCCTGTCCAAATCATTTACCTAAATAGAAATAAAAAAGAACCTATCACTAATTTTAGTCCTGAAAATTTGTGCCCATTCAATATATCATTGCTGCTGATACATATCAGATCTAAAAGCCAAATGGTATACAATTTCTTCAGAATAATTTCCTTCCACATCTAATATCATTATCATTACAATTAAGGACTAAAATTACAATTCTCCAAGATGTGGCCAGCAATAACTTCCTGGTGCAGAATTTCCTTTTCAACTGAAAATTAGGGAAATTCCTACACTTCGCCAATAAATTTCTTTTATTTTTTTTTCTGTAATTTATTTTTTTTATTGAAGTTTATCATCAAACAAACATTTCCATAAGATGTATTTCAGCCTTTGTACATATATATCATATAATCATATATATCACAAATCTCCACAAAGTATTTATCTGAGGTATACACTTATAGAAAAGAGTGGAAAGAAAAAACAAGCAAAAGGGAAGAACTATGTACAAGTAGGGAGTGATCTTTTTTTTTACAACAGATTCATTGATTTGTGAGAATAAAATCAGGCCTATGAGGCATTATGTAGTTAAACCATTTTTCACAGTATGAATCAAATTGTTCCAGCTTATGGTTAACAGATGCTGTTACCTTCTCCATTTTGTAACTGTCCATTGTAATTTCCATCCATGTATTTAAAGTTGGGCTTTCCTGTGACAACCATTTCCTAGTAAGAGTCTTTTTACCAGCCACCAACAATATATTCATTAAATATTTATCTCTTTTCAACCATTCTTGAGGTATATATCCAAAATATACGGTCTTACTCTCTAAGGGTATTTCACATTTAAATATATCTTGTAGGGCATTGTGTATCCCCCTCCAACAGTTTTTGATAACAGGGCAGTCCCAAAAAATATGATAATGATTTGCATTTTGATTTCCACAATTTCTCCAGCAAACAGGGAGGTTACTATCATAATGGGATTTCTGAGAGGGTGTAATAAAATATTTTATCAAGTTTTTCCATCCAAACTCCCTCCATTTCTGTGAACTGGTACACTTCCATTGATATCGCCATATTGTTGCCTATTCTTCCTCAGATATAATTATCCCTCCTTCCTTCTCCCATTTTGTTTTAATGTATGAAGTCGAATGTTTTTCCATTGAGCGTCATATGCTCAATATGTTGGTTGCACCAACATACCACAGCTCTCAACTGTGCTGCAAAATAATAATCTCTAAGAGGTAGGCCCCATCCCCCCCTTTTCCTTTGCTAATTACAAAGTTTTGAGACAAACTCTAGGCCTTTTACCCTGCCAAATATACCTTGATAGCATCTTGTTCCATTCATTGAATTGATTTTGATTAATCTCTATTGGTAAAGTCTGAAAGAGATATAACAGTCTGGGCAGTATATTCATTTTAATAGACTCAATCCTTGAACTGAGATTGAAAAAAGGAATCAGGTTCCATCTTGCCACATCTTCCTTAATTTTTTTTATATAAAGGCTGATAATTACATTCTGATAATTTTGCCAAATCTTTTGGCATAATGATGCCCAAATATTTGAAAGACTCTGTCTACCATGCCCAGGAGTATTGACTTTCAATTTCTCTTGGTGGGCTATAGTAATATGAAAGTAATTGGGTTTTATCTATGTTGATCTTGTATCCTGATAACAGACCATATTGTTCAAAGGATTGCATCAATTTAGGTAAAGAGTAGGTTGGTTGCCCTAGATAGATCAAAATGTCATCCGCATAACAAGCCAATTTATGCTCTGTCCCTTTAATAGTAATTCCCCTGATATCTTCATTTTGTCTGATGTATTGAGCTAATGGTTCCAGATATAACGCGAAGAGTAGTGGTGACCATGCACAACCCGGTCTCGTGCCCCTTTCTAGGGTAAGACTATTTGATAAATATCCATTGATTTTAATCCTAGCGGTAGGATTGTCATATAGTGTCTGTATAGTTTTAATAATTGTGTCTTGGAAATCAAATCTATGTAAAACTCTGTAAAGAAAATTCCAATTAACCGAATCAAATGCTTTTTCTGCGTCCACGCTTATCAATATTGCTTCGATTTTATTTTTTGTATATGATCCATAATGTGAAGTGTCCTTCGTATATTGTCTTGTGTCTGGCATTGTCATATAAAACCTGTCTGATCATTACATATCAGTAAGGTAGAAACTCCTCTAATTGTTTGGCCACGATGGAGGTAAATAACCTATAATCTATATTAAGAATGGATATTGGTCTAAATGACCCTCATTCCATTTTATCCTTGCCTTCTTTTGGTACAGCTGAGATTATCGCTTCCTTCCAACTGGGTGGCATTTGTGCCTTTTTTAGAGCCCAGTTCAGTTTGGGGAGTAAAACAGGAATTAACTCCTTTTAAAATTCTTTGTACCACTCTGCCGTATACCCATCTGATCCTGGTGACTTGCTTAATTTAAGCCTACTAATTGCAGCTTTTAATTCAACTTCAGTTATGTCAGCAGTCATCGTTCTATTTTGTTCTTCGCTTAAAGTGGGTAACTCGACAGAATTCAAGGTGGTGTCAATTTGGGTTATGCTTCCCCCTGGAACTTTGGGATATAGAGTTTTGTAAAACACTTCAAAAGCTTCTTGAATTTCACTTAGCTTATTTTTTATCATTTTCGTTCTTGGGTCCCTCATTCTATGAATTGTATTTTCTGCTATCTTTTTTTTCAGTTTCCACACCAGTATTTTCATAGATTTCAATCCACTTTTATAATGTTTCTGTTTCAGAAACATTAAGTTTTTCCTGATTTCTTGCGTAGCCAAATTATTTCATTCCTAATTCTTTTAATTTCCTCTAATGTATCCTGTGCCAAATTCAATTTGTGTTTTTTCTGTAGTTCCTTCAGCCTATTTTGTAATTCCTCTAATGTTTTATTCCTTATTTTTTTCTTATATGAAGATATCGCTATAATTTTCCCTCTTAAGACCGCCTTCAGAGTATCCCATAAAATGGGAGGTGAAACCTCTCCATTATCATTAAATTATAAGTAGAGACCAATTTCTTTATTAATTTGTTCCTTAAAGTACGGATCATTGAGTAGACTTGAATTTAGTTTCCAAATAGTATTCTTTGGTTGTAGGTCAAAATCAATAGATAAATGTAAGTGACCATGCACCTATATATATATTGTCCCAATTCCTCAGGTGTTTATTTTGTCTTTGTCTTTTCCAAATGTCATGAAATAGTCTATTCTTGTATATACAGAATGGGGAGCAGAATAATGAGTGTAATCCCTTCTGTCAGGGAAAAGGTCCCTCCATATATCAATTAAACCAATATCCTCAAAAAGTGTATTGACCTTCTTATGTAAAGATTTTGTTTCATAGGCTTTTCTATTGGAAGAGTCTAAGTTTGGTTGTAATTGTAAATTTAAGTCTCCCCCACATATCATGAGACCTTCTGTTTCCGTTACCATAATATCATAATTTTCTGAAAGAAACCAATATCACTTCCTGGGGTGTGTATATATTCAATAGAGTAACTGAATTGCGGTCTATATTCCCCCTAACCAGATTATATCTGCCTTCTTTATCTCCCATTTCGAATACTTTTTCAAAATTTAGCCTACTTGAGATAAGAATAGCAAACTCCTCTCCTATGTCCTGATTTATATGAGGAGAAAAACAGTGAAGCCCATTCTCTTTAGTTTTTTATGCTCATTATCACTTAAATGAGTTTCCTGTAAATATACTACATGGGCTTGTTCTTTTTTCATTTTGGATAAAATTCTCTTACGTTTGATTGGATTTAATAGCCATTTACATTAAAAGAAATGAATTTTACCTTGTCCTTAGCATCTGTATTACTCCCTGAACAAATAAGAACCAAGAAACGCAAATAATAACAAAAATGGCAACAAACGTGTGATTCTAAGGCTGAGGTCTCTAGTAGATGACCCTGCATTGAGCTAGAGGAAATGTCTAGCTGTTTGGGATAACCTCTCCCACTTGTGAGTTGAGGGCCCCCATTGCAGTATTCATAAAAGTCAGTGAACAAATCCATTACACAGAAAAGATTTTCCTGTGTACTCCTCCTATATATACACACATATACACACACACACACACACACACACATTACACATATATGCACACATATATATATTCTCATTTTGGTGGGGAAAAAGGAGTAAGTGAGCGAATAAAGAATAACAACTAAGTAATATAAAATCCACATTATAATAAGTATTTCTCGAGATAGGTATATCACCGTGCACTTTTGCTTCCCTTTAGCTTCTCAACATTTTTAAAGTTACCCAAACCTTATGGCTCTTCTGAAGGGGGTGAGGACTGTCTTTGGGAAACTCCCGGTCTCTTCCTGACATATTTCTCTCGGCCTCCTTCCGTCTCCTGCCTTCTCGTTTCTCGCATTATTTCCCAAGTGGAGCGGGATAATTCTTCAGTCAGGCTTTCACTCGTTTTGGTCACGCTGACGGGCAACCCTCTGGCCTTCATGTCTGTAGTCGCCTCTTCCACTGTCTGGTACAACCGCGTCCCGTTGTCATAAAACACTCGAAGTTAGTAGGGTACAGAGTTTGAAATCTAATCTTATCTTGCTTTAGTACTCGCTTTACTTCGGAGTATTCTTTGTGTTTCTGGAGGATCGCGGGGGGGGGGGGTAATCTTGGTCGAAACATATTAATTTATCCTCTAAAAACACTCTCTTCTTACCCCAGGCCCTTCGTAGAATCTCTGCCTTGGTGCTGTACTGAAGGAATTTAATTATTATTGAGCGTGGCTTTCTATCCTGGGTAGGTTTTGGGACTAACGTGCGGTGGGCTCTTTCGACTTCCAGCTTCATAGCCGGGGGCAGATCCAGCACGTCCCGCAGTAACTTTCCGACAAACTCCGTCATGGACAAGCCCTCCGCTCCTTCGGGAATGTTGTAGATTCTGATACTTTTCCGCCGTGATCTTCCCTCCAGGTCAAGCAGTTTACCTTCTTGGTGATGTATTATTTTTATTGTCTTGCTCAGTATCTATTCCACGTTTTGAACGCGATCTTCCACCTTCTCAATTCGAGTGTCTGCCACCGCTATTTTTTGATTAACACTGGCGAGCTCTGCCTTAATATCACGGAGCTGCTGCTTTATATCTTTATGGACCGACCTCCATTATTTCTTTCAGGATTTCTAAGACATTCGCTGCTTTGACTGAATGAGGCCCAGCAGCCGCCTCGCTAGCACGCGGTTGGGTAGGAGAGCCGCTTGCTGAACTCCTCTCGGACGCAGGCTCTGCAGTGTCGTTTTTTTTATTTCCATTTCTTCTCCCCATTCTTGCTCCTCTTTTCAGTTCAAATATTTCAAGAAATATTATATTTGATGGGTTAACGGGGCTTAATATGCATTTTTCCGGAGGAGCTAGTGACTTAAGTTGCCATTCTCGACGATGACATCACTGGAAACCTTCGCCAATAGATTTCATTGGGAGGATATTAAATATGTATCAAAAAGCATTTCCTGTTTTCATTAAAGTCACAATTTCATCCTCAAAATCATTTCAAGTTATATTTCTTTAATGTCAGTTTTGCAACAGCATGTTCACACTCAATGTCCAATGTGCTAATCAAGTAATTCAATAGTAGTCCAGCTTGCCCCATTGACTGAGATCATCCAAGTTCTATTCTCAATTGCAAATAGCATAAATCTGACTTATGATAACCACATTCTAGATTGTGCAGGTTTGTCTTGGCTACTCACCGGTCTCCACAGACTTTAGTTTGACAGAACTGAAGTGCACATTCTTCTCCAGCTTCTTCTTCCAAAGGCACCGTTATAGCATCCATTCCTGAAGAAGTGAAGCACATTAGCCATTAATGATCTGATATGTCAAAGATTTACTTCACAGTCCTTCCAAAGTCACTTTTGACATTATCTCAAGATGATGTCCTTACCAGCCACATTCTTCATTACAGAAATATATGCAGACATTGGAAATGAAAACTTAAAATGCTGGAAGTACATAGCAGGTCAGGCAGCATCCACAGAGAGTGAAATGAAGTTTGTGTTCACAGACAGAGGGCCTTTAATCAAAATATGCTGATGAGAGGCTATAATGAACATTCATTCACTCCAAACATTTTGTCTTCATGTAGATGCCGCCAGACTGCTGTCTGGCTACGGAATATCTGCTGATACATTGCATACCAAATTTGTGCAGGACTAAATGTATAAAGATTACTGTGAACATAAGGAACACTCTTTTACCTGTTTAATTACTTTTGCTTCTTATTTTACAAAGGAGAATTGAATAGACTAATTTAAAATGATAGCTGGAACTGGGTAGGTAAGATGGTAAAAATAGGGCCAATGGAATTAGGGTTACATTTTAATATCACATGTACCTAGAGGATTAGGGTCATGAAAAGTTTCATAAATCATAGATGGGCAGCTGAAATTTATTGCCTGCAATACCTGCATCATGTAGGAACTTCCAAACATTGTTACATTGTAGGAGCACTCAAATGCAGGAAGTGTCTCAGTTATTCAAATTCAACACAGATTGCTGCGTTTAGAGGCAATGAGAGCCACTGCAATGCCTGGAAAAATCTGAATTTAATGAATCAAACACAATGGCCACTTCATTAGGTACACCTGCTCGTTAATGCAAATATCTAATCAGCCAATCATGTGACAGCAACAATACACAAGTAGAGCTTCAGATGATGGTGCCTAACAGTGACTTCGTTGCTTGCATGTTCAGAAACAGTTCTATATATATTTAATATCTCTTTTATTCCTTTTCAGGGTTCTTTTGAAGACCCTGACCAGGAGTTACATGCTAAATTTGGTTCTTTGCTGAAATGGGACCCACTCTCAGGGCTTTATGACTGGTTGCTTTTCGATATGCCAAGGTTGCAGCCTGGAACACTAGCGCGCCTTCAGGGTGCCGGATTTTCGTGGCTCTGGAGGCGGGTGGATTCGAGGTCGGTGCCGCTGCCTGGTGTGTTGTGGGAGTACATGGAAATCGAAAACAGTGAGTTGGCTGCTGTGTGCCTGGAGACCTGAGACCTTTGGGCACAAAGCTCAGAAAAAGTGACACAACAGACTCTTAACACCATAAATTAGAAAGTTGTTTGGTTATGTCTTCCCTCTCGCTATGAAACGGGGACACCTCTTTTTCCCTTATTAAGGAGAGAGAGAGCCTGTAGTATGTCGAATACCGGGTGAATGAGTAGTCTTTGGAGTACTGCAAGTCTGTGTCTTTATTGCATGCTTTGCTGCATGCTGGAGTGCTCAGTGAAAGCTTTTTTGCTGGTGGGGAGGGAGTGTTGTTGCTTTGCTGATGCTTATGCATAGGAGGGGAACTGGGGGGACTTTGGGGTTCTAACATTTAATTGTCATTCATTCTTTAGGGAACTCCTCTATTTTCCTGGATGTTTGCGAAGAAAAAAACTTTCAGGATATATATTATATACATTTCTCTGACATTAAATGTACCTATTGAAACATAAACGTATGTAGACATAGTCCTGCTAAAGGGTTTTGTACTCGTTTCCTAGATCCTGCCTGGCCTGCTGAGTCCCTTCAGCAATTTGTGCATGTTACTCCTATCTCCAGCATCTGCAAATTTTCTTGTTTGTAGACAGTCTAAAGCCGAAGCTTAGTAGGGTTAATGGTGCCTAATGACGACTCCTTTGCTTGCATCTACGGAAACAGCTCTATTTCCATCTTTAATATCTCTATTTTTCCCTTTCAGGGTTCTTTTTAAGATCCTGACCTGGAGTTATACGCTGACTATGTCTCCCCTCCCGGTGTGAAACGGGGACACCTCTTTCTCCCATAGTAGGGAGAGAGAAAACCTGTGGTATGTCGAATACTGGGTGAAACGTGGTTTTTGGGGTAAAAGCAAGTCTGCTTCTTTGTTATTATTTTGCTCATACTTGAGTGCTTGGTGGTGGTGCTGATGCTTTTTTTTGCTGGTAGGAGGAAGGGGGATTGTCGCTTGCTGCCACTTACACGTGGAGGGGGAGCTGGGGAGGAAATTTGGGGTTCTAACATTCAACTGTCATTCATTCTTTGGGGCACTCCTCTGTTTTTGTGGATGGTTGCGAACAAGAAGCATTTCAGAATGTATATTGTATACATTCCTCTGACATGTACAATTGTACCTTTGAAAGTTCAGTTGTTGTTCAGACTAAACATCAGAATGGGGAAGAAATGTGATCTAGGTGATTTTGACCGTGGAATGTTGGTGGTTTTTGTATCTCAGAAACAATCTATCTCCTGTATTTTCTGCCATACTTTACAATGCCCTGAATAAACTTTTGTTTTGACTGTGAGCTTAACTATGGACTTACTGTCTAATGAGTCAGTAGAAATATTATAGCTGTCTCCAGATCTAACTTTTAACTCATGAGTGACGTTTAGTTTCAATACCTTGGCTATGTATCTGTAATTCATTCCAAACTCATTGCTCCTGGCTATTTGTTTGGTATGCTCATGTAAAAGTAGAATTCTGCTTAAAAACATATCTGTACTCTGCTGCTAATTATTCTGCTGGTGATTGACATTCAGTAATTAGCAGCTGCTAACCCTGGAAGTTCCCATTGCTCTTTGCAGCTTTTAATAAAAGTTGGTTAAGGAAGAGTGCTTTGTTCAGTGGTCCGAGAAAGTAAATTACTTTGGAACACATAATTTTCAACAGATCGAAGAATTGTTACTTTGCAAGGAAATGCTTTTCTCTCCCAACCTATGCCCATCAGTTTTATTTTGGTGGGGAACTTTGTAAAATGCCATAGATGCTGAAAATTTGAAAGGTTAAAAGACATTGGAAACATCAGGCAGAATCTGTGGAAAAGAACAGATGGTGGCAGTTTAAGTGCAGACTCTGTCAGAAATGGAATGGGAAAGAGAATAAAATCTATGCATTCAGGAAAATAAATAGAACAAAACCACTTGGGTAAGAATAAAAGACAGTAAAGTGGCAAGACATATGTTTTTAAAAAAAAAAAGACAAGGAAAGAAATAAATTGAAATAAACATTTCACTCTAAATAAACGATACAGAGAAGCCAACAAGAGAGTATGCATATTTAAAAAGGATTGCTGTATTGGAATAATTATGCGAAAGCAAAGCATCACACTAAAACAGGTTCCTGTACCTAACAGTGTTGTCAATCTCACTGAATAACCTCACTGCTGGTGGAACGCTACTGTTGACAACTTGCAACTCTTAGATATCCCTTTCCCATAATCTCTAGAATACCAACAAACACTAGGACAGGTGGACATTTAGGCCTTAAGTCCAGTGACCAATAGAATGACAATGACCAGAGCCCATTTATCTCTCTGGACAGCTTTGTAAACCTTTCTTCTTGAAGTACCAATCTGGCTAATGTGAAAGTGACATCAAAAGGATTAGATAGATAGATAGATACTTTATTCATCCCCATGGGGAAATTCAACTTTTTTTCCAATGTCCCATACACTTGTTGTAGCAAAACTAATTACATACAATACTTAACTCAGTAAAAAATATGATATGCATCTAAATCACTATCTCAAAAAGCATTAATAATAGCTTTTAAAAAGTTCTTAAGTCCTGGCGGTTGAATTGTAAAGCCTAATGGCATTGGGGAGTATTGACCTCTTCATCCTGTCTGAGGAGCATTGCATCGATAGTAACCTGACGCTGAAACTGCTTCTCTGTCTCTGGATGGTGCTATGTAGAGGATGTTCAGAGTTTTCCATAATTGACCGTAGCCTACTCGGCGCCCTTCGCTCAGCTACCAATGTTAAACTCTCCAGTACTTTGCCCACGATAGAGCTCGCCTTCCTTACCAGCTTATTAAGACGTGAGGCGTCCCTCTTCTTAATGCTTCCTCCCCAACACGCCACCACAAAGAAGAGGGCGCTCTCCACAACTGACCTATAGAACATCTTCAGCATCTCACTACAGACATTGAATGACACCAACCTTCTAAGGAAGTACAGTCGACTCTGTGCCTTCCTGCACAAGGCATCTGTGTTGGCAGTCCAGTCTAGCTTCTCGTCTAACTGTACTCCCAGATACTTGTAGGTCTTAACCTGCTCCACACATTCTCCATTAATGATCACTGGCTCCATATGAGGCCTAGATCTCCTAAAGTCCACCACCATCTCCTTGGTCTTGGTGATATTGAGACGCAGGTAGTTTGAGTTGCACCATATCACAAAGTCCTGTATCAGTTTCCTATACTCCTCCTCCTGTCCATTCCTGACACACCCCACTATGAGCCAACTCAGAAATATATAAACGAAACAAAAATAAGACCATAAGACATAGGAGCAGAATTAGGCCATTTGGCCATCGTCTACTCCGCCATTCAATTTCTCTGCATCTGTTTTAAATGGATGCCCCTCTGTTGTGAGGCTGTGCCCTCTTGTCCTAGACTCTGCCACCATGGGAAACATCTTTTCCACACCTACTCTGTTTAGGCCTTTCAACATTCGAAAGGTTTCAAGCAGATCGCCCCGCATCCTTCTAAATACCAGTGAGTACAGGCCCAGAGACATCAAATGTTCCTCATATGATAACCCCTTCATTCTTGGAATCATCCTTGTGAACTTCCTCGGAACCCTCTCCAATGCCAGCACATCTTTTCTTAGATGAGGAGCCCAAAACAATTAATACTTAAGGCAAGACCTCACCAGTGCCTTATAAAATCTCAAAATTGATCCCTACTCTTATATTCTAGACCTCTTGAAATGAATGCTAACATTGCATTTGCCTTCCTCACCACCAACTCAACCTGCAAGTTAACCTATGGGGTGCTCTGCATAAGGACTTCCAAGTCCCTTTGCATCTCAGAGTTTTGGATTTTATCTCCATTTAGAAAATAGTCTGCTCATTTATTTCTTCTAACAAAGCGCATGACCATGCATTTTCTAACATTGTATTTCTTGCCCATTCCCCTAATGCAAAACAATGTTGGAAAATGCATGGCTATGCACTTTGGTAAAATGTAACTGCAGATGCCAGATATCCAAAATAAAAAACAGAAAATGCAGGAAATACTCAGCAGGTCAGCAGCATCTGTGTGAAGAGAAACAGAATTAACATTTCAGGTTGAAGATCCTTCATTGGAACTCAGAAAGAGAATTTGGTTAAACTATGGAGAGAATAGGGGAGGGGAGATGTCTATGATGGGTAAATCTAGAGTTCAGGATTGCCCCTGCAGAATTAACACAGGTACTCTGCAAAACAGTCATTCAATCTTCTTTGGTTTCTCCAATGTACAGAAATCACACTGTGACACTGGGAGGTGAAGAGGAAAGAACAAATGCATTGGCTGCTTTTGCCAGGGAAAGTGCCATTAGAAAGGAGTGGTTGGGGGGAACAGAAGAATGGACCAGCAGAGTCCCAAAGGGGATAATCCCTGTGAAATGCTGAGAGAAGAGGCAAGGGAAAGATGATTCTGCAACTGGAATGTCCTTGAAGGTGGCAAAAATCGTGGAGAATGATCTGTTGAATGCAAAATTGTAGTCAGCTGTAAATCTTCATCCAGTTACAATTTGATGTATTTTTTTTTTAAAAAGTAGTCCAAATCCTTTACAAAACACATACACCAATAATAAATCCTGGTCCTTCTGTGAGACTCAGGAAAAAAAAAAAAAAAAAATTTTGTCCATAATGAAACTCATTTAATAAATCTAGATTGTGCAATGTCAAGATGCTTTAACTATAGATGGACATCAAAACTGTATAGGAAAGAAAGAACTGGTCTCTCCTATCCTGGAGAAAAGACAGTTACCATTGACCTTATCAATGCCTTTCATAATCTTAAGTATTTCAGTAAGGTTGACCCTCAATGTCCCATATTCCAAGGAACTTGTTTACCTCAGTCCCTCTGTTCCTTTACACTCCCTACTGACCTACTAAGTCCTATGCTGGTCCACTTTCCAAAATGCATCACTTCACACTCAGGCCACACCTTGGCCCACTTCCCTAACTGATCAAGATCCCCCTGCAACCTACAATAACTTTCACCATCAATAAATGTCTCTAATTTTGTGTCATCTGCAAACTTACTAACAAAGCTTTTCGTATTCACATTCAAAATATTTATTTAAATAACAACAAGGGTCTCAACTCTGATTCCTGCAACCAAAGAGACATGGTAGTGTAGTCATTAGCACATCACTTTACAGAGCTAAATCAGGGTTTGATTCCCATCTCTATCTAGAAGTTTGCACATTCTTCTTGTGAATATATGGGTTTCCTCCAGGTCCTCCAGTTTTCCTCCCTCATTCCAAATACATATGGTTAGGGTTAGTGAGTTGTGGGCGTACTAGGTTGGTGCCGGAAGCATGCTGACACTTATGGGCTGTCCTGCACATTGCACATTTGAACGGAGATACAGTGTAAAGATTTTTACTCCTCCTGTATCTGAAGGATATAAGTAATAAAATCAATTCAATTACTGATTTGATGTAAAACAATGCAATTCACTGTGTTCTAATATACATGACAAATAAAGCTAATCCCTCACCAGTCTCTTACTAGCTTCCACTCTGAGTAACAATATTCAATCACCATCCTCTGCTTTTTACCTCTGGGCTAATTTTGAATCTAGTTTCTGTGGCTCAGGACATTGATGGCCCTAAGGGGACCTATTCTCTCCCCAGCCATCATTTTTACTGTTAAAATAGCTATCGAACATCTTGGGATTTTCCTTAACATTCCCTGCAAGGTCCATCTCGTATCACCGAATACTAAGTTCCTCATTCAGTAACAACCCTATAACCCTAAGTGGAAAAAGTATTATGTTCTTCTTCCCCCTCCCCCCCCCCCCAACACACACACCCACCAACTTAAGTGAGTTAATTAGAACAAAAAATCTGAAGGAAAACAGAACAAGTTTCCAGTATTTGAACTGGCTTTTCCCAACAATAAAGATTAAAGATCCCAAGAAATGTTATCGTTGCTAACCTTCTGCACTGATGGTCATGATTCCTTGTTCCAGGTCCAGGAATGGATGAATCAGACACAGCCTGGGTTCCTGCTTTTGACTAAGACAGATACCATTGTGGTTGGCAATCATCCAGACACGGTCATACAGTAGCCCGTGTTTTCCAACAGGCCACTTCTTAACCTGTAAAACAAGCAAAAAGATCCAAACTGGTGCAGTATGGTCGGCTGTTGTGTGCTGTTAGCACTGCACGAAGTCATGGAAGTAGCATCAGTTATATATGATTTATTTACACGGTGTAAAATAGGATAGCTATTTAACTCCTGAGGAATGACCCCAATAGCTGTTGTTCAAAAAATAATTCTTAAGATATAATCAATGCTGTCAAATTTGTTCATTACTGGGGTTCTTGAGAAACATTACAGAGCCAATCACGGATTGACCAGACTAAATAAGAATGGCATGTTTCCTTCCCTAAAGGATACTAAGCATATCAGATTCTTTTCTATGATAATTCAATAATTTTGTTGTCCCTTTGGTGCCATATATTGTTTTTCTCTTTTTAACATGCAAGGAACAATTACAAGAAAGTCAAAGGTGAACAAGACACAAATAAATACAAGTATAGATAAAGCTAAGTATGGACCTTGTGCGTGTATTAAATTGGAGCAAGGTAAAATGTGAGAGCATGAGGCAGGTATGAGAGGAAGTTAATTAGGAACAGCTGTTTTTGGGCAAGTCCACATTTGACATTCGGAGGGTGTTTCAAGATCAACTGCACAGAGTACAGGACGGGTATGTTCCACTCAAAAGGAAGGACAGGGATGGCAAAGTAGGAGAACCTTGGATGTCATTGTATGATGTATGAAAAGTATATGAAGTTTAGGAAGCTAGAATCAAACAGAGCCCTTGAGGATGAAATAGAAGCCAGAAAAGAACTCAAGAAGAGAATTAGGAAAGCCAGGAGGGCCATGAAAATCCTTGCCAAGTATAATTAAAAAGAATCCAAAGGCAATCTATGCATACATCAAGAGTAAGAAGATAACACGAGGATAAAGGAGGGAACATTTGCTTGGATGTGGAGGATATGGGTGAGGTCCTTAATGAACACTTCACATCAGTACTTACAAGAGAAAAAGGATGTGGAGGATATAGAAATCAGTGCTGAACATATTAATATGCTAGGGCATTTTGAGGCAAAGGCGGTGGCAGTGTTGGGTCTCTTAAGGAGCATTAAGGTGGATAAATACCCAGGGCCTGATGGGATATATAGGTTATTGAAAGAAGCAAAAGATGAGATTGCTGGAGCCTTGACCAATATCTTTGTGTCCAGTCTAGCCACAGGAAAGGTCCTGGAAGACCAGTGAATAGCTAATGTTGTTCCATTATTTAAGAAGGGAACAAGGAATAATCCTGAAAACTACAGACTGGTTAGTCTCATGTCGTAGTAGGCAAGTTACTGGAGAGAATTCTTAGGGATAGGATTTATGAGCATATGGAAACCTCTGGCCTAATTAGGGAGAGCCAGCCTGCCTTTGTGTGGGCAAGGGTGATTGATAAAAGTAGAGCTGTGGATGTTATTTGCATGGATTTTAGTAAGGCATTTGACAAGGTCCCTCATTGGAGGCTCATCCAGAATATCAAGATGCATAGGATCCATGGTGAATTGGCCATTTGGATTCAGACATTGCCCACAGAAGATAGAGGGTAGTGGTCAAAGGGACTGAATTCTAGCTGGAAGTCTGTGATTAGTGGTGTATGTGACGTAAATAAATGACCTGGATGAAAATGTAGATGAGTGGGTTAGTAACTTTGCAAGTAATACGAAGATTGGTAGTGTTGTAGATAGCATGGAAGACTGGCAAAGAAAACAATGGGATATAGATACTTACTGGAGTTGAGAAGAACAGAGAAATCTCATTGAAATGTATCAAATGTTGAAAGGCCTAGAGTGGATGTGGAGAGGATACTTCTGATAGTAGATGTGTCTAAAACCAGAGGGCACCATCTCAGAATACAGTGATGCCCATTCAGAACAGAGATGAGGATAAATTTCTTTAGTCAGAGGATGGTGAATCTACAGAATTAGTTGCCATGAATGGCTATGGAGGGCAAGTCATTGAGTATATTTAAAGCAGAGGTTGATAGGTTTTTGATTAATCAAGGCATCAAACGTTACAAGGAAAAGGCAGGAGGTGAGGTTGAGAGCAATAACAAATTAGCCATGATGGGATGGACCAATTCTGCTCCCATGTCTTATGGTGTAGATCAGTTGCAGGTATGGGTGGAGAAAAGGCAGATAGAGTTTAACCTGGTCAAATGTGAATTTTTACACCTTGGTAGGTCAAATGCAAAGAGGTATTACACTGCTAACAGCAAGATCCTTAACAGTGTTGATGAGCAGGGGGATCTTGGTCCAAGTTCGTAGCTCCCTGAAAGTGGCTACACAGGTTTGGAGGGTAGTTATGAAAGTATATAGCATGCTTTCCTTTATTAGTTGAGGCAATGAGTTCAAAAGTCATAAAGTTATAAACTCTAATTAGGCTGCATTGGAAATATTGCATACAGTTCTGATTTCCCCATTGTAGGAAGGGTGTTGAGGCTCTGGACAGGGTGCAAAAGAGGTTTACCAGGATTTTGCCTGGATTAGAAGGCATGTGATGTAATGAGAGGTTGGACAAACTTGTGTTTTCTCTGGACCTGTGGAAGCTGAGGAGAAATCTGATAGAGGTTTATAAGATTTTGGGAGGCATAGATAGAGAAGACAGATAATATCTTTTGCCAAGAGCTGAAATGTCTAATGCCAGTGGACATGCATTTAAGGTGAGAAGAGTTAATTTCAAAAGACAAGTGAGGGGGTAAGGTTTTTGAATTTTTTTTTAATATATAGTGGGTGCCTGAATGCACTGCTTGGGGTGGTGATGGAGGCAGTAACATTAGAGACTTTAAGAGATTTTTAGAGACAGGAACATGAGGAAAATGGAATAATATTAATATTGTGTAGGCAAAGGAGGTTAGTTAGCCACTCTATTACAAATTTAATTCAGCACAACATAGTGGGCCAAAAGGCCTGTTCCTGTGCTTTACTGTTATATGTATGTTCTAAACAAATCCACAAAATTTGGGACCATCCACATCCTCACAGGATGAAAGTCAAACTCAGTTGAGTTTATTGCAACCTGCACAAGTACAATGAAAACCTTACTTGCTGCAGCATCACAGGCACATATCATTCACAAAAAAAAACAAATTATGCATAAATTATTCACAAGAAACACAATTAGAACAAAAGACCACTTGATTGCAAAATGATCAAAGTGATCTTTGTGTTGCTGAACTGTATTGATTAGCGCCTTGCCAGTCACTTCAAGAACTGCATGGTTGAAGGGAAGCAGCTGTTCTTAAATCTGATGGTGTGGGACTTCTAGCTACTGTACCTTCTGCACAATAATAGCTGCAAAAAGTTGGCATGGCCCAGATAGTGAATATCTGATGAAGTCTTCTTGAGGCAGCACTTCCTCAACAGTGAGGAGAGTCTGTGATGCATTGGGCAGGGTCCACCACTCTCTGCAGCTTCATGTGTTCCTGTGCATTTGAACTGTCGTACCAAACCATGATGCAACCAATTAGAATACTTTCAATGGGATGTCTGTAGAAGTTTGTTAAGAGTGTTCAGTAACAAGCCAAGCCTCCTTAACCTCCTAAGACATTAGCATGTTTTTCCTATCATTGAACTGTTTCTGGGCTCAGGAATTTAAAGTTTTTGACTCTCTCCACTGCTGAATCCCCAATGTAGACTGGAGCAAGTTCACCCTCCTTCCCCTTCCTGAAGTCAACCATCAGCTCTTGAGTTTTGCTGACACTGAATGAGAGAGGTTGTTTTTGGACACCACTCAACTAGATGACCTCTAGTAAACTGACTCATCGTCACCTGTGATTCATCCAACAACAGTAGTGTCATCAGTAATTTGAAGATGACTTTTGAGCTGCAGTTAGCTACACAGTCAAGTGTGTGCAGGGAGTAGAGCGGGGAGGAAGTACATAGTCTTAAGGTGCACTTGTATTGAAATCAGCAAGGATTGAAGTCTGCTGATGAGGAACTTGAGCCAGTTGCAGAGGCAGGTACAGAAGCCCAAGTCTTGAGACATGATGATAAGTTTGGATGGGATGATTGTGTTGAAAGCCAAGCTGCAGTCAATGAACAGCAGTCTGATGTACGAGTTTCCATGGTACAGAGCATTGGACAAGTCAGAGAGATCTGCTTTTGACCTTCTGGCAATAGGTAAATTGGAGTGCATCCAGGTCATTTCTGAGTCAGAAACTGATTCATACCATAACCAACCTCTTGAAGTATTTCATTATTGTCGATATATACAATACCTTGAGGTAGTCATTGAGGAGGATCACCACACTTCTGCACTAGCACAATTGAGGCTTTTTGAAGCAAGTGGGAACATTAGACAACACATGGAAGAGGTTGAATATTCTATAAATAGTCCTCAGCCAGGTACACCGTTTGGACCAGACCTCTTTCAAGGATTCACCATCTTGAAATGTGTCCAGAGGCTTGCCTCACAGAATGAAATTAATTGTCGTCTGGAGATAGGGTGTCTCATGGTTTTCCCTATCAAAGCATGAATAAAAGGCATTAAGCTCATCCACCAGTGATGGGTCATTGCCAATAATGCATCTGATCTCTCTTTGAAGGAAGTTATATCATGCAAGCTCTGCTATCACTGTTGACCATCCAATTGTGATTCCAGCTTAGTCTAAAGCTGCCTCTGTGCACTCGCAATAGTGTTCTGGAGGTCAAATCTAGACTTCTTACAAGACTCCGAATCACCAGTCTAAATTGCCACAGAATTAGCCCTCAACAGATTATAAATTTCCTGTTTATTCTGGACTTCTGGCTGAGGAAAAGTCAGTGTAATTGTAGATACACACTTGTCCATACATGTCCTTAAAAGGTTGGAGATGACTGTTGTATATTCATTTAGGTCTACTGACGAATCCTTGACAGTAGTCCAGACCACTGACCTGAAACAATCCCATATTCTCTCCTTTGCTTCTGTTGTCCAGCTGTTTGTGGTCCTCTCCACCAGTGCCGCGCTCTTCAGTCTCTGTTAATAGGCAGAAGCAGCAGCCAGGTGGACAAACTTACCACACTGAAGGAGGGGTCTGGAATAGTGTGGGTTTTTGATGGTAGTAACGCAGTGGTCAAGTGAGTTGAATCTCTAGCATTGCAGCTGATGTGTTGTTAGCAGTTAGGCAAAGAGTCCTTCAAGTTAGCCTGATCAAAGTCTGCCACTCCATTCTTGTTGACTACAGCACTTACGCACATAAAACATGTAAAATCAAGTTTTCAGTATTCTGCAGGTCATCCTAGTGTTCTAGGTGATTTTTTTTCACCAGCTTACAATTATTTGCCGAAGTGTGAGGAGCTGAGCAAGAGCAGGTGATCTTGACTAACATAAAATGTGCTATTTCTGTACTCCAAGTCAATTGAAAGGAGCTTTTACTGATTTATAACTGCTTTGGAAATAGTGCTAATGCAGTAAGTTCCAACAGTACTTGCAGAGAGTTTGGTAATATAATAGCAAACAAAGGGAGATATCCTTCACTTCGTAACTGAGAAAAACTGCTTATGGTTAAAAACAAATGTCCATCAGGAATATGGACATAACTTAATCATAAATAATTCATTACAAGTTGGCTGCCACAAACATTTCAACTAACTGCTTTATTCCAAAATCAAAGTACTGAAAGTTGTAAACCATTAATTATGGGAAGGTATTAAAGGATTTCACCCTGATATGTGAAGCTATGAACTGCCAGTTTGAGATATTTTGAAATGTACTCACTTCTGTGGCACTAAGTAATTAAACAGCAAACATGAGTCATTGTCTTCTACATTTCTTTCCAGACAGCAATAGTTATTCTGGACATTCAGATGAATCTATTTGAGATTACCATGCTAACTTCTTATGCTCACTGACTTCTATGCTGTTTTTAAATGGAATTATTTTCTGCCTGTTACATTTCAGAAACAACTTCAAAGCTTTTTAGATAAAGTGTTCAAATTGAAAGTGTCAGATCAAAATAAATGCGAGAGAGCTTCACACATCCTCTGATTCACAAAGCCAAATCACCAGCACATGTTTGAAGAGAAAATAAGAAAGAACAGAAATCACATCTAATTTGAATGAAATCTTATTTTTCAAGGACTTGGTTCTTTACACGGAGATATTTCTGTGGGAAATTTGACCCATCCACTTGTTGGCATGAATTAAATTGGTATAAATCCTACTAGTACCATCTCTCTGAATTCCTGCTGATACTATCTCCCCAAATTCTGATAGACATCGCATTTGTAGATTTTGTTTTGCACAGATCCCACAGAAATACAGTCCAGTTGGTCTATTCAGTAGATAATCGAAATGGTTGCAGTGGAATAACTGCTCAACTGATACTCAAATTTTGTTCAGCCACTGAAGTAACACCGTCAGTTTGATTGAATGAAGAAGAGAATAAGTCATCAAGTTGAGTTAGAGAGAACTGAAGAAAGTCGATAACAGCTTGCTCTGATAAAGCTAATGCCAAATTGGATTGAATAAAATTCAATGCTGTTCATATAATTCAGAAACAGGAACCTTGTCCAGTTTAATTACGTTTGCACATAATCCAATCCCAGGCTCAAAGTTCATGTAAAAACACCATCCCCTTCTCTCAATTCCACATCTGCTCTCAGGATGAGGCTTTTCATTCTAGAATGAAGGAGATGTCCTCCATTTTCAAAGGAACTGGCTTCCCTTCCTCCACCATCAATGCTGCCTTCAACTGCATGCCTGCCATTTCACGCACGTCTGCTTTTATCTCATCAACCCGCCACCCTACCAGGGATAGGGTTCCTCTTGTCCTCACCCATTACCCCACCAGTCTCGGTGTCCAGCACCTAATTCTCTGAAACTTCCACCAACTCCAATGGGATCCCACCACCAAGCATATCCTTGCAAGCGATACAAATGCTACACCTACCCCTACACCTGCTCCCTCACTATCATTCAGGGCCCTAAGCAGTCCTTCCAGGTGAGGCGATACTTCACCTGTGAGTCTGTTGGGGTTATATACTGTGTGTAGTGTTCCCGGCGTGGCCTCCTGTATATCAGTGAGACCTGACGTAGATCTGGAGACCACTTTGCCGAGCATCTACCTGAGAAGGCAGGATCTCCCAATGGCCACCCATTTTAACTCCACTTCCCATTCTGATATGTCTATTCATGGTCTCCTCCACTGTCGTGATGAGGCCACACTTGGGTTGGAGGAACACCACCTTATATTCCATTGGGTAGCCTCCAACCTGATGGCATGAACATTGTTTTCTCGAACTTCCGGTAATGCCCCCCAACACCCCTCTCCTTCACCATTTCCCATCCTCTTATCCTTCTCTCGTGTTATCTCCTTGCCTGCCTATCACCTCCCTCTGGTGCTGCTCCCTCCAGTTCTTTCTTCCATGGCCTTCAGTCTCTTTCACCAATTTACTTCCCAGCTCTTTATTTCATCCCCTCCCCCTTCAGATTTCACCAAACACCTTGTGTTTCTCTCTCCCCTGCCCCCCACCTTTTAAATCAACTCCTCAGCTTTTTTTCCTCCAGTCCTGCCGAAGGGTTTCAGCCCCAAACATTGACTGTACTCTTTTCCTAGATGCTGCCTGGCCTGCTGAGTTCCTCCATTTTGTGTGTGTTGCCCAGTTGTAAAACGTTCTGTAAAGTTAAATAACTTGAGAATCTGTTTCAAGTACAGTTCAAACATAAAAACCCTCAGTCCGTAAGGATACATCTGAGCTTGGTCCCACAAAATCTTCAGTCCAAGGGTTTTGCACTTTAGTATTTCCCTTGAAACACTGATTGGATTGTGTTCTCTTCGAGATGTCAGACTTTTCCCTTACTGGGTCCCTCCAAAGTTTCCTGACTACCTTTACTGTTTAAGCTGGGTTACTTTCTGAAGTTTTTCCTGTTCTTTACACTCCCACTTGAAGTGTCCATCCTCTCCACAGCTGTAACAGAAAATACCAGTCGCTTCCCTCATCAAAAGACCTCTTTCAGCAGCATCCCTCTGTTTTGGATGGGTCAGGTTTCCTATCAGACTTGTTATGCTTAGCGGCAGCTCTAGTTAACATCAACCGAGATACCTCCACTTGCAAGTTTTTCACTTCATCTTGCAAAATCTCCACTTGCTTGGCATCAGAGGCTACTGCTGAGGACTTCGACCAACTGGTGGAGGCCTCCCTCTCTACCATCATATTTTCTTCCTCTCTTAATTCTCCGAGCAGCTCAACAAACAAGGGAGGGAGACCTTATCTTATAAGACATTCGAATGCGTAGAGCAATCACATCGCATGACAGTGCGCCCTTCACAACTTGCTCCATCCTTAATCGATTTATCTCAGCCAGCTGAATGGCCCCTTTACAAGCAACGTAGCTGAAAAGGTAGGCAGACAGCTTTTCTCCTTCCTCTGGGAATGTGTGCCTAAACTTCATCACAAGATCAGCTGGGCTGCCTGTCATGCCAAAAACATTTTGTAATGCTTGCATGTAGTTCACAGACATGATCGACGGGATTTTCGCCCTTAAGGACCTCACAATCTCAGCATCTGGACCTTGTCAACTCTACCGGTCTCTGTTTCTTCATACTGCCACTCATCCAGTAACTGATACATCTGCTCAGCCCAAGCCTCATATTCTTCCCAATCAGGAGTAGGCTTGACCCCAGAGAACACTCTTAGCCTATGATAATCTTAGCTTTCAACGGGTACAATTTGGATTTATCCAAAACCAGCTCAGAATTTAAATCAACTGCTGAAGGGCTCATTTGACCTTTCATATCAGACAACTCCTCTCCCTCATTCCACAGAAATGAGAACAACATGTCTTTAAAGTCTTCACCCTCAGCTAAATTCGCCCCTTATCTAAAAGAATGGGCTGCCCATAGGCCTGCCTCTCCAGGCTCCCCTATCTTAATGGGCAATACAACTTCAGTCACGTCACTGGTAGCCTGGACTAACACCACATCCTTACCAGCTGATTGATCAAAATGTCACTCAATCAGCATAATTTTCCCTAATACTCTTATTGAACTCAGCACTTGAAGTAGCAGTTCATTGGAAATTCTAATATCCACCCTGCTCAGAACATAAGAATTGCATATCGATATCCTCTTCGAATTGCACCAAACCTTAATCCCTGTGGCATCCATAATAAAGTACCTTACTTACAATGCACCCTACTTTCCACAAACACTAGTTTAAACACTGCTTAAACACACAAATAAACCACTTAATCAATCCTAAAACAGCATTCAAAGTATCTGAATCCCAGGCGAGCCCCCACAAACGTAGCCCTCTCACTGGGGTTTGTATACAAAACTTGGCTCATTAGTAAACACTGCTAACAACCACGTGACTCAGCAGTGAGAAGGTCACCTTACATAAAGAATATACAACTAGAGTCATTAAGATTTGGGGTTCAGCCAATCAGGAAAGTTGGGATGTTCTGATTAAGGAACATTGATTTTAGTGAATGCTGTGTAAATATTGATCACAGACAATTATTGGTCACCAAAGAAATGAAAATTCATACATTAGTGTAAAATTATAAATAAAGCGTATTTACCAATTTTTCAACTTTGTCAGTTAACAGAAGAAAGGTAAAAGGGTCCATGCAGTTAAATTAATCTAATTCTGCACATAAACATTGGACTTATTTCTGTAGTAGCTAGATGTATCACTTTACTCAGGGCGCTGAATCCCCATCACCAACCACAGGTAGAGTTTCCCTACTTGGAATCGTTCATCACACAACGCACTCGTACCCAGACAGTCCTGACTGGCTGACACAACATTCTTACTTTGGTCAACACACCTCCTTATCTTTAGCCAAAGCCAGAAGACTCTTACCAGCAGGACACTCGACTTTACAGAAAACTGATAAAATAAAAATCTCACAGCATAGCAGTAGAAGTCTTACCCAGGGCATTACACAAACTAGTACCACATTTTGCTCTGCCATGCAGAGCACAGTTGGTGATCATATTCTTGCTGCTCTGAGCCGAAGACTCACCGTATCTCCTCCTTGAACTTTAAAAATGATGTCCATTCAAACTGTGGCTGCTCTAAGGGTCAGTGTGCTGTCAACCTAGCACGAATTCCTGCACTCAGCCAGCCCTGGCTCAGCACTGACCCATGCAGAAACAGCCTGTGAGAGCTGGCACTGAATGGGTTGGAGGAGCAGTGTGGCACACAGCTGCTCCATGGCTAGGTGCTGGAACCACCTTCTATACATGCTGATAGAGAGCCCATGTCCTGCAGTCTTTCTCTTCACTTTTTGGATGTTGAGGGAGTTGATGAGCTTTCATCCCTGTTCAGTCATACAAGCATACTGGCTGGCCTGTAGCCTCCAATCAGCTTGTATACTAAGTTGTGATCAGGGCCATTAAATGTCTTCATAACAACTGAGTAACATTCATCTCATAATTGTCAAAAATTTCAAAATACATTTAAAAAATCTAAGTACATCATAACTGACTTCCAGGAGATGATGTCTCCAATTCATTTGGACAGGTACTGTCATGCTTATACTGGGTTTAGCTCAGCACAGGCTTGGAGAAGATTCTCAAAACCGTCAGCCCTACAAATTATTCTTATCCTTGATTTCCCTTAATCTATCATGTGGTGCTGCACCCAGGCAAGCACACTTTAACCTGAAAAGTATTTGTTTTAAATAAAGCTGAGATAAAACCATACACAGGTTACCGGATCTTTCAAATCTCATTGGTAATAGCTGAAAATTCTTTATGGGATGCTGAGTATTGTGAGAAATCAGCTCAAAATGTGATGTGATGCATTAAACATTCTATTACAGTAGTAAAGATGACTAATGCATCATAGTAGAGTTAACTGTGAACAATCAAAATTAGCATCTGACATCCAATTTAATTGACCATTTTATAAGACTGAATACCTTTCTCTGCTTCCAATCTATTTTTTCCTTCAACTTCCCAATTTGTTATATGTATAATTATATAATAGCATATATAATTAAGCATGTATAATTACATATTTTTCTATCCTATTTGTCTTCATGACATATTGCCTAGATGAGGGGAAGTTCTTCATTAAATTAAGAAAGCAAGAGGCTTTCTTCCATCTCAAATAGTATAATTGAAATTTGACCCAGCAGACTTCACCATCGCTTCTCACCTCTCTACCTCATTCCACTGGGGGGGAAATGATGGTAGTGGGCCCCTTTTATTTTCTTCAAGCAAAAGAAGATTTAAAAAACAAAACACAAGCACCACAGTTATACACCTTTAATTATATAAAAAAAAACAATTTAGTAGAAATGTTTAATGAAAACATTTAAAGTAAATTGAGATAAGCATATTTGCTATACAGTGTAATTGAAACTGAGTAATACAGGAAAGCAAGAATAGTTGAACAGCTTTTCCTAAAGTGCTAGATAAATGTTGGTTCAAATTCTGTAAAATGAATGGGAAAATTCTATCCCAGATGGAATTGTAACTTAAGAGGGAAACTGCAGACATTAACTTTTTCTATCTGCTTTTAGGAGATTGGTTGGTTACTATAACACTTTTAAAGAGCGACAGTGTCCACCAAATGCCCCCAATTCAGTGTGGACCAGTGGGAGTTATTATGTTTTCCATGGACCATTTTATTTTTAAATAATTTGCAATTTCAAAATTCCTTTCCTTCTTGAGAACTTCTTTGTAATTTGCCTTTACAGCCAACAATATGAATCTTCCATAGCTTACTTATTCTGAAAAGAACATCAGAGACTCTGAAAAAAGACAGCAAAGGGCATCTTGCAGATCTTATTCAGCTCTCATTATCTACAGGTCTCTTTTGTATTTGTCATATAGCATAATGATATACCTCAGGCATGTTCAACATTACAGCAGTATCTGACTACAGCACTCTGCTTTCTGACCATTACGTTTTCACTCCTGAGGCACTCCAGCCCAACCCCTCCACTCCACCATTCCAAATTGGGAGATTAGTGTCAGAAGTCTGATTAATCTCAAACTTACCAGCCCCCACTTTAAATACAACAAATGACTTGGCCTCCACAGCCATCTATGGCAATGAATTCCACAGATTCACCACCCTCAGCAATTCCTCTTAATCTCTGTTCTAAATGGATGTCCCTCTATTCTGAGACTGTGCCCTCTAGTCCTAGACTTCCCCAATGTAGGAAACATCCTCTCCACATTTACACTGACCTCTGAGGATACCAGAAAATGCTCCCTTTATTTCCACTCCTTGCCTCCTGCCAATCAGTCAATCTTCTATCCATGCTAGTATCATTCTTGTGGTACCATGGGCTCTTATTTTGTTAAGCAGCCTCATGTGCGGCACCTTGTCAAAGGCCTTCTGAAAATCCAAGTTAACAAGTAGGTAGGGTTAATGCCCGACTTTCAAGAGCACTTGTGAGTTATGTTCTGGCTAGACTTAGTCCTTAAACTGCTGGAGAACAGTGCGGAAAGAACAGGTGTTGTTTTCTCCCGGTAGGGATTAGTTTTTAAGTTCCAAGTTCTCACGCCACATTTTGTTACCCTGCAACCTTATCCTTCAATCTCTTTGAGTTATGGAGGACAGCATATGTATAAATGACTCTCTCCAGCAGACTTCATCATGACTCCAGTATTTCTACTACTTTTTAATGTTTCTTAATTGTGCATATGATTTTATTGTGTTCTATTGCAGCAGTGAACCATCTGATTGGCCTATCAGATTTCTCTTTGGGAACTAGTTGACTTGATCAGCATTTCTGATCTGGCTATTGTTCACAATTGCACTTAATAAAATAAAAAATCCACTGACTCACCTTTGCCTAATCTGACTGTTTCCTCAACAACTTCACATGGATAGGTTGTTGTCTTTGTACTCAAATAACTCATCAGCAACTGCTACCTTTTCATTTTAATTCAAAGATAAGCTCTGGTTTCCACAGGTCTCCATCCTGAGACCAAAACTGTAGTCTGATAAATAGCATCCATCCATATTGGCTGGTTCAAGCATTTAACAATCTTACTGTGAAGCTTGGTACACCTTCTCTATGCAGTGAGATTGCCCTTAGAAATGTGCCCAGAGTTTCATTGGTGATACTGCAACACCTGGATGTTTTAATATGCTCTGCTGTGGCTTCTGCTGCACTTCATTGGATAGAGGCCACACTTAAATGGAAGGGCAGTGATGATCTGATGCTTCTCCCACAGTTTATTCTACTGGAGTCAAGAGTTGAATTGTTTGGTTCCCTGCAATTCCTCGATGCTCAAGCCTTGACAGGCAAAGCTGACTCATTTTTGAAATTCCCAAGATCTCCATTCTGCATATAGATCAGAGTTTTAAAAAAATAGGTGTAGGAGGAGCTAAAAATAGCATCAGAGGTTCTTGCGTACCTGGGCAACTTTTTCCAGTTCGCTTGTGAAACAGTTTAATTCTTCTCTTCCCTTGACTCTTTTTTTCTTTTTCAAGGTGGCTGGGGTCCTGTTGGAGTCCATGATCTACAGCTGCAACTCAACCTAAGGTTCTTCACAGGTGGTGGGTTCTCGCTCTCGGAACTCGATGAGCGGCCTGACGTTCCCATATCTCCAGGTGCAGCCCTGTAGGTGACCCGATTCCTCACTGATGTCACTGACTGAAGCATTGCAGGAGATTGAAACATTGAGACAGCAAGCAGGCAGTGTATGAAAGAAGCCCCTGCACTCGAGCCATTTTTCCTCTCTCTCACAATGATGAGAGAGCCTGCTGGTCCTTGAGTCAGGGGAACTCACAGACAAGCAACGTGGCAGATTGTAACATTGCAACAGCAAGCTGTTAAGCCTTCCCACTCGTTGTTGCAGAAGTGATATCCCTCTGTCCCTTGGTAGTGAGAGAGAGAACCTATCTGAGATCTCGTAGTGTTGGGATGGACAGTAGCTTTAAATAGAGTACAGAGATCATCATCTCTGGGGGCTTTGCTACTGCTTGCATGGTAGGTGGTGGGCGTTGTTGCTTTTGCTGAAGGATGTGGGAGGAGGAGAAGGAGGGGAGGGTGTGTACTTTTGCTGCTGTTTGTGCGTGGGGGGGAGCTTCGGGGTTCTAATGTTTTCTATCATTCATTCTTTGGTTTTTTCCTGTTTCGTGGATGTCTACAAAGAGTAAGAATTTCAGGTTGTATACTGTATACATTCTCTGATATGAAATTGAACCATTGAGATGTGGGATTGAGGTCTTTCACTGCCTTACGGCCCAAGCTCCAGTTCTAATTCCTCCATCTTGTTCTCAGCTGGTGCGGCTAATGGAACAAGTTTCTTTCCTCTATTTTGAAGGTCTACAGTTCTTTCAGCCTGTCCACCTTGCTCTTAGTTTCTTCATCTGCCATTTTAAATGAGGCTTTCATCACCCTGCTGTTTGAGAGTTCAAAGGATCGCCTGAGGTCAGCCATTCCCTCCATTACAAGAAAGATGCAAAGAAAACTGGCAGAAACAAACAGGTTAAGAATTTTAAAAATGTTCAAAATGTAAGGCAGATAGGGAAAAGCATCCAAAGTTAGAAAAAAATGTTTTTTCCACAATTTCCCAATTTGTTAATGAAAAGTCCAAAGAAAAGTCACACATCTTGCTATTTCTAGTGATTGTCAACCTACTGTATAACAGTTCTATGGTTTTCGTTAATTAGATATATGCTTTCTATCTTTTATCAATGCGTATATCACAACAAGATTACTAAAGTGGCTCTACATCAGAATTTAATATCCACAAATTCTACAGGTCATCTGCATACCACAGTCTGTCAGCAAATGCAGCAAAGGACCATGTGTATTGCCGAGAGGTTATAGGCATTAAAATAACACAATGAACATGGACAGAATAAAACAACAGTAAATAAACAAATGCAGCAAATCATAAACACAACAGATTCTGAAGATGCTGGAAATCTTGAACACACACAAATGCCAGAAGAATTCAGCAAGTCAGCCAGCATCTATGGAATTTCTACCAGGTCAATCATTTAAGCAAATAGTGGAGATGATGGATTAACATTACTTGGCATGAATCAGAATAATAATAGAGAATAAGAGTCAGACAATCATGGAGGAGTACAGCACAGAAAAAGGCCTTTTGGCCCATCTAGTTAAAAACAATTTTAACTGCCTACTCCTAACGACCTGCACCTGGACCATATCCCTCCATATCCCCACATACCTATTCAATTGAAATTGAGCTTGCGTGGACACAAGAATAGTATCTTCCACAGCAACACACACAAAAATGCTAGAGGGACTCAGCAGGTCAGGCAGCAGCTATGGAAATTAATAAACAGTTGACATTTCAGGCTGACACCCTTCTTCAGGACTGGAAAGGGAGGGGGAAGATGCCAGAATAAAAAGCTGGGGGGAGGGGAAGAAGGATAACTAGAAGGTAATAGGTGAAGCTAGGTGGGTAGGAAAGGTAAAGGGCTAGAGAGAAAGGAATCTGATAGACGGGCTAGCCTTGTTTCGAGTGGACAGGGATGCAGCTCTCTCCGGTAAGACTCACGGTGGTGGCGTGTGTGTTTACATCAACACGGAATGGTGTAAGAACTCTGTGCTGGTTTCCAGACACTGCTCATCGCTAGTGGAGTTTGTGGCTGCTAGATGCAGACCATTTTATTTGCCACAGGAATTCACCTCTGTCCTTATATTCGGTATCTACATTACTCAAAGCGCTAATGCTAAGGAGGCGCTCTCTGAACTGTACGGGGCTATTGGCAAACTGCAGAACGCACACCCTGATGGTCTGTTTATTGTCGCCGGTGATTTTAACCACGCGTACCTTAAGTCAGTGCTCCTCAAATTCCATCAGTATGTGGACTTTGCAACGAGAGGGGAGAATGTGTTGGACCTGGTTTACACAAACATCCCCGACGGGTACCGGCCGGAGCCCTGCCCACACCTCGGTTACTCAGACCACGACTCTGTTATGCTAATTCCAGCATACAGACTGCTCATCAGGCGCTCCAGACCAGTTCAGAAGCAGGTGAAAACCTGGCCAGCAGGAGCCATCTCTGCTCTTCAAGACTGCTTTGAGAACACTGACTGGCACATGTTCAGGGAGGCTGCAACCAATGGCGACTCTATCAACTTAGAGGAGTACACAGCATCAGTGACCAGCTACATCAGCAAGTGCATTGATGATGTTACTCTGTCCAAGACCATCACTATATGCGCTAACCAGAAGCCATGGATGACCGCGGAGGTGCTTGCACCGCTGAGGACCCGCGATCCCGCCTTCAGAGCAGACGACAAGGCAGCCCTAACAACAGCAAGGGCCAAACTGTCCCGAGCCATCAGAGGGGCAAAGTGTGCACACGCCCAGCTAATCCACAGCCACTTCCAGGACAGCGGCGACATGAGCTGCATGTGGTAGGGCATCCAGGACATCACCAATTACAGGACAACATCACCTGACTGTGCAGGTGATGCCTCCCTCCCAGATTCGCTGAATAACTTCTACGCCCAGTTTGAGGCAGAAAATGACGTGGCGGTGAGGAAGTCCACCCCTCCTACAAATGACCAGGTGCTGTGTCTCTCCGTGGCCGATGTGAGAAGAACCCTGTGCAGGGTCAACGCACGGAAGGCTGCTGGACCAGACAACATCCCTGGTACAGTGCTCGGAGGATGTACAGACCAACTAGCAGATGTTCTCACTGACAGCTTCAACATCTCCCTGAGCAGCGTCACCATTCCAACATGCTTCACGGCCGCCACCATCGTCCCCATGCTGAAGAAGTCTTCAGTGTCCTGTCTAAATGACTACCGTCCCGTTGCACTTACATCCATCATCATGAAGTGTTTCCAGAGGCTCGTCATGAGGCATATCAAGACCCTACTGCCCCCCTCACTGGACCCCCTGCAGTTTGTGTACCGTCCCAACTACTCAACAGATGATGCCATTACCACTACCCTCCACCTAGCCCTAACCCACCTGGACAAAAAAGACACATACGTTCGGATGCTGTTCATAGACTTCAGTTCAGCATTCAACACAATCATCCCTCAGAAACTGATTGGAAAGCTGAGCCTACTGGGCCTGAACACCTCCGTCTGCAACTGGATCCTAGACTTCCTGACTGGGAGATCTCAGTCAGTCCAGATCGGGAGCAGCATCTCCAACACCATCACACTGAGCACGGGGGCTCCCCAGGGCTGCGTGATCAGTCCACTGCTGTTCACTCTGCTGACCCATGACTGTGCTGCAACACACAGCTTGAACCACATCATCAAGTTCGCCGATGACACGACCGTGGTGGGTCTCATCAGCAAGAACGACGAGTCAGCTTACAGAGAGGAGGTGCAGTGGCTATCGGACTGGTGCAGAGCCAACAACCTGATTCTTAATGTGAACAAAACAAAAGAGATGGTTGTTGACTTCAGGAGGGCACGGAGCGACCACTCCCCGCTGAACATCGACAGCTCCTCGGTAGAGATCGTAAAGAGCACCAAATTTCTTGGTGTTCACCTGATGGAGAATCTCACCTGGTCCCTCAACACCAGCTCCATAGCAAAGAAAGCCCAGCAGTGTCTCTACTTTCTGCGAAAGCTGAGGGAAGTCCATCTCCCAACCCCCATCCTCATCACATTCCACAGGGGTTGTATCGAGAGCGTCCTGAGCAGTGCATCACTGCCTGGTTCGGAAATAACACCATCTCGGATCGCAAGACCCTGCAGCGGATAGTGAGGTCAGCTGACAAGATCATTGGGGTCTCTCTTCCCGCCATCACGGACATTTACACTACACGCTGCATCCGCAAAGGAAACAGCATTATGAAGGACCCCATGCACCCCTCATACAATCTCTTCTCCCCCCTGCCGTCTGGGAAAAGGCTCCGAAGCATTCAGGTTCTCTCGGCCAGACTATGTAACAGTTTCTTCCCTCAAGCTATCAGACTCCTCAATACCCGAAGCCTGGACTGACACCTTGCCCTATTGTCCTGTTTATTATTTACTGTAATGCCTGCACTGTTTTTGTGCACTTTATGCAGTCCTGTGTAGGTCTGTAGTCTAGTGTAGCTTTCTCTGTGTTGTTTTTTTTTTACATAGTTCAGTCTAGTTTTTATACTGTGTCATGTAACACCATGGTCCTGAAAAACGCTGTCCCATTTTTACTATGTACTGTACCAGCAGTTATGGTCAAAATGACAATAAAAGTGTCTTGACTTGACTGATAAGAGAGAACAGTAGGTCCATAGAAGAAAGGGAAAGAATAAAGGACCCAGGGGTAGGTGATAGGCAGGTGAGAAGAGGCAAGAGGCCAGAGTGAGGAATTGAAGAAGAGGGAAGGTGTAGGGATTTTTTTTTAAACCAGAAGGAGAAATCAAATTCATGCCATCAGATTGGAGGCTATGCAGACAGAATACAAGGCCGTGCTCCTCCACCCTGCCGATGGCCTCATCGTGGCACAAGAGGAAGCCATGGACCGACATGTAGGAACGGAGATGAGAATCAGAATTAAAATGTTTGGGAAGTTACACTTTCGGTGGATAGAACGGAAATGCTCAACAAAGCAGAACCCCAACTTATGTAGGGGTGTCACTAATGTAGGGAAGACCACATCGGAAGCATCGGACACAATAGACAACCCTAGGAGGGGGTAAATAGGCAGGCGTAGGACTTTGGCTGCTTGCAGGGTTAAGTGCTGGGAGGGAGATTAGAGGGAATGGCTGAGTGGACAAGAAAATCATGGAGGGAGCGATCCCTGCGGAAAGTGGAGGGGGAGGAGGTAAAGGTCTGTTTGGTGGTAGGATCCCTTTGGAGATGGCAAATGTTGCAGAGGATGACGTGTTGGATGCAGAGTCTCAAGCTGTACTAAGTAGGAACAAGAGGAACCCCATCGTTGTTACGGTGCCGGGAAGATGGGGTGAGTGCAGATGTTTGGGAAATGGAGATGTGGGCGAGGTCAGCATCAATGGTGGAGGAAGGGAAACACGGGTCTTTTAAGAAGGAGGACATCTCTAATGCCCTGGAAAGGAAATCCGCATACTGGGAACAGATGCGGTGGAGACAAAGGAACTGAGAAAAGTGAATAGCATTTTTACAGGAGACAAGGTAGGAAAGGTATAGTCAAGATAACTGTGGGAATTGGCAGGGTTCTTCCATTCATTTTTTGTCCTGTAATATACTGCAGACAGAAAACCTAAAAACAAATGCCAAAAATTGTGAAATATGAAAGAAATACTGGATATAAATGACAATGACAAGAAATACTAAAAACTCAAAAGACATAAATAAGCTTTGTCTTTGCTTTATATATTTTGCCGATTTGGATGCAGAAACCGTTATAAACAGCTTTTTCTCTTTAAGGTATCTATTCAAGCATCCTTTATGATTTATCATTATGGCTCTATTTTTCCCATGTACCAAATCAGGAGCCACCTTAAAACCTGCTTTGTAGATAACAGCTGTTTTATTGCAAAAATTTGCTTTATCTAAATTCTTCATTCAGTATTGCCATCATTCACCGTTTATGTTATTCAAACAAGAATCTACCTTATTCTCAGGCAAGCAATATATGATAGCAAAACATTCCTTAAGCCAAGATTATAGGGCTAAAAGGAATCTGGACATGATTAAAATGTCATGGTTAAAAGCTGAAGATAATAAATAATAAAAAAGTGGGATTAGTTCAAGCAGAACACTACTAATTGCTTTTGGCAAACCTTGAAATAGGTCTTATTTGCAGCCTTTGTTCTTAAATACAAGTGAACCAGCTGAATGGCATGAATATAGTTAGAGAAATAAAAATGCTTTTTAGAAATAAATGTCTTGCGCAATAAAATGCAGGTATTCACCTTTACCGTGGGTTATCATGGCAGATCGCACCCCAGGTACATCTGGGCTATTGAACTAATTTATTCTCTGATCACACAAAATAATCCTACAGTATTCTATTCTATCTACATCATTAAATGTGGGAAAGAAGCAATTAAAATCATCAAAGAGGAAGATCCAAATGAGCCTGTGTCAAGAGTTTTTAAAATGTCATGTCACTTCTCCCCATGAATTATTAAATGAAAATAATTCTTTATAATGTAAATAGGTCTCTTTTGAATTTGAATATATTAATCAAACTTTTCAATTACTTTTCAAACCTTACTCATCAAACTGACATATGAGACAGTGTTTGTGGGAATACGAAGTAATTGTTCAAAGATAATCAGCCTGAATATTCTTTATCACTGAAGTGTGGAAGTAATGAAATGTTTAACAACACGTAATTGTGAAATACAGTGGATATCTGCAGTTAATTGGGACACATCAGGGCCTGTACATTTTGGCCCAATTAAACAACTGCCCCAATTATAAAAGTATCATCATAATAGTTAAAAAGGTATGAAAAGACAAACTACAATTTAACTGAGAAACAAATTATGTATTTAATGAAACAGAATAAATTAGAACACTACAAAATTAATACAGTACTATAAAACTGTATTAGTTCCTAATTGTTATCTTTCATGGAATTTATCCAGTGTATGCCGACAGCTTTTGATTGATGGTAAATGAACAAAATCGGCACAGACACCTGGTGCAGATGGTGAACTGCCTTCAAACAGTGCCTTTGGCGACTGTATCCCCAAAATCTTCCATTCAATTGTAACATTCAAGATGACTGTTGATACCTTGTAGCTCCTAACTTGTTGAGGCAGTGAAATAGTTTCATTTTCAGTCCCAGCTGTTTCTGGCATCTCCAGTTCTGAAAGCTTGAAACCACAGTGAGCAAACCAGCTCTGAATTGTCTTACTGATATTACCCACCAACTATCAGCAAAAGAAAAACCACTGCTTTTTGAACACAAACACACAAGAGGCACTATTAAAAACTGTTCACTTTAAGCACAGTGTAGTGTCCAACAGTCACATGACATGCATGAGACGGACGTTAGTTCAAAAGTGTTTGCAACAGTCTCCTACACCAATTAAGAGACATAGTGTCCCAAATAAATGAAGGGAATCCCGGCTATTTTCTTGATTTATTTTTGTTCTTTAAGAGTTGTCCCAAGTAAGTGGTATTTTAACTGGAATTCACCGTACTGGATTTACTAGCTTAAGTAAAGATGCTTTCAAATTGATTTATTAACCAACATTCCCCCCCCCCCATATAATTGTACGACATAATCTGATACTTCTATGAAATTTTATACCACTTAAAATTATACCAGTTAAGCTATACACAAGCTGCAAGACACTATAATACTGTTAGGCCATGAGTGATCACTGTCTGGTTATTGCTGAGTATGGGCTCCAATTTCTGCACAAGGCCCTAATCAAAATTGGTGTGAGACTCCTTCACATAAAATACTGGAGGAACTCAGCAGATCAGGCAGTATTTATGGAGGCAATTTTTTTCAGTTTTTTTTTTATTAGGTATTGCTTTGTGCAGCTGCTGCAAAGACAACAAATTTCACGACCTATGCCAGTGATATTAAACCTGATTCTGAATCTGACTCTGAAAATGAACAGTCAAAGTTTCAGGCCAAGATGCTTCATCAGGACTGGAAAGAAAGTGGGCAGAGTTCTGGCTTTTGCCTCCTTTTCCAGTCACGATGAAGGATCTTCCTCCATAGATGCTGCCTGACGTGCTGAGTTCCTCAAGCATTTGTGTGTGTTGCTTGGTTTCCAGCATTTGCCACATCTCTTGGGTCTAAATGAACTTCTTTTGCTCTTTGAGACTGCATACAGTTTAAATGGCAAACCTGCCAATGTGGAAAGTATTTGCATCTATACATACAGCTGCTTCCTCTGCATTTGACAAAAAGGTGTTGGTGCAAGAAATCTGCAATAACAATAGAAAATTCTGGAAACACTACACAGATGCTACTTGACTTGCTAAGCTTTTCTAGCATATTCTGCCTTTAAATCTCCCCCTGTAGCTGCCGACTGAAATCAGAGTTGTGAGCAGCAGAATGCATCTCCACTGATCTCCATTCAGCTATTGCATCAACGTTTAACCTTTCAACAGCTACACGCCTCTCTTGGCTAGTGTTTGACCACAAGAAGATAACAACCCTTAACAAGACTGATCAGAATCAGGTTTGATATCACTGGCATATGTTGTGAAATTTGTTAACTTCGTGGCAGCAGTACAATAAAATACATGATAAATATAGAAAAAAACTGAATTACAACAAGTATACGTGTATATTAAATAGTTAAAGTAAGTAGTGCGAAACAGTATTTTTTTAAAAAGTAGTGAGGTAGTGTTTATGGGTTCAATGTCCATTTAAAAATCGGACGGCGGAGGAGAAAAAGCTGAATCACTGAGTGTGTGTCTTCATGCTCCTGTACCTCCTTCCTGATGGTAATAATGAGAAGACAGCATGTCCTAGATGGTGGGATCCTTAATGATGGACATTGCATTTCTGAGGCACTGCTCTTTGAAGATGTCTTGGATTCTACAGAGACTAGTACCCATGATGGAGTGGACTAATTTTATATGGTCAAATTAAGGATGCTACTTACTTGTACTGAAAGCAATGGGCAAAGGCTTCCTCACACATTCAAATGCCAGAAGGTAATAAATGATGGGAAACAAACTTGGAGTTAAAAAAAGCTCATAGAAAATTAAAGAACTACAGAAGAAGTGGTGACAGCAGGAAGGACCGAGCATTTACCAAGCTAAAAACCCTTTAAGTGCTGAAAGTACTTGAAATTAGCAGAAGAAAATTAAAACCAAGGGAAATTTCAGGCTTAAGTGTTAACCTAACCTTAATGTGTACTGAAATCACATGGTGTCCTATCTTCTCTGCTATTCAATGAAGGAATCCAATTGGTTACAAGTGGAAGACATCCTCAAGTGAAGCCAGGTTTCAGGCAACAACTGGCTATAACAGCCCCTACATGCATTTACCTATTTTGTGGGATGCACCTATGCTTTTATGGTGCAGCTATCTTTCTGCTGTTCCTGCACCCAAGAATGTAGCCAACCACTACCCTAGAATTTCCTTTCACATTCTTTCTTGGAATAGTCTAATTGCATAAATTTTTGCCGGCAAGCAGCAGGCATTGCAAATCACACAAGGACTAACTGAAATAAAAGACAGTAAGAGATCCGAAATGATAGGAAAAGACACAGACTGGGAGAGCATTTCGCTGAACACCTATGCTCTGTCTGCCAGAGAAAGCAGGATCTCACAGTGGCCACACATTTTAATTCCACGTCCCATTCCCATTCTGATATGTCTATCCATGGCCTCCTTCACTGTCAAGATGAAGCCACACTCAGGTTGGAGGAACAATACCTTATATACCGTTTGGGTAGCCTCCAACCTGATAGCATCAACATTGACTTCTCTAACTTCCGTTAATGCCCCTCCTCCCCTTCTTACCCCATCCTAGATTTATTTATTTCCCCCCCTTTTTTCTCTCTCTATGCCCATCACTCTTTGCCTGTTCTCCATCTCCCTCTGGTGCTCCCCTCCCCTGTTCTTTCTCCCTAGGCCTCCCATCCCATGATCCTTTCCCTTCTCCAGCTCTGTATCCCTTTTGCCAATCACCTTTCCAGCTCTTGATTTCACCCCCCCCCCCTCCGGTCTTCTCCTATCATTTTGGATTTCCCCCTCCCCCTCCTACTTTCAAATCTCTTACTATCTTTCATTTCAGTTAGGCCTGACGAAGGGTCTGAGCCCGAAACGTCGACAGCGCTTCTTCCTATAGATGCTGCCTAGCCTGCTGCGTTCCACCAGCATTTTGTGTGTATTGCTTGAATTTCCAGCATCTGCAGATTTCCTCAAGTTTGCAAATCACACAAGGATGCCTTCTTTCCTGTATAATAAGCACTGAATGGGTGGCTCTGAGAAACCATGTCTACTACAGTTAATCTTGCATATATCTGTCAGTGTATGAGCATGAGTACAGTATGTTAATGTAGTTTTTGTTGCAGGCAAAAACATTGCCAATGCGATCTCCACTCTTGAAGATGGAAGCTGATTCACCATCTCGTAACTACATGATCCTCCTAACATTTCTGATCACTACTTCAAAACACATCAACTTGAATGATCTTCATTGAGAAGCAAAAATGGAACTAATACAGAAATCTGGGTAAAATAATCAACATGTAGAACAAAAATTACTGAAAGCATAATTGCTACCCACAGAAATGTACCAGGTTGGCTTTTGAACGGCTACAAACAAAATTCAATAACCATGGGTTTTGCAAAGACTTTTGTCAATTGCAGGTATGATTTAAAGGATTTGACTTGAAAGCTGCTATAATGAGCATGAGAAGCTGTTTTCCTAAGGATCATTTACAAATAAGATCCCATTAGTAATGCTATTCCAGTCAACAGAATCAGAATCAGGTTCATTATCACTGACATACCTGTATGCCATGAACTCTGTTGTGTTGTGGCAGCAGCACACTGCGAGACATAAAAAATTACTATAAGATATAATAATAAATAAATAAATAGTGCAAAAGAGGAATAGGGTAGTGTTCATGGACCATTCAGAAATCCATCGGCAGAGGGGAAGAAGCAGTTCCTAAGATGTTAAGAGTCAGTCTTCAGGCCCCTGTACCTCCTTCTTAATGCTAGTAATAGGAAGAAGGTATGTCCCAGCTGATGAGGGGCCTTCATGATGAATGCCACATTGTTCAGCCACCATCCTTTGAAAGTGTCCTTGATGGTAGGGAGGGTTATGCCCGTGATTAAGCTGGCTAAGTCAACAACCCTCTGCTGTCTCTTTTGATCGTGTGCATTGGAGTCTCCATACCAGAATACTCTCCATGGTACATCCATAGAAAATTGATAGTCTTTGGTGATATATCAAAGCTTCTCAAATTTCGAATGAAGATTAGTCACTGGTGTGCATTCTTCACGATTGCATCAAAATGTTAAACCGAGGATAGATCTTTAGAGGTGCTGATGCCCAAGAACCTGAAGCTACTCACCTCACTGATGATCTCTCAATGAGGATTGGTATATGTTCTCTCAACTTCCTCTTCCTGAAGTCCACTATCAATTCTTTGGACTTACTGAAGTTGAGTGCAATGCTCTTGTTGCAAAACCACTAAATTACCTGATCTATCTCGATCCCGTACACCTCTTCATTACCGTCTGAGATTCCGACAACAGTGGTGTCATCAGCAAATTTATAGATAGCATTTAAGCTGTACCCTGCTATCAGAGACGAGTGTAGTCAAAGTAAAGCAGTGGGTTAAGCACACATCCTAATTTTTTTTTAAAGACTGGCTTTATTTGTCACACGTACATCAAAACGTACAGGAAAAGTGTCGTTCCCATCAAATCAAACCAGTGAGGATTGTGCTGAGCAGTCCACAAGTGTGGCCATGTTTCTGATGCCAACATAGCATGCCCACTACTCTCTAACCCTAACTGTACGTCTTTAGAATGTGGGAGAAAACCCAGAGGAAACCCAAGTAGTTACGAAAAGAACAAACAAACTCCTTACAGACAGCAGCAGGAATCGAACCCCAATCTTACAGCTAGCACTGTAAAGTGTTGTGCTCACTGTTACACTACCATGCCACTCTAAAAGTGGGCCTGTGTTAATTGTCTGTGAAGAGGAGATGTACTGACTGTGGTCTTACAATGAAGAAGTCAAGAATCCATTTGCCAAGGGAGGTACAGAGGCCCAGGTTTTGAAGCTTGTTCATTAGTAATGATGACATGAAGCAATACCTACGTCAGGTTGTGGTTTATCGATTACAAACTTAAATCAACAAACAGCAGCCTGACATAGGTATTGCTATTGTCCAGGTGATCCCAGGCTGAGTGGCGAGCCAGTGAGATGCATCCACTGTAGACCTGTTGTCACAACCTCTATCTGTGTATCCACACAGGTATGTAGTGAGTTAAACAACTTCTCTAAAACCATCCAAGATGGAGGCTTTCTTCAGGGTTTATAATGAGATTTCTTACTTGTGAAGAGATATTGCTGCTTCAAGGGCAAATAAATAATGGATGGAGACAGGTGTCTTTCTACCATGTGCTTCAAATCAAATCAAAACTAACCCGCGCAGTAAGTGGTATAAAGAACAGCTTATGGATCGGAAGTGAAGTTAATAGAAAATGAGTGCTCTAGAGGCCAGAATACTCCCCACCTAACATCCACAGGATGTCAAACCAAACTATTCAAGTTAAAAGTCAAGTGATCACTTCACCAAATCTTCAGAAAAAGAAGGATAATCTCAGAGATTCATCCTGAAAACAGTCTTACCTCATGGTCTTTAACCACACTCACTTTGAAAATGCTGGCCTTAAAGACATATTTGCTTGTGGTAATGTCTAATGTGCAGAAAGGTGACATGATGTTTACCCAGAATGGCGAATGGGTGAGTTTTCACTGAAGTGAGTTTTGCCTCCTTAATACTCCAACTTGCAGTAGTCCCTCAGAATCAAGAAAGGGACAGAGTTTACAAGGGGACTAAGTTTTGGGAGAGTTTTCTGCTTTGTGATCCAGCCTGATTCAGTTGCTCTGCACTGAGAAGTTGCACACAAATGTGCCAACCACCACAGAGGCTGCCTTTGGCTACTCCTGTAGGGGAATGAGCGACATGTGAGAGCTGGACAATTGCTTTGGTAAGTGGTTCACAGCTTGAAAAACACTCAAAGCATGCACTGCCAAGTTGGAGCAGTGATAAATGAGTGATGTTGGTTAACAATTGAGGATGTATTTCTACATCTACCTCAGGATCAGCTGAGTCAAAAGTTTCCTGCTGACTATATTCCTGTTGGGAATCAGCAAGAGATCCTGGGCCAGTTAACCATGAGCAGAGAGAAAGCTGATTACCTTAGAGCCCTCTTGGGGCATGATCAGTATGTGTTGAGATCAGTAAGAACTTAGTTACATCGGCTCTTCTGAGTTGATTGCTTAATACATTGGATCCTATTACACACATAAACACAGAATCTCTGCTTCATTAAATATATAGCCAAACACAACTCTGCTGTTGACAAAAAATGATATCATCGAATTCTGTGTCCAGCTCTTCGGTTATCATCTCTGCCATCTCAATTGCTAGAACAGTAGCACCAAGTCAAGCCTTGGTATGGTGAGATCTGGTTTGGAAGCAAACCCTCGTCTTGCCCAGATTCAATCCAACTTCACTATACCCAACAGTGTCTGTGACCTTCAGGTATTTAACAACAGCAATAGTGTTAGTTACATATCACCCAAGTTGAAGACCTCTTTCTTTTGGGCTGTAGGTAGCAGAATTGCTGTGTAGGTTCTTGGAATTTCAAGCCTTTAAGATCCTGAAGGAAAGAACATCACTGCTGCCACTGCTCATGTTTTTCTTTAGGGAGTGGGAAATCCCATCCACAAGTGTCTTAACATGAAGAGTCCCTGGATACTGACTTGATAATCAACACTGAGCTGAACAGAAATATACCGTTTGATGTTGTGTTTTACATTCTGTGTTATCGCTCTTTTTTACTGCAGTTTGCACAATTTTATTGCACGTTGGGGGAGGGAAGGTTTGATGATTTTCTTTAACCGGTTTGGTTCCATGGCTCTTTGTTTCATGGCTGCCTGTGAGGAAAACGAATTTCAGGGTTGTATGCTGCACATAGACTTTGATAATAAATGTACTTTGAATCTCTGAATTAAGTCCATGTAATTTTTTTCTAAATTGTCCACAGTGCCTATGAAGTATGGGTTGGGCGAGAGGGGACATTGTTCAGTTGCATGACAGCCCTGAGGAATAAGCTGCTTTTCAGTCTGGATGTCCATGCAGATATGCTTCTCTATCTCCTGCTAGACGGTAGTGAGCTCATGCTGCAACTATGCTAACTGTGGTTTGTTTCGAGTGTTGCAAAGATGCGACTGATGAGCCACATTCCGCAAGTCTTGGCGATCAGCGCTGTTTGTGTCAGAAGCTGGCATTATCGTTTACAGCGATCAGATACATCTCCAGTCCACCGGTGATGTCTTTGAAGATGAGGTATCTTTACACTCTACTGCCTTTGCTGTGTCTATCTACAAAGCTATGCAGTGAGTTAAACAACTTCTCAAAAATCACCCAATAGAAGCTTTCTTCAGAGTTTTTAATGAGATTTTGAATGTGAAAAGATATTGCTGTTTCATGGGCAAATAAAGAATGGATAGAGATGTGTGTTTTCCCACCATGTGCTTCAAATCGAATCAAAGCTGACCTGCACAGGAAATGGTATAATAAACAGTTTGTGTATCAGAAAATTATCTTAATACAAAATTATCTATGTCTCGAGAGGCCAGAACACAACTAATTTCATTCACAGTTTATACAATAAAGCTTTACATATAATAGATTGTTGTACAAGTACACAGGCATCCTACATAACTTCTGCAAAGTTAAGGCAAAATCTTTCAACTTATACAATTATAGGAGCTAATACTTCAAGTAGTGGAAAACAGCTATTGTCAATTAAGAATTACTCATGTCTGTCCTTCACAGTGGAAACTAAGCTCATTTTCATGTTTGTCAGGCACTCTTGGTGAACAAGAATATGGAAAGTTAAAGCATTGTGCTGCAGCATTTTGGCTACCAATAAAATGCTGATCTTACCTTTGGCACCAAAAATGGGAACTTGGAGGAATAATGTCAAGCAGAACCAAAAATACGCTAAATAAAAATTTCTGGCCTTAAGAGGAAGCGGTTTTGTTGTTCTATGTCAACAGGACTATGAATGGTCCTAATGCAAAAAGTACTTCTAGTTTGCATTATAAACATTAATGAAAGCAATACACTGATTGTCAATCATCCATCTTCACAATACCAGCACACTATTTACTTATAAAATAAATCAATACTCACCTCAACAGCGGCGCAGGACTTGATTGGATACAAGTAGATGTTTGTAAGAGTCACTAGTGCACTGCCAATAGATGTTCCTGGGTTTTTATTCCACTCTGATGGATTGGGTGAACAGTGCTGATAAAGAGGAACTTCAGCTCCATGGGAATGTGTTCCAGCAATTTCCGAAGTGACTTCCCTTACTGGGATGATTTTCTTGTCTGTAAAATTCTCAGTCCATGATTCATTTTTGTTTTTAATTGTCCTACACTGATTTAATTTCAACAGGGTGTCTTTGTCAAAACAAACTGGCTGCTTAACAAAACAATCTATAACAAATTTTAAAAATGTTTGTGCATCATCAAATGTTGACATATAGCCATAGGATATTCGGACTGAACCAGTAGGGCGGCCATCAATCATATCCAAGGTATCTCCACAGACATGGCCTGCCTGTTGGAAATAATTTTAAGCAATTAGCATTCTGAAAAACAATTTCACCTGCTTCTGATAATGAATCAATTTAACTCAACTCAGGATACTATATTAATTCCATAGCTATTACTCAGTAGTGGAAACTTTGTCTCTGATAATGGGCTCAAATCTAATTCCAAAGGGATGAGCACATCACACATCTCTGCAGGGTGAAGAAGTGTTTGCAAATGGACAATACAAGCAACACAATTCAATTTCCTTTAGCCATACACTGTCTGCTTACTTACACATACTTCCTGTGTGTTACACTGCGGGAAATTTTCACATGATCAGACAAAGGAAAGTAAAAGATTTAATTCTGCTTCCACTTTTAATAACATATACCCTTACTCTTCATACGATGTTTTAAAATTATTAAGTGAAATTGCAGAATTTCTGGCAATTTTCTAGTCTTAACTGGGTATAGACTCTCCACTATTGGAAGAAGAAAAATTATTTCTTGTGCACAAAACTACTCCAATAGCATTTCCCAAATCTGTAACCTCTACCACCAGGAGAAACAAGAGCAGCTGGTACAAGGCTGCACGACTGCCTACAGCTACCTTCTAAGTCTCATGCTACTCTAACTTGAAAAAGAAACTTGGTTGAGATTTTTGAATTCCTTCAGCATTTTCACCAGAAGGCCCTCAATAGCTTAAGGTAGCAGCTGACAATTTTCTTCGAGCTCAGCTAGGGGTGGAACATATGCTGACCCTGCCCCTGATACCCGGATCATGGAAAAATAAAGTTACCACACATGAACAATAGCTGGAAAATATCATAAAATGCAGACATACGAATGATAGGAATTGGGATTATTTTATATTCCACTATTTCTAGCGCAGATCATAATATTTCTGTTGTTTCCTTTGAAGGATTTTCTGAAAGCAAAATCAATCAAGCACATGGTATTAAAGATTAATGTTGTGCTGCCTGAAGATCAAGCAAACTGTTTTGACAGCATAGCCGAGCTCCTGCAGGAGGATTAATTATGAACACCTTCTGCTGTGATGATATGTAAGGAAATAAATGTTTCCATCTAGTTTCATAATTACAAATCCTTGCTAATGAACACCGATTCTAAGGCTATAAAAGTGTTGTGATCTGAAATATGCAGTCCATACTAACCTTCAGATTCTTTTTGACATCTTCATTACTGATTCCTATGTGTTGCTGACAGCTTCCAGTGTTACAAAAGCAGCCAGTGCGAAGATGAATGTTGTACAAATCTGCCAGCTTATCCACCTGCAACAGTAAATAATGATGATATTTTCAGAAGGAAAATAAGTCACATTATCAACCAGGTGACAAGAGATTAGTGCATAATAGTTGCAACTCTGCCAAGGATGATCCCAAGCCTGCCTGCAAAAGTAGCATTGGGCATGGGGCTAACAATCCCATTCCATAAACCCACCCAGAGCCAACAGTAGTTCCAAAAGACCTCATCCTTGGGAGAGAAAGGATCTTTGCCTAAAAGGCATATGAAGTCATGAGGTGAAAGCTGGAAGTCTGAGGAAGTCAAAGGGCCAATCAATGTCTTACAACGGAAAGAAGGTGGGGATGGATAGGACACGAAGTACCAAGCGCTAACAGAATATCCAGGGAAAGCATAACAGAGGCCAGCCGAAGAACAGCTGGTGATGCAACTTGAAGCTGACACTAAGATGGGCTGTACCCAGGGGCAATTTGAAAGAGCAACCCAGGGCAGAGGACCATGCGATCTGCTGTCATTGTCCCCAGCAGGGGTGAGGGGGAGAGGAGGAGGGGGAGAGGGAGAGGAGGGGGGGAGAGGGGGAGGGGGGAAGAGGGGGAGTATAGTAGCTGCATTTTTTTTACTCTTAACACAGTGTTTCAAAAGTCAGCGTATAAAGAGTGGAATTTCAATTTTTTTATGTTAGTTCATCAACAGGTGGTGGCATCCGTCGGTCTCGAGAGACCATGGATCTGTGCCTGGAGTTTCCAGGGCACCGCCAGGGCAGGGTTGTATGGGAGACCGGCAGTTGCCCAAGCTGCAGACCTTCTCCTCTCCACGTCACCGATGGAAGGGCACTAGGACCCATGCAGCTTGGCACCGGTGATGTCGCAGAGCAATGTGTTGTTAAGTGCCTTGCTCAAGGACACAAACACGCTGCCTCAGCTGAGGCTCGAACCAGTGACCTTCAGGTTGCCCACTAGGCCACGCGCCAACACAATCATCAACAGGATTCAGATACAAACTGTTCATTGCATTAAAGAAAAATTATTTGTAAGATCATTTAAGAGCAGTAAGGATGGGGATGGTGGAAATGAAAGGGTGGAAGGGAATGTCCCAAAAGGAATGTTACGAAAACCCCGTAACCAGGTAACTTACCAGCAAAGATAGATGGATCAGCTGAGTCGGATGCTACTATTTTCAAACGTTTTATTCAATAAGGGCACAAACGTATGGTTAATACAAACATTCAAATCGTCAAAACTCAATCTAAAACACCGGTGTAACCATAATCAATCAGAAATAAGCTCTTTCGTTGTCTAGGGTATATAATACTGAGTCCAATTGGAAATATAAAGAGTCACTCTGAAGTCTGCAGGCTTTTCTCTTTTGGTTTCACGTGTTGGAGAGAGAGAGAGATAAAACGGAAAAACTTGCCGTTTACATCCGTGGAATCAGGGGAGCGATCTTCCCCGTTGTTAGTTAAAAGCGATCTTCCGTTGGTTCCAGCCACAAACCCCGCATTCGGAATTTAACGCACGTGGCTTATTTCAAAATGGCTTCCCGTTCCTACGGGAAGCGTTATCGTGCTTCTTGGTGTCTCCTTGGTGCGTCTGAGGGTCGTCCTCTTTCAGACCCTTCTTTATACTGCCTCACGGGATCTCAGGTGTCAATCAGGTTGCAGGTGATGCAATCTCTCTCTCAACCAGCCCACTTTGCCCGAGGGCTTTACAATGTCCCTGTGAGTTGGCACGTCTGCAGTTCCCAGGTGTCTCCTGAGAACAATGCCACAGTCGCCAGCTTTTGTCCCAGTGGAATGCGGTATCCAGCACGTCGCTGTCTTTCCATTTCCTGTGTCTATTCAGCCTGTCTCTCTCTCTCTCTCTTGCTCTCTCTCTCGGGTCATTGACCCCCCTTAACTAGAGTTCTTGCAATTCTCACAAAGGAGGGGGCTGGTATCATAACACCTCCCCTCTTAAAAAGGTTTTTACCAGCGGTTAAAACCCAGAGTGGTACAGTCTTACAGAAATTTTGAATCTAATACAATACAGAAGCTTTTCTTTTCACTACAGAGTAATACAGTTATACATTCAAGTCAGCATCTAAACAGGTAACAAGTACAGTGCCCCTTTTCTTTAATACCTTAACCTCATGTGCCCTACTAACGCCTGGTAGCATCAAACTTCAGCTCAATAACCACCTTATTTATTTGCTTTCTTCGGCAACATAACCAAGGAGGTGTGATCTTAGCTTACATACATCTACAAAGGTTCATGCAAAAGACAAATTTTTATGCTACTTTCAAACTTAACAGTCAAGCTTCCATGGGTGTTGTCTTTATTATTCACATACTTTGTCAAAATCCCTTAAAACCGGCTTCTGCTATTTTTAAAAATCGTGCCCCCATTAACCCTCGCCTTTTTTCCGGTTAATTCCCTCGTGGCGATCTTGGGCACCCTGGCGAAATAAGCTTTCGCCCGCTCCTTTCATAGGAGTTATTTTATCAGCGTGTTCCAAACTTAGACCACCCAATTCCTTAATTTTAGGCCATTTGTCGTTTTTCTCTTCAGGACCCGTCATGCTATTAGTTTCCAATTTAAGATCCGCAAGCGATCTCGCTTTGTTCAGACAGCATTTCAAATTCTGCCTTTTCACAGCACCCTCTTGAATAACAATAGCGTGTGGGGCACCTTTACATTCCAAATCAACCTGTAATTGATTCGCAGGCACCGTGTTACCAAGCCATTGTCTCTGCAGCCTGGTTGCTGCTTCTGACATCAATCCAGACATTAAATTTTCTTCCTTTGATTTGGGAATTACAGATTTCCCGTCTCCCTCCACAACAACAGTTATCTCCCCATTCGTAAACTCCACATTAACTCTGAAGACCCCCTTCTGTACAACCCTCTGGGAACTCACACTTCCCAAGGTTAACCCCTTTTTCCCCGAACCAGGTCTATCTGACTCACGAGGACGGCCGCCCCGTCCCCCTGAATCAAACACCTCAGACTTCCCCTGAGCTCTGTTACCAGGTTCCGCACCACGTGCGCCCCCATCTTGGACACACTCAAACGGGACATTGGCCCCTTCCAGGCTTTCAATACCCGTACCTTTTTCAAATTCTAACGTCCCCCGATCCTTCCAGTTACTCTCTAGGCAGCCCCCCGTTGGGGAAGGCGCAACCCTGCGAGCTGAAACAACCTCCTCGGCCATTTCAGCTGACTTCTCCACGGCAAGGGTACCCTTCTCCTCTAAGACTGCCCTCATTTCACTCTCGGGACCATCGAGAACATCTTTAGGACTCTCAACTTCTCCAAACAATTCTGCCAAACCAGACAGATCAACCACGTCCAACTCTGGACGTTTTAACAGCTTTATCCGTTTCTCATCTTTATTTCCTACCTCTAGGACCTTTCTCTTCACTAAGGGGAGGGCTATCTCCTTACCCTTACCCCATTTTACTTTACTACCTTCCGTTTTACCACCCTCTGAACCCTCGTGGTGTAGGGTCGGTAAAAACGTCTGGGCCAATTTCAAACTGCGCGCGGTCCCAGTCGCCGCTCTCGACAGGCTGCGAGTGACCGCGCATGCGCGATAGCTCGGGGACTCCATGGGCGGGGCCTCAACTATCAGGGCGGTTCCCATCTTCCCACCCGCGAGGTCATTACCCAAAAGGAGGTCCACGCCCTCCCCCGGTAACTTCGGCAGGACTCCTAGCTCCACAGGTCCCGACACCAACTCGCAATCGAGAAAGACCCTATGCAAAGGCACGACCGTGATCTGGTTCCCGATTCCTCTCAGGGCAACCTCCCCCGTCCGAGGGCCGAAATTTAACACATTACGGCTAATTAACGATAGTTCCGCCCCCGTGTCTCTCCAAATTCGTACAGGGATGGGGGGGTCCCCTTCCCTCAAAGACACGGTTCCTTCGGAACTAAATGTCTCCCGCCCCTCCGGTACTCCATCTACCTGGGGCCCTCTTGTCAACGTCCTGATTACCACTGCACGCCCGATAGGGATCGCTGCTCTCTCCCTCTCTGGCTCCTTTCTCAGAGCAAAGCACTTTGATGCAATATGTCCCACCTTTCCACAATTAAAACAGTTTAAACCAGGAGATCTCCAGGTTTCCTGTCTGTTATCCTCACTTTTTGTGCTAGCTCCCGGTGGAGTCTCTCCCTTAGCCGGCGGACTGTCCCTACCATTCCGACGGTCTCTCGGGTAACTTTGTGGCGAGGAAAACTTTGTCTTGTGGGTTAGGGCATATTCATCTGCGAGCCTAGCCATCTCTGAGATGGACTGATTCGTCCTCTCACTTAAATACATTCGGATCTCTTCCAGAACGCAACTTTTAAATTCCTCAATCAAAACTAGCTCCCTGAGACGCCCATAGTCCTCGGCCACCTTTTCAGCTGTGCACCAACGATTCAAGAGCACACCCTTCTCATGGGCTAGCTCGGTATACGTTTGATTCCACCCTCTTTTTAAATTTCGGAACCTTTGTCTATACGCCTCAGGTACTAACTCGTAACCTCGGAGAATGGCCTCCTTTACTTGATCATAATTCCCGTCCCTTTCTGTGGGCAGCGCGGCATATACCCGCTGTGCTTTTCCTCGTAACACACTTTGTAACAACGCCACCCATTGCTCTCTGGGCCACTGCTGATTCTCTGCCACCTTTTCAAAGAGCAAGAAATAACTATCAACATCCGTCTCCTCGAACGGGGGGACCAACCTCAACGCCCGACTAATATCAAACCCCTCTTTCTCTCCCCCTTGAGTTCTTCGCTCTTGTTTCCGCCTGTCCAGCTCCAATTCATAGTTCCTCTGTTTCTCTCTCTCGTCTGCTTCTAGCTGCTTTAGTTTGAGCACCTGCTCTCTTTCCCTCTCGGCTTCTCTTGCCCTCTGGGCTTCTCTTTCTCTCTCGGCTTCTCTCTCTGCAGCCTTCTGAGCTGCGTCTATTTCTAGCTGCTTTATTTTAAACTCATGTTCCAGCCTTGCTTTCTCCAACTCTGCCTGATTTGTCCCACTCACTAATCTCCTTTCGGGAATATTTTCCAAATCCTCAGCTGTAAACACCTTCTTCCCAACGTAATGCTGTTGTATGACCCTTAGCACTTCCTGCTTTTTCATTGCTGGCATCACCGTTGTGAGGTCTAAGGCCTGCGCCAAACTTACTAAGTCTGATTTTGTAGCCTTCCCTAGCGCCTCTACCGTCGGGTTTCTCCTAAATTCCGACACATCCATCTTTGCTGGTTTTTCTGTCTGGCTACCTGCGTACCAGATCCAAATTATTTTTTTTTTGACTTACAATCCCGATTGACTGACCTCCCCCTTTTTGGTGTCAAATCCCGGACGAGCCCCCACTTGTTACGAAAACCCCGTAACCAGGTAACTTACCAGCAAAGATAGATGGATCAGCTGAGTCGGATGCTACTATTTTCAAACGTTTTATTCAATAAGGGCACAAACGTATGGTTAATACAAACATTCAAATCGTCAAAACTCAATCTAAAACACCGGTGTAACCATAATCAATCAGAAATAAGCTCTTTCGTTGTCTAGGGTATATAATACTGAGTCCAATTGGAAATATAAAGAGTCACTCTGAAGTCTGCAGGCTTTTCTCTTTTGGTTTCACGTGTTGGAGAGAGAGAGAGATAAAACGGAAAAACTTGCCGTTTACATCCGTGGAATCAGGGGAGCGATCTTCCCCGTTGTTAGTTAAAAGCGATCTTCCGTTGGTTCCAGCCACAAACCCCGCATTCGGAATTTAACGCACGTGGCTTATTTCAAAATGGCTTCCCGTTCCTACGGGAAGCGTTATCGTGCTTCTTGGTGTCTCCTTGGTGCGTCTGAGGGTCGTCCTCTTTCAGACCCTTCTTTATACTGCCTCACGGGATCTCAGGTGTCAATCAGGTTGCAGGTGATGCAATCTCTCTCTCAACCAGCCCACTTTGCCCGAGGGCTTTACAATGTCCCTGTGAGTTGGCACGTCTGCAGTTCCCAGGTGTCTCCTGAGAACAATGCCACAGTCGCCAGCTTTTGTCCCAGTGGAATGCGGTATCCAGCACGTCGCTGTCTTTCCATTTCCTGTGTCTATTCAGCCTGTCTCTCTCTCTCTCTCTTGCTCTCTCTCTCGGGTCATTGACCCCCCTTAACTAGAGTTCTTGCAATTCTCACAAAGGAGGGGGCTGGTATCATAACAGGAACAACAAATGTTTTGAAGATCTGAAAGGATTCAAACAGTTCTTGTTGATGCTACCCAGCACAGGGTCAGGAAGGGGAAAAATATCAAAAGGAAAAGATGAGTTTTGAGAAAATTCAGAGTACATTCAGCAAACAAATCCATTTCCTTGGTAGCAAAATAGAGTGAGCTTCTTTACAGGGCCAACCGATATCATCACTGCCTGTCCTAATTGTACACTGTATGCAAATACACCTGCAGCAGATGGCTCAACCATGATCTGATTGTGTCAAGCAAATTCCCATGGCTTTTTGAAAGCTGGTCTCTTTTTACATCTCTGGTGTGTCAGCAAGGGACAGCAGGATCTTGTCGTGGCGCCACCTATACCGTCCTTATGCTAAAGCTGTTTTGCATCCTGATAGTCTGTGTGCCAGTGAACCCTGCTGACCACAAAGCTTTCAGTTAAGGTCTTTCCTCAGCTCCATGTGTGCAACTGTGATGGTGTAGCAAGAGTGTCATACACGGACTGCAGGAGGAAAGATCCCATTTCATCCAGGTCTTCTGTGACCCCAACTCCACTGCCTTCGATAACCACCTTTCACCCTCGCAGTTCTGTACTTCTGAATGGACCGTTTCACCCCTATCTCTTGCACTTGCACCCACCCCCCAATCATTGAAAGTGTGCAGAGCCGAGACCTTGCCGTCCCAGGCATGGGTTGCTAATGATGTCTCTCAACTGCAGGGAGCTCAGTGCCTAGTCTGTGGTTGAGTTGGTGGCCCACTTTCGTCACGATCTTGTTGTGACTCCTATTTGGTTTATTAGCTTGTCAGTGGAGCCCCTCAGTGTGAACACAACTCTACACTTTGCCACCTTGAACTCCTCCACTACTGATGACAATGGGAGCTATAGCTGGCCTGATCTTACGTAGAGGCCCACTGAAGAAAAACTTGGGGGGTGGGGGGGAATTCCCAGCCACCTCCACAGGTGCTCGTTGACTTTCGTCTCGATGCCTTCTACAGTGGTCATGAGGAACTCGTACACCGTGAAAAGCCAGAGCAGCCTTGCTAGAAGACCATGTTGGTACAGCCATGTCTTAAATTTACCAGGGAGTCCGGTTTTGTCAATCTTCTTCAGCCACTCTTCAGTCTGCTTTACAGTGTCAGTGATGTTGGCGCTGTCCGTCATTGCTGTATTAAACCACTTTCCAAGACACTTTACTGGGTTGTCCTCTATGGATGGAATGACTTCTCCTTTTACTTGAAGGCTGAACTTGCTTGTAACCTTGCCCTTTTGATCACCATGCATCTGGACTTCCTGGCCTTGAAGGTCATCCTAGCCCAGGTAGCTATGTTGTCCATGATTTCCAATATCCATCTTGCTTGGACATGGGTTACTGTGATGTCTTCTATGAACCCCCATATTGCAGGTTGTCAGATGCCAGGCTCTAACACTGGGCCTCGGGTTACGTCTGCTACTGCTGATATGAGGAGGTTCATACCTATGACAATCAAGATGGGAGAGATGGTACAACCAGGTGGAATCCCTTTTTGGAGGTCTCGTCACCTGGTTGTAAAGTGGGCTGAAGTGAAGTGTAACTTGAATCCTCCTAGGTTGCTGGTGATCATGTCTCATATTACTGACAGGATATTGTAGTGGTCCAAGCCAGCCTGGATGAGAATGCATGGAATTGATCTGTAGATGTTAGCTATGTCTAAAAGGAGTACTGTTAGGTTGCCTTTCTTCTGCCTGGCCTCGCAGATCAATTGGCTGATTATTGAGGTATGTTCAAGGCACCCAGAAAAATCTGGTATGCCACCGAAAGATGGATGTGTTGATATAGTGGTCCTCCATTAAATATACACAAGACCTTGCATTCCATGCTAAGGAGGGAGATTGTCCTAAACTGGGTGATCGTAGAAGACTCATCTTTTTGGGAACAAAGCATCCTTCAGCTATTTTTTAGCTTGGTGGGATAAAGCCTTCATCCAAACCTTCCTCATTATCTTCCATAGCCTCCAGAAGAGTTTTGGGCATTTCCTATATACCCTATAGGGTATACCATTTGGTCCTGGGGCAGCAGATGACTTTGCTCTCTTGATGATATCCTGAATCTCCTGCTACGTTCAGCTCAGTTGCTGGGATTCTTGATTGAGTTCTAATCCTGATTCCTATGGGGATTGCTGTGTGATTCCTACCAAAATTCTTCCACCTCCTTCTTTCAGCTGGTTAGGGTCCCAGAGTTTTTCTGGCTGAAAAGAGCCCTGGCAAACCTGAATGAGTTTTTAACAAACTGCACTCTCCTCCCTCCTTCTCCTTTGCAGCTGCTCCACCCTCCTGAGTTTGCGCAGCTGTGCTTGCAGTTTACTGGTTAGATCTTTGACACCTTCTTTATCGTCAGGGGAACTGTTTTTGAATTGTTTGTTCAGTGTCTTTATCTCGCTTCTCAGGTGGTGAATCTCCCTTTCCCTCCTGTTTGGTTATTGTGTTGCTTTAAGATCCTCTTTCTTTTTCATTGGGTCGAATCATTTAGCAAAGTTGAACACGATGGCTGTGGGTGAGTCGATTTCCTGTAGATAGGTCTCCTGTCAATGTAGGCCGTCATCAAACTGTTTCCAAGATGCACTGTCTTATGATCAAGGCCCTCTGATCCTCTCTTCCCTTCATGAATGGATTAGGGTGTCCAAGGGGGCATTCACTTGGTCCCTTCTTTGGCACTGGGGCAGCTTGGGTACAGAGAGATATTCATCTCTGTGGGGTGCCGCTGGCTGGAGTTCTCCATTGTCTCACCGGACTTTCAGTCACGCATTGCACTTGAGTCACCTTCATTCCACAGCGTGACCTGCTTTGGTGCATCTTGAAGCTTTTGATGTTTTTACAGATTTTGCCACAAAAGTGCCTCCCTGGTCAGTGTTGTTTACTTGAAACTTCTCCTTATTGTATTTCCAGTCTAGGCCGTTGCCATCTTTTGTACACTATATTTTGTAATTTATATTAATTTTAATTCTTTGCATTGCATTTCTGTGGCAAAACAACAAAGTTAATGCCATATACAAATTAGTGATAACAAATCTAATTCTGATTATGCACATATTTTCCATATAGTGCTTCTAAATACAAGACATACTACACCTGGGTGGTTCTAGAAAAATATTAATGATTAATTAAACATTTTATATATTGCTGATGCCAACGAGCCTGCTCCTCCTTTTAAAATGGGAGCCTCCACATGTGAAACCTGTCCATCAAAGAAAGATCCATCTGAATGTGTCAATCTGCAGGTTCTTTAAAAGATGCATCAAGCTTTTGTCATGCCTGTTCCTGCCTGGCCTCTTCATGTCACTTAACTAGTGGTGTGGGAGATACATTATTTTTATTTCAGTTTTAATAATTAAACATTTCAAAATTATTAAAAGAATCTTTAAAACCATAAAAATCACCTAAGGAAAACACACTTAATAATTTAATATAAATACGTATTGAAATGTTGGAAACAGGCCTTTCATCAGCACAAAGAAGCATTTCAAAACAAGCACGTTTTAAGGTGCAGAGAAAGGGATAGAGTGCATGGAATAAAGAGTAACTAGATGATGACTGAAAGAACCTGAGGGGGAGAGGATATAGGAGGACGGGGGAGGGGGAGGCTGGTGGGGGGTGGAGAGGACTGGGGGAGGGGGAGGGTCCTCTTTAGTACACATTGGCTGATGAATTCTGTGATGGTAGTGACATATTCATCTAAGCTGTCTGCTGAATCTTTGAATATGACTTGTCTTCTCACTCAGAGCATTTGTGCAGAAGCTTATCTGTTTCCTCAGACCAACACAGCACAACTTTCTGTACCAAATCCCCATTTCAGCTTTGTTTGTACTCGGGGAGTAGGGTCACATCCTGGTGGTCAGATTTACTGAAGTGTGAGTGGGGTGGGGTGGGGTGGGGTGTGGATCGGTAGGTAACTTTGATGGTTGAGAGTGTGTTTGGGCCCCTGGTGAGAGAACAGACATTCTGGTAATACAGTATTTTGGTAACATAGTCACTAAGTCACCGGAAGTGGTGCGGAGGGTCTCAGGGTATTCCACGTTGGATTAGAGGGTAGAATTGTTATTTTTCTTGTATTTTCTTATAGTTTTACTTTCCTATGCTTGCTTATAATTTTTATTTAAACATCTACGTACATGTAATTGTTCCGTTTCTAATTACTCTAGTGTAGTTGATGCTGCATTTTCTAAAAGCCTCAATTTTTCTGCAGCAAGTAGCACGCCACTTGACCTGGCTATTTTATGGGTTAATTATTATCATTAGAATATCACCGCCAGTCTGAGTACGAGATGATCACTTCTTTTACTTTGTCTTTTTTTTGCTCCTTTGTTCATTCTTTGTTATTGTACCACTTAATAAAATAGCCATGATCACCGAGATTTGTGCCTCACTCTTGAAGAACACTCGAATCAATGTCACCAGACCCAACACCCATTTCAAGGCTGTTGACCACAGAGTGTAGCTGAGTCCAAGTGTCACATGCATCTGGCATGGTGTATATATACACATCCATTTTTTTGTTTTCATTTTCACAAGCGAAAGAAAAAGATTTTTAAGAACAGAGAAATACAGAACACAGCTGTTGCTGGAAATGTTAATTAAAAGGGAAGACTGGTTTTCAGTTATTCTTGCAGGGTGATGGCAGTTGGAGGTCTGAAAGAGCGACATCCCCTTTACATATCAAATGCCAATGCTTTGAATTACATCCCTGTTCAAGGGTCAACCTGAGCTTCCAGCTGCCTCTCACTTTAAATGTCTATCCCATTCCCAATACGCCCTTCTGGCCTATCTTCAGTTTATTTCAGGATTGGGCGGTTTTAACTCTCCCCACAAACACTGTCTGACCTGCTGCTGGCTCCATCATTTGCTTTTACTTCATATTTCCAGAAACAGTTTCTCACATCTGAATCTCTTAATGCCAGCAAGATTTTATTTTCACTCATATTCTCATTCATCTCTATGTACTCCTCTATATGTACCAGCAGCAAATAATAAGCCTTCACCCTCACAGGTAACACCAACATATGTCCTCTATATTCTCCTGGTCTCCTTCCTATCACAGACATTACCTTTGTTCCCTACACCCCTTCACCGATCTAAATTTCAAACATCCTTGCTTTCTACCTCTCGTCACTGTGAAATATTAGCTCATTCTTTTCCTTTCAAAGGATGCCACTTGACCTGTTCACTATTTCCAGACATTACCATTTTTATTTTGGACTTACAGCATTTGTCATTTGCTGTTTGAATGAAGAGTTACAATGAGTTTTTCTGCCTTGTCACTGTCAAATCCTTACTCCAATATATGAAATCTCTGTTAAGTCTAACAAGCACAAGGTTCTTGAATGGTTTTCACAGCATAAACACTTGGCAATCACGGAAAGTGTTTAGAGTGGAATCATGGAGCATATTGACAGATTCAATCAATAATTTATCGGTAAGTTCAGGGTTTCAGTGCTTGAGTCCATATAGTGCAAAGGTGCCCAACCTGCTTATATTAACATGGGTAAATGCTGACAGTTCACCACAGAACCATCAGCATTCACTAGCACTGGCCCATTAATAGCATTGGTTTCATTATAATGTAGATCTACATCATTGTTCATGCTCTCAGGGTTTTCAGCCTCTGATACCAGCCCACAGAATTATGCTCACTCTGAGGTTCAATACTGAAATGCTGTCAGATAGAAGATATTGATGTCAGATTGGAAATTTAGTTGTGTTCACTAATGTGTTAGTCTGCGTAGCTATTTATAACCTGTAAGCTGGGTACCCAATTGTTCAAAAGGCAAAAGAGAAACAACAAATTGGAAGAAGACCACTTGGCTCACAACAGATTTGCTTCAGTGGAGTAGTTGTCATTATTGTGGAGAATTTTATACAAGTTTAGCGAATAGCCATATTTCAAAATCTCTTTTGGAACCCATGAGCAGATGTTGTACTGAATATGTGACCAAAATTTTCTTTACATTTTAATTATACCTGCAAAAGCTAATAGATTTCTGGCCATTCCAAATGCAGTGAACTGCAAGGTACTTTACCCAAAAAGAATGCCCTTACCTGCAAGAAGCTTTGACTGTAAAGGGAAGCTAGAGAGTGTGTAGAAAAGATTTATAAAGGTTTTGCCTGGAGTTGAAGGCTTGAGTTATCAGACAAATTAGCTATACTGGAGTTTGCTTCCCTTGAAGGAAACAGGCTGAGTGGTGACAGGATGGAGTTAAATAAAATTACGAGAGGCACAGATAGGATCAATAGCTGTGTCTGTTCCTTATGTTGAGGTGTCTAAAACTAAAGGGTATAGACTTAAGGTGAGAGGAAGGTATATTCAGGTGGATCTGAAGGGTAAATATCTCACACGAAAAGAAGAAAGTATCTAGAATGAGCTGCCAGAGGAGTTGTTACAGAAGAATAGGAACAACATTTAATAGGCAGCTCGACAAATCATTGAAAGAGCAGAAATTAGCGTTATATGCAATTAATGCAGGTAGGATGGAAACAGGTGTGATGATCAGCACAGATACAATGGGCCAAAGGGCCTGTTTCTATGCTGTCCTTCTTTCTGATTGTGGTGACTTCCCTGTGTAGCATGACAAACATTGTGACCTGATCGTCCTTCATATGATATTTTAAAAGTGGCAAGAGATTTGATTACCTACCGTTGCATAACCGACAATGTCACTGTTCTCATCAAGTATGTTAAAATTAATGATCGGCCCCTGAATGTCTGGAGTTTCAAATTCATTATTGCCATAAATCCGAGCAACTGGTCTTCCATTAGCATGATGCATTCCAGAGAGCATTATGTAGGTATACTGGGCAAGGCTAAAGGTATGAAGCATGATATTTTGCATTCCACCTGCAAGTAAAATAAAGGAACTGTTATAGTCAACAGTGTTAATATACTTCTGAGAACAAGATTTGATGTGGCTGGTGTTGGAAAAAGAGAGAGAGAGATACCACTTCTACCTCTTCCAGCGATTCTGAGTGAGGCACAGAGAGATCTGTATTTACTGACAATTACCTTTATTGTTCAAACTAATAAATACGTGAATTCATACACTAAATACCTTGTGCGCACACCTGCTAAGTATCCCTGACTCTCCTGGATAGTCAAAGAATAGCAAAGGTATTACCCAGGCGGAGGAATTTACGCTGGCCAGGCGCTCCTTGTTCCTCGTGGTCCCGATTCACTCTCCACGTGCTTCACGCAGGGTTCTTGGGTTCTTCTTGCTTGTATCTGCGATGGTTATTCTTCAAAGTTACCGCCACTGGCACACACAAAGCATCCATTTTTATATCCATTGCTTATCAATTCAAATGTCGCATTCCCGTGTCATTGGCCGCAGGTCATGTGTCTGGCCTTTAACACCTGGTCATTGGCTCTGGTCCAAGCCAGCATCCATCTATTATCCTCTTCCCATCAAGGGACAGTTGCTGACTCATGGCTCTTTGTTCTCAGTCAGCAATGAGCTTGAATCGCCTCAGGCATTCACAATCCTGCATGTTATAGCCAACGAAAGAACACCTCACAAATAACTCCTTATTTGGAAATGACCTCCAATCCAGCAGATTACCTGAAGAGTCTTTGTGCCTTCTTTAAAACACTAATCAAGTCCAGCATGTCAAGCTCACAAAATGGAGAATCGAGTATCTTCACAAAATGGCAGCCTCCATCCCCCAAGCACACGGCAAGAACAAAGACTGCTTCCACTGTCCTTGATTCATTTGAATTCACTGATTTGAATATTGTCATTCTTTCTGGCCAACACTGGATTTTGTGAAAATAAATTGTTAACATTTGTGGTGAACTAGATATACCTGTCTGACTGCTCCTGTGGCTCCTCCCACAGACCCTGCTGACTGCTCCTGTGGCTCCTCCCGCAGACCCCTGTATAAAGGCGACTGTGGGCTGCTGCTCTCCCTCATTTTCCCCAGGATGTAGTGTTGTTTATTCTTCCAGTCAATAAAAGCCGATATCTCGCTTCCTAAGTCTCAGTGTGAGTTATTGATGGTGCATCAACATTCAAACAATAATTTTAAACCAAAGAATATCATCTGTTATCAGAAAAAATAACTACAGCAATTTTATTTCTTTTGGAGCATCTATTTCTTCCTCTAAAGCTTTCAGTAACATTCAATGCGTGCTATTCAAAGAGTATGTTGGCCATTTCATATATCTAATCATTCAATCATTATTTCCTGGCCACATTCTAAGCACTCTATGAATGTACTGGTTCATACATTTAAAAACAATGGACCTCAACTGTAAAGCATCCAAAGGAGGAACAAGAGATTTCACTGCCCATCTAAGCCATATCCATTCAGTGTGGTGCTAACAGCTTAGCATTCTGACTGGCTTTACAGTAAATTACAGTGTTCAAACTATGCTTAGCTAGCATTATCAGCAGGTAAGGGTTGGCAGGTTAGGCACCATCAGAAAACCAGAGAGCTGGTCTAGGGGGCTGGGCCTTGGTCATGTAGTGATACAGTCGGCCCAACTTGTCCATGCTGACCAAGATCCTCAAAATTAGTCCAACTTGCCCATGTTTGGCCAAATTCTAAGAAGTTTTATCTAGCTTTAAACCTGCTCTCTAATTTACTGAATCGGATGAAAATGAGGTATCAAATCAGAGACAACCAAACAATTTATACTTTGACATATCTTCTATACATGGGCTATTTCAAAATTTCCTATTTATTAATTATTATTATTATTATTATGTGTCTCTTAAATGGTGTTGTCAGGTTATTTAATCTTGGCTTTCACTTTCTGTTGTTTTTGTAGATTTTTCTTCAAGAGATAACCACAGTAGTGATGCCGGCAACACACCAAAACCCACTCAACAATAAAAGTAATTAAAACATCCAGCTGAGCACAGAGGTGCAGTCAGTGCATCAGAAACAGGTAGTAGAACAGCCAGATCTCCAGAGGCCAAGGTAAATAGACATTCAGATCTTCACCCTCAAATGACTAATGGGACAACTTACTCAAGAATAAAAGATCTGTACAGTAAAGTGCTAGCTAGAATTACTAGCAAGCCTACTGGAAACACAGAGGTTTTCAATTCATCTTGCCCAGGAACTTACATGGAACAGAACAACTTTCTTTCAAGAGTGGAAGTGATGGACAACTTCATCAGTCACACTTGTGGATCCAATGATCACAAAGCATATGTGTAGGCGGGCAACGTTTCAGGTTTAATTGCAGCACAAACAAGTCATTCAACCTTTGAGCACTCGGACACCCAACTTGAAAATTCAGAGCACACCATGCATGAATTTCATGTTGATTTCAATGTGTTCAAATGGTTCAAAGTCTACTATCAATGGTTATAAGAAAGCATTGGTTTACTTGATACAAAACGCATATTATCAAAAATAAATTTCAATCTACAGCTGGACTAAAAGTTAGTAATTACATTTTAGTATTTGGGCAGTTTCAATATAATTTAACTAATTTAGATCATCTCAATTGGGAGATTATTTTGTTTATGTGATAGGATGATTTATTCCTTTTATTATTTGCAGTTTCTTTAACCCAGAAGAAAATGTACAACACGGCCACCATCCAAATTGTGTCAATGCTGGCTTTTTAATGGCATTCAAAATTAATCTAAAGCCTCAAACTCTCTTGAGCTACCTTCCTTTATTTTAAATACTTATTGTAATGTATCTATTTCAATTAATCAGTAAAATATTTGATACTCTAACAACTTTTAAATAAAGAAATATTTCCTCATTTTTAAAATTGATGGCTCTCATCATATGCTTCTGAACCAGAGAACGAAACATCCACTTCTCATACTGTGAAAGATCACCCAGAATTTTAAAAACTTCTTCTACAATTTTCATTATTCCTATCCGAGCATAGAAAGGTTTATCTAACAGCTGACAACTTTCAATGGAATTTCACGAGACTCTCTTTTCCGCAATGGTTAATGGATAACACTTCAATCTAAAGCAAGTGATTTCAATTACTTCCGGGGCACCTAGCGGCGACTTGTGTAGGAACAGAACTCTCAATGGAAATGACTAAATAGTCCCGTTTCAGCCTGATACAGCTAAAATGCATAACTGCTTCCAAAGTCAGTATAGTCAAAGATGTCTTAATGTGTTTTAAGTAAACCATCACTGCTTAAAACTAATGGAAACAATACTGACTGGGGACAGATTCATCCTTGTATGATTTCACACAGGAAATGTGGCTGCAGGTCAGAGATACAAGTGCGTTTAAGGAAATGGGGTTTTAAACTCCCTATACCAACTATCTTGCTGGCAAACATGCAGTCTCTGGTGAATAAATATCGATGATCTCAGAGCTAGGAAACTGAATCAAAGGGACATTAGGACCACATGTGTCCCTTGTTTCATGCAATCCTACTTAACCCCTTCCATACTGGATGCAGCAATTCAGATCGACAGGTTTACTATACACTGTCAGAATAGATCTATAGAGTCTTTCCAAAAGCAGAGGTGGAGGAGCACGCCTCACGATCAACTCTCCTTGGTGCACAAGTATATCAGTGCTGTCCCAATTTTGCTCACCAGACCTGTTAAGTGCTGTCCTTTTTCAAGTCAAGTCAAGTCACTTTTACTGTCATTTTGACCATAGCTGCTATGTACAGTACATAGTAAAAATGAGACAACATTTTTCAGGACCATGGTGTTACATGACACAGTACAAAACCTAGACTGAACTATGTAAAAAACAACACAGAGAAAAAAAACCAACTACACTAGACTACAGACCTACCCAGGACTGCATAAAGTGCACTAAACAATGCAGGCATTACAATAAATAATAAACAGAACAATAGGGCAGTAAGGTGTCAGTCCAGGCTCTGGGTATTGGGGAGTCTGATAGCTTAGGGGAAGAAACTGTTACATAGTCTGGTCGTGAAAGCCAGAATGCTTCGGTGCCTTTTTCCAGACGGCAGGAGGGAGAAGAATTTGTATGAGGGGTGCGTGGGGTCCTTCATAATGCTGTTTGCTTTGCAAATGCAGCGTTTAGTGTAAATGTCCGTGATGGCGGGAAGAGAGACCTCGATGATCTTCTCAGCTGACCTCACTATCCGCAACAGGGTCTTGCGATCCGAGATGGTGCAATTTCCGAACCAGGCAGTGATGCAGCTGCTCAGGATGCTCTCAATACAACCCCTGTAGAATGTGATGAGGATGGGGGTTGGGAGATGGACTTTCCTCAGCCTTCGCAGAAAGTAGAGACGCTGCTGGGCTTTCTTTGCTATGGAGCTGGTGTTGAGTGACCAGGTGAGATTCTCCGCCAGGTGAACACCAAGAAATTTGGTGTTCTTAACGATCTCTACCCAGGAGCCGTCGATTTTACCTACCCTGGGAGATTTCTGGGATCATTTTGATAGTTTACATTCCAGCTCAAGCCAATGTCATGCAGGCTTTGGATGATCTGAGCAATGGGATCCACATGCACGAAACAGCGCACCCCAATGCCTTCATTTTGGGAGATTTTAACCAGGCCAGTCTGAAAAAAAAAATCACTAAGCAACTACTGTCAACAGATCACTTGCAATACCAGAGGAAGCAAGACACTGGACCATTGCTACACCACCATCAAAAATACCTACCGTGCTATTCCACGCCCTCACTTCAGGAAGCCTGATCACTTAGCTGTACTTCTACTCCTTGAGTACAGGCAGAGACTGAAGACTGCAGCATCAGTAGTGAGGACCAAGAAGGTATGGACAAGGGAAGCACAGGACCACCTACAGGACTGCTTTGAATCGGTGGACTGGACTGTATTCAGGGATTCATCTTCGAACCTGGATAAGTATGCTGCGGTTGTTAGCGACTTCATTAAAGCCTGTGTGGATGAGTGTATGCCCAAAAAAGACTTATTGTACAGGAGGTACGTCATCTACTGAAGGCTAGATCTTTGGCATTCAAGTCTGGTGACCTAGGCCTGTAGTAGAAAAGCAGGTATGATTTGCAGAAGGTTATTTCAAGGGCAAAGAGACAATTTCGAATGAGGTTGGAGGTGACGTTGGATGTACGACAACTCTGGCAGGGTTTGCAAGACATTACTTCCTACAAAGCAAAACCCAATAGCATGAATGGCACTGATGCTTCACCACCAGATGAACTCAATGCCTTCTATGCCCACTTTGAAAGAGAGAACATAACTACAGCTGTGAAAATCCCTGCTGCACCTGATGACCCTGTGATCTCGGTCTCTGAGGCTGATATTAGGCTGTCTTTAAAGAGGGTGAACCTTCGCAAGGCAGAAGGTCCCGATGGAGTACCTGGTAAGGCTCTGAAAACTTGTGCCAACCAAACGGCGGGAGTATTCAAGGACATTTTCAACCTCTCACTGCTACAGGCAGAAGTTTCCACTTGCTTCAAAAAGGCAACAATTATACCAGTGCCTAAGAAGAATAATGTGAGCTACTTTAATGACTATTGCCCAGTAGCACTCACATCTACAGTGATGAAATGCTTTGAGAGGTTGCCTATGACTAGACTGAACTTCTGCCTCAGCAGGGTCCTAGACCCATTGCAATTTGCCTATCGTCACAATTGGTCAATGGTAGATGTAATCTCAATGGCTCTTCACACAGCTTTAGACCACCTGAACAACACAAACACCTCTGTCAGGATGCTGTTCATCGACTACAGCTCAGCATTTAATACCATCATTCCCACAATCCTGATTCAGAAGTTGCAGAACCTGGGCCTCTGTACCTCCCTCTGCAAATGGATCCTCCACTTTCTAACTGGAAGACCACAATCTGTGCGGATTGGTGATAACATATCCTCCTCGTTGACGATTAACACTGGCGCACCTCAGGGGGGTGTGCTTTGTCCACTGCTCTACTCTCTATATACACATGACTGTGTGGCTAGGCATAGCTCAAATACCATCTATACATTTGCTGATGGTACAGCCATTGTTGGTAGAATCTCAGGTGGTGACGAGAAGGCATACAGGAGTGAGATATGCCAACTAGTGGAGTGGTGCCGCAGCAACAACCTGGCACTCAACATCAGTAAGATGAAAGAGCTGATTGTGGACTTCAGGAAGGGTAAGACGAAGGAACACATACCAATCCTAATAGAGGGTTCAGAAGTGGAGAGAGTGAGCAGTTTCAAGTTTGCTGGGTGTCAAGATCTCTGAGGATCTAACCTGGTCCCAACATATCAATGCAGTTATAAAGAAGGCAAGACAGCAGCTATACTTCATTAGGAGTTTGAAGAGATTTGGTATGTCAACAAATACACTCAAAAACTTCTATAGATGTACCATGAAGAGCATTCTGACAGGCTGCATCACTGTTTGGCACAGGAGGGCTACTGCACAGGACAAAAGAAGCTGCAGAGTCTGAAATCTAGTCAGCTCCATCTTGGGTACTAGCTACAAAGTACCCAGGACATGCCCTTTTCTCACTGTTACCATCAGGTAGGTAGAAAAGCCTAAAGGCACACACTCAGCGATTCAGCAACAGCTTCTTTCCTTCTGCCATCCGATTCCTAAATGGACATTGAACCCTTGAACACTATCTCACATTTTTTTATATATATTGTTTTTTTGCACCATTTTAATCTATTCAATATATGCATACTGTAATTGATTTTCTTATTTTTTTTCTCTTCTATATTATGTATCGTATTGAACTGCTGCTGCTAAGTTAACAAATTTCATGACACATGCCGGTGATAATAAACCCGATTCTGATTCTTTGCTTTGCTGTTGAATTATCAATAATATTTGGTATGAAAGATACTGACATGTCTGGAATGATTTGTGCACCGTGTACATCTCTCCTGCTATTGTATTAGCTTTTGAGCAACCTGGGTTAACATCAGCATTTGCAAAAAGTTCCTCTGCTGCCTGGCAACAAAATGTCTTCTTTATTCTTCCAGCCTTCAAAAATTTTGGAGCCATTCCAGCTATTTTAAGCAATGAACTAAGAACAACATAACCAAGACCTTAACAAATGTTTTGTTTTTGAAGGTACCTGACTACATTTGTTGAAAATAATTACTATTCATCTTCACCTTGGAGATCTGTTCTCTTGCTTTTGCAAGGATGGTGTCACGATGGATTTGCCAATTGCCCCTAGGGTAGATGTTCAAACCTCAGAGAAAACAGATGGTAGCTTCAAAAGTGAAACAGATCATCTTGCAGAAAAAAACCCAATGTGTTGATTTACAAATACATGTTTGCAGAATATGCCAAATGCAATCTCAAAAAGGAAATCTGAAATCAACATGTCAGGTGCAGGTTAATTCAAAACCCATTGTGTAAAAATAAACTGTTCTTGTGTTTCTAATTTTTACTCAATAATTTCTTTCTTGTTATTAAGTCTTCATGCAAGTTCATAATTGTTTTTGTCATTAGTAGCATCAAGAAAAATGCAAACAGGAACCTCCATCTTAATTAACCACAGAAGCACAAGACTAAATTGCATTGCAGTTCTTCAAATTATGTTCTCAGAGATCTTTGAAGTCCCTGATTTGACAAAAGAAAAAAAAAATCGATGTATGTATTTCATACCTTTAAATTGCATGATTTGTGGTATAGATTTTTTTTTAAATAGAGCAAGACAGGCTGATTAGTGATCTGAAAGTTATTTCTAAATATTTCCATAGATCCTGGCAAAAGCATCCAGAAATAACCATGTAAAACCCATGTAAATCTAAGTGCTTGAGTTGGGGGACAGTCAGAAATAAAACCGTCATCAACCATAACACTCCTGCAGCTGCCACTTGAGGGCAACATTGCCATGAAGTGACACAGAAAGTATTATCACTTCAAGCGTAGAAAGCATGAATCAGCCATATGGATTGGGTTCAGCTAGGCTCATGTTCCCAACCTGGGTTCTCCTTCCATTATTATGGCATGTGTGGAGCACAAATAACAGCATGGCAAAAGGATAAAGCCCTTCAGGCCAATTCTAACATTCAAAGAAATCATGACCAATTTCTATTTTAAACACGATCTACTAAACTGAGTGTCATGTTTGTTGTTAATTGAGACAAACAGCATGGGTTTATACTAGAACATTTTATTACTGAAGTCTTGTTCAACACTGAGCACGTGCCTCCCACTAACCATCGTAGCTTCTAGTTCCGGATAAACCGCCACATTGCCCACTGGAAACTGAAGGTCTTTATTCAGCACACATAATAACATATCTTCCCCCTTTAAAATAAAAACAAACACAATACTATGTCCTCATAAACTTGCAAGGAACAAAATCCTTTCCAATAAAGATATTTACATTCCGTAGCTGATGTCTTTTCTTTAATTTTTCTAATTTTTCAACTTCAATTGTGAAGAGCAACTATAACCCCCATCCTCTCTGCAACTTTCAGTCTCTAGGGTAGTTTAATGATCCTTTTTGGTCTGCCGTTTGTTTCCACAGGTGGATTGCTCGCATTTGCTGTGTTGATACTTATTTCATTTTGAGATCAACATGTTCAGTTTACTTTTCATTTGTTGGCCCCTTTGGTGTACTGATAGGTGAAATGCCACGGCTATGGCTAGTGGTCGTAGATCTACATGGTTCCTTCTCAGGTGTCCCTCACTCAGTCTGGATCAGCTAGAAATGTGGAGCTACTTCCTCTTGCACATATCTTTGCATGGACCACATGCCAGAACCGTTATCTCAGATTCACACTTGATCTTGAGGCTTCAGGACTGGTAGGCTTTTCTCAGTCTTGTTGTGATACTTCGTTTTTCTTTCCCTTTTACTTTAGTCAATTTGACCTTGTATGCTCCTTCAGCTGTCAACAGGTTTTCATGCACTAGAAGGTTAGTGCATATGCATTGATCCATCAGTGTCTGGGCTGGTGAAAGGCCACTTTGTGGTGGTGCACTTCTGTAAATCATTAGACTTTTGTAGAAATCCTCTCATCCATCTTGCACTTTCAACATGAGGCCCTTCACAAACTTGACTGAACTCTGCTAGGCCATTAGATTTTGGGTGATGTGGGTTGATGTCGAAGCCCCCAATTATTGTCAAAGGACTCAAATTCACAGCTTGTAAATTGTGGACCATTGTCTGATACTACACATGGACCTCCATGCCTCACAAGCACAGCTTTCAGGAAGGTGATATCCGCTTTGCTGGATGCTCATTAGTGTTGCAACCACCAGGTAATTGGAAAATTAGTTTGTTACAACAACATGATTCTTCCCATTACAACCAAACAAACCTACTCCAACTTTGAAGTGTGGCCTGTCTGGTACAGGGTGTGGTGAATGCAGTTCTACTTGCTACTTTGGTCTGTAAGCAAGGTGTATTTCAGCTCATCTGAAGCAGTGGTCTGTCTGATGTCTTGGTTCATTCGTGGCCAGAACATCACTTCATGAGCTCTGCATTTATTTTCCTCACCAAAATGCCTTCGTGCATCTTCAGATACATTTCCTTGCATGGTGACACTGGAATCACAAACCTGTTCCCCTTGAAGACCATATCTTTCACTACTGGCATGCAGAGTTGAAATGCCATTAATCCCAATACACATTGGACAGTCAGTCTTAGCTGCTGGCCATCCTTTCCATATCGTATCTTGGAGTTCTTGCATTGTTTCATCTGATCCTGCTGCTTTCCTACTCAGCTGTTCTAGTAGGAGACACTAGAAGGAGATGGCAGTCATGTTAACATAGGCCTGTAGATCTGCATTAACCTCTTGGTCACTTTTTTTCTTGTCAACTGCTCAAGACAGCATATCAGCAGCAAATGTATATTTTCCCGGTGTGGAGATCATCTTCACATATTTCTTCAGCCTTATCAACTTGTTCTGTATCCTCTTGGGATAGTCATTCAGTGGCTTGGTCAAAATTGAGACCAGTAGTTTATGGTCTTTTCAGTTAGATTGCTGGTACACTCCATAGGTGCAGGAGGAGTCAGCTTATCCATGACAGGAACTCTCAGCCTCTCACCTGAATTTCTTGGTGAATTCAGGGACTGCTTCTGGAACAACATGCTCTCTCATCTGCTGGCCGGTTTCTTTCCATCACTTGCTGCTAGCCCCTTTTGTCTCATGCAACCTCTTTCTCAGTGACACACAGTATTTATTTACTCCCCATGTTTAGATCTCACATCAACTTCTGGCACCTTGTTATGTTTGTTATTAATAAAGACAAACTTTGCATAGGTTTATGCTAGAACATTTTACGACTGTACCCCTGTTCAACACTGAGCTCTGCTAACCATCGTAGCTTCCGGTTCAAGGTGAACTACCTGCATTGCCCACTGGGACTGAAGTTCACAAAATAACACACTGGGCTTCATATCGCAAAGTACCACTTGCTTAACAAACTCTATCCAAACATCCTTTCCTCCCACAGATGCTGGTCAACTCTCCAAGTTCCTCCAGCAGGTCTGTTGTTGCTCAAGAGTCCAGATTGAGATGTCCAATTGATTTAGCCACACAAGGTTTAAAAAGGGGAAAGAGTTTCAGATTCCATCACTCCATATGTGAAGGTGCACTACCCAATGCCATCCTTAGGCAGCTAGCTCAGCTCTTTTCCACCAATTGTTTTTTCAGACTGATCCAATATAACTGTTCATCTCTGCTTCTGCAGCAGTAAGCATCTGGGTATTCCAATAGAAGCTCAGACTTCAGTCATACAAGCTCAGTTTGCTGCCTCCTGAACTCAATTTGCTGCAATGCTAGATTGAACAGTGATGACCGTGTAGCCCATTAAAACAATCCAGCCCTTGCTCCTCTGACAGATTTCTAAGAACTGGGGCACTGTTTAACAGACAAAACCCTCAAACCCACTCTGATGGTAACGACACTTAATAAACCATGATCAGGGGTGGAAGAGTTTACATCGGATGGTTCAAGCAGAGGTAAAGAATTAACATGACCTCATTGGGTTGAGATGTCCGGCTTCGTGTGATGCAACTTCATAATTCTAAAAATTGTGAACATTCCAGTATGAACCACAGCTAGAAATAAAATTTAGATTTATGTCCTGTAGTATACAAAGTGTATAATGCAATGTGATTTGCTCTCCTTATATTTCATGTTCTTGAATTTTAATATCTACAATTAAACAAGACTACCTAGTGATTTGTAATTATTTGAAATTTGTAAAGCTTCAACTTTCCCCTTATTAATAGACATACATTTGAGAAACGGGTTCAGAGATTTTATATGCACAATGAAGAATGCCTAACTGAAATTTGTATAAAACTGAAAGGCAATAAATATCACATCATTAAAAGCAACTTTCAACACATTTAATTTATACAACACATTAATTTATAGGTTCCTTCAGACCAAAACTGAAGGGACAAAACTTCAGTCAGAGGTCGACATGAAAGTAAGGCATTGTCTTGTGTTGCAAGCTTCTCTCCAATGTGGCCACCAATTATTCCAACTTTTGCTCACAGAGGGAAGAATTGTTTGGCACATTCAACTGGCAATCCTTCAAAAAATATCAGAGAGAACCTTTTATAAACCAACATTAACTTCAATTGGGATATCTATTCTGATACATTGCATTCATTCAATTTATTATATAATAGGGAGGTGAATTTTAAGTTCTTCTAGCCTCCCAGAAACATTTGCAGTGTGAAGTACAGGGGAAAGTTAGTTGGGGCTGTGCAAGGCAAGAGTAAAGGTAGCTACCTTTTGGGCGATGAGCTGCTTACTTTTATTGTGATAGTTTATGTGGCACAACGATCAGCCTGCACCTTTCTGAAGTCTAGTGTTGTGTTATCAGTGAACTTAATCATATATAGTTAATTACTGTTCAACCATACATGAATACAGCCAAATGAAACAGCATTCCTCTGGGACCAAGCTGCAAGTACATGCAGCACAAGCGAACACTGGAGAGCAGAACTGCCAGAAGTGGCCAGCCAAAACCCAGTACAGATTCCAGCATGTTCACAGAGGCCCCTGCTCTCTCCCAAAGCACTACAGCAGGCAACCCCATGGCTTGAGGCCTAGTCCTCACCATGACTGAGACAACGCAGTCCCCTGCCATCAGTCTCTCCACTGAACCAGTGAACCAGACTTGTAGCATTCAACATTACCAATGTCCAACAGGGTCTTGCGATCATAATAAAAATGTCCAAAACAATTACTCACAGCTCGCACCATCTTGGCACAACAATGGTGTGCAGCAAGTTCAGGTGACAACACAACAACAGTACACAGTAAGTCCAGCTCCATCACTATCCAGCAACTTGCTGATGGGGTAAACCTGCAGTACTTGATGGTCTTAGCATCCAGCAGTATCTTGTGATCATAAAAGTGATGTAAAGGACCAACAATTACACCTTTGAATGAATCCAGAGTGGCTGCTGTATCTGAGCACACCTCAATCTTATCAAACATTTCCTGTGTGCTCCTATGTTATAATGTTGAATGTTCTAACTTCTTACCAACAATCTTCAGTTGCCTTGTCAATAAACTTCCTGTCATCTTAATGGCAGTGGTTTACTTATTACACAATATTCAATATAATTTACAACAGAATATTAAGCAGTTCATATGTCTGCATGTACCTAGACATGGATTGCAAGTGGCAGATACCATTTACACCACACAAATGCTTAGTAATGATAATTTTTCCCATGAGAGTCTACCCACCTATTCTTGATGTTCAATAGTAATATTTATCATAGAGTCTCCCATATCAACACTAACCAGGAATTTAACTGGACCATTCATGCAAATATTGTGTCTACAAGAGCAGATCAGAGACGGGACATTCAATGGCAAATGACTTGCTTACCAACTCAGCAAAGCATCTACAAGGCTGAAGTCAGGACCTTAATGAAATATTCTCCACTTGTCTGGACAACTACAATGTGGGCAACCACTGAAAAGGTCAATAATATCTGAAACAAAGCAGTTTACCCCAATTAAATCACTTTCTCAGCAGCACATACCATTTGTGAAATGCCTTCTAACATTTACCAGGACAACTTCAACAGCACCTTCCAAAGCTATGATCTCTGTACTCAGAAAAGCAAGAGGTGCAAGGGACAAGCACCACCAAGTAACACACCGTCCTGACTTGGCCGAACACAAGTAACATTATTCCTTTCTCAGTGTTTGAACTCCCCACTGAAGACACCATGATCTTAACTTGACAAGAGGAACTGGAGTTCCGGTATTAAATTCTCAAGAGTAATTAAGAATGGGCGACTGTACTTCCTTAGAAGGTTGGCGTCATTCAATGTCTGCAGTGAGATGCTGATGATGTTCTATAGGTCAGTTGTTGAGAGCGCCCTCTTCTTTGTGGTGGCGTGTTGGGGAGGAAGCATTAAGAAGAAGGACGCCTCACGTCTTAATAAGCTGATAAGGAAGGCGGGCTCTGTCGTGGGCAAAGTACTGGAGAGTTTAACATCGGTAGCTGAGCGAAGGGCGCTGAGTAGGCTACGGTCAATTATGGAAAACCCTGAACATCCTCTACATAGCACCATCCAGAGACAGAGAAGCAGTTTCAGCGACAGGTTACTGTCGATGCAATGCTCCTCAGACAGGATGAAGAGGTCAATACTCCCCAATGCCATTAGGCTTTACAATTCAACTGCCAGGACTTAAGAACTTTTTTTTTTAAAGCTATTATAAATGCTTTTTGAGTTAGTGATTTAGATGCATATCATATTATTACTGAGTTAAGTATTGTATGTAATGAGTTTTTGCTACAACAAGTGTATGGGACATTGGAAAAAAAATGTTGAATTTCCCCATGGGGATGAATAAAGTATCTATCTATCTATCTATCTATCTAAATGTCTAAAATGTCCACAATCTGTAGACATATAAAACAGGGCTGGCCCTTTGGGTAATTGCAATGATATCCCTTGAACATTACTACAATTTTCAATGCTTCTTCTCAATATTCAGTCTAATGTATATTTCTCGACTGCAGAAATTGGTCTGGTCAAGGCAGATCAGTAAGCAACCAACCACTGAGGACACAGCTTCCACTGCACTCAGTACTGATATTTCCAACCACCCAGTAATGTATCATCTGGAAACTGCAAAGTACCCTACAGAGCTCCAAGGTTTATAGATACAGAAATCCATAGCATCTTCATATATGAATGCTACATTGGGCCTGGGTAATCAGTTGTTCTAAATCTGGAATTGATGGTGTCCATCATGTTCCAGTTTCTGTCCACAATGGAGAATAATACACATATATTAATTGCCAAACACATTAAAATACAGACTGTATATTTTCAAAAAGCTAACAACTTCCATTTACATAACTTGCCATCACTGTAGGAGCTGTAACGAGAATCTGCTCTAACTCCATCTACAAGTCTGCAGATGATACCACCGTAGTGGGTCGTATCTCAAATAATAATGAGTTGGAGTACAGGAAGGTGGTTTCTTAGTAACATGATGTTATGACAATAACCTTTCCCTCAATACCAGCAAAACAAAAAGAGCTGCTTGCTGATTTTAAGAAGCAGGGTGGTGCACAAATTCCTCTCTATATCAATGATATTGATGCTGAGAGAGTTGAAAGTTTCAAGTACGTAAGAGTGAACAAAACCAAAGCCTGTCCTCATCCAACCATATAGATGCCACAGCTAAGGTGGCTTTACCAATGCCTCTAGTTTCTTAGGAGACTAAATAAATCCAAATGTCCCATCGACCCTCACCAGTTTTTAATTAATGCACTGTAGAATGCACCCTATCTGGATAGATCATGGTTTGGTACAGCATCACCCATGCCCATGACCCAAAGAAACTGCTCGTGGACATAGCTCAACAAATTGTGGAGCTCTCCTTTATGGACTCTGTCTATACGAAATTCTGAAAGCATGTACCATCCAGCTCAAGGACAGCTGCTACCCTGCTGTTACAAGACTATTAAATGGTTCCCTAGTGAAATAAGATGGACTCTTGACCTTACAGTCCACCTCGTTGTAATCTTACACCTTATTGTTTACCTTCACTGCACTTTCTCTGTAGCTGTTACACTTTAAAGATTAAATACTTCAAAATTAGCTATATTTATCACAAGTACATCAAATCATACAGTGAAATGTGTTATTTATATCAAATCAATAAGCGAGGGTGGTGCTGGGCAGCCCACAAATGTCGTCACATTTCCGGCGCCAACATGGCATGCCCACAACTTACTAACCGCACATCTTTGGAATCTGGGAGGAAACTAGAGCACCCAGAGCAAAGCCCCAGTCATGGGAGAACATACAAACTCCTTACAGACAGTAGTGGGATATGAACCCCAATCTTCCAGCTAACGTTGTAATAGTGTTACACTAAGCATTATAATACCTTATTGTTTTTACCTTGTTCTACCTCAAAGCACTGTGTAATGAATTGATGTGTGTGGATGATATGCAAGTCAAGCTTTTTATTGTCTTTCAGTATGTGACAACAATAAACCAAATTAAATATTAACAGTGGGATAGCTAAACAAAAATATCCCATTTTAAAGAAACAGAAGATATTTTAAAGAAGGGAAGCAGCTGATGCAAGAATTTCAGAGTTTGCAACCTGAACAGTTGAGTTGCAATAAAGATTTTTCTCATTTTTTCCTCAGTTTTTCTAACTTGCTGAACAAATATCTTTCATTATTTGGACTGTTATCCTCAATGATATTTGCCACCATTTAATATGAAAACTTCTTTACTGCCCATGATATTCCTGTAAAAATAGACTGTGATGATTATTCCAGGCAAGGAAACAGAAGAAAACCTGAAACATCGCAAATGCTGGAAATCGGCAATAAAAGAGAAGGACTGGAAATACTCAGCCTTTGAAGAGAAAGAAAAAAAGTTAACAGTTCAGGCAACTACCTCGTCAGAACTTGGACAGGTTAGAGAAACTTGTATGTTTTAAAATCGTAGAAAAGAGGAAGAAGTGCAAAGAAAGAAGGGACACTGAATAATACAAGTAGTTGTGCTTTTAGCAGAGAAAGGGAGAATGCCTGTTACTTACAGTTGATCTGCCTGCAGGTGTTGTAAGCGAGGGGGGTGGTATGGATTATGATAGAGGAAGCAGAGAGAAAAACTTCTAATTATGAAATACAAAGAACGGCAGATCTGAAATAATAACAGAATCTGCTGGAAACATCCACAAAGTCAGGAAGCATCTCTGGAGAGAGTAAGAGAACAACTGAGCTCAGGTGACAGTTGAATAGCCGTACATGAGAACTGCTCAGTTCTTATACACAGCAGGAGACAGGAGAGCGCATCCCAGTTTCCTGAATTGGTAAGTTTGATGTCAAGTCTTGGTAGAGTGGGAACAGGGGGTGTGGGTTTGGGTCCAAAATACCTCAGCAGAAGTTGACATGTTGGTCCGTAAATTTATAGTGAGGACTGCTTTAACAGCGGATGAGGCCAAGTACAGAGATCACAACTCTTAGTGGATCAAAACTACAAAGCTTTTGTTTAAGACGGTGATTCCCAATTTGGGGTGCAGGGCCCTTTCAGTGAGGGGAACAAAAATTTACAAATGGGGAAAAACACTGTTGGGAGAAACTCAGAAGTTCAAACAGCATCAATTCAGGGAAAGAAACGGATATTTTAGGTCAATAGCCTTAACTAGGACTTGGGACATGTTTTACTGACAGTAAACGTGATGTTTTGTTTAAAAAGTTCAGGAACCACTGATGTAAGGTTCCAACTTGACCAGAGTCTGCATCAGTCAAGTTTCATTTTCAAGTTTAATTTTAATTTTAAGTTTAAGTTTAATTTTCATTTAACTCTGTACATGTAAATGAAATGTTTCTCCTAACCAGGGTGCAAAGCACTGAGATATACATAACACACAATAACTTGTGAAAAGAAGAATAACATTTACAGATGGATTACACATAAATAAATACAGTGCATAAATTAAATGTTGCAAGGGACAGAACAGATTAACCAGTGACACTTTGAATTCGATATGATAGGGAGTTCAGAAGCCTCATGCCCTGAGGGAAGTAAGTGTTTCCCATACTGGCAGTGCTTGTTTTTAATCCATTGGAGTCTCCTGCCTCATGGTAGAGTCAAAGAGGATGCAGGATGGATGCGTGGGATTGTTAATACTACTGTGCTGCCTTTATGGCAGTTATTTAGTTTATAATATTTTCGCTTAATAATTCATTTGTTAGCATTTTTTAGTTAAAGTTAGGATTGTTTAAGTAAATTCATTTGTCTGTAATATATCGCGGCTGCGATGATGTCACATCCGGTTTCGCCGCGTCTTGTGGGAAAATACCGGTTCGGGATAAACGCAAGGGTGGGGGGCGCTCACATGTGGCGCCGCAGCGCGAGCAGTTTTCTCTCTACGCACCAGAGACACAGTGAAAGCAACGCTGTAAGTCATGAGATAATCGATATGTTGAATTAAAATGTTAACGCTGATTCTGTTAAAAGTAACGACGGTCGATAAGGTTTATGTTTTCGTTAGTTAAAGAGTCGGGATAGTTTGTGTTGAAGTGTATTTAAAGCAGTCAATGGAGCAGGTAGATTCTGACTGTATGCTGCACTTTAATGTAATGTAGTTATTGTAGTTTTACCTTTGCAAGTATTCACGATGTAAATGTGATATTTAGAAGGAAACAAACATTGTACCAATCTTGTATTGTTTTATCAACAGTTTTCACCATACGTTAATGTGAAGAGTGAACAGTAAATGGTTAATCTTACTGCGACCTTGTTTTCATTGACTACGGTTTAACTCGACGTTTAGTTCGGCGTTCCGTTACACCCGAGCGAGAATGTTACAACTACGTTTGCAGTGCTCATGATGGGGATGTCAGAACACACCTATAAAATGCAGTTAAGGTGTGGGGGGGGGGGGGGGGGGTGAGCCTTACTTTTCTCAATCTCTTTAGGAAGTAGAGACTTTGCTGTGCCTTTTTGTTCAGGGGGATTCTATTAGGGAACCAAGTGAGGTCATCCATAATGTGAACTCCCAAGAACTTGGTGCACTTAACACTCTCTACAGAGGAGCCATGTAGTCACAGAGGGGGATAGTTCACCTGCAACTTCCTGAAGGCCACAATGATTTCCTTGGTCTTCTCCATGTTCAAACATGGGTTGTTCTTTTCACACCAGTCAACCAACCGCTCCACTTCCTCTCTGTACTCCGATCCCTCGTGACATTGTTGTGTCATCCGCAAACATAATGACACCGTTTGATCTACATCCTGCGATAGTCATGTGTCAGTAGTGTGAACAGCAGCGGGCTGAGCACACAACCCCAGGGAACACCAATGCTCAAAGTAATGGAGCGAGTGACAGTGCTGTCTACATGGACTGACTGTGGCCTATCTGTTAAGAAGTCCACAATCTATTTGCAGAGGGGGGTGTTGAGAGCCAGCGAGGACAGATACCCACCAGTTTCTAGGTATGATGGTATTGAATCAAACTGAAGTCTATAAACAGCAGCTTGGCATACAAGACCCCATTTTCCAGGTGGGATAGGAAAGAGTAGAGGGCAGAGTCTATTGCACTGTCAGTAGATAGATTCAAGCAATGAGCAAACTGGAAAGGGTCCAATGTAGCTAGATGTAAGGCTTTAATGTGCTCCAAAAGCATTTCATAATGGTTGATGTGAATGCCATCGTACGATAGTCATTTAGGCAAGTTTTATGTCACCTTCTTTGCAATGGAATGATGGCTGCTGCCTTGAAAACCGAGGGGACAGTGGACTGTTCCAGAGACATGTTGAATATACCCGTCAACACCTCAGTTATCTGGGATGTGCATATCATCAGGCCCTGCAGCTTTGTGTGGGTTCACTCTGGCCAGGGTCTTCGTCACCTCAGCTTCAGCCAGACAAAGTGTCTGTTCCCCTGGAGAGGGAGAGGTATCTTCCTCACCAGCACTTAGTTCTGTGCATCAAACTGGGTGTAAAAGACATTCAGACTGCCAGGGTGTGAGGCATCCTGGTCACTGCCACGCAGGGTACACTAGTACTCTGTAATCCTCTGAATTCCCTGCCACTTTCTCCTTGTGTCCCTGGTATCGCAGGTGGCTGCAGATTCCCTGAGAATGCTCCCGTTTACCTTCCTGATGGAGCGGGAAAGCACAGTTCTTGCTTCCCTGAGAGCTATCACATCCCCCGATCTAAAGGCAGCAGACGATCCCTCAGCCTGGCATGGACCTCTGCAGTAAACCACGGCTTCTGATTTGCTCTCACCTGGACGTGTCTCATGATGGCAACGTCCTCAATACACTTCTCTGTGTAGCTGGTCACAGAACCCACATAATCCTCGATGTTAACGCGGCCAAAGGTAGCAGCCTTCTTGAACATTCTCCATTCCTGTTTTCAAAGCAGTTCTGCAGTGCTGACATCATCCCCTCAGACCTTTGGAACTGGTTTGGCCTGCTTGATCACTGTTCACATGCTGGAGTTAGCATTACAGATAAGTGATCTGAGAGCCCACTGTGGGGTCGAGGGAATGCTTTGTATGCACCTGGTACGTTAGTATAAACCAGGACTAGTCTATTTTCACCTCTGGCAGCAAAGCAACATGCTGGTGGAACTTAGGCAGGACTGCCTTTAGGTTTGCATGGTTAAAATCCCCAGCAACAATGTGGGATACCACCAGGGTGTTTGATTTGAAAGTCACTGATGGCACTGTAGAGCTCAGGCAGTGTGCCTCGCCAGCATTAGTGGGGTGGGGGTGGGGGGAGAATATATACAGCCACCAACACAACTGTAGTGAACTTCCTCGGTATATTAGATGGTCTGCGTTTCACAAAAACGAACTCAGTCACCAGTGAACAGTGGAATGCCACTGCTAAAGCTTCTGCACACCAGTTCTTATTTAAGTAATCTCTTGCCTGAGATCGCTGTCAGCCCGAAACGCACTGAAATGTTCCAGCCAGATGGCCACATCAGGTATGGAGCCATGAAGCGAAGATTCCGTGAGAATGAGTGCACAGTCGTTCCTTGTCTCTCACTAGTTCAAGATAATGGATATTTGCCAGTAAGAATGACAGAAGAGTCGGCTAAAGGGCTTCGACCAAAGTCACTCCAGATCCCAGTTCGCCTACCCTTCTTTTCTTGTGCACCGCTTTCCACGGCATCTTCCTTGGATGTCTATAGCAGGAAATGGCATACACAGTAAACACAAGTTGCAGAGTTCTCTACAGTCGAATAGTTCACTAGCCAGGTGGAGTTGCGATGCACAGTATATTTAATAGCCAGCAGCAATTTCCGATCATAACAAAGACATAGAGGATGAACCATTAAACTCTGCCTCTGAATCTGCTGCCGTCTTTTTAAGATGTTTGTTGTTCATACACTTACAAACCCTAATGGAAAGCTATTTCTTGTCTGCTAACTGTCTATTTGCAGCCAAGAAATAAGCAGTTGAAAAAAAAACACAAGCCTCACAACTGAAATTGGAGTATTTTCCGTTGATAGAAACATCCAAGACAAGAAACTCCAATGCTCGCTTGGAGACTTTTGCTTCAACAGAGGAAACTGGTCTCTTGTTCTGATTGGCCAATCTATCTCCACCCTCCCCAGTCAGACAGTTCAAACTTCAAAACCAAGAACAACCCTTCAAGCAAAGTTCATTCTCGGACTGAGATTCAAATAGCTGTTTTCTGGAATCTTGCAGTACCATAGCTGTTAGGTTCTTGTGCTTTTGTGATATCTTTTTAAACTGAATCATGAAGCTAGCATGTTTTTTTTTAAAAAAGAGATTTCGTTTAAAGAAGATCTCATTATCCTGTGAAAATCATGTGTCTCTATTGTAAGCTAACTGAGAAGCAAAAATACATGGTAGATTCTTTAAAAGATTGGACTAGTCTCATTAGTATTGGTTTAGATAGATAGATAGATAGATAGATACTTTATTCATCCCCATGGGGAAATTCAACTTTTTTTCCAATGTCCCATACACTTGTTGTAGCAAAACTAATTACATACAATACTTAACTCAGTAAAAAAATATGATATGCATCTAAATCACTATCTCAAAAAGCATTAATAATAGCTTTTAAAAAGTTCTTAAGTCCTGGCGGTTGAATTGTAAAGCCTAATGGCATTGGGGAGAATTGACCTCTTCATCCTGTCTAAGGAGCATTGCATCGATAGTAACCTGTCGCTGAAACTGCTTCTCTGTCTCTGGATGGTGCTATGTAGAGGATGTTCAGAGTTTTCCATAATTGACCGTAGCCTACTCAGCGCCCTTCGCTCAGCTACCGATGTTAAACTCTCCAGTACTTTGCCCACGACAGAGCCCGCCTTCCTTACCAGCTTATTAAGACGTGAGGCGTCCCTCTTCTTAATGCTTCCTCCCCAACACATGATGCACAACATGAAGTTCATGCTCTCAAAATGGATTAATGTTGTCGAGAACAAACTTGAAATGCAACTAAATTTAATGTCCAGTTATCTAAAAATTGATGATATGGGCTCACTAAATGGTCTTCCACTAGATGGTGCTGGTTATCAATGTCCTATAAAGCCTTAAGACACTCAACATTTTGGGAACAGCTTTTTCCCCTTCAGCCATCAGACTTCTGAATAGACAATGAACCCATGTACACTATCTCAGTATGTTTTTCTTTTTTAAAAAAAATCTCCTTTTGCACTACTTATTTAATTTTTATAGTTATTTATTATTGTAATTTATAGATTTTTAAAATCTGTACTACTACTGCAAAACAAATGTCACACTATTTGCCAGTGATATTAAACCTGATTCCAATCTGAAATAGAAATGAAAATGCTATAAATGATTAACAGGTCGGGCAGATCTGTGTATAAAGAAACAAAGTTAACATTCAGATCAAAGATCCTTTGTCAGACTGGTGAATGAGAAAACAGATTAACAGATCCATGACACTGACTAGCAGCTTTAACAACTTGTGCACTTCCAGCACAGAAAGTTTTTATTGCATTACCAAAAAGTTAATGTAACACATTATTACTGACCTGTAATTTTTTCCAGTGCATTAAATCCATGATTTACAGCTATTATATCAAGGAATGAAACAGTGCCATCCTCAAACCTGGAATGAAAATTATATTTTAAAATCACACAAACAGTTCAATAAATTAATCATATTTGTCTCCAATCTGATTGCAATGGCATTAAACTGACATTACACTTGATTTGGCTTCAAGATCCTAATTATTGTTTTATCAATGCATTTTATTCCTTAGTCAGTTTAGACCACGGATATATGTCTGTTTTAAGAGATTCTGCAGAAGAATCAATTCAGTACCCATAAAAAGCCCAAGTTTAAATCATTGGACTAAAAAAAATTGATGAATAATTAGATTTCTATGAGAGGAAATAAAGTTTGTTCCAACAATTTTTTTTAAAAAAATCACATGTTAAATGCATGGATCTTCTGCTTGTTGGTATAAACAAAGCAGTTACATTTAATGCATATTGATCGAGAGTCTAATGGCACAGGGTTACAAAAACAACCTTTTCCTTAAAGTCAACAAAAAAAAAGTTGGCCATCCACTTCAGGAAGAAGAGCAGAGCACAGTATAGATTCATGGTGACAGTGATAGTTCAGAGCTTTAAGTTCCTGAGTATAAACATCACAAGTAGCTTGGCCAAGTCCAAGAAATGGGAAAAAGAAAGCACAACAGCACCTTTACTTCCTCAGAAGACTAAGAAAATTGGGCCTGTCCCTGTTGATCCTCCATTTTGATTGACGCACCACACCTTGGCATGGCAAATGCTCTAGCCAAGGTTGAAAGAAATTGTCACCTTGCTACTTTGGAAAAGTAGTCAGCATAATTGAAGACCACTCACACCCCGGACATTATCTCATCCCTTTTTCCACCAGGAAGGTGAAAAGCTTGAAAACATCATCACCAGGCTCAATGGCAGCTTCTATCTTGTGATTACAAGACCCTTGAATGCACTTTTACATTAAAGATGAACTCTCAACCTCACAATCTACCCTGTCATGGTCCTTGCACCTTACTGTCCACACACTGCATATTCTCTGCAACTGTAACATTATCTTCTGCATTCTGGTTTTGCTTTCCCCTTGTGCTATCGCCATTTACTTGCTTTGAATGGATGCAAAGTTTTTCCACTTAATCTCAGTATACATGACAATAAAAAACCAACACCAAAATATTTTGTTAAATAATCATAAAGCATAAAGGAGATTTTTTGTGCAACTTAAATTGCATTTCAATTCTAATTAAATGGAATTAAACTTTCAATCATACTCAAATTACTCCTAGTTTTATAATTCACATGAGGTTTCTGACTCAGTGTGAAGATTATCAGAATGCAATTGTTCCTACTTAAAAATGTGAAGATATTTTCTACAGGAAAATGCAAATAATTAATAAAAATTACAAGTTAATAGGAACAGCTTTATAATCGCTATCGCAATATACTTATGTATGGCATGATCTGCCTGAATGGCACATAGAGCAGTTTCTTGAACAACAAACCAAAACCGTTGAGACTGAGTGAGGGAATTAATATGGCTATTAATATGGCTTACTTCTAAAAACTGAGTTCCCAGTCAAAAAATGTATGTTCGATTCCTTATTACGAAACCAGCCAAAGTCAATTAAAATTAGCAATATTTGCAAAACTAACAGAATTAGCAATATTTGCAAAACTAACAGAATTAGCAAAATAAGCAAAGTTACTGCTCAACTAAAAATAAGGAAGAGAAAATCTGCAGATGCTGAAAATCCGAGAATCACACACACAAAATGCTGGAGGAACTCAGCAGGCCAGGCAGCATCAATGGAAAAAAAGTACAGTTCACGTTTCAGGCAGAAACCCTTCGGCAGGATTGGAGAAAAAAAGCTGAGGAGTAGATTCTCCCTTCTTCAGTCCTGTATCTCTTTCACCAATCAACTTCCCAGCTCTTTAGTTCACCCCTCCCTCTCCCAGTTTCACCTGTCATCTGTATAGTTAGTGTGAAATTTTCAAATCCTTCTTAAACTGCTTCATTAGATTTAGAGCATGCTGTTCTGCAATCTTCCTGCTATTTGGCATGTTAACCTCTTTCCTTCTCAAAAGGTAAACTAATCTGGTAGTAGCTATCGACCAGTTTTGCAGAATTTGTAACCAGCTCCATGAACTTGTGATCTCTTGACAAACAAGGTTGTTCATCCATACTGCATTCAGGGAAGTCTGCCTTGAACTGCACTGTCAAACCTCATCCAGGTTTAAACTGAGATCATGTCAGCTCAGGCTGTGCAGTCTCTCCAATTACAATTGCCTCCTTTCAGTGGTTCATTCACAGTATAACACAACATTGTTCCAATTGCACAAGGTCAATTATTAACACAGTGAATTATTTGCAACATATCCAATACTCTAGGTACCTCCATCCCCATCACCAGCTCAGTTTCTGAATCAATCTCTAGCAAATGAACACATTTCCAGGGAGACTACCCTGGAGATCCCTCTGTCATGAAACATTTCATTTGTGGATATGCCTACTTTCCTGGATATAGATATTTGATAGATCACAATAGCTTACACCAGCTAAGCCAGCCACTTCCAATCCTGAGGCAGTGTAGATACTCATGACTTTCTCTTGACCCATGATGTGCAAGAGACTGCGTGTCCTTTTTCCTGTTGGGTTGAACTTATTCATTCAGCTCACTGTGCAAAACATGGCTGTACCCTCTTGATCTAGGAAAGTACAAGTAACCACCATCTTATTACCTACTTAGACTTCATTTGTACTGGAATTATGGGAGGTTTACACTCATGATCACCAAGGCCATTGGAGACCAGGACACTACTGTGTCTGATTCTTCCATGGATTGTTTCAATTCTGCTCCCGTTTCACTGGAATGAATACCAATGTAATGCCCTGGTTCATATTTTTACTGTTATGCTATATGTATTTCATTTTGGCAGCTCTGTAAGAGCAGTCTGTTCTGTGTTCATGCTTACTTGGGTTACTGTTGAAGATGAGAGAAGAGAAATCTGTGCCATCCAATTAGGATGGTTGAATTAAGGAGAGGTTCCTCTGGTGAGGGACACTAAGGTTGGGCTTGCAACTTTTAATCAAGAGGAGATCGAGAGAGAGAAGATGCTGGGGAGAACCAGTCGTAGCATCCAGTTTGTTCGAGATGGATTGCGAGCAATGTTCAGAAGGTTGTGTGAGCTTTCACACAACTGAGGACCCAGTGCACGAGTGACAGAGAAGTTGAAGATGAGCTCCAACTTGTGCACATTTGACTGTTTAATTAGAATGGGCCCTTTTCTTTTTGTTATTCTTTACTAACCCTATAATTAAGATTCATAAATATAATTCTTTAAACATATGCAGTGTATTGTCTGTTACTTTTTGTGGCATTAATTTGTAAGAGGGTAGCAAATGACACAGCATCCACACAAACTGGGGCTTAGGGTGGTATCACGCGCACCTCAAATTTCACAAGTTTGGCGGGATCAGAGGTTGTCTTCCCAAGATTTATGCAGCCAAGGAAACCAGAGTGTTTCATGAAGTATGCTGGGATGCTTAAAATCGCATGCCTTACATGAAAAGCACTTTCCACAATCCTTGCTGACATGTCCTGTACACAAGCAGGCAAAACAAACACCATTTTCCTTTAGGAAAGCAATCTTCTTACTATGAGCCCTTTTCTCCAGCTGACAGCACAAATCCAGTGTGTGTTCACCCTCGCAGAAGACCAACCCTCTTTGGCTGATGAGACCATTTCCCTTCTATTAGTCCCGATTCACTTTTAGCGTTACTTCTCACAGTGGACACAATAGTGGCAAAGCTGCTTTCTTTGGCCTTAGAATGAAGTTGGGCCTTAGTTTTGTTCACACCTTTGCTCATTGCCAGGGATGGAGCATCCATGACATTGTACCAGCCTAAGAAAAAGACTATAGTCTTGAAGAGCTTTCATGTCTTCAGATTTGATAGAAACCCAAGAAGGTCAATTTGCATGTAGGCGGATACAATTTTCTGTTTATTACCAAAATGTTCCTGAAGTATAGCCTTAGCCTTGACATATCTTTTCTTACAGTTGACATGCTGAAAACTTCCAACAAGATCTCTAGGATGACTCCCAGTGTACTGTTCAAGGAAATAGAGGCAGTCACTATCGCTGTTAGTCTTGCCTTCTACACTATTTTTAAAGGCCTTCATGAATGCATAATACTGCAATGGATCGCCATCAACGATTTGAATCTCTCTTTTAGGCAAAGATGAAATGCTTTGTTGTTGTGCCAATAAGGTTGTTTTTTTTCCATTTTGCTTTGTCATATTATCCATAATACTGTTTTAAGCTCTATTGTCTGAAAGAAGAATGTCCCCATGCTCAAAGTGAATGAACCCATGAACACTTTGAGCTGTTTTGATATGACATAGGTTCAGAGTGCTTCATTAGTGCAGCCTGAGAGTAAACACCCTGATGGAAGGTGAGATACATATTCACTCATTGCAGCAATGTGACCTTCAATGTAACATGTTTGCGTCAACCATTTTTTCACATTCTCTTTGAAAGGACTGCTGCAGCTATCAGTGCTTGAAAAACATTCATTATTTATCCTGTTCATCCTTGGAAAGTAAAGAAATGAGCATTCTTAGTAACCGCTTCACAGATACAAGTCAAATTCTCAAGATGAGATTGCACTTGCACAAGATCCTTAATTGATGGTATTAAATGTTTAATTTTGTTTTCATTTGTTTCATATTCTTTTTGAAAACTTTCAATCTTATTTACCAAAGATTTGGCAATAAGTTTAATTTCTCTTTTGCCAGTCCCAACTTCAGGGTCACTGACATCAGTTCCATGCTTTGATTCACTTAGTTCTCTTCTCATTGTGCAACTTGCCATTAACTCTGTTTGCCCACAGCGCACTGTCATGTTCAATAAATGTAGGCAACAAAAACTGTCCATGCATTCACAGCGCTTAAACCAGACCAAACACACAGCATTTAATTCAATTGTCGGCAACCGGAAGAATATTTCAGCACTTCATTAAAACAACTGCTGGACTCTCAGGCAAATATTTCACAGTTGAGCAATGGTCCCCAATGGACAGGCAGTGCTAACCATTCAAACCTGTGTTTAAACCACAAATACACAACATAAATCAACAAAAGGTTGCAGGTAATCCTACCACAAGCTGCTTCGGTTTTGCCAGCAGGTCCAAAGCAATCCTTTACTGTAGACTAGTGTCTATTTGGTATAACTATTATTTTTTGACAAAATACAGCAGTTACTTAAAAAACAAACCAAAACCATCGAGAGACAGAGTGAGAGAGTTAACACTACATGACATGCTTTAAATAACTGAGTTTCATGTTGAAAAAAGTATATTCGATCCTTTATTATGTAACCAATGATGAACGATCAAAATTAGCAATATTAGCAAAATAGAATTTGTGGAATTAGTTATATTAGTGAACTCAGCACTCAACAAAAAATATTCAACCAAGTCTCTCTATAAACATAAAAGGCAGAGCATGAACATGTGACTACACTAGCTTGCTTCGACTGCACACAAACCCACATGACAAATTACAGTAATCCACAATAAAAACGCACAACACAAAATACAGTACAGATAGAAAATCCGTATGGCTCTTGCAGCATGCTAACAAACTTTTCACTGTACCCTATTATACAATACCAATCCATTTACAGTTTTTGTTCTTTAGTCATTTTGCATAACAGTGGCAGTAATGAAATAGCTTTAAGTATTTAAAACTAACCACTTCGCATTAACACTCAATATCATTACCATCGCTGTAGCCCCCACCATCATCAGCCTTTGGTTGCCTTTAAAAACAGAATAAGGTTAGATATATACAGAGGAGTAAATTTAACTACAAGAATAAATCCATCTGGATAATCCTGCAGTAAGTGATTTGCCTCTCTCCAACATTAAAAATGCATATATCTGGCAGAACATTCTTTACTCAACCTTCCTCAAGCTTAATACCATCCAGGTAAAAGTAGCCCAAATGACTTGCACCTTACATATTATACAAAATTATGCCTTCAAATTTATCTATTCTCTAAAAATCTCAAATGTATTCCTCCATTATTTATTCTCTTTTCCAAACTAAATGTTCTAAATTCAAGTCCAATTGAGCCATGACAAAAATTATCAGCATGGTTGCCCTCTCCAGTACCACCTGAAAACAATAGATCTTTTTGTAACAACAAGGGTATTTTTAATTGTATTCTATTGCAACCTTAGCCCTCTCTTGCACAAGGTGACTATAATCACCTCTTGAGCTATTTTCCCCATGTACATGGCTATGTCAAATCATCAAATTCACAATGAAGACACAAAAGCCTGCAGATGTTGAAATCTGAAATGCTGAAGACTGTTTGCTACACCAAATTCATAACATTGATATACCAGAATTTATGGTTAAATTATGAGAATAGGTAATACAAGCTTGGCTCTTAGTCTTCTTTAGTTAAGTGGAATTTGATGTGACTTGATCATGTTTTTTAAATAATTAGTCATTTATAATAGTATATAGATAAAAATAATTTCTAGAGAATGCAGAACAAAAGCAGATAGTATTAAATTAAAAACTTAAGAGAGACTGCAGATGCTGGAAATCTGAAGCAACACACACAAGACAGTGGAGGAATTCAGCAGGTCAGGCAGCATCCATGAAGGGAAATGAACAGCTGACATTTTTTATATGCTGTCTTAAAATTAGAATTCGGCTATTTAGCAGAGCTAAATTTAAAAGGAAACTTTCTTCTAGTGTGTACTAAAAATTCAGAGTTTTCTCTTATTTAGTGTGACAGGACAAAATTAAAACAAAGCCTTAAGAATACTTAACAGCCATCATCTCTATTTCTAGTTTTCAAAATCACTGTAAAGTTCAACAGAGAGATGTTATGGAAGGCTTTCCAAGTAATGGCCAGCTAACCATGAAGTTAGGAAAGCAGATAAAACAATTATTGTCTAGAATTCCTTGTAGATAATAAAGCAGATGTGAAATGGAGATACAAGAGAATGTAGATGCTGGAAACCAGAGTAACAAACTGCTAAGGATATGTTCAATGAACAAATCACATGGATGGAGAGGACAGCCTAGGATACCAACAAGATTATCTCAAAGAACCATTTGAAAAATGACACTGGATCAAGAAGCTGAGTTCCAGAGGTCCCAGAAGAGAACCTCATTACTTTTCACATAATACTACATTATCTAAAAATAGTTGACCCACCCCAGTAGTTTGTTTTTACTCAGAAAATTGAATTGACTAGGTTTTCTCTTGTGCAGAGCACTTCTACTTGGCCAAGATTTTATTCCATAGAATAACTCAATCGTGAAACCATGATTGTCAAGTTGATGAAATCTGCAATCTTTGGAAGAACAATATTTAAGTTTAGCAAACATTTGTTTGGGGTCACGAGTTAAAATTGAAGATGTACAAGCTACTAGTGCCCTGGCCACTTATCAATGGTAGTCAAATGTAACTTCACATAATTAATTATGTGGTGTGCTTATAGATAAGATATATATTATGCTTTCACTGAAAAGGGTGTGATCATTCATGATTTGTAGACATCTTAAAGTGCTCTGCAGCCAATTTAGTATTCTTACAGTCTAAGACTAATCTATAAAACATAGCAGGCAATTTGCCACCAGAAAGAGTGGTAATAATCGTATAATTTGCTTGAGTACTGTTGGAAAACAAAATAAGCTGGAATGCCCTATCATGAATTTTCCAATTCTTGTTCAAAAATTTTGGGAAGCTACTTGACTTCCACCTGTGAACGTAGGTGAAATCTAAGTTCATCACTTCATTGATATCATTAGCAGTGCAGTATTTTTCACTGCAGAACTGGAATGTCAGCCCAGATATTATACTCAAGTATCTACAACTTTAGCCCAAAACTAACTCTGAATTGAGGAAGCTACCATCAAGTCACAACTGGTACCCAAAGGTGTGCACTTTAAAACAACAACAGAGGCTTCAACCCCTTGTGTCTGTTTAATACTACAGTCAACAACAAATACATGTCACACAATCAGCTTGTGTTTTGGCAAATGAAAACTTGCATCCTGAAGATTTATACTCTAACAGAAATTAAAGTGGCTCAGCACCTAAATGATTTTGGAAGGTGTGCTACTACAAACTAAACACAGGAAAGGAGTGGAAAGTCCAGGAGACTGACAACGTTCTCTGACAGGACCACATGAATCTTTTCAAATTAAGCAACAGTGGATCAAGGATCAAAGTTCAGAGGCCTCAAAGTTATGAGCCAATTACTATGAGGATTTTTAGAATGCATCTTCAGTATTAAATCTTAAACAAATATAAGCACATCTTGCCCTCAAACCGGCAATGGCCTATTCGAATAAGGGAGAGAAAAGAGCAAAAAGAAAAGTTAATGGAAAAGATTCTCAAATATTTATCATGGACTTCTTTCCTCAAAGTACAGGTTCAACATTCATGCATTGCCAGCCATTAGGAAATCTTACTTCAGATCAATTAGTAAAACATACACAAGTGAACTGAAAAATTCCCAACCTATTTCAGTAAGAATCTGAAGACAAGAACACAAAAAAACTTAGTAAAATCTTCTTTAAGCATGGTGATGTAAAGATAAATGGATTGTGGAAAAATTATTTTCTCACAATAATTACATAATACACTTTAATGAACACTCAAAATAATCCTAGCTATTTCAGGGTGATTTATTTTCCTTCTGAAAGGAAAGTAACTTACCTGTCACTAAGTGACTGTCTTGGGACATAGAAATCCTCTGTTGACAAATAAGAAGCTGCTGTTCCTCCTCCAAAGTATTTCTTTCCCAGCACATGTTCACATTCATTTTTCACCAACAGAGCACCTAGACCTGTCGGAAATCCAAAAATTTTATAAAATGAGATGGGGATGAAGTCTGCCTGATATGAACTGAGGTCAAGTGGTGAAGTGCTCACAAATGAGGCTGCATCCACTAGCACATTCCAAGTCCCAGGAATTTTGCTGAAAGGATACAATCTTTTGGACTTAATATCCCTTATCCAAGAAAGTGGGTATTTTGTCCCTGAGAAGTTACTTTGAGCAGGGAAGCAGAACAGATGGTGAATGTGGCAATTTTCCTCCTTAGCCATGTTTATCTCTTCATGCAGAATGTTTTTATCATCATGAATTTCATCCAAGCTTATTGGAAGAGTTGCAGCACCAGCTGGAACAGATAATCCTCTCATACCCACCACAGAAGTGTGGTTATCGGTCAGGTAACAAAACTGACTCCTTGCATCTCCATGTTCTGCACAGGTCCATTGAAAGTTTTCTGCTACTAGTTTAAGAGCTGCAGTGCATCCTGATGTGAAAATGACTGTATATTTTTCTGGGCTGGTGTTGAAAAGCTGGAGAATCCTACAAAATACAAAACAATAATATATTATTTGTTATTGTTTAACAAAATAAATAATGTAGGTAGGATGTGGGAGTGTGGAATCCAGTTCCACATGTAACATGTCAGTATCAAATTTTACCAAAGCATTAAATACTCTGCTGGAGGAAAAGAGGGGGTCAAGCTACATCTGTGAGAGGAAAGGAATTATCAATGCTTCAGGGCAAAACCCTGCATTAGGACTAAATGCTGAGTCCCTTCAGTAGATAGTTTGTTGTTCCAGATTGTAACATCTGTAGTCTTCTGCATCCTCAGTTCTATTGATTAGCCTTAACTCAATAGTAGAACTCTCACCTGCAAGTCAGAGGTCATGGGTTTGACCAAACCACAGACTTGAGGGCAAAACTTAGATTGGAGTACTGCAATAGCAAAACTGCCATCTTTGAAGATGGCAACTTGAGACTTCGCTTGCATTTATAGACAGCTGTGCATGATCAGGTGAGTTAAGTCTACCATGCACATGTATGGTGAGGCACAAGTACAATGAAAAACATGCTTATAGTGGCATCACAGGCATGTAGATTCAGACAACACACACATAAATCAGACGTCAATTATATAAGACAGTGAGGGGAAAAAACTGTGTCAAAACAAGATGTTAGTGCAAAAATAAACACTGTTAGAGACATATTCATAGTAGCACAAGAAGAGGTCCATAATGTTTCGTTGCTGAGTTAAGGTTGTACAGGTCAGTACAATAACATTATTGTTGTAGGAAAGTAGCTGTTCTTGAACTTGGTGGTTTGGGACTTCAAGCTTTCATGATAAATAGGACCTTCTTGACGTAGTGCCTCATGTAGATGTTTTCATTGGTGGGAAAGGTGTGCCCATGATGAAGCAGGCTGCATCCGAGATTTTAATGCTCAAATGTTGAAGGCTGATCGTTCTTTAGGGCAAAAAAAAGCTCCATCTTTAATTTCTTTTTCGTTTGACATTTCTATTCACATTCTGGAAAAGACCTGTCCTTTTAACTAAATTAGAAAAGGAACTCAATGCCTTCTATGCCCGTTTTGAAAGGGAGAACATAACTACAGCTGTGAAGATCCCTAATGCACCTGATGACTCTGTGATCCCTGTGTCTGTTAGCACAGGAAAATAAGATGGTGAAAGGGGCATATGGAATATCAGTTTTCATTATCTGGGCATAAAAATAAGATCAGGGATGTTATGGTATAACTTTATAAGATAAAGTTATCTGTGTGGATGAGTGTGTGCCCACAAAGACTTACTGTAAATTCCCAAACCACAGCCGTGGATGAAACAGGAGGTACATTGTCTGATGAAGGTTAGATCTATGGCATTCAAGTTTGGCAACCCAGGCCTGTATCAGAAAACCAGGAATGATTTCCGGAGGGCTATTTCAAGGGTGAAGAGACAATTTTGAATGAGGTTGGAGGCAACATCAGGTGCACGGCAACTCTGGCAGGGTCTGCAAGACATTACTTCCTACAAAACGAAAGCCACCAGCATGAATGGCAGTGATGCTTCACTACCAGATAAACTTAACACCTTCTATGCCCGCTTTGAAAGGGAGAACACAACTACAGCTGTGAAGATCCCTGCTGCATCTGATGACCCTGTGATCTCCATCTCAGAGGCCGATGTTAGACTGTCTTTAAAGAGAGTTAACCCTCGCAAAGCAGAGGATCCTAATGGAGTACCTGGTAAGGCTCTGAAAACCTGTGCCAACCAACTAGTGGGAGCATTCAGGGACATTTTCAACTTCTTACTGCTACAGGCAAAAGTTCCCACTTGCATTAAAAAGGCACCAATTATACTATTGCCTAAGAAGAATAATGTGAGCTGCCTTAATGACTTTCGCCCAGTAGCACTCACATCGACAGTGATGAAATGCTTTGAGAGGTTGGTCATGACCAGACTGAACTCCTGCCTCAGCAAGGATCTGGACCCATTACAACTTGTCCATCGCCACAATAGGTCAACATCAGATGCAATCTTAGTGGCTCTCCACATGGCTGGACAACACAAACATCCATGTCAGGATGCTGTTCATCGACTATAGCTCAGCAATGAATACCATCATTCCCACAATCCTGATTGAGAAGTTACAGAACCTGGGCCTCTGTACCTCCCTCTGCAATTGGATCCTTGACTTCCTAACCGGAGACCACAGTCTGAGTAGATTGGTGATAACATATCCTCCTCGCTGACGATCAACACTGGTGCACCTCAGGGGCGTGTGCTTAGCCCACTGCTCTACTCTCTATATACACATGACTGTGTGGCTAGGCATAGCTCAAGTACCATCTATAAATATGTTGATGATACAACCATTGTTGGTAGAATCTCAGGTGGTGACGAGAGGGCGTACAGGAGTGAGATATGCCAACTAGTGGAATGGTGCCGCAGCAACAACCTGGCACTCAACATCAGTAAGATGAAAGAGCTGACTGTGGACTTCAGGAAGGGTAAGACGAAGGAACACATACCAATCCTTACAGAGGGATCAGCAGTGGAGAGAGTGAGCAGTTTCAAGTTGCAGGGTGTGAAGATCTCTGAGGATCTAACCTGGTCCTAATCTATCAATGTAATTATAAAGAAGGCAACACAGCAGCTATACCTTATGAGCTTGAAGAGATTTGGCATGTCAACAAATACATTCAAAAACTTCTATAGATGTACTGTGGAGAGCGTTCTGACAGGCTGCATTACTCTGGTATGGAGGGGCTACTGCACAGGACCGAAAGAAACTGCAGAAGATTGTAAATCTAGTCAGCTCCATCTTGGAGCATCTCTCCACAAATTACCTTGAACATCTTCAAGGGGTGGTGTCTCAGAAAGGCAGCGTCCATTATTAAGGACCTCCAGCACCCAGGGCATGCCCTTTTCTCACTGTTACCATCAGGTAGGAGGTACAGAAGCCTGAAGGCACACACTCAGCGATTCAGAAACAGCTTCTTCCCCTCTGCCACCCGATGCCTAAATGGGCATTAAACACTTGGACATTACCTCCCTTTTTTTAAAGTACAGTGTTTGTTTTTTGCATGTTTTTCAATCTATTTGGGTAGATGGAGCTCATCAGCCTGGGAAGGCAGTCCATCTAAGAGAGGGAAAACTCTGATTTCAAACCTCCGCTGCTTTGCGGCCATACCCACTCACGGGAAAGGCTTCGGGAGTAAACCCCGAGGACAAATCTGGAGCTGGAGTCCCTAAGGCAGTCCGACATTGCCTTCAATCTCATTCTGGCAACTCCTGTGATGTCACTGGTGCCAAGCTGTATCGGCCCTTGTCCTTCCCTTGGACAACTTCAGTGGTGTGGAGAGGGGAGACTTTCTGCTTGGGCAACAGCCGGTCTTCCACACAACCTTGCCTAGCCCTGCGCCCTGGAGAGGACACCCGCAAGATTTTCTAGGCGCAGATCCATGGTCTTGTGAGACAAACGGACGCCATCCAACTCAATATATGTATACCGTAATTGATTTTTTTTTCTCTTCTATATTTTGTATTGCATTGAACTGTTGCTAAGTCAGCAAATTTCATGTCAAATGCCGGTGATAATAAACCTAATTCTGATTCTGACACTATATACAGTAGATCCTAATAGAGGTCATCAAGACAGTGAGTGGTTGTGGTGACCAGTGGAACTTCTGCGCACCTTGTCATGAATCCAACAGTTTTACACATAACTGTAATTTCTGACTGAAACAACATGCATACCTGCCATTTACAATCTCATCCGAGAACATTGCAGTAGGGTCCATGGCAGATTTCTTTCATAGTTCAGAAGTGTGGCCACGATTATGGCCATAAAGATCTAATTGTTAAATCTGGCCCCAACTTTGCATCTTGACAACCATCCTCCATTACTTGCACCACAAATAGTAGAGAACTTTAAAGTTCTCTATTTACCATTTAAAACCAGTTTACACGTCATCCTCGTTATATACGTCTTCAGACAATGCGGATTCAGAGTTATGCGAGGAACCCATTTCTACCAACATCTCCTTATATGCTTCCAAAACTCAGTTATGCAAGGAGCACTGCTTTCCTGCCAGTACGAGTCACGTGCGCACGCCACACAGTCTCACTGTTGGGATGACAAGCGCCACTTTCCCACCAATACAAGTCAGGTGCGCGCGCCACACAGTCTCACTGTTGGGATGACAAGCGCCGCTTTCCCACCAATACAAGTCAGGTGCGCGTGCCACACAGTCTCACTTCCGCCAGTCTCGCATTGGTTTTGGCAAGGTGTGGATGTACAATCTTGCGCTCTTAAACTTTTGTTGGTTTTACCTATGCTGCAGTGATTTTGTGCTTGAAATATTTAACTATGCCTCCTAAGCGTCTGATGTCATGTCCTGGGCCATCAGCCGAGCGGCAGGGAAACCACTTTAACACTTGAAAAAAAGTTGGAAATTATAAACAGTGCGGCATCAGGTGAAGGTAACACAGCTCTGGGACACTACTGCCGGGAACAGAATCTTGCTTTTAAAGTTCTTTTGTTGCTTGCCAATGCGCCAGCCCATCTTAAACATTTGGACTGCATTCATCCTAACAGTGTGTTTCCTGCTGCCTGCACAACATCGCTGATTCAACCACTCGATCAAGGTGTGATCCACATTCAAGACATTTTTTTTTAAACGGTGAACTATCTCTCAAGCAACAGATGATTTTGAAAATCCTGTGAGTTTACCAACAGTGAGGGAATGGTGGAAGTCGGAACACTTGGCACAAATGGCGATGGACATGGACCCAAGTTTAGAACGGAGTCAACATTTCAGTCATCCCCAGCCGTCAACCCTTCTTCCCTACAAGCAAATTTATGCTGAAAAACAAAATGCTGCCAAGCAAACAGCCCTCACCACTTTCTTCAAACCGGTGTCATCCCCTGCTGCCGGGAGTTCTAAGAGTTCTGTGAGTCTTCCTTCACCCCTTGCTGTGCTTGATATGATCCTGACACCACAACAACCACTCATCTCCCGGATCGAACACACCTGCCGCTGTTGATGAGTACTGTACACCCTACTATATTAACTTTCTATGATTCATTACGTTGAATATTACCTTAAATTGATGAAATATAATACGAATGTTGCCTTGTGGCACTGCTTTTGTGCCACATTGGTATGAAAATGTGAATAAATTACAGGTAAAACATATTCAGGAAGCCCTCTGGAACACATCCCTATTTTCTCCATTTAAATAATTATTCATATTATGCGTCGACTACGAGGAACGTATCCCCCGCATATAACGAGGATAGGGTGTATTGTCATTTGTTGGTGACAAATTCCAGAAGACCTGTGTGGACCCAATTTCTTCTGTTTTGCTGAAAACATCCCAAGTCTGAGAAGAGTTATATTTTTGATCTTCCAAAGTCAGGGTAGTGTGCTTCATGACAATCTGGAATTCTGGAACTTTAACAAATTGATCCAACCCACTCCTACTTACACCATCTGCCATTTTTGATGCAAATGAAGCCACTATTTGTAGATTCCATATTAAGGATTAAAGGAGACGCATCTTCAACTATGAGCAAATTACAGATGTAAAACATCAAAATCACAATGGATTTTCTGAATCTTAACTTTAAATATGCTTATCAAAATGAAATTTTAAATATTCTGAACACAGCACATCTCTACTCACCTACGTTACTTAATAATTATCGCCAAAGTAGGAGTAAGACATATCAGAGACACCTTTGCACAATGTCTTATCATGAAACAAATGCATAGGACATCGGAAAACAAGGAACACAAAGATTGCGAGTATAAACTGTAAATGCATTACTTTTTCCTTAAAAGAAACTTTTTCTTCCCAATTTGAAACAAATGGTGACTGGCTAAGTTAAAGGGTGTCCCAGTGGAAACCAGTTTTCATTTATCCATAAATACTGAAAATATTTACACTTAAACAGATGGTCTCAGTAAAGTGATAAATGCCGTTTGACTGGAATGCAAACCTAACTGAAATCATAAGCCAAATGATTTAGTTTAACTTCCTTTGGGAAAATTCAAAGATATAAACAAGACTGTCTCATTTCAACCTGATCACGCCATAAGTTTACGAAAACAATGCCTCATCTAGTGTCCTTGAATAGAATTAATCCTTTAACAGGAAGACAGGGATAGGGGGAAAAAGGGTGACAAGAAAGCAGGTGTCAGAAGGAGGAAGGAACCAGGGAGGATATGAGGCAGTTGAAAAGGAGAAAGAGGAAAATAATGAAGAATGAAGAAAAGAATGGAACAGAATCCTTTCTTGTCACCCTCTTCCCTTTTACCCCTATTGAGACAATCTTGCTTATATCTTCAACCCTTCCCAAAGGAAGTTAAAGTTAATCATGGCTTATGACATCCATCCAGTCAAATGGGAATTTCCACTTCACTGAGACCATCTTTTGATGAATGGAAAAAAAACACAAGTTGATTTTGTCCGTGCAGAAAAGTACCATGAGCAAAGCTATATTCAAAAGCTGTAATCAGGCAGTGCAAATATGTACTTTATGCGTCAAAACAAGTACAGGACCTTTTTTCGTGAATTTACGGGATACTTCAACATGAATTTTAACCGTAATGCTTCATGCAAGCTAGTATAAACATTTATTTCCAAGAACTTCAGAATAAACACATTGTTGAACACCTCACTTAATCAAATTCATAAGTGTTTTGTGAATGCAAGTACTACTAGAAAGCAGTATCCATCCCGAGGGACCCCTACCATCAAGTCCATGCTCTCTTCTCACTGCTACCATCAGGAAAGGGAGACACGAGCCTTAGGTCCCACACCACCAAGTTCAGGAACAGTTATTACCCTTCAACCATGAGGCTCTTGAACCAGTGTAGATATCTTCACACATCTCAACACTGAATTGATTCCACAACCTATGGACTCACTTTCAAAGATTCTATAACTCAAAGATTCTCAATCTGATACGTTACTTATTTATTTTATTTGTCTTCTTTGGCACATTGGTTGTTTGTCTATGTTCTTGTGTAGTTTTCATTGACTCTGTTGTGTTTCTTTTCTTTCTTTCTTTTCAAATCTTTTTATTAATTTTAAGAAAAATGTAAGTAAAATATGAGTACAAAACATTTGAGAGTACACAATTAATAGTTTAAATAAACAATCAGATATGTATTAATCAATATATAAGGCCTCCCAAACTCATAGTATTAATGTAAAGGAATTAAGAAAAAGAGAAAAAAGAGAAAAAAAAACCCCAAAAAAACTAAGAGAATTAAAAAAACTAAACTAATTTAAAAAAACTAACCAACATGGGCAATTGCATAACGTTAAATACATACAGTAGTGCCGATAACTCCGAACCTCCATCCACACAATTCAGGATAGTAACAATAAGGTTCAGGATCATAGCATTTAATTCATATGAAAATGTTGAATAAATGGTCTCCAAGTTTCCTCAAATTTAACTGAAGAATCAAAAACCACACTTCTAATTTTTTCTAAACTCAAACAGGAAATAGTTTGAGAAAACCACTGAAATACAGTTGGAGGGTTAATTTCTTTCCAATTCAGTAAAATAGATCTTCTAGCCATTAATGTAACAAATGCAATCATTCGTTGGGATGAAGCGGATAAACGCTTATTATCTATCATTGGTAGACCAAAAATTGCGGTAAAAGGATGTGGTTGGAAATTAATATTTAAAACTCTTGAAATAATATTAAAAATATCTTTCCAATAGTTTTGTAAACAAGGACAAGACCAAAACATATGGGTCAATGAAGCAACATCAGAATGACATCTATCACAGGTTGAATTAACATAAGAATAAAATCAAGCAAGTTTATCTTTAGACATGTGAGCTCTATGTACAACCTTAAATTGTATAAGAGCATGTTTAGCACAAATAGAGGATGATGTTGTGTTTCTCTGCACCTACTGTGAATGTCTACAAGAAAATGAATCTTAGGCTAGTATACGGTGACATATATGTACTTTGACAATAAATTTGCTTTGAACTTTGAGTGTAAATATGGCACAATATACAGATACTGAGAATATTAATTTGTGAAATTAAGAGAAGTTTAAAATGGATGGAGGAAGAAGGAATACAGGAAGGCAGGAAAGATGAAATGGATGCAGGAAAATAATTCATAACGACATTTAAAAATCAGACAATTCTGCATTCACAACTTCAGTAAAGGCAGCACATTCATTCCATGGAATATTGATTGAAAGTGTTAAGTATGTCATTGCTGAAACCATAAAAGACAGATTGAAGCAAAATTTCAGAGTTTAGAGTGAATTCCAGGAAGTCAGCACACAGAAACAGGCTATTTACACACTGCCCCTCCCCCACCCCTCTCGCCATCAAGTTCCCATCTATACTAATCTCTTTCATCAACTTCTGGTCAATAACCTTGTGTGCCTTGATGATTTCAGTGCTCTTTTTGATATTTCTTAAATGTTGTGAAACCTTCTGCTTCCACCACTCTCTCAAGCAGTGCATTCCAAACTCCAACCACCATCTGGGTAAAAATATTCTGCATTATATCTCAACAAAACCTCCTGTTCATTACCTGAAACCAACGCCACATGGCATAGACAAGTTATCAATTTATTCAATGAAACACAAGTATAGAAAATTCACATAAAAATACAATGTACAAGTATACTGTAATTTACACTTTAATTCGGGGCTATCAATATGCAGAGTCAGGTCAGATACAATACAAACTGATAATCAGGCTACACACAGTCGGTCAATGTGACACAAGAGATAAGCCTAGCTTATCTATTGAGGGATACAACCAGAATGTTGCAACTTACCTCTTGCTCTTGTTCTAATGCTGACTGACAAATATAAAATAATTTTTTAAATGCCAGTTTTGTCGGAATTCTCACAAGTATATTCTAACCTTAAACACAAAGTACACTGCAGATGCTGTGGTCAAATCAAGATGTACAAAAACGCTGGATGAACTCAGCAGGTGGGGCAGCATCCGTTGAAAGAAGCAGTCAACGTTTCGGGTCTAAAACCTTTGTCATGAACTCAGCAGGTCGGGCAGCATCTGTTGAAAGAAGCAGTTAACGTTTCGGGTCTAAAACCTTTGTCATGAACTCAGCAGGTCGGGCAGTGTCCGTTGAAAGAAGCAGTTAACGTTTCGGGTCGAGACCCTTCGCTATGAACTCAGCAGGTCGGGCAGCTTCCGTTGAAAGAAGCAGTTAACATTTCGGGTCGAGACCCTTCGCTATGAACTCAGCAGGTCGGGCAGCTTCCGTTGAAAGAAGCAGTTAACATTTTGGGTCGAGACCCTTTGCCATGAACTCAGCAGGTCGGGCAGCTTCCGTTGAAAGAAGCAGTTAACATTTTGGGTCGAGACCCTTCGCCATGAACTCAGCAGGTCGGGCAGCTTCCGTTGAAAGAAGCAGTTAATGTTTTGGGTCTGAACCCTTCGTCAGTCATGACAAAGGGTCTCGACCCAAAACGTTGACTGCTTCTTTCAATGGATGCTGCCCCACCTGCTCAGTTCATCCAGCGTTTTTGTACGTTTTGATATATTCTAACCTTGATTTGAGACAACTGTCCTATATTCATGCAAGTACAGTGATTGCTAATGCATCAGCAATCTATATTTCTATTGCAAACAATCTGACTGGTACAAGTTCTAATAAAGATATGCTTTTCAAAAATCATACACGCTTTATTCAAGTGAAAAATTATAGACATAAATGAATTTTGTGCCAGAAGCTATTTTAAAAATTTATATTCTTTACAACTTATTCTAAAGGATTTTATAAAAATTACATTAATTAGAAAATAACTTTTAGAATGTGTCGCCATAAATCACAAGTCAACAAAACATGTTGGTGGGGCCACGCTTTGTTGTAGTTATACAAGAGAAGACATTGGTGAGGCTACACTTAGAGTATTGTGTACAATCTCAATTTTCCCAGAAGAAAAAAACTGTTATTAAACTGGAAAGAGTGCAATAAAGATTTAAAAGAATTTTGCCAGGACTCAAAGCCTGGGACATAGGAAGAGGTTGGGCAATGTTGAAATCACTTTAGGATGGGGAAAAAAATATTTGAATCTTGCGTTTTAGACAAAATTTCCAGGTCATATAAACTATAAACTTTAAACTATCAAGGTAGTAGTTAAATGCAAACACCACCACAAACATGACAACCGATAACAAGGAAATATTAGTTATTTTTGCAATCAAGCAAGATTAATTAAAGGTAATGAATTAGAAATTGTAATTCTGGTTTTTATAAATTCATGCTCTGTTAATCTAACTCAAATATTTAGCCTTGGGTATGCAAAAAAATTCTTGCACAATATTTGTAGGTGTTTGTGTAATTTTTAAAAAACTCAAGAATCACAAATATGCAAGAAGACAAGTCTGAAGAGACCTCACAAATATGGAAATCCTCAATAGACGTGGGGCTTCAGAAAATGTAGAATTTTCACTCCTTAATAAATTTAGTCAGCTTTCCAGATACAAACTTAATTTAGGTAAGAGCGAACTTTTTCCAATAAATAGAGAAGCACAATCACTAGAATTTCATAACCTCCCTTTTGTAGTAAATAATCAATTTATTTACCTTGGCATTACAGTAACAAGAAATTTTAAGTGTCTTTTGGAGGAAATTTTACTACCGGTAATCTTTTAAATCATACAAAACAGAGATTAGCACAGTGGTCACCCTTGTCCATGTCTTTGATAGGTCGAATTAATGTTAAAATGTTTATTCTTCCTAAATTTTTACACTTATTTCAATCTTTATCTCTAAAGCTTTTTTTTTGATTTGTTAGATTCTATTATTTTGTCCTACCTATGGAAGGGCAAATGTCCCAGACTAAATAAAGCTCATCTTCAAAAACCTAAAAGGGTAGGTGGTATGGCCTTGCCCAATTTTCGTTTATATAACTGGGCAGCCAACATACGTTGTCTTATCTTTTGACCTTACTTTTATAATCAGTCTGACTGCCCAATATGGGTGACAATGGAGTTGAACTAGAATCTCTCCATCTCCGCACTTCTTTGCCATTTCCCTAAATCAATTGTTAATCCGGTTATCAGACACACTCTGAGAATATGGGCTCAGTTCAGAAAACATAATGGGCTTAACGGTTTTTCTCTCTTTAGTCCTATTCTACATAATCATCTTTTTCAGCCTTCTATGCAGGATTTAACATTTCTAGATTGGCACAGAAAGAGCATTGGGTGTTTTGAAGATCTTTTCATAGATAAGCACTTTGCAACTTTTGAACAATTGTCTGTAAAGTTTGGCCGACCTAACACTCATTTCTTTAGATATCTCCAAATTAAACATTTTATCAACCCTTTAATATCAAACTTTCCTGAGTTACCTGCTAAAAATGTTGTGGATTTGCTTCTTCGTATGAATCCACTGGGTAAAGGTTTAATTTCCATTATTCGAGATATGCTAGCAATGTTGAGGTGAGTCCCCTTTGACAAAATTAAAACTGCCTGGGAGCACGATTTAAATTTTCCTTTGTCCGACGAGGTTTGGGATTCAATTCTCCAGTCAGTTAATTCAACTTCTCTATGTGCTCACCACTACTTTTTACAGTTCAAGGTGGTACACAGAGCTCATATGTCTAAAACTAAATTGTCACGGTTCTATCCTGATATTAGCCCCTGTTGTGATAAGTGCAAAGGGGGTGAGGCTTCTCTTATTCATATGTATTAGGCTTGTCCTAGCTTGGAGAAATGGTTTTTTAAACTTTATCTCACATACTTAATTGCTATTTGGAACCTAACCCTCTGATTGCTCTTTTCGGCACTTCGGGAGAAGCTGACATGCATTTAACTCCAACTACATTGTCTTTTGCCTCTCTTTTGGCCAGACGTGCAGTCCTTCTTAGGAGGCGAGATGCTGACCCACCCACTCAATGCTCAATGGCTTAGAGATACTATGTCCTGCTTAGACCTTGCAAAGATGCATTATTCACTTCTTAATTCAGATATAAAGTTCCAAAAGGTGTGGGGACCTTTTCTTGAATATTTTCATAATTCCCCATTTAGATTAAGGGTGCATCCCTCCCTTTTTTTTCTTTTGCATTTATTTCCAGCTTCTTACAGTTTTTTTGGGTTTTTTGACGTGTAAACATAGGTAGTTTAGGTAGTCTTATAAATACAGCTCTGTGGTGATATAGTTCTGATTAACTTTTTTTATATTGTAAGGTTGGCTTAGAGTTGGGTAGTGGGTGGTAACTAACTTTATACAATTCTACTATGGGTGCTTTGCTTAATTGTTATGAATTGTACTTTGATATGTTTGTTTTGCACTGTATAAACCATTTTTTTTGTTTTGTTGCACTGTAAAAACTCATTAAAATCAATTTAAAAAATGAAGAATAAATACACAGGAGAGACACAAACAACCTCAATAACTTTATACAATGTAATCTGCAGAAACAGACAAATAGGTTAAAAAAAATTGTTTTAACATACCTATAACGAACTTGGTCGATAGTATGACTTGTCAGTTTGCTGGCAGTATTCCCACTATGAGGGTTACCTAAGAACACAAGAAGTAACAAAATTAATTGATAATAAATGTTAATTATAAATTTTCAAAAGCTCAGATACTGGTTAAATGGGATTCTGGTTGTTTGGGATAACTCTTAAAGAACAAAAACTAATTGACAAATTAGCCAGGATTCCCTTTATATATTTAGAACACTACACTGCTTAATTGGGACAGGAGACTGTTATCAAACAGTTCCTAACTAGTGCCAGTCACTTACACTTGTATGGCTGTTAGTCATGCTTAGAAAGAGCAATTTTTAAATAACAGTTTTATGTGTTTGTATCAAAAAACAGTGATTTTTGTCACTGATCGTTGCAAAAAAAAAGCAGTAAGACAAGTCAGAACTACTTTGCTCACTGCAACTTCAACCCATTCAGACATGGAGATGCCAAAAACAGGTGGGAATTAAAAATAAAACTATTTTATTACTTCAACAAGTTAGGAACTGTGATGAATTTGAAGGTGTTATCATCTTCTATGTTACAATGAAAATGAAGCTTTGGAGGACACAATTGTCAAAAGCATTGCATGAAGGCAGTCCATATCTGCATTAGGTGTCTGTACTGATTTTGTCAATTAAAAGAGAAGAAATTTGTAGAATGCCTACAAGGTGACTTTCCAGAGTAATTCATGATCAAGCCCTTTAGGAAAAAGGCAATTCTGAATTGAATGTAGCTAGATTTGATTAGGAAGCTTAAGATAAAGGAACACTTAAGGAGGCAGTGAACATAATAAGATAGAATTCACCCTGTAGTTTGAGGGGGGAAAAACTACAATCAGATGTATCAATATCACAGTGAGTAAAGGGCATTACAGAGGGTTGAGAGAGAAGCTGGCCAAAGTTGATTGGAATGAGGCACTAGCAGGGATGACAGACGAACAACAACGGCTGAAGTTTCTTGGGGTAATTTTGAAGATGCAGGATCAGTTCATCCCAAAGAAGCAACATTGTAAAGAGTGGATGAGGCAACCATAACAAACACAGCATAAAAGCTAAGGAGAGTCTTATAATAAGCAAAGAGAGGGCTTATAATAAGCAAAAATTAGAGGGAAGCTAGAGAATTAGGGACATAGAACAGTACACCAGAGGAACAAGCCCTTTGGCCCACAACATTGTGCCGAACCAGCTAAAAAGGTAAATCAAAAAAATTCCAAAATCTAATCTATCCTACCAATATAGTGTCCATACCCTCCATCTTTCTCATATTCCTTTCCAAATGTCTCTTAAAAGCCTCAGCTGTATTTGTCTCTACCACCATACACATACCAGGCATTCGCCACTCTGAGGAAGCTTTTAAAAACCAACAGGGCAACTAAAAAAAGCAATAAAATGAGAAAAGATTAAATATAAAGTAAAGCCAGCTAATAATATAAAAACAAACTTTTTTCAGATAATATATCTTGAAAACTTCTGCCTCTCCATCCCTGATGTACCTTCTGAACATCATGTGCTGTCGACTGCAACTTTTTCTTCCTTCAATTTTTCCCATCATTGCAAGATGTTTGAGCCTCTCTTTCCTCATTGATCATGTCAGCTCACTTCTCATTCTGGCTTTTTGCAACACTTCCTCACTTGTTACTCTGTCCCTCTATGATATTTTCATCATTCTTCTCAAGAACCACATCCCTATAGCTCCAAGTCTTCCCTCATTTTGCTTTGATATTGTTCAACATTTGCTTCCATACGTTTAGTGTGGAATGAACGTAGCGCTGCAACACTCCAAGTTTCGTACCCACAGAATCTATGTTATTCTTTCGTATCTTGCTCAAACGCACATTTGCAACCCCAATCCTTCTCATTTCAACATCAGTTCCACCATCAGATTCAGATTCAGTTTATTGCCATTTAGAAACCACAAATGCAATGCAGTTAAAAAATGAGACAATGTTCCCCCAGAATGATATCACAAAAGCATATGATGAAACAGACTACACTAGAAAATCCACATAACATTTGGCAATCCCCAATCCAGAGTCCGGAGAGGCTGCTGCGTATTAATATCGCGCTACCGTCTAGCACGTTCCCTGGAAAGGAGCTCCAAATCCACCAGACAAACAAGACCAAAAACTAAAGCTACAAGACCTGCACAAAACCACATAATTACAACATATAGTTACAACAGTGCAAACAATAGCATAATTGATAAAAAAACAGACTATGGGCACAGTAAAAATAGTCCAAGATGTTAAAGGACTGTAAGTTCAAAAGAAATCACCACAGTTTCCACAAGTCCCCAGGGTCCCGACAGACTCGCCATCCCACACCGGCGGCAGAAGGGAGTACCTCCGCTATGGACTTCCAAGGTGCCGCCTGACTCAGCCTCGCAGACACAGCACACAATGGAAGCTCCGTCGAAACCAGCCTCGCAGACACAGCACACACCAAAAGCAACCTGAGTCCGTTATCGTTATCCCTTAGTAATTGAACTTCCATGTTCAATTGTTTTGTTGCCGAGTTTCAGTTCATATTTCTGTATTTCTTTCTTCTTTGTGACAATCATACATTCGGTCTTCTTACAGTTGATGGTCAATCCTCTTTCCCCAAAACGTCAACCTCAATAATGGACTCTAACATGTTGCCAACCACTGAAGTCAGGATAAATGGCCTATCATTTCCTGTTTTTTACCTCACTCCATTGTTAATTAAATCAAATAACAAGGGAGGAAGGCCAAAAAACAAGACATTCACCAGTGTAAATGTAACATTGCTCCTCTGGGGTAAAGCACAGTATATAAAGACACACACATCACATATAGTTATGACACAGAACATACATTCAATGTCCACTTTCTTAGCTACGCCTGTACACCTGCTCTTTCATGCAAATATCTAATTGGCCAATCATGGCAAATGGCCAAAGAAGTGGCAGATAGGGAAGTGCACGTTCATGCACTTTAGTAGAAGGAATAAAGGAGCAGAGTATTTTCTAAATGGGGAGCACATTCAGAAATCAGAGCTGCAAAGGAACTTGGATGTCCTAGTGCAAGAGTCCCAAGGTTAACTTGCAGGTTGAGTCAGTATTAAGGAAGGCAAATGCAATGTTAACATTCATTTCGAAAAGACTAGAGTGTAGTGTATTGAATATTTCAGTAATGTTTGAGTAATATTGCAAGTATATTATTTGATTAAACATTCCTTGGCCGTTTACATAATTCATTATGGGTTACATGGAAGTAGTATGTGAATGGTACAAGTCATTAAGCCACCACATCATATGTGAGCACCTCACTAAATAAACTAAGGAGACAGGTATCACGGCTCCTGTGTTTTTCAGGGGTTCATAAACCATGCGTATGGGGTGATAAAAAGAAACAAACCAAAAGTAGAAATGGCTGGCTACATCAGAAAGATAGACATGTTCAACTGCTCAACAAATAACTGGATGATATATACTGAACAAATTCAGCAGTTTTGTAAGCAAACAAAATAGCAGATGAAAAACGAGTGAGAGAGCACTGTCAGTTCAGTGATGGGTCTGATTTGGGGTGTAAAACATTTCAACCAGTACCTGTGTGGGAGAGAGTGAGAGTTACTGATCATCACCCACTGGTGTCCATTTTCAATCCACAGCAAGGCATTCCAGTGACAGCAGCAGCACAAATGTAGAGAAGGGCTTTGATTTTTTTTAAAAAGAGAACACAATTACAAGATCAATTTTGATAGGATAACTAATCATGGAAATGCTGACTGGATTGTCACATTTACTCTTGGAAAAGGAAATCCCTGAAAAACTTACAGAAGAGTTCAGTCCTCTTGAGGTAATCTCCCTAATGCAATTCAAAAATCTCCCTATTACAGCAGAGATGATCCAAAAGGAAACCAGAAAAGACCTCACACTATTTTCAGTCTATATGGCAATCCAAAATGGCTGGAGTGTGTAGCAGAAATTCTAGCTCCAAGTGGGTACTTGGAAAGATTAAGGACAGATTGCATCTGACATCATCTGGAGACGACACATTGATCAGTTGAGTGAAGCAGAGCCAATTGTTAAAGAATAAGTGCGGCCAGAGCTGTCAGAACTATTTCCTGCAGTCTCAGAGTCAACTCCTACAACCACCATGGAGAGAACCACAGAACCCAAGGTTGTTGCACAGACACAAATTTCACCTTCCAAGCAGAATGACCCCCTTCCCCCATCAGGAAAGACATTATCCCACGAAGTAAGAAGTCCTCCACAGCAATATATCTTTAAGCCTGAATGGATCAATTTAAAATTTACTATGCTGTGGATGCCTATACAGTAGTTACATGATATAATATACTGTGTATATACATTACATACACATACTATATAATAATGATCAGAAAGCAATATGTTGAGATGCAGTCTTTATTGAATTCAAGTTTACAGCTGAACAGGGAGAAATGTATATAATATTTCAGTAATATTTGAATAATGTTCCAAATATATTACATGATTAAGCATTCTTTGTTTACATAATTCATTATGGATTATATGTAAGAAGCATGTGAATGGCATATGTCATTATATCACATCATACATGAATGGCTCACAAAAAAACTAAGTAGATAAGCATCCTAGCTCCTGTGTTTTTTCTATCAATTAGTTTCTGGAGTTACAAAACATAACATTGAATATAAAAGCAAGGATGCAATGCCGAGGCTTCATAAGGCATGGATCAAACCACACTTGGAGTATTGTAAGCAGCTTTGGGCCCATTTTCTAAGATAAGATATGCTGGCATTGGAGAGACTCCAGAGGAGGTTCAAATGAATGAGTTAACATATGAGGAGTGTTTGATAGTCCTGGGCCTGTACACAATGGGGTTTTGAAGAATGAGGGGAGAACCTCATTGAAACCTACTGAATATTGAAAGGCCTAGATCAAGTGGATGTGGAGTGGATGTTTCCTATAGTTGGAGAATCTAGGAGCAGAGGGCAGTCTCAGAATACGAGGATGTCCCTTTAGAATAGAGATGAGGAGGAATTTCTTAAGCCAGAGGGTGGTGAATCTGTGGAGTTCTTTGCCACAGACAGCTGTGGAGGCCAAGTCATTAGGTATATTTACAGTGGAGGTTAATAGGTTCTTGATTACTAAGGGCATCAAAGATTATGGGGAGACTGCAGGAGAATGGGGTTGAGAGAGAAAATAAGCTGGTCATAATCAAATGGTGAGGCAGACTCAATGGGCTGAATGGCCTTATTCTGATTCTATGCCTCATGGTCTTATGCACTGGTACAGTCATACCTAGAGTATTGAAAGATGCCTTGGGGTCATACCTTAGGGATAAGTATTTCGGCCTTGGAGGAAGCACTGTTCGGATATACCGAAATGATATTGTAACGCCCAGTTAACATTTTTACTGCTATGCTGTAGATGTTTCATTTTCACAGTTCTGTAAGAGTAGTATGTTCTGCTTTTAGCAAAAGGGGCTATGTCATTCAACTTTGGAATGTTGTGTCAGCAATCAGAATGGTGGAATTGGGAGAAGGTTCAAGAGAACACTGGGCAGGGAGGTTTCAGTGACGGATACTGGCATGGGTCGTGGTCTTTTTGGCGAGAGCTGGGAGAAGATGGGTGGGAAGATGGCTGAGGATGCTGTCCCTGTTGCACAAGGTGCTTTGTGCAGATCAATGGCTTCAAGGAGGAACGACCAATACCCACGTGGGGAGCCCGCTTGTTCAAGATGGGTTTCAAGTGACATTTGGAAAGTGGTGTGTGCTTTCACGCAGGCCATGGGTTCAGCACGCGAGTTAGACCTCAAGATGAGCTCCAATTTATGTGATCATTTGGATTGGGTTAACTGTAATGGGCCCTTTTTATTTTATTTTCTTTTTCCTACTAACTGTTCGATAAAGCTGAAATTTTAAATTATACTTTCTTTATAATTGTATGCGGTGTACAATCGATTATTTCTTGCTGTCAGGTAATTGCAAATGGGTAGCATTTACACAGAATTCGCTTAGATTGGGGTGCAGCCAGTCGAAACCTCCCAACTCTCCCAATCTGGTGGGACTCACTCATATCGACACTGGACGCACGGAGTTTGAGAAAGGTGGTATTTTCTCCATTGAGTCCTTTGGTTTGTTGGCAAGGGGCTAACCTGCCATGTTTCTAGAGATGCCTGGTAAAAAGAGGTTTCAAAATCTAGATTTCATGAGCTACATTTGGAGAAATTAGAAAACAACAGTTTTCTCAGGAATCCATAAAGTTAAGCAATTTGCTACTTTAAGATTTTAGGAAGAAATGATAGTTTTTCCTCTAAGCACCCATGTATCTTGGGCTGAGAATACATGACTAGAGACAGTTTAAAACTTAGACCCATGGTAAAGTAAAGATATAATTGCCATTTCCGTGTGAGATATACGAGAGTCTCTTCCATAAATGACATATTAAAGGTCAATTCTTAAATTTTAATGCTGGAGTTTTTGTTAACCAGATTTTATGAGATTGAGAAAATGGCAGATCAATAGCTTATGACTCAAAAACCATCAATATATTTAGAGAACGAAGAAAAGGTCAGGAGCTCCTTTCCTGTTTGGTCTTTCTCCAAAAGCAATTAATTGAAATGTAAATTGTTATTTGAAAGTATTACCAATTAAAAATCTTTCAGTATGAATGCTAGAAATATCAATTATTTTCCAATCAAAAGGATCACTTGAAACTTGAAGATCAACAATGAAAATCCTACCATAGATATTTTCTGCAAGGTCTTGGTAAAAGTGATAAATCTGACTGTGTAGATACAAAGTTGTACCTCCATGGTCCAGGTAAGTAACACCTACAAAAAAACAGAATTCAGATTAAGGAATCCAAAATAAAACAGAGAACATCAACTTTAATTTACATAGTAATTTTAAAGTAGGAAAATACACAACTTATCATCCAAAGTAGTTTCTTACTTGCTTCAGAATACATTAGGGCATATGACCAAAGTGCACAGCCCAAGAGATACTGTACGTTTTTATCAAAAAGGAGGAAAGGAGGATCAAGAGATAATTCTAAAATTTAGGAATTGGCAATGGAACGTAATGCTATCAATGGTAGGTCAATCAACTTCATGGGGCAACGACAAGTCTGAAATTAAAGCAACAGAATAACAAAGCTGGAGGAAATTACCACCATGGGGGACAGCAAAATCTCAGCAAAAATAAAAAAAATGTGTTAAAATCAAGGCATTACTTCACCAGGAGCTCATGCAGGCCAGCATGTACTAGGCTGATGGGTAAATAGGACACTGCAAAGCAGCAAAGTTTTGTGCAAGCTCTGGTTGACATAAAGAAGAGCAAATTAGCTACCAAGAACACATGTGGCATAGTAGCATAGTAGTTAGCACGCTTTACAGTACCAGTGACCCAGATTCAATTCTCGCCACTGCCTGTAAGGAGTTTGTACATTCTCCCCGTGACTGCACAGGTTTCCTGCGGGTGCTGCAATTTCCTCCCACAATCCAAAGACGTGCTGGTTGGTAGGTTAATTGATCATTGTAATTGTCTCGTAATTCGGCTAGGATTAAACTGGGGATTGCTAGGGGGCTTGACTCAAAGGACCTACTCTGCACTATATCTCAATAAATACATAGATGCATAAATAGAACTCAATGAAACAGACAAATCTCGTAGGTAACAAAACCATGCAAGCAGAGGCAAAGAGGTTCCAGAGGAGGAAATTCAGGTAGTCTCGGAGACACCACACAGTCTGAAATCTAGCTCAGGGTTAAATAGCATAAATGCAGCAAACAATCTGATTCAGTTCCAGAACTGCTGCCAGGCAAATGCTGAGATTTGTTGCTCCAGGAATACAGCTTGTGATGAAGACGAAAGAGAAAAACTTTGTTTTTTTCAATAATTTGTTAAAACAAGTCTATTTTGTATGTGACATTGGATTGCCAGTTTAGATATCTGGAGGCTGCAGAAGGCTTAGGAGAGCTGATTGTGAAGTGGGCCTGAGTATCACAAATACACAAATGAAACTGATCCATTTTCAAATTGCTTTGCCCATTGACCAGAAATAAAAGGGGACAAATATAGATCTTTGGCAGGTACCACAGATAATATACAGCATGTAAGCCCCTATAGCAAATTTGCTGGTGTTGAGGTTTTAAGTGGTGGCTTTCTGAGGCAAGGTGATGATGGTAAATATAAAAGAGCAGGAGACAGTATTAGAGGAAACAGACCATTAACAATGCCAGCTCACAGATGGCTAGAAAATGAAAATGGGTAATCTGGTTACAGAGAGGTCAAGGGAGCTAGAACTCTTGCAGAGTTAAAAACTGAAGCACAGAAAAAGGCCCTGATATTTCTGGATGGCCATAGTTATTGAGGAAGTGCATATGAAGGTCTGTTTCTTTTGTCTCTAAAAAACTGGTTGAAGGTTGAGCAGAGAGATCTAAGAAAGCAGTCATGTTGGGAGAAATAGATTACAAGTTGAGTGAGGAGACAGAACCATGGGGAAGATGATGGGTAGCACAGGAGGAGATTTGGAGAAGGCTGTATGGAATATTAAAAAGCATATGGCAGGGTAGTTGCCATTGGCAGAGAAGATCAGGTCTGTTACACAGTGAAAAATACTGGCGATGACAGAGGCAGGGAGGTGACCCTTAATTGGGAGAGAACCACAACATCAGCAATCTGTCATAATTTAGCAGCTATCTTCTTGGTAAAAGCAGGCCAGATTAGGAAACATAAATCAATAACCTAAAATATAGAATGGAGATGATGTTAAATGTTTTTACCGAGAGTTTTCCAGATCCTGAGTAGACAACATAAAAAGTAGTTAAATCGGATCCATAAATAATTTTAAAACAGAGCTAGGAAGGTAATTGAGTTACGGTCCTAGCTGAAAATGTGACAGAGCATAACCAAGTATTCAAACAGCTAGTATGTGTACTTTGATAATAAATTTACTTTGAACTTTGAATTATGAGAGGTATACGTTTAAGATGAGGAAAGGAAAGTTTGAAGAAGGTTTTACCAGGCAAGTTTATTTTTTAACAAAAAATGTGGCAAGCACCTGGAATCCACTGCCACATATGACAAGAGGCATTTAGACAGGCATATGCAGATATCATAAGAGACATTGAGACCATGTTCAGGCAAATGGGACAAGAATGAATAGCTATCATGGTCAGTACAAATACCTTGCACCAAAGGGCATGTTCCTGTGCTGTACTGTTCTATATTTCATAAGAGTGCAGAGACTCAGCCACTGAATTATCTAAACAGAAGCTTCATTGAAAATAGGTTACAAGAGAAGAGGGTCATGCAGGAAAGTGGAACAGGTCAAGGATTAGTTTTGATCTTCATGAATGCTCAAAAATAATAAATGGCTGTTTCCAATTCTTAAGCTTTTACATCCAGTGTTCTGCTAGGATACTCTAAAATTATGCAGAGATTTGCTAATGCCAAAAGCTTCAATTATATTAGAAGTCAGAAACAAAATAAGTCACAAATGAATCCAACGAAACTCATGAACGCTATTTTAGAGGCTGCAAGAGCCTGATTTTTTTTCCGCAGTGACTTCCGGTTAAACCAGTAAATCACACAAGGAAAATAATATCCAATATATTGAAAGGGTACATTTCAGATGACTGTCAAAATAGGCATGTGATACAATCTTCATGCGCACTCAGCCGAAGTCGGAGCTGTCACCGAATAACAAAACTTTTACCCGCGAAGCACTTGCACAAACGGTCGCGAACAAAAGTCAAAAGGTAATTTTTTTAGTTAGCATACTGTCGCAAATGTATGTGATTAAATAATTTGAACTTCCCCAAAAGTAAGTTTTAAAGTATCCCAATTTTGGTATCCCTAACCGAAACTAATTATTATCACTGCTGTCCTACACTAAAACCTGCTGTCCTTTTTTAAATTATTAAAACATCCTTGATTTAGACATCAAGCAAAAGAAGACCAGAAATACAGCGGTAACAGTTTCCATTTCTGGTCTGAGCCACGGCAAGGACCCTTTCTGGTCTGAGCCACGGCAAGGACCCTTTCTGATAATCCGACTTTGCCCTCAGTGATCTCCGACTCCAGCCCGCCCTCCCGCCGGAATCCAGCGGCCTGCAACCCAGCCTGGTTACCTGCCAGTCTGCCCAACTCCTGCGCCCTCACCACTCCGATTTGGCCCCCGTAGCCATACTGCTGGAAGGTTTCCTCGAACCATTCCTGGCTAGGTAGCGGTAGCGGTCCGCCTCCGTCCATGTTCTCTCCTGAGGAAACGACCCACCCACTGCGAAGGTGGCAGTGGCGGCTCCTCCCTCGGTGGAAGTGAAGGGGAGGGCCTCAGCCGGCGGAGGGTTAGGATAACACGGTTCGGGGCAGAGGGAACGACAGCTGGTAGAGCACACAGAGCTTGACAGAGTCCGGAAACTTGCTAAAATCGCTGAGGTTACGGAGACGCCGAGAATTCCCCCCCCCCCCCCAATAAAACAGGAGAAGATATCCTCTGCTCATCACCGACCACCCCACCAATTAGGAAATTGTCAAGGTTTGTTTAAGGTATAAGTAATGGGAAGTTTTCAGAGTATTAAGGTATAGTTTGAAGTCTGACGTAAAAAAATATAAATGAAGGTTTCTTATTGCTGTATTTGCACTTATGGGTATAAAATTTGCTGTCAATTAACAAAAGATTTATGATAAATGATCCCTATGAGATTTAGTATTATTAGTAAACCCAAATAAGACATTTTCAAAACGAAAAGTAAAATCCACGTTAATATATTGATCTATAAATTGACAAACATCAGCCCAAAATGTCTTAACATATTCACAATCCCAAAACAGATGAAATAGATCCTCTGGATATAACCCATAACCAGAAAGCTGTAAAGACTGTACAAATCTGTCAACGTTTCGGGTTATCTCTGTAAATGTTTCTGTTTTGTGACTCCTTTTAGATATAGTTCCTTCTGTCCAACAGTATTTAGAGTGGACTTTCTTGTTTATTTGTATATTTAAAGTTGATAGTTATATATATTTGTTGCTGCTTACGTGTGATTCCCTGGCTTTGTGAGCATATGTTTAGTGTTTGTTTTTGTTTGTGTTCAATAAAAAAATTTTTAAAGTATAAGTAATTAGTCATAAGTGCATAGTTAGAAAATGCACCTTGCGTGTGACAGCTAAAGGGAAAACAGGAGTAACAAAAATGAGTAAAACACTTGAATAGAAAGGTCAATTATGCTATGATGTCAGAATAATTACTGTTGGCAGAATCTCAGATGATGACAGGGAGGCATGCAGGAGCAAGATAGTAGTGTCCCAACAGCAACCTTGCACTCAAGGTCAGTGATGCACCATCAATAACTCATGCTGAGACTTAGGAAGCGAGATATCGGCTTTTATTGACTGGAAGAATAAACAACACTACATCCTGGGGAAAATGAGGGAGAGCAGCAGCCCACAGTCGCCTTTATACAGGGGTCTGTGGGAGGAGCCACAGGAACAGTCAGCAGGGTCTGTGGGAGGAGCCACAGGAGCAGTCAGACAGGTATATCTAGTTCACCACAGTCAGTAAGACCAAAGAATTGATTGGGGACTTCAGGAAGGGGAAGTTGAGGGAATACAACAGTCCTCCTCAAGGGATCAGTAGTGGAAAGGGTGAACAGTTTCATTTTCCTGGCTGATGACATATCAGACGATCTATCTTAGGCCCAACATATTGATGCAATTACAGAGAAGGCACGGCAGTGGCTATGTTGCATTAGGAGTTGGAGGAGACTTGGTATATCACCAAAAACTCACACCAATTTCTACAGGTGTACTGTGGAGAGCTTTCCAACTGGCTGTATCACCATCTGGTATGGAGGAGCCACTGAACTGGATCGGCGAAAGCTGCAGTAAGTTGTAAACTCAGCCAGCTCCATCACGAGGACGGATTCATTATTTCTCCCCAGCATCGAGGACACCTTCAAAAGATGATGCGTCAAAAAGGCGGCATGCATCATTAAGGATCCCAAGCAACAGATGCCCTCTCCTCATTGCGACCACCAAGGAGGAGGGGTACAGGAGCCTAAAGACACATCTCAATGTTTCGGAAACATCTTCCCATCCACCGTCAGATTTCTGAATGAACAATGAACTCGTGTATACTGCCTCATGATTTTTTTCTTCTTTTTGCTCTCTCTTTGCACTACTTATTTAAATTTATATTTTTTATTTTAATTTTAGTTTTTTGATTATTATGTATTGTAATTGCTGTCGCAAAACACCAAATTTCACGACATGTACTAGTGATATTAAACCTGACTCTCAGCAGTTGTGTTTTAAATGTGCAATCACCTTGTTTACAGGAACATATCAAATAAAATGCAGGTGCATATTCAACTCAACATAAATTGATACCTATCAATGAAATGTCACACATGTTACGAACCCTGTAACTGGGTCACTTACCAGCAAAGATAGAGAGGTCCGTTGAAGTCTGATGGTACTATTTTTAACAGTATTTATTGGTAAAAATACACAAAAATAATATCAATGCAAACATACAGATACTATACGTCATCAATACTAAATCTAAACGTGCGGGTATAATAATAATAATAAGAAGAAATAGCTCTATCGTTGTCTAGGGGATAATGTATTGTCCGATGGAAATATAAAAGTCACTCAGTTCATTCAGTTCATACAGGCTTCAGCTTTTTGGTTGGAGAGAGACAGATTTTAGAAACTTGCCAGCTTTTCCTTTTTATGATGTCGATCCTTCGAAATTTCGTTGGTGTGGGTCTCTTCTTTAGCTAAACCGTTTTTCCGTGGTAAGGCCCCAATCCCAAGCAAAGGGAAAGGACGCATGTGAGCCTCCCACCGGCTGTCACTATTAAACGCTGTCACGGGATTTCTAGAGTCTCTCCTGGTGCGTCTAAAGGGGTTGTTCCCCAGACCCTCTTTTACCCTTACTCACGGGGTCTCAGATGTCAATCAGGTTGGGATGATGCAATCCCTCAACCAGCCCACTCTGGTCACCCCCTGAGGGCTTCAATGAATAGTACAGTACTCAATACACAATTCTGTCTCCAAGAGACAATGGCCGTTATCCGTGGCTTTGTCTTGCTGAGGGGCCAGGACACATTCCAAAAACCTTGAGGATTCTCTCTCATTTCCTGGGTCACAGACCCGAATTAATAGCGATCTTGCGATTCTCAAAAAGGAGGGGGCTACTTTGTACCCTTCGGCCCCTCAGAGTTGTGGCACATTCGTAACAAACAAAGCAAGAAAAAATAAGGTGTATAGGAAAGCTCATTTTAAAATCCAAAAAATACTATTAATAATTTAAAAAATCACTAGAACAAACTGTACAAGGCCTTTTCATTCTTGCATTCATAGACAAGGCGTTAAGTAGTGTTCAATTACATTTTTTTAAACTAATAGCACAGTTTCATTCATGTGGTTCCCTGGGGCGGTATACTACTCCAATAATTGAGGGTCTTCTTCACTCACCCTGATCCTTCCTGTCTCGTAGCGAGAGAACACTATATTGTGGTCCTTCTCCACCAAGATTTTGTAGTGGCTGCACCAAGTTTCAGTGTGGCCCTGAGCATGTACAATGACAGCCTGGAATGTGCCAGTCAGCAGCATTCTTTCACAGACATCTCGATGTACTGGCAGACCAACAAGTTTCAGGCAGTCGAAAGGACGTCTTTCACCAAGTTGTTGATCTTCCAGTAGCTCTTGAAGATGGTCTCTCTTTGTGTCCCTGGGAATTGCTTGTAGATCAGAGAGTTATTTGTCACGCAGCTGCTCTAAATGAACCATAACTCAGGCCCTCACATCTTTCTTCACAGCTCACAGTCCGTAAGGAGGTGAGTGATCCCTACTGTAGACCTCTTAGAGGCAGTGTGTAGTGGGAGTGATGTTCCATTCACGCAGGAGGAATCTGATTGGGAAGGCCCTCTCACCACAAATCAAGTAAGATCTTGGTACCCGTTGGTGAGATCTGGCAATGAGGACTATAGGAAACTTATAGAAAATGTTAAAGCTGAAGTTGTTTTATTCAGGCAGGATGAAAATGATGATTTGGAGTTTCACTTCACAGGATTGGAGACTTGTAGCAAAAGCAGGAGAGCTTTGGGCTTGTTTGTGATTCCTTTTGTGCAAATGAAAACTTGTACCTATCGGGAAGGTGCTGCATTGGAATATGAAGGGAACTACGAAGGGAATCAGATGCTACCTCCCACATCTGCTTTAATTAAAAAGTTCACCAGGGCCCTACACAACTTAACTGCCCCTGCCTCAGGTACTAGAATATTCTGCAAACTAGGCACTCCAGATCAACCCGTAATTGCCTAAACAGCTTCTCATGTTCTAACAAATAACTGTGGCACACTCTACTCACATGTTCCACCATTTCTGGGACCTTACAACAATCACACATCCCATTCCCAAGCGTACCAAGAGGTACCAGAGGGGAATGCAAACCTGTAGTCCAAACCTCAAGCTCACCAACCACACATCTTCCCTCCCATTCCTTCCCAAAAGATGCCCCCCTTGGACTAATGGAAATAAATTGTACTACCACCTCCCTGTCCAACTCCTATCTCACAATTTCTGCCATTTCCCAATCCCAGTCATCCTAGTACAAGATTTGGCTTCAGACTTTCCCATATATTTACCTCAGACTTAGTAAGTGCCTGTTTTGCTATAAAAACTGCCCTTTCAATTCTTGATGCACCCAAATGTGCAGGTACCCAACAAAACTGTACTACTATTCCCATGCTCTCCAAAACACATAGAACATAATACACTTCTGTCAACAAATCACGTCTCCTTGAATGCAGTACCAAGGTAGAGTCTGAGCAGATCATAACTCTGTTTGGCTTAACTTGTTCAGCCCATTCCAGACTACTGATGATAATTCTGCTGTATAGGCGGACAACCCATCTGTCAGCCTTTTCCCCACCCCACCTCAGCATTAAACCAGGGGATAAATACCCCTGAGCCCGCCCAATTACTAACTGGGTCTTTAAAGTCATCTGTCAAGATAGGCCAAAGGAAAATATACTGCTGCTGTAAGTGACCAGACACTCTCTCACTACCCACAAAACTCTGTCTATCCTCCCATAATGTCCAATCTATTTCCACAACTGGAAATCCCACGGTGGAGCTCCTGGTCAGGCCACAGTTGAATTAATCCACAAATCCCCAAGACCATATTCCCACATATATTCTCTAATTATCCAACCAAAGCATTTGCCAACTCTTCTATTATATTCCCAACAATCTATTAAAACAGAATAATTAAATGGGATGCCCTCCATCCTACTAAGGAAGTCCAGGATTCAAGTCTCAATTTTTCTTTCTGCAGTTCAAGAGGCATCTCATCTAGTTCAACTCCCAAAGTATCTCAAAGTGTGGTCTGGAATGCTCCAGCACAGATTCTAAGTGCGCTGTCCTACAGAAAATCCAACCTATATAAAACTGAACGAGCTGCTTCCCCATTAATCATATGTGAATTAATCATAATTCATATAAGAGCATATTAAAGTGCAATAAATTGTCAATAAAACACCCCATATATTTTGACTGAGAAACAGAAAATTTAAAACCCCAGTTCAGTGTGATTCTTCCATTGCTGATAATGCTGTTTGCACAGACCTTATCACATGTGCAGTATGCAGTACGATCCTTTTTTCACAGAGCCCTATCATCAGCATATAAAGCCAAACTGAACCCAGGCTCAACTCCGTTAAAAATATCATTAATCATCAATTTAAACAATATTGGACTGATAACACTACCCTGGGGTCGGGGGTCCCATCATCTATTGCAAACTCTGATGACACTCTTCACCCACCCTCACTCTAAATGACCAGCCAAACAAAAATTCCAATACCCAGTTACAAAACCTACCACCTGTACCAAGTTTACTGAGTTTAATCAAAAGCACCTCTCTCCATAGCATATCATAAGCTTTTTCAATGTCCAAAAACACTGTAACTACAGATTGTTTCACTGTAAAAGCTTTCCGAATAACATTTCACAGTAGTACAAGGGTATCATATGTAGACCTCCCTTTATGAAACCCACATTGGTAGTAACCAAGTAAGAGTCTCTTCTCCAAAACAAACATCAGCCTAATTACTATCATTTTCTCCATAAGAACATAAGAAATAGGAGCAGGCCTAAACCATCTGGTCCGTCGAGCCTGCTCCATCATTCAACAAGATCACAGCTGATCTGGCCATGGATTCATCTCCACCTACCTGCCTTTACCCACAACCCTTAAATTCCCCAACTATGCAAAAATCTATCCAACCTTCTCTTAAATATACTTTCTGAGGCAGCCTCCACTGCTTCATTGAGCAGAGAAGTTCACAGATTCACCACTCTCTGGGAAAAGCAGTTCCTCCTCATCTCCATCCTAAATCTACTCCCCTGAATCTTGAGGCTATGTTCTCTAGTTCTAGTCTCACCTACCAGTGGAAACAACTTTCTTGCCTTTATCTTATCCATCCTTTTCATAATTTTATATGTTTCTACACAATCTCCTCTCATTCTTCTGAATTCCAGTGAGTACAGTCGCAGGTGACTCAATCTTTCATCATAGTCTAACCCCCTCATCTCTGGAACAACCTGGGGAACCTCCTTTGCACTACCTCCAAAGCCAGTATACACTTCTTCAAGTAAGGAGACCAGAAGTGTATGCAGTACTCCAGGTGCAGCCTCACCAGTAACCTGCTCTTAAATTCAATCCCTCTAGCAATGAAGGCCAACATTCCATTTGCCTTAATAGCCTGCTGCACCTGCAAACCAACCTTTTGCAATTCATGCACAAGCACTCCCAAGTCCCACTGCACAGCAGCATACTGCAATTCTTTTACCATTTAAATAATAATCTGCTGTTTCATTTTTCCCTTCCAAAGTGGATGACCTCGCATTTACCAACATTGTACTCCATCTGCCAGACCCTCGCCCATTCACTTAACCTATCTATATCTCTCTGCAGACTCTCAGTATCTTTTGCACAATTTGCTTTCTACTCAATTTAGTATCATCAACAAACTTCGATACAGTACTCTTGGTTCCCTCTTCCAGATCGTTAATGAATATCGTGAACAGTTTGGGCCCAGCACTGACCCCTGCGGCACACCACTCACCACTGATTGCCAACCAGAGTAACACCCATGTATCCCAACTCTCTGCTTTCTATTAGTTAACCAATCCTCTATCCATGCTAATACATCACCCCCCAACTCTATTCATCCTTATTTTATGGATAAGTCTTTTATGTGGCACCTTATCGAATGCCTTCTGGAAATCCAAGAGAATAACATCCATCTGCTCCCCTGTATTCACTGTGCTTGTTATATCCTTAAGAACTCCAATAAGTATGTCAAACAGGACCTGCCTTTGCTGAATCCATGCTGCGTCTGCCTGATGGATCCATTTCTTTACAGATGCCTCGCTATTTCTTCTTTAATGGTAGCTTCAAGCATTTTCCTAAGTACAGATGTTAAATTAACTGGCCTATAGTTACCTGCCTTTTGCCTATATCCTTTTTTGAACAGTGGCATGACATCCACCACCACCAAAGCCTCTACTATAACTACTGCCATTTATTTCAGTAGCCTGTGATGCAGTCCATCAGGACCAGGGGATTTACCTATCTTCAAGCCCACAAATTTACTCGACACTACATTTTAGTGATAGCCATATCGAGGTCCTCACCTCCCATTGCATCCATAACGTCTTTGGCATGTTAAATGTGTCCTCCACCCTGAAGACTGACATAAAATAGTCATTCAAAGCCTCGGCTATTTCCTCATTACTCAATATCAATTCCCCTTTCTCCTCCTCCAAGGTACTTTCACTTTAGCCACCTTTTTCCGCTTTATTTAATTATAAAAACTTTTACTATGCATTTTTATATTTTGTGTTAGTTTATTTTCATTATCTAGCTTCCCTTTCTGTATTGCTCGCTTAGTGCTCCCAATCTTCCAGTTTCCCACTACTTATGGCAACTTTGTATGCACAAGCTTTTAGTTTGATGCCTTCTTTTATTTCCATAGTTATCCAAAGCTGGCACTCCCCACCCTTAGTCCTTTTCTTTCCAAATCTTTTTATTAATTTTAAGAAAAACATAAGTGAAATATGAGTACAAAACATTTGAGAGTACACAATTAATAGTTTAAATAAACAATCAGATATGTAATAATCAATATATAAGGCCTCCCAAACTCATAGTATTAATGTAAAGGAATTAAGAAAAAGAGAAAAAAGAAAAAAAAACCCAAAAAAAACTAAAAGAGAACTTAAAAAAAACTAATAAAAAAAAACTAACCAACATGGGCAATTGCATAATGTTAAATACATACAGTAGTGCCGATAACTCCGAACCTCCATCCACACAATTAAGGATAGTAACCATAAGGTTCAGGATCATAGCATTTAATTCATATGAAAATGTTGAATAAATGGTCTCCAAGTTTCCTCAAATTTAACTGAAGAATCAAAAACCACACTTCTAATTTTTTCTAAACTCAAACAGGAAATAGTTTGAGAAAACCACTGAAATACAGTTGGAGGGTTAATTTCTTTCCAATTCAGTAAAATAGATCTTCTAGCCATTAGTGTAACAAATGCAATCATTCGTTGGGATGAAGCGGATAAACGCTTATTATCTATCATTGGTAAACCGAATATTGCGGTAAAAGGATGTGGTTGGAAATTAATATTTAAAACTCTTGAAATAATATTAAAAATATCTTTCCAATAGTTTTGTAAACAAGGACAAGACCAAAACATATGAGTCAATGAAGCAACGTCAGAATGACATCTATCACAGGTTGAATTAACATAAGAATAAAATCGAGCAAGTTTATCTTTAGACATGTGAGCTCTATGTACAACCTTAAATTGTATTAGAGCATGTTTAGCACAAATAGAGGATGAGTTTACCAATGATAAGAATTTTTCCCATTGCTCAGTAGATATAGGACAATGCAATTCTTCCTGCCATTCCTTCTTAATTTTTTCTGATACATCTGGCTGTACATTCATAATCATATTGTAAATGATAGCTACTAAACCCTTTTGACAAGGGTTGAGAGCTAAAATTCTTTCTGTAATGTCCAATGGACATTCTTTCGAAAAAGACTTTAATTCATTATACAGAAAATTTCTAACTTGCAAATATCTAAAAAAATGGGTTTTAGATAAATTATATTTATTAGATAGCTGTTCAAAGGACATAATGTTATCATCCAAAAACAGATCACGAAATCATGTTATACCTTTTGTTTTCCATAAAAGAAAAGCTTGATCTATAGATGATGGTCGGAAGAAGTAGTTAGATATTATAGGACTTGACAGCATAAACTTATTCAAGCCAAAAAATTTACGAAATTGAAACCAGATTTGTAATGTATACTTGACTATGGGATTAGTTATCTGTTTATTCATTTTGAGTAACGAAAAAGGAAGTGAAGATCCTAAGATTGAGATCAATGAGAAATCTTGCACAGATTTACATTCCAAATTTACCCATTGTGGGCCAGCAACTGTAGTCGATTCTTGTGTCCAAAATATCAAATACCGTATATTAACTGCCCAATAGTAAAATCTTAAGTTTGGTAGAGCCAAGCCGCCCTCCTTCTTAGGCTTCTGTAAATATTTTTTGCCTAGTCTAGGATTTTTGTTCTGCCACAAATACGAAGATATTTTAGAGTCAACCATATCAAAAAAAGATTTAGGAATAAAAATTGGTAATGCTTGAAATAAGTATAAAAATTTAGGTAGTATCATCATCTTAATGGCGTTAACTCTGCCTACCAAAGACAAAGATAGTGGAGACCACCTATTAGCAAGTTGCTTAATTTGATCTATTAAAGGTAGAAAATTAGTTTTAAATAAATCTTTATGTTTTTTAGTAATTTTAATACCTAAATAAGTAAAATAATCTGTAACAATTCTATATGGTACATGATTATAAATGGAAACATGCATATTTAATAGAAATAGTTCACTCTTATTAAAATTCAATTTATAACCAGAAAAATTACTAAATTGAGCAAGCAAAGAAGAAATAGCAGGAATAGATCTTTCAGGGTCAGATATATATAATAACAAGTCATCCGCATATAATGATACCTTATACGTCGTCTCCCCACGGGTAATACCTAAAATATTGGGTGATTCACGAATAGCTATAGCCAAGGGTTCTAAAGCAATGTCAAATAATAAAGGACTTAAAGGACAACCTTGCCTTGTACCCCGAAATAATTGAAAAAAAGGGGATCTTTGATTGTTGGTAAAGACCGAAACTAAAGGTTTATGATATATTAATTTAATCCATGATATAAATTTTGAACTAAAATTAAAATGTTGCAATGTATTAAATAAATATGACCATTCAACTCTATCAAATGCTTTTTTGGCATCTAAAGAGATGACACATTCTGGTATTTTAAATGAAGAGGTATAAATAATATTAATTAATTTTCTAATGTTAAAAGATGAATAGCGATTTTTTATAAATCCAGTCTGATCCTCAGAAATAATCAGAGGCAATATATTTTCTAATCTAATAGCCAAAATTTTACTAAAAATCTTAAAATCCGTATTCAGCAAAGATATAGGCCGATAGGATGCACATTCAGTAAGGTCTTTATCTTTTTTAAGAATTAAAGAAATAGAAGCTTCATAAAAAGATTGTGGTAGTTTGCCTATACTTAATGCATCTTTAAAAATTTTACAAAGCCAAGGAGAAAGTATGGAAGAAAAGGATTTTAAAAATTCTGCAGAAAAACCATCTGGACCCGAAGCTTTACCTGAATTCATTGAAAAAATAGCCTTTTCTATTTCAGACTCCGTAATAGGTGTATCCAAAAATACACTATCCTCAACAGTTACTTTTGGAATATTCAATTTCCTTAAAAATTCATTCATTATAGAAGAGTCCTTAGTACATTCTGATTGATATAAGGAATTATAAAAATCTTGAAAGGCTTTATTTATCTTTTTATGATCAATCGTCAGAGTACCATCTTGCTTACGAATCCTAGTAATCTGTCGCTTATCCGAAGCAATTTTCAATTGGTTAGCTAGTAATTTATCAGACTTATCTCCATATGTATAGAATTGAGCTTTCGATTTAATTAACTGACTTTCAATCGAGGAGGATAATAGTAAACTATGCTCCATTTGAAGTTCCACTCTTTCTTTATAAAGTTCTTTGCTAGGGGTCAATGAATAGATCTTGTCAATTGCCTTAATTTTATCAACTAATGTTAATATTTTAGAATTAGTTCGTTTCCTAACTCCAGCAGAATATGAAATAATCTGTCCACGAATATATGCCTTAAAAGTATCCCACAAAATTCCACTAGAGATCTCTGTTGTAGAATTTGTTGAGAAAAACAAATCAATTTGCTGTTTAATAAAGTTGACAAAGTCAGAGTCCTGCAGTAAAACAGGATTAAACCTCCAACCTTTAGTATTAATATATGAATCCGTCATCTTAATGGATAACTTCAAAGGTGCATGATCAGATATAGTAATAGAGTCATATTTACAATCCATAACATCTGTGAGTAAATGCTGATCAATGAAAAAGTAATCAATTCTTGAGTAATTATGATACACATGGGAAAAGTATGAAAACTCTTTGTCATTAGGGTGTAAAAAAACGCCAAATTTCACAAATAGCTGAATCAATCATAAAAGAATTAATAAGAGAAGCCGATTTATTCGGAAGAGTTTGGGTGGGCTTGGATCTATCCATCAAAGGGTTTAGACAACAATTAAAATCCCCACCCATTATCAATCTATATTGATTCAGATTGGGAAAGGATGTAAATAAGCATTTAAAAAATTCAGGACAATCAGTATTTGATAGATAGATAGATAGATAGATAGATAGATAGATAGATAGATAGATAGATAGATAGATAGATACTTTATTCATCCCCATGGGGAAATTCAACTTTTTTTTTAGCATAAACATTAACTAAAACAACTTTTTGATTAAAAAGTAAACCAGTAATAAGCAAAAATCTACCTTGCGGATCTGAAATTGTTTCATGATGTATAAAAGAAGTTGATGAGTCTATAAAAATAGAAACACCTCTCACTTTGGCTTGCGAATTTGAGTGATACTGTTGGCCCTTCCAAAACCTAAACAACCGCTGACTATCCACCTTCCTTACATGAGTCTCTTGTACAAAAATAACATTAGCATTCATTCTATGGAATACTTTGAATGTTTTTTTCCGTTTGATCGGATGATTTAAACCATTAGTATTCCAAGAAACAAAGTTAATAGTCTTATCCATATTGACAATATATATTACAGTTAACACATAAGTTTGAAAGAAAAGTGAACTCATGAACCCGGAAGAAGGAAGTAAGTTCAAGGGGAAACCAGAAGTCACAGCACTGCAACCATTTTTGTAGTTTCATATAAGCCCATGAAATAAAACTAAGCAAAAAGCAAGCGAAAAAAATAGAAAAAAGAAAAATCCCCCTCCCACCAACCTCAAAACCCCAGGAAAAAAGCCAAAAAGAGGCAAGCAAGCAATCTAATACTAAAATTACCCCCTTGTCTCAAGACGGCAACTCAAACGTAACAAAGTTAAAAAAAATACAAACAACCCACATTATAAAAAAGGGTTGATATAACAAAAGTTAAAATATAAAATTAGTGTTATAAATGTATATAAACAAAAGGGTTAAAAAAAGAATTAAAACAATAAATGAAAGTCTAAAACTTTCAAACACATCAAAACAGTTATGACGCTCCAAACACTAAAGTCTGTCGGGAAGAAGAAACGCCATTTTATTTTTATTTTTTTTCAAATCTTAATATTTAAATGTTAAAAGTATAAAAGAGAGCTCTCTCTCTCTCTTGGAATCAAATGGTCTGCCGCTAATGCCATTATTTTATATAGTGAAGACCTATCGCCATTTGGCACGTTAGATCTGCCCAGGTTTAACAATAGGCGGCACCACCATCCATCTCCAGTCTCCTAGAAGCATTCCTTGCATCCAGGCTTCATTATAAAACTTCTTTAGGGCTGCTTCAGGCAGAAGCTGGAGCATTTGATAATTTACTATTTTCTGTCCTGGGGCTGTAATACTTGCACTATTGACAGCCCTTTTAGCATTCCTAATAACTGTCCTTGGTATCACTCTTCTTCTGAAAATTCAGAAAAGCTTCTTTGTAGCTGGAAAGTAATGACTGATTGTAGGAGGAGTGATCATTTCCCAGTCTTGAGTATTGTAGGGGTCAAGGCTCACTATCAGAATTTGAGTTCTGGTACTAAATGGTGTTTAAGGAGGGCAGACTGGGAATTTTTTTCTGTTGAGTGTGATAAATTGTTTAACTAATTGTCTCTAGACAGTACCATAGAAAAAGTTTATCAGAATATAATGTCGGGTTTGTGTGGGACAGCCAGTCAAACTATTCCTTTGGTGCCTAGGAGAGCTGCTGAGAAATGTGTTCCTTGGTGGACAAAGAGGCCATCAGAGAGTGGAGGCAGGCATTTCATGTTTTGAAATGTTGGGTGATGCAAGAAGCTTTGCTGAATTTTCAGAAGAAGAGAGATAGCAAGGAGAGTTACTAGGAATGCTAAAAGGTGACTTGAAGGGGACTTTGCTCAATCATTTGGGAGGGAAACTGGTATAGTTGGTGGCTGGGGAGCATATGGAATTAGCTGCCCGAGAATGTGGTTGAATCAGATGCAATAGTTTAATCATTTAAGAAGCACTAAGATTTGTACATAAAGGGGTAGCACTTAGAGGAATATGAGCTGATCACAGGAAATTACGTCTAGCTGGGTGGCACATGGTCAGCATTGATTGATTGTGCTAATGGGTCTGTATCTTTGTTGTATTGCTCTATGACTCTTCTCCAAGGGTCATCACCTTGTCATGGTGAAGAGGCTTGCATGTTCCTGCGATCCTGACAATGATGTCGTCTGAAGTTTAGCCATCTAGAACCTAGCTCCTGGTAGGGTCACCCATGTGGGAAGGTCAAATAGAAGGAGGTTCCAGTCAAACAGCTATCTAATCAAGACCTCAACGGTGAAGCAGGCAGAAGATGATGACATAATACGATGGCAGTGAAGGTGGAGATAGACTGCTGCAGTGAAGGGTTCCCAGTCATCTTGCATTTCATGCACCGGACAATGACCCTTATCTGTCAAGGACTGTGTGGTGGTTGCCTCCCCAGATGTTCTCCATTAAGAATGCACCCTAACATACAAGATCAAAGCAGAATATGTGGATCCTGGATGGGCCACTAAAGCCACCTAAAGACCACCAATAGACAACCCCCAAGGAGAACATTATACTCAACTTGAGTGATCACACTATTAGCAATACCCTAAGATTTAAAGAGGGCTGAGCAGAAGTTAAGAATAAAGTGATGTAAAAGGATTTTAAACTGTATTGAAAGTGGTGTATATTCCATGGCATATGTTATCAAAGGGCAGGAAGCTTAACAGCAGAGAATTGAACAAGGATGTAGCAGTGACAGTGATTTTTAAAGAGAGATTGAACTTTTATGCAGATTGGAATAAAAAGACTAGCTCCTGTCAAAGGTGAAGTGAATCTCCTCAGTCCACTCAGAATGGTTTTCTGAATCAATGGTGGAGATATCGATCCTTGGAATAATAATATTAAATGCATGACATAGTGGCCTTTAAAGGAATCAGATTTTGGAATTTATTTCAGTTGTTGTTTTGTGCTGCCAATAAATTTGGTCAATTTCTAAAGGAATGGTTCTAGAACTAATTAGGGAGCTGGGCATATTGCATCTTTCAAAATAATAGAACATGAGTATTCAGCCAAAAAAATAGGGTATGAGTATTATTGACGACTATCATTGAATTTACTGTTTCGAAGGGACTGGTGTGAGCATAACATTTGATTTAGCTGACTTCAATGTGCAAAGGAAAATTGTAATACAACAGTCAAATCAAATGGCAAGTAATCAGTGGGAGGTGTTTTAAAATTTAATACAATAGAGCTAAGTTCATATCTACAGGGGAAAGAGGTGTACTGCCATAGAAAAGATTTGAAAAGAGATTTGAATAGAAAAGAGGTAATAATTTAAAAGTCAATGAAAAAGCATTATAGAAAACAACAAAAGCTAAGAAAACAGTGTTTAATACTATGCAAGAAGTATGTCAACAAACTTTGCAAGAACTTTAAAATAAACATATTACGATTAAAAGCAACAACAATGACAATTCAAGGTAGTGATAAACCAATGAGTGATAAAGGTAAAGAAATTAAGGAATTGCAGAAGATCAGATTCCTGATTTACCCTATACACTATAACAGCATGACTGCTCTTTTGAAAATTAATCTGAGCAAAATAACAGTAATATGGAAGACAATATCATGAAAGCATACTAATTCCTACGATCATGATTGATATTAAATGACTTTAGTGAATGTAAGTTAGAACGTTGCAGATGTTTTCCAAAGTTTAGTTAATTTGGGAGTATTCCTTTAGACAGAAATATTCCCTCACAAATTCAGAAAGCTAAGTAAAAACTATTGAAATATAGATCAATTTGACAAAGATCTTTGGGAAATCTGGTTTATAAATGGAGAATCTATTTTATATTTTCTTAATTTAAACTATGTCACTATATTTTTATATATTTACAGCAAAAAAATTGTAACCCAGCATTTTACAAGCCAAAACTTCAAAGTATGTGATCTTGATGGAGGGTTAAAACCAAAGGGCGTGGCAGGCTGATTGATGAACAACCTGGAACCTGGAACAACCTAGTAAGGCAACAGTGGTCAGGCCGAATCTTACTTAACTAGTATTTTTATTGACTGGAAACTGTCTTATCTAACATGTGCAGACGCAGTTTTTGCTGCATATTGATTTGTATGGATTTGAATTTTCAGGATTGCACAATATTGGGGGTGAGAGGCCAGACAATGTATTAATGCCATTAAAAGTGGTGAAATGAGTGAATATGTGTAAATTAATAAATTATAATTGGTTTAACTCTGTGTTTCTTTTAACAATATTTACACTGTAAGAAAAATGGAAATTAAAATGACATCAGGACCTTTGTTCAAGTTACTGCATTGTATACGTAATTTGATTCCCTTACAGGAAATTAGATCCAGGTCAACAAGGTGGGCAGAAGTAGCCCTTGAACATTGGGTCCATATCCTAGGGTGTTCTTATAGTAACACACACAAAATGCAGGACTGATGAAGGGTCTCAGCCCGAAACATCGACTGTATTCTTTTCCATAGATACTGTCTGGCCTGTTGAGTTCCTCCAGCATTTTATGCGTGTTGCTTGGATTTCCAGTATCTGCAGATTTTTCTTTTTTGTGTTTTTATAGTGTCTGGGCGAGGAAACCTCTTTCTCAATTCTATTACTGTCCTCCATAAGCTGATGAGTCAATACTCTTCTGTTTTGAACAAAACTGAAAAATGCAGTGAAATTAGTAAGGTGGTTGAATTTGTAAGGTTTTTACCATAGGCTTGAGAGATCAGAGTTCACTGTTGAGGGTGGCTCGTTAGTATCTCTTCCTATAGATGTGGTCTGATCTGTTGAGTATTTCCAGCATTTTCTGTTTTGTTTTAGACATCTCCTTGGTGTTATATGGAAACACATTAAATGAAATAGGGATAGGTTCAGAAAAGGTTTAGCACAGGGGTTCCACAGAGTCCTCGGTTAATGGCAGGCATCCTTTGGATAAAAAATGATTGGGAACCCCTGATTTAGCAGATCACAACTGGACATGCTTTGTGGACCATCAGCAGCAGCTGAAATGTTCACTGCCTTAATCCATAACCCCGATTTGTCACATTTCCCATATACAGAACTGCATCCAAGTTTTAAAAAACACACAATCGACAGCTAGGTGATGCCACAGGCAACAGATCAGATCTAAGCTCTGCAATCTGGCTCCATTCAGTCATGAATTCTGTCGGACAATTACACAACCAACCGAAGCAGGAAGTTCCAAAACATACAGTGGCTCAGCATGTCAGTGTTAAGAAAAATATCAGAGCATTAACAATGGTGCTCAACTAAAAGTGCTAAATAGATTATCTGGCTACCTCCTGAGATCTCCATTATCATCAACCAAAAGATATTAAAAAGATAGGTAACTGCACTGAAAGGAGAAAAGGTCCAGGAAAACCTTGGCTAAATTGCTGATTATCTGCTTTGGAAGTAACTAGCCCACTTGTAAACCATACTCATGTAATTACTGAACTATAAAGTAATTAGATTCAGTGAATGGCTAAAACAATAGCAGGGATTAATCAAAAATAAACTGAGTAGTGTTGTTAGGAGAAGGTCTTCTTTGTCAAATTTGATTCCATTTTTTGAAGAGATAACATAATCTATTGATCAACATCATTAAGGCTTTTGACAAAATCACACATGAGAGACTTACCTAACATTTAGACCCATGAGATCAAAATCAAGTTGGCAAATTGTATCCAAAGTTAACTTGGGGTTAGGAAGCAGAGTTTGGTGGAAGGTTGCTTGTGATTGGAAACCAGAAACTAGTACTGTACCGCAGGAATATGGTGCAGGCAACATTTTTGATATCACATACATTAACAATCTGGATATGAGTGTAGGAGGAATGATGAGGGAGTCAGCAAGTTACATGAAAAGTAGTATTTTTTGATAGTAAGGAGAAGCTACAGGAGGCTGTTGGTTGGTAAGAAAGGGCAGAGCAATTTAAGATAGAATATAATCCTGAAAAACTACAAGATAATGCATTTTGAGAACTAATAAAGATCATACACATGTCAGGCCCTCAAATATCAAGGAGCAGAGGTCCTTGACATATGTCTACAAATTGTGGAATTTGTTAGCACAGGAATACAAGATGGTGAAAGGGGCATATGGAATATCAGTTTTCATTATCTGGGCATAAAAATGAGAGCAGGGATGTTATGGTATAACTTTATAAGATAAAGTTATCTGTGTGGATGAGTTTGTGCCCACAAAGACTTACTGTACATTTCCAAACTAAAAGCCGTGGATGAACCAGGAGGTATGTCGTCTGACCAAGGCTAGGTCTGTGGCATTCAAGTCTGGCGACCCATGCCTGTATCAGAAAACCAGTATGATTTGCAGAGGGCTATTTCAAAGTGAAGAGACAATTTTGAACAAGGTTGGAGGTGACATCGGGTGCACAGCAACTCCGGCAGGGTTTGCAAGACATTACTTCCTACAAAGCGAAACCCATTTGCCTAAATAGCAGCAATGCTTCACTACCAGATGAACTCAACACCTTCTATGCACACTTTGAAAGGAGAACACAACTACAGCTGTGAAGATTCCTGCTGCACCTGATGACCCTGTGATCTCTGTCTCAGAGGTCGATGTTAGGCTGTCTTTAAAAAGTGTTAACTCTTGCAAGGTGGAAGGTCCTGATGGAGCACCTGATAAGGCTCTGAAAACCTGTGCCAAATAACTAGCAGGAGTATTCCAGGACATTTTCAACCTCTCTCTGCTACTGGTGGAAGTTCCCACTTGCTTCAAAAAGGCAACAATTACAGAAGAATAATAATCTGGGCTACCTTAATGACTATCGCCTGGTAGCACTCACATCTACAGTGATGAAATGCTTTGAGAGGTTGGACATGACTAGACTGAATTCCTGCCTCAGCAAGGACTTTGACCCATTGCAATCTGCCTATCGTCACAATAGGTCAATGGCAGATGCAATCTCAATGGCTCTTCACATGGCTTTAGACCACCTGGACAACAAAAACACCTATGTCAGAATGTTGTTCATTGACTATAGCTCAGCATTTAATACCATCATTCCCACAATCCTGATTGAGAAGTTGCAGAACCTGCGCCTCTGTACCTCCCTCTACAATAGAATCCTCGACTTCCTAACCGGAAGACCACAATCTGTGTGAATTGGTGATAACATATCCTCCTCTCTGATGATTAACACCGGTGCACCTCAGGGGTGTGTGTTTAGCCCACTGCTCCACCCTCTATATACACATATACAATGACTGTGGGACTAGGTATAGCTCAAATACCATCTATAAATTTGCTGACGATTTAACCATTGTTGGTAGAATCTCAGCTGGTGGTGAGAAGGCATAGTGAGATACAATATGCCAACAAGTGAAATAGTGCCACAGCAACAACCTGGCACTCAATGTCAGTAAGATGGAAGAGCTGATTGTGGACTTCAAGAAGGGTAGATGAAGGAACACATGCCAATCCTCATAGAGGGATCAGAATTGGAGAGAGTGAGCAGTTTCAAGATCCTGGGTGTCAAGATCTCTGAGAATCTGACCTGGTCCTGGCATATCAATGTAGTCATAAAGAAGGCAAGACAGCAGCTATACTTCATTAGGAGTTTGAAGAGATTTGGCATGTCAACAAATACACTCAAAAACTTCTATAGATGTACCATGAAGAGCATTCTGACAGGCTACATCACTGTTTGGCAAGGGAGAGCTACTGCACAGGACCAAAAGAAGCTGCAAAGTCGGAAATTTAGTCAGCTCCATCTTAGGTACTAGCCAACAAAGTACCCTTTAGGGAGTATCTTTAGGGATAAAGATATCAAAGTATCTTTAGGGAGCATGTCTCAGAAAGCAGCATCCATTATTAAGGACGCCCAGCACCCAGGACATACCCTTTTCTCACTGTTACCATTAGATAGGAAGTACAGAAGCCTGAAGGCACACACTCAGCTATTCAGGAACAGCTTCTTCCCCTCTGCCATCTGATTCCTAATTGATTTGTCAAAAACTGTAAGCTTTAGTATGAGGAAAGAGACTTGGAGACGATCTGAGTGAGATTTTTTTTTAACCCAGAAAGATTTTAGAATCTGTAATGATTCTAAATGGGCTTTGGAAACACTAGACCCAGGTTGCTACTCTCCCTCTCACACACCGGGACTCCTGTCCATGAGCTCCCATTAAAACACCAAGGTTCTGGTTTTCTTGCTCTCTTCGAAATCACTGTGGCCTTGTTCCTTGCACTTTTTTGAAATGTGCTTGGTTGTTCCCCGCACTGCCTTAAAACTTACTGAATTCATTATATCTGTATATTTCCATACTGTAACATCTTAAAATTAATTTAAGTATCAATTGATAACAATATAGAAAATTTGTAAGACGAGCACGACTGAACTAAAACATACCAAATCAACGAAGTTTTTGTTGAGCCCCGACTGAGTCTTTAAATACACCAAGTATCAAAAACAGTTAAAAAAATTTCCAGGTAATTGCAGTTTTACGGTTTTACTATATTTGAACGCTATATCCTAATTTTAATAGCAAAATGGACAGATCTTTCGGGCTCTCATGTACCCGTGAAGCACCATCATTAAGGACAATAAACTCTTGAACACTACTTTTGCGCACATAAAAATCTATAAATGACGATATTTGTATATACACTGTACTTTACAGATTTTTAGGTTTGTACTGTGCAGCCGCCGCAGAACAGGGGATATGAAGCCTGATTCAAATGGAAGAATTGGACGGTGAGAGCGTTCATTGTGGCGTTCCTGTGCCTCGGATGTTACAGCCGGCGTTGGTGCAGTACCATTCCCCGCTGTGTCTCTCAGCGACTGACGTCGCGCGACGGCCGGGAGGGAGGCTCGTGCCACCGCCACCGCCCTCGGCGCCGGGCGGCTGGTTGGTGCGCGGCGCTGTCCCTCCGCCAATGACAGCGCGCTCCGCCGGCGAGGGTGACCCAGCTCGAGCTCGGGGCCGGCGGCGGGGAGTCCGGCGCGCGGCTACCGAGTGGGTAGCGGGGGCAGGTCATCTTGTGCCGATGCCGGAGAGAGCAAAGACAACGGATCAGCAGAGCGGGAGGAACATCTACGCTGTTATTTGGGCAATTAGTGACACTTGTACCTTTGTTTAGATCATCGACTCCCCCAGCCCTTCGCTTCCCTGTCTTGTATCTGGTTCTCATATCTCCGCACCCTCCTCAGCCCCTCCACATTTACATCCCCCCCCCCACACCCTCCCGTGTCCAGGTGAGTTTGTCTTTTCATCACTTCCTTTTCTTTTGTGGAAGCCATGTAGAGTTGCATGTCTTTTTGTTTCAGAGGGCTGTGTTCCCCTCTTGAAGTGAGCAGCCGCTCTTCCTCAGTATCATCCAAATGTGCCGCCTCATTGTGAGAGAGTGAGCCGCGACAGTGCATGGTAATGCGTGGGTTTGCGGAAGGGCATGTGAGCGTTTGCAGCAAATTGTTATCTGTTTATGTAACTTTCGTGGTATCGTCAGATCAGCCGCACGAAAAAGGAGTCGCGGGCGCGGACCATTGATGCAAATTCTAATAAAAGTGGCTTTGAAATGTCGCATTAATAAACCAACATATTTCAGTCACTTAAATGTTCATCGTTTCGTCACCATTAGTAGCTGAATTTAATCACGAATCATGCGAAATTTTAACGGTTTACTCGGCTTAAAACAAAATGAATAAAACCGATTTAGGTTGGAAATTAATTTATTTTCTGTGTGGTTGTGGGCGTTTATTAAGAATCTGTTATTAGCAAAAGGGCACAACTGGACGCATAGAATCAGCAGATTGACATCATAAAAATATTTTTAAATTGTTGCCGGATTCGCTTCTGTAATTGTCTTTAAATACATGGATACCAGGATAAATTTAACGAGTGCGGTAAATTATCACAAATCAATGAAAACTAATCCGATTATCAGTTTAATTTTCGTTATTAAATAGCTACGCTTGAAATGGAGCAGGTCGAAGACTTGTGTAATCCCATTTTGTGTTTTTATGTGAGTATTACGTGTGTTTATATTGCACATCTTGACGGCCTTGTGTGCTTCCTATAGTCATCGGTACGTGTAATTAAAATGTTATTAAATGATTAGATCCTTACAAAATAAATTGTATATGTTCTTGCCCCCTTTCGTGCACGATAATGTGCGAACGATTTTAAATAATCTTTAATTTTCTGAAAATTACTTTTAACTACCTATAAACTGACTCGAGGCAACCAGTTTATAGGGTTAGCTTATTTTTGCTGGATAGTACTTTGTGTATAATAAATAACCCTTAGTACTTTACAATTCTTGCTCGCATTTAACTCCTTGCTTTCGCCGCGACTTTAATGATTGATGTGGCTACTTTCAGATGTGATCGGGAAGAGAGTGACGGTTTGCCAGAGCTGACATTTAGTTGTGTGGTGACTGAACAGGGATAAACTGGCGCTGCCATCTGTTGACAGGATAGGTGCTAATTAGGAAGAATGCCTGTAGTGTTCAAATTGCACTGGTTACGTGTGTATAAATAGAAAACAGGTGATAAAAACTGTCATTTAAAAATGGTAATAATTGGAGGTCGCGTTTTTAAATACACATTCATATGTTTAGCAAAAATGGCTTTCAGATTGTAAAAGGAGTAGATTGGATAAATGTTTTGAAAGTAAAACTGTACCTAATAGGAACTTGCATTAAAGTAATGGCCTTTGTCTTTGATTAACATTGACGTAACGCAGGTTAACATAAAGTACTGTACCAACTTTTATTTATAGCTAACATCTTTTAACATCATCAAACAAAAATTAATAAATTATGTATTCCAATTCCCACAATTAGTCTTGGTGCACATCATGGATGGTTTAAAACAGTATGTATATTAAGAGAATAAACAAAATTTATATGCCATTTATATATGAGAATATATATTTTAAATAGAGCATAGATACAGGCCTTGCTCCTGCTTGTACCTATCAAAGTGCTTCAAACTGATGCTATTGTATCTGCCTCAACCTCCTTCCACACGCACTGTATGGGGGGGGGGGGTTGTACTGTGTTTTAAATTGAGTGTAGTGTTTACATAAAAGTACATTTAACTGTTACTGGTTCTCAATCACATAAAGATGTGTAATTACTATTTTGTTACCATTTTTTAAAATTTTGGTATCTTGCATATAGAAATAGGAATTTAGTTTTATTTGCCAGATGCAAATAAAACTTTATTTGCCACTAATACTATGTTAGTGTGGACTTGTTTGGATATGATCTTAAGTTTTTGTTGTGTGATCCATGTCCATTAACAATTGTTAGTAAACCAGCTTGACCTCCCCAAGGCCTTCTCGTTCATGCTTCATGTATCTTTTTCCCTACTTGTTTCCTACGTTTAGTATTCTGAGTTGCTGCAATATCAATCTACTGCATAATGACATAACATTTCAGGGTATGAAATATTGACCTTGCCACCCTCTGCAGGCATGGTGAATGCAGACATTCTGTAAACGAAGGCAGATTTCCAGATGCATCTACCAACAGAACTATAAACACAGTACATTCATATTTTAAAAGCTATACCAATTATAATGGGAAGAATGTTATCAGCAGAACAAAAATATGGTCCAGCTGTTGTTATAGTCCAGCATACTGAAGAATAAATTGTCAAACATTTCTGCAGGCATAATTTCTATACAATGCAATTTTGACAAGTTACTCAGCTGTATTCCTGCAAAGAGATTATCTGAGTTCGCTGGATGTGGTAAAGAAAGACTTTGCATTGTTTGAATACTAATAGATTCATATGACTTGAACATTCTCTTTAGTTCCTGTGAAATTTGAAGAAAGAAACGCAAAACTATCAATTAACAGAAAAAAATGCATTTTTTTCCTGTATCTTAATTTAAGCAACATTTGTTCATAATGGAGTACGTGATGAAATGTCCGTTTTGTTAGAAGACTTTGCAGCTGCTTTTGAGTGACTGGATGGTTTACATTGTTAAATTCCCTGTCTCCCATAATGTTAGTTTGTTGAGGCAGTGTACAGTGCACAACAAAAGCTAGCTCCCCAGAGCCATGGACATAACACAGCAGATGGTAAAGACATTCAGCAGTTCTCTAATTGTGAAATTTGCTGTTGATTAACACAACATGAGAAATTTATGTTAGAAATGAATATTACTCATTGTGCTAAACAAAATAGCATATTTTAATCAAACTAATAAGATGTTTTATATTTTAAGTGAAAAATATTGTTCAACTGATTGAATGGCACAAACACTATTATGAATCAGGTTTAATATCACTGGTAATGCTCTGTGGCAGTAAACATTGCAATACTTAATGAAACTAAATTACAGTAAGTATATATATTAAAGTTAAACGAGTAGTTGGAAAAGAGGAAAAAATAGTGAGATAGTTTTCAGGGGTTCGATGTCCATTCAGAAATCTGATGGCAGAGGGGAAGACCCTATTTCAGCTTTCAGGCTCCTGTACCTCCTTCCTGATGGTAGCAATGAGAAGAGGGTATGTCCTATCTGATGGATGCTCTGAGTATTAACTCTGTAGCTCATCGTTTTGACAACATGAGTGAAGACATTGAGTATCAACCATGCACAGAGCTTCAAAAAACAGAATTTGGGATACAGCTAGTTGAGTCAACTGTGCGGGACAATGAGGGATTGCTAATGGCATATGTACTGTTTGTCAAAAATGGAGAAGTTTTTGATGAGATTTTTTTTGTAAAAATATAAAATCAAATATCAATGGAGAATCAGTCTACGATGAGCTCAAAGTGTATATTGAGGATAAAAGTATTTCGATTAGGAACATGGTGTTTTGTGTATCAGATGGAGCACCATATATGACAGGTCACCATGCTGGTTTAGTAGCATTTAAGAAAAAAGAAATTCCAAGTCTGTTTGCAATCCATTGTGTAATTCATTGTCAACATCTTCAGCCAAAAACCTTAGCAAGTGAATATCTGCTATCAACAAAATTAAAGCTCTTCCATTAACTAGCGGAATATTTTGTCAGTTATGCCAAGATAACGATGAAGAGTTTGAACACTTGCTTCTTCACGCTGAAGTGCATTGGCTGGTAAAAAACTATAATGTTTCTTTGATCTTTTTGACACTGGTTGAATTTTTACTCAAAGTCAACAAGAGCTTGGAAAACAAAATTGAATATCAATGTGGAGATGTATCATACCTAGCCGATCTGTATGACAAATGAACATTCTAAATATGAAACTGCAGGATGAGAACTTCAATTTAATCCAGGCAAAAAGTGAAGTGTCCCCTTTAATTAGAAAATTGGAAATATATAAGCAAAACCTTGGGAGAAGAATGATCTTACAATTTCCCTGCATGGAAAGTATGGCACTCTCTTTAACAGATGGTGATTTGCAAGAGTACGGCTTACACCTGCAGTCACTGAAGAAGGATTTTCAGAATCAATTCAAGGATTTGAATGATTTGGAAATTCTGGACTGGATAATTAACCTATTTATTTGTAAGGTGGGAGAACAGAAAGAGAACTTGCAAGAAGAAATTGTTGGAATTCAGAATGATGAAGAAGCAAAAATGCTTTTCAGAAATTTTGGCTTTTGTGGTCTGTGACTACGCAGTCATACGAAGTTTCTTGATCAATGGAGAAGAGCCAAACTGTTCTTGATTGCATTTCTATCCTCCTGCCTTGTTGAAAGAAGCTTCAGTGAAGTAAACCACATATTCACAAACAACAGAAACTGCTTGGACATTGTTTTGCATGGAGACTTAAGGCTTTTGCTGTCATAACTTGAACCAAATATTTCAATTCTTGCTAAAAATGATCAAGCTCAAGGATCACAATGATATTGAAGCTGCTGTACAGCACAGGTACTGCGTAAGCTAGATTTAAAGACAAATAAAAAAACTTGAAGCAGACTCATTTTTCTCATGTTAGCAAATGGTAGGCATGTTTTTACACTATGGGGGTGCTGGAAAATATATTATGCCTAAGAGGGGCACTGGCAAGTGTGAAAGTGCTTTGGGGGATGTTGGGCTATAAAAGGTTGGGAAACAGAGCTAACTGCTACAAAATTAACGTACGCATCACTTTTTTGTTTTATTGAGAATGAAATTGTGCTGTGAATTTGCAGCAGTAATGAGTGGTACCATAAAGAAATGAGATGCAAATAGAAAGTTTATACATTGCTTATTGAGCGTTCATGTGTTAAGCTGTTTCTGGAGACAGTCTTATTATATAAGTAAACTAGGGCGTGACTCCAGCAACAAGTATATTAGCTTAAGAGGATTTATTCCTTGTTCCATGCAGGTGCTTGGTGAATATAGATAGAGCTGACACTGATTGACACCACTAAATCTGAGATTTGATATTGCTGTGGACTAGTGGAGGTTAGCAATGCAATGTTAAAGATTCCGGCAGGTAAAGCTTTTTCACTGAGAAAACTGAGAGTCTTAAAAATAGTGGTTATGATTTATGAATATAGAATAACTTTTTGTCTTTGATTGGAGTATCAAAATGCCAAGCTCTTTTCCTAATTGTGCTGGGTGAATGAAATTTATACAGTGAATTGTAGATTAATCGGATAGTTATTTTCTGTGTTCATTCATGAGAATTCTTTCATTGATGCTAAAGGGTATAGATTGTAATATTGTCCAATTTTCAAAATATATTTTGTAATGCAAAGCTGCATGGTTGGAATAAGGACAATTGGAACTGATTGGTGAAACATCAGTGATTACCTTGGAGGCATTAATAGACACAAGGAATACAGCATTGTGTTTTAAATGCAGTCAGAATATCTATGCACTTAAAAACAAAATTAAAATTGATCAAATATCAATAGTAATCCAGAAGAAGGTGTAAACGTGGATTTAGAAGGAACAAGCCCTTCATTTTTGAGGTGGTGGTAACTCAGTTGGACTGTGAAATGCCTTGTGATGTACGACACCTGAACTTGTGAAAGACATTTGATAAGGCTCTTCTTAAAAAGGCTGATTGTTAAAATAATTATTGTAGCTTTAGCTTTAGGAATGTTGCTAAAGATAAATAATGTAAGTAGTCATAGAGAGGAGTCACATTGGGCTGAGTGGAAGATATGGAAAGTGGTGATGTTGGGTCCAGCATCTTTTATAATTTGCTGAAATATTAATTCATAACTAAAATATAAAATCTTCAAATTTATGGATGCCATAAAAGCAGGAAAAGTGAAATGGTTCATAAATTAGAGTAGATTAAATATTTGCATATTTGAAGAACAATGCCAGATGAAGTTTTTAACGCAAATTATAAATCTCTATACCATTAGGAAAACAGCATGTTATAGTTGTACTTTTAATGATATTGAAATTGCTGATAATGGAATTAAATGAGTCACATGGTTGGAAAGCTAATACTTGCGCCCAGTCAAAAGCAGTCACTGAAGCCAGTAAAATTTTTTCGTAATAACTGAGGTCATGGCAAATTACGATAAAGATATGTTGTGGCAAGAATGCACCCTAAATGTTGTGTCCACTTATGCCTAACAAGTCATAATGAAGACATTCAAGTGCTGGAGCCAGTGTAAAACAAAGCTGCTAATGTTAGGATCTGTAGACTGAAGAAACTTTGACTTTTCCATCTGTGAAGGAGGCACAGAAGAATTATTAGTTAAAGGAATGGAAAAGCTAAATCAAGAAAATTATTTTAAATTGTCTAGTACAATTGATTGAATGTTCCTTTGCCAGGTTTATTGCAAATACATCAACAGTTTGCAAGTAAAACATTAATGTTTGATAGGAATAAATTCTTCATATTGAGTAAAACCATGAAGCTGCCTCATGGAGGAAAATGTTGACAGTTTCTTGCATGTGTTATTACTCAGTAAAATCCATCAAAATGTCATGCAGCACAAAAAATTGCATTATTAGAAATTTTAAACATTATGTTGATGGAATTCATCAGCTGGCCTTGATTTCTTTCTATCTATCTATTGACGTGCAGTGTGGAATAGGTTTTTACGACCCTTTGAGCCACGCCACCCAATAATCCCCTAATTTAATCATAGCCTAATCACGGGCTAATATACAATGACCAATTAACCTACCAATCAGTAGGTCTTTGAATTGTGGGAGGAAACTGGAGGAAACTTTCGCGGTCATGGGGAGAATGTACGGGATTTGAACCCTGGGTCACCTGCACTGTAGAGCATTGTGCTAACCACCACACAGCCATGCCATCCCATTGTCATGTGCTGTTTGTCTGACAGACTGTCTGATAATTTGCAGAGAGTTTGGAGGGATGAGGGTTCAAGGCATTTTCTGAAGTAGGGTTGAGTGTCATGCATGCACATTTGGAAGTTATTTCAAACTGCCCCTCGGCAGCATGTTGAGAAAAAGGGAGCATGGAGTGCCTTGTTGGGCTCCAGCAATAGATTTTTGGGGATGCATAAGCCAATGGTATGTGGAAAAGGAATACTGTAGAAAATTTTCCAGTTGTGTTGCATTGATAATAACCCTGAGTTAAGTCAGGTTCCAAGTTAACTCCTGAGTAGAGGGGCATTGGAAGTATTTTCCATTGTCATGGTTAAACAGGTTTATTTTAGTAATTTTATGCTGCACCAGTGGCCTTATTGTAGAGACCCAATTACTACATGCAAAAAAAAAGTAGAATTATGAGATTTCACAGCTTTATGGAAAGGAGAATATGATCGTGCGGATAAAATCTTGGTGAACTTTGTGAATGTGTGGAAATCAATTGAATGTAGTGAAATTAATGAGGTTAAGTTGCTCTATTTCATTTTTTGCCTCTGAGTAAATCAGCATTGGAAATTGATAAAGCCAATAAATTAAGAATTGGTTTATTGTTACATGTGCTGCGATACAGTGATAAGCTTGTCTTTAATATCGTTCATACAGACCAGATCATAACACAAGAACAAGGCAAAACAACAATACAGAATAAAGTGTAGCAGCTAGAGGAAGTGCAGTGCAGGTAAACAAGATGCAAGGCCATAACAAGATAGATCATGAGGTCAAGAGCCTATTTTATCATATCAGATAAATATTTAATAGTTGTGTGACAGCTGTCCTTAAGCCTGGTGCTATGTTCAAGTGCTTTCTATGTGCCTTCAGGTCTGCCTGAAGTAGGAGTAGAGAATATCCTGGGTATGTCGGGTTTCGATGATGCTGCTTTACTGAGGTAACAAAAAGAATAGATGGAGTCCATAGGGAGGAGGCTGGTTTCCGTGATGTTCTGAGCTGTGTCAACAACTCTGCAGCTTCATGTGGTCATGTGCAGAGCAGTTGCCATAACAAGTCATTATTCATCCAGATAGGATGCTTTCTGTGCTGCATTGATTAAAAATTGCTAAGAGCCGATGGAGACATGCCAGATTTTTTAGTCTCTCAAGGAAGTGGAGCTTTCTTGGTTGTCAAGTCTAGGTGGCTAGACTAGGACAGACCATTGATGATGTTCATACCAAGAACTTGAACCTCCTGAATTGTCTCAAACTCAGCACCGCTGATCTAGAAAGGAGCATGATAAACTGGAAAAAGATTCTTTAGAACAGGGTGATCTTGAAACTGTTAAAACATCAGAAAAGGAAATAGTAGCATTGCAAACAAGAATATAGGAATAAGTGGGAAAAGAGAAGAAAGCATATTTTTGGCTATTGGGCTGTCACCCCTCCATTTCTTTCTGTACAACTATTGATCTCTATCCCATTGCTACAGATAGGCAGTTAGCTTTCAGGTCAGAATATGGTAAGGAGCCATTGATAACCCTCAGCCGCTTTCCAGGTGCCTAAGCATGCACTATTGGCAACCCTACACTTATGGCCATTTGTGTTATGGAAATTTGCTCTTAAGTATTCACAGTTCACCACTCAAAAACCCAAAGTATCGATAGAATTTGCTCTGACGGAACTTAAATGGAGTGCAATATTTACTTGATGAACAGAAAGTTTGAAAGAAATAACAAATATTGTTTTGCATTTCAACTTTCATATCTGGATACACGTGCAGAGGATATGGTGGGTCTTTTATCTTGCTGTCAAGCAGCTTTTCTTCCTCCCACCTTTCCTTGCCTAAGTTTGCTAGCTTATTTTAGGTTAAGATGTTGAAATAGGACCAGCTAGTTTAACTGCAGCTGTAAACCTAAATTCATAATTTTTCGAGAGTTAACACTAAACTATCTTATCTGTTTTTGATATCCATTTAAAAGTGAATGTCTCCATTCAAACTGAAGGCTGCAAAAGTGATTGTATCTGCAGTCACCTGTGTCTTAAGGTGCAGTTATGGCCATTCAAGTGATTAAGAGATTTGCTTTGGAAATTGATAAGCATTCCTTTAATGCTCCGCCCCCACCCCCGCCCCAACCAACAGCTGCAGTTCTTGCCATTACTGTTGACAGCAACATCCCATGTCTCCACTTATAATGTGGGATTCAAAAGGAAATACTTTCACAGCACAGAAAGTTGTGATGTGCCAGTTTTCTAAGGATGCAACCCCTTTCTAAGGTGAGGATCACCTGGCACCAAGCAATAATTTTGGAGATTATGTATCTAATTTTCTACTGTTACTTTTTTTTTAATCAGTACAGTAACCTAACCTTAAAGTACACCAGAGGGTTTCCATAGAAGGGAACTGGAGTAAGAAGGCAGAAATACTTATAAAAACAGCATGTACCCTAAATGCAGTACAACAGCACCAAGCTGCCTCTTGGAACATCTTCAAAATTGGCAACCTGAAGGGTAAAAGCAGCAGATGTGTGAACTATCTGTAACCTCCTTTCCATGTCACATACAGTTTTGACTTTGGAATACATTATCATTCCTTTATTGTTGCTAGGTGCAATGTTATTAGATACAAAGGGGCCGGATGGTAATCTGGTGGTTAATGTTAAGCTATTACAGACCCAGTGACCTTAGTTCAATTCTGCTGCTGTTTGTAAGGAGTTGCTGCATTTTTCATGACCGCGTGGGTTTCCTCTGGCTGTTCTGGTTTCCTCCCATATTTCAAAGACCTACGGATTAGTAGGTTAGTTGGTCACATGCATATAATTGGGCTCATTGCACCAGAAGGGCCTGTTATTGTGCTGTATCTCTATCTCCTGAACACAAGGTCAGGAATGTATAAAGTCACACACTATCATCTTCTGAAGCACAGTTGGGGATTATCAAATACTTGTCATATGAGTCACCTTTGCATTCAGTAAATTAAGTGTATTTCACATTGTGTACAAACTGAAATAATTTTGTGTATTTTATAGTATAAGATTTAAAATGTACTACATAGATCTCAAGATAATAATGCTAATTATTTCTTGGGCTATCCAGAAATATATTAATAACTAATGGTGACTAGCAGTATTTATTGTTGATTTAAGCTGTCACTAAAATTGATTCAAACTGTTATCCATCATTTTAGGTTGTATAAAAATTGTTCCAGAACTGAAAAGAAAAACAGCCAGTCATCACAAATAGCACAATTTTGAATTTGAAAGGTGGTGTATCCTTTATTTTTAACCATTGTCTGTGAAATAATGGATATATAATTTGTTTGCTAGTGACTGCTTTCTGACATACAAGCAAATAAGATTGACAGAGGTAAAGCTCAGACTGGTCATTATGTTCTATAGCCTATTATCTTGGAGTTAAGAAATCGAGTAAATTATTGGATGAAAAATAGTCCAAGAATCAGCATTAAAATTTATTTCATCTCCCTGGCATCAGCACAGATTAAGATATTTAAAATCTGAAAACTTACAATACTCAACAATATTGCATTTACTGCAAATGATATTTAACTTTTTGATAGGAGTGGTTCTTTAGCCTAGCTCAAATTTTTATTGGATTGCTGTGTTTCTAAATGATGCCGAGTAATTATATTTCATGAAGTTTTGTGTCCTTTGCATAATGTTTGGTCTTCTTGGAATATGTAGTGAGAGTATTTGCTGTTGCACTGGAGGAATTCTCAAAGTGTGTACTGTGGTTCATGCACAATGCACAAATCCAGCAGATGCTGTCAGTGATTCATTGTGCCTCCACAGAAATATTTTTGCAACTGCCTCTGGCACAATCTGCAGAAAACAGTGAACTGCCAAGACTTGAAGGTATAAATACATTTTCTCATGGCTTTTAAAACCATGTATTATTCTCACTTAAAAGCCTCTTTGGATCAAAGCTTTACTCTTCAGATATTTTCATCTTTCTGTATTATAAAAACATCTGATTCATTAAAAAATCAGCTTTAACTTAATCATATGTATGTTGCAGTCTTTATTTTGCACTATTCAGAAGATAATTTAAGGTTTGCAATTTTTTTTCCCCGCTTTGCTTTCTGAATACCTTCCAATCTGATTGGTTTCTTTGCCTGCTTGATGACATATTAAATTGCAGGAAATTAGATACCCCCAGGAGTTCACATGCAACAGCAAGAGGGAAAAATGAAAGCCAAATAATAAATATTGCTAGATTTTTGTGGACAGCTTTCTTGAGGCCATTAGGGAGAAGTATACTTCTGTGTGGAAAAACTGAGGAGGAACCACTGTGCAGAATTTATCGTAGTGCTTATTATTGATTGCATATGTTCGAATGCCATTAGTGAAAAGCAAACCTCTGTTTGTTGTACCATTTGTGTGGAAGCTTCTACATTCGTCCTATTTCCATGCATTAAAATTGATTTTATGTGAATTTCAAGTTCAAATGATCAAATAAAGACACATCAGCCTTTAGGGTTTCAAAACTGTCAAGTTTTTGGAATTTTTCTTACAGCAATATAAAATTGGAAAGAAAAAGAAATACTGGAATACTAGAATTCCCTTTTTGGGGTACAATCCTGAAATACATAATTTTTAAAGTTGCAGTTACATACTTGAGTTATGGAACTGCTCACCATTCCTGTTGATGACGCTGGAATATTTCTATTGTTTTGAACTTTAATTGCTAGCAGCTTTCCTTGTAGGAAAATATACCATGAAGCTCAATATACTTAATGATAAAGTACAGTACTTAGTTTTTCTATTCAGCATCAAACTAAGGTCATACTGTATCAAACTACATTAAGACACAGCCAGAAACAAGTGCTTTTTGTTATTTATACAAAATGAGCCTGTGTCAAGACTGATATGTGCTCAAATGATGAGTTAGTACTGTATACTTCTGTGGCAGGTGATCTTATCTTTTTTGCAGTAGTTATAAATAGGTATTTGAGCAGTTTTGCTGAAGGACATAAGTTCAATTCACAAGTCTTTTACAGCAGAAACAGAAGCTTTGACATCAGCATAACAAATGCATTGATAGTATGTCATTATAAAGGGACTTTATGTTAAAAAGAACTGGCCTGAGAGTGGAATTCCAGGATCATTTGAACAGTGAAGTTCACATAACAGAAACTTATGCACACATGCCATGTTCCTTTTGTGTGCTGTTTTTTAAAGACAATGATCTTCTTCTGATTCTACTGATTGTTTTTTAGATTTTGCCAACTATATCTTAACAACTTCCTGCTTCAAAGTATAGTGCTGCTTGTACCAATACTTATACTTCTATGTGCCTCAAATACTTCAGCAAATAATTTAGAGTATGTAAATTGCCAAAATGGGAATTTTACTTGTCAGCTAAATCTGTAATCTATGATAAACTTTGATAGATTTCAAAGCAGCACACTATCTTAAGTTTGTCTCAAAGCTGTCAAGTTTGTGGACTGTTTCTTAGTAGCCTTAATGCAAGTAGCAAATGCAAATAGAGTTTTTAAAATGATGGGGATCAGGGATAGTAATTATTTTTAATGTCAGGCATTGGTTCTATACTCTTCCCTGTTGGAAATGATAATTTTCTAGCACTTTAATGGAAGAAACATTTTAGCCCATGGCTCATTTTGTCTTGCTGCATTTGGAGAACGAATAAAATTGAACATTATCATCAGCAAATATGCAACTTTTGACTTTGTGGTAAAAGAAGGGACAGTGCTGAAACTAATGAAGATTGTTGGCCCCATGACTTTTCCCTAAAGGACTTCATCAAAGAATATCTTGAAGCTTAATTGATTTACTTTCATTAACCAGCATTATTAAATATTTGAAAAGATAAGACTTTGTTTCTCCCTTGGTTTCACAATTAGCCTAATATTGCATTAATGTTAAACTCAGTGCTTTCAAATTGCTTCAGGAACTCGTACCTGTACTAAGGCTGTAATGAGGTGTTGATCTGTGTTGCTCAGGCCAGATAGTTTTAGTGATTTCCTGGTCCATTTTCAGTTACACATTCCTACTCATTGAAAGTTGTTAGAGTTTTTCTATCTTAATAAGTGATCTCTGATCTTCCTATTATTATAACTTAGTATGGCCATAATCTCTTGACTGGTTTGTTGCTCACTAAACTAGTCCTGGGCCCCTTATTGGAGCTTTTTTTGGGGTTTATTTTTAGCATAATTTATTTAATTAAGATCAAAGAGCCCAAGACAATCAGGGGCCCTTCTAATTATAAATGATAACTCCACACTTCAAATTACATTCATGGCTGGTTGTTTCATTTCCAGGCTTACCAGCTATGGAAATTGCTGGAAATTGATTATTTTTAAATGTGCCTGACATCAAGAAAAATAATCATGCCATTATAAAATTAACTGCAATTAAAATACATTTAAAAGAGATTAAATTAAATGCATTAAATTTAACTCCATAAAATAAAAAAACTTCCTTTTATTTGTCAATCTCCTTCACTTGCAGTTTATTTTTAATTCAAGTTGAATTGTGTTCCTCTTATTCCGCCAGATCTAACTTGTTATCTGCTCAGTTGGCAGATTTTATGTAAGTCCAGTTGAGAGCACATTTGGAAAATCTCCATTGATCTGTAGTTCAAGAATTCAGCCTTAACATCAGAGTCTGAAGCTTCTGTGCATTTACATAGATAAGTATAGTGTAGTGCTCTTGGCATATCTGGAAGACTAGGGCCATGGTGGTTCTGTTGTCGAGAAAGAGAAAAATTGGAAATTGGCAGTATTATTATAAAATTAAGTTGTAAAATCAAATTGATGTGCTTTGTGTTACCAATGAGTATCTCCCAATATGAATTATGAAGTGCATCTCAAACATCAATTATTTAAGTAAAACAAAACATTATTTTTGATTGTGTTTTCAATTGTCAAGTATTATTAGTTTAAACTGCATGTGAATATGTGTAAATGGTGGTGGGTTTTTAATGTGGAAAAGGCATTGCACTGGAGCAGTTCCACTCCTCTCGATGCCAGAAGTCCAGATCCAATGGTATGAGTAGTCATCACAGCTGGGGTCTTCCTTGGTTGCAGTGGATGACCATGACTTCTGTGCCTTGTTGTACCTTTCACCATCCACAAAGTGTTGTAGAACCGGCTTCCTGGCTGTTGAATTTCACTGTTGATCTTATCTGTCCAATCCACAGGAAATGACTTTGCATGCTAAGACAGGCATGTCCCTATTTTACAGTGGTATGAGGTGCTCCAGCTACCCTCATCTGATTAGCCTGCCTTTCAAAGCAGCGTACTGCGGTGTGGCTGCTGTTGCATGAAATTAGCTACTTAGAGCCACAGCTGAGAGCTGATTGTCCAGTGGGAACCAAAGGTGAGTGAGCTGTTCTAGAATGACCACAACAAGCCCTTTCACCAGAGGTGCTTCCCATCTCTGGCACCCTATACACCCCTGTACAATAGTACGTTTTTATTAATTCAAGAGATAAGGGCTTTGTAGGCTGAGCCAGCATTTGATCATCCTTGAAGGTGGTCAGCTGTTTTTCTAATCACTGCTATCCTTGAGGTGTGCATGCACCCACAATGTTGTTGGGAGAAATTTTCAGGATTTTGATACAGCAATGGCGAAGTAGTAGCAATATATTTTCAAGTTAGGATTGTTTGCGACTTTGAGGGAAACTTCCAGGTGATGATGTCCTCATGCTTTTGCTGCCCTTCTACTTCTAACAACTAGAGGTCATGTGATTGCAAGAGAAATCCTGCATATGGCACAGAATGAGGTTACTGTAAATCACCAGTGGAATGAATGAATGTTTGTGCAAAATGACAATATGCAATTTCATTGATCTGTGAATGCTGCCTAGTAGAAAATGAAATCGGTGCTAGATTTGAGGTCTTGGTTTTCAAATGGCCTTTAGTCAATGGCAAATTTCAGTATCTATGATGTGCTTTCACTTAGACTAGCTCTTGAAAGTGTGGATCACTTTCTATATCTCCAGGCTCTCTATAGGGAACTTGTGTAGGTGGAACTGTTTGATTGAGAACGATACCTTGTAGACCTGTATAGGTATATTAAGAACTGTCTTTTCATATGCTCTACTGAAGGAGTCAGTGGTGAGTTGGTGCTAAGTATGTACACCTGGAAGCATAGAATTGTATTTGCAGCTCAGAAGCATGTCCATGCTGACTATCAAGTAGCCAAGTTATTAATCCTATTTTCAAACACTTAACCCAAGCCTTGTATGTCTTGTTGATTTGATTGCTTATCTAGATGGTCCTTGTGTGTTGTGAGAGTCTCCACTTTCACTTTCCCCTCAAGAAGAGCAATCTAGAATCACCTGGGTGGAACAAAACTTTCTCAGATGCCCTCAAAATTTCCTACCCTTTACCTTAAATCTTGACACTCTGTTTCTTGATATGCCTCTTTTGGGGAAACATTTCTCAGTATTGTGTATTACTTAGAAAAAGACAATATATCTTTTGTTACTGCACATAGCACCATGGAGGTGCCAATAACAGGATTTATCTATTCTATAATGAATGTTCATGAGTTAGTGATTTTGATAGAAACATTCTGTAAAATGAAAGGACATCATTATGGAATATACATAAAGCATGGAACAGTACAGCACTGAACAGGCCATTTGGCCCGCTATGTTTTCTGATCTGGATGCCAATTTATATTAAATGTCTTTCCCCTGTGTATCATCCATAGCCCTCCATTCCCTCCATATTCATCTGTCTCTGTAAAACTTGGTGAATCAGTTAGCTTTTGATTGCCAACTATATCTGAGGGATCAACAATTCTTAAAGAAAAAACAGACTCCATTTTTAAAATCTATTTCTATCTTGACGATACACTATAACTCTACTCCATGATTCAGTCATGGGAAGATCAAAACAAAAAGTCAACATCTGATGCTTGCATTGTGTTATACTGACTAAATGCCAAAGTGTCAGTATCTTCCCAAGCTATTCTGTATTATCACAGCCGATAGATGAATAAAAATCCAGGCTTGGAATCTGGAAATGCTTCTAAATTGAAATACAAATGAAATAGGTAGGTTATCATCATTGTTCTACCCGTTTATAGAATTCTTTTATAATTCAATCACATGGATTTATGTTCCATTAAGGTAAGAGAATAAATTTTAAATGTCATTCCTTTAACAAAATTATATTTATACAATCGAAAATATTAAGTTAAATAAAGAGCAAATATTTTTATTTGCATATTGCATATTTTTAAGCATATTGCAAAGTTCATCATAATTCATATTGATAGTGGACAATTTGGTTTAGTATGGTTTGCAGTAAACTGGGGACATGAACATGACTGAACAGTTGCTGTTGGTGGCAACAACTATGAAAATAATTAGTCTTTGAGAACTTTCACTGAGAAGTATTATGATCTTAGATGTTGCATTAAGATGTCCCTGATACAAATTGTGCTGATAAAGGAACCAGTTGAGATTGTAGTATAACCATTATCTAGTAAAATGGGGGAGGGGAGTATGTATAGCAATTTATATCCTGTTAAATACTACTTGATTTTATATTTTGGCAAGTATAGTTGCTTGTAACTAATGTACCTTTGTGAACAAGACAACATTTTAAACCTGCATGCATCGAACAGAACTTTTATTTAAACACTTTTCTGAATTTGTTATATATTCTAAGTGATGGTGATCTCTAGTCTGTGAAGTACATGAGACATTCCAGAAAGACAAATTAAAATATCATATTTGTACAAGGCATATTGTTTTCAGATAATAGATTAATGCTAGTTAAGGGGCTAACATGTTGTATTATTGCAGATGAAAGAAACAATTAATAAAATACTATTGCAATTGAGAAATGATAGAAAAGAATGTAAACAATTAGGAAAAAAAAGATGAATTTTCTGATGGTCAATCATGCTGGTAGTGTGTTTCAGCGAGCCTTTGAATGGCACAATGAGTGGTCAAGCTATTCAACTTAGTGGAATTACTACAGTAATGTTCCTTCTGGTCTCAAGGTGTCCGGGTCAGCTGTGTGGCTTGCTCAACTTCAGATGGTGAGGTCCCTTGCTGTGCTACTTTAGTTAGAATATCTAGATTCATGTCCAATCACCACTTGCCTGGTGAGTGGAGCTGAGTCAGACTCCCACCACTTTTGCAGTCTTTGACTTATTTGGTGTTCAGGTAGGTGGTGGATAGGCCAATGTAAGCAAATTTGTCAGCACTGAATCAAGAATACTATACAACAGAGCACAAGTACTTTTGGCAACAACTAAATGAAGACGCAACTTGTCTTCTGTTTTGTTCTACCTAGATAATTAACTTGGAAAATCTATAGATATTCTCTAGGCACTGTCGTTCTTCAGATAGAAAGGTGGATATGAAACCACAACTCAAAAGCAGTTGAGAGAACATAATCAAAAGCTACCAAGTCAATCGTCTATGAGAAGTAGGTGTCATCATCAATCAGCTGTTTGTTTTTGTGCTTTTTTGTTTATGATGGAAAGATGCCATCATCAATCAGGAATTAACCTACTGTTTAAGGTCTTACAAATTAACTTAGTCGTATGAAATATGTCCAATCAAGTCTGAAAGAACATATTTCACAAAGTGGTATATCTGTTGAGTTGAAAGGCAGAAATACTGCAGGTATGTTTGCCACAAAGTTGCCACAAAGTTGTTTTTCATAGTTCTGTACAAGAAAGTTGCATTGGCATGAAAGAGTATTTAATAGTTTTTTAAAAATTCATAAGACTTCATGGAAAATGTGTATAATTTTAAATAATTCGATTTTTGTGTTAGTGCTCTACTTAGCTTTCACTGTTTTCAGTGATGAGTTTAAAACAAACCAATGAGCATGTTTAACAGTAGAGATTTTAGTTGTTTTGGGAATCCTGTGTATTTGCAGGTAAAGTTGAAAGCTTGTTGATTATAAACTACATGTTTAATATACAGTTGCTTTGAAAAAAATTGTAATCTCTAAATTTAGAAATTTGAAAATTAAGCACTCTTGAATTTTTAATATTTAAATATTGCTACTTCAGTTTTATTTGGAATGGGTAAGTCAGAGGGACAGTAATTTCCTGTAAAATTAAGCTAAGTCTTCACAGCCTATGGTGAACTGACTTGATGAGATTGCAATCCATGGTTTCTGGAAGCATTCAGCAATTTAGGCAACTTCCCTGCAAAGCGGAACACTTAATATTTTTACATTGATATTGAGGGTACGGTGATATGGATAAGAAAGAAGGTAGCATTGATAGGGTGAGGATAGAGTTGCCACTGTGGAAAAACTTGATGAAGCCATGTGGTCAATAGGTTATGAGAACCTATATGCTTTTACTCAGTCCTCACAGTTCACTCCTCCAGCTAGTGTATCATCCTTAGTCATATTTGCCAGCTTCTGCCACCACTCATGCTCCTCTTTCCTATAGGACTACGCTATCCCTGACTCCCTGGTCTGCTCATCCCTTCAACCCAGCCCTCCCTGTTCCCTGATACTTTTCCTTGTGGCAAGAGGATGTGCAACATTTCTGCCTTCTGATGGTGCAACATCCCGCATCATCATTCATGGGTGTAAACAGCCCTTCCAGATGAGGTTAAAGACTTGGGGGCAGAGGTAAATATAATGGCCCTTGCTAAGTAGAAAGTGCTGGGGAAACTGAAAGTCCTGAAGGTAGATATATCAGCTGGACCATATGGACTATATCCCAGAGTTCTCAAAGCAGTAGCAAAGAGATTGTGGTGGTATTAGTAGTGACTAATGAGTCTGAAAGGACTTGAACATTGAAAATATAACTCCTCTGTTTACGAGGGGTGGGTAGCAAAAGACAGGAAATTATAGGCTGGTTAGCTTGTGGCTGGCAAGATTTTGGAGCCCATTATTAAGGATGCAACTTAGGCGTACTTGGAAGTATACGATAAAATAGGGCAAAGCCAGCACAGCTTTGTTGTAGGAAGATTGTGCCTGACAAATTTGTTTTGAATTCTTTGAGGAGCTAACTAGTGGGTTAGACAAAGAAGAGTCAGTGGACATTATTTATTTTGATTTTCACAAGGCGCCACATACAAGGCTGCTCAGCAAACAAAAAAGCCAATGGTGTTAGAGGCAAAGTACCAGCATAGAGAGAAGAATGCTTGACTGACAGAGGCAAAGTGTGAGGATGCAGTGATTATTTTCATGATGATCGTTGGTGAGTTCTGCAGATGGGAGCACAGCTTTTCATTCTTATTTAAGTAATCTGGATGAAGGGACTGTGGCATTATGGGCAAGTTTGCAGGTGGTATAAAGATAAGTGGAGAGGCAAATAGTGTTGTAGACACTGGGAATCTACTGAGGACATGGACAGATTGGGGGAGAAAGTGGGCGATGAAATATAGTATGGTGAAGAGTGGGTTGTACACATCAGTAGAAAAGACAGGTGGAAGTTATTTTCTAAGTGAGGAGAGAAGTCAGAAATCAGAGGGGCAAAGAAACTTGGGAGTTCAGGATTCCCTTACGGTCACTTTCGGGTTGGTAGTAAAGAAGGCACATATTTTGAAAGGACTAGAATATCAAAGCAAGGAATGTACTGCTTTGTAAAGTGTTGCTGGGACATTTGGAATATAATGAACAATTTTGGGCCCCATTTTTAAGAATAGTTGTCCTGGCCCTGGAGATGCTCCAGAGGAGGTTCACAAGTATGAAAGGCTAAATGTATGATGAACATTTGATGATGGCTCTGGGCTTGGTGGAGTTCAGAAAGATGAGGGGAAATTCTTATTGAAACTTACTGGATACTGAATGACCTGGATAGAGTGGGCATAGTGTAGATGTTTCCATTAGTAGGAGAGACAAGGATCTGAGGGCATGACCTCAGAATAAATGGATGTCCCTTTAAAACTATGATAAGGAATTTCTTCAACTGCAAGATAATCTATGGAATTTGTCGCTACAGTGTTTTGAAGAGGCCAAGTCATTGGCTGTATTTGTGTCAGAGACCAATAGGTTCTTCCTTGATAAGGGTTACTCAGAGAAGGTGAGAGAATGAGGTTGAGAAAAGAAAAGAAAATCAGCCATAATTCAGACATACTCAGTGGGTTAATTGCTCCTTTATCTGTCTTATGTGTTGGGCATTGAAATATACTTTCTCAGCCAACAATAACTTCCATTGGCATTTAATTTGTGCTACACAATTCAAGAAGTAAAACTGTTGATTAATGGCAAGATTTAAAAATTCTGCAACTATAAATTAAATTGTTGTTATACTCTTATAAAGATGAATGAGATTATGGATACCTGGAGTGATTTATTTTCTCTCTCTGCAGTATATGCTAGCTATCTAACACATGATTTGTTGTGTTTTCATTTTATTGATATTAACCAGAAAAATATCTTTTGAAGATTGAACTTGAAACTAGCTGTTTTTTTAAAATATAGCTAATTACCGTACCTCTAAGTGGTTCAAACAAAAAGATGTAAGAAACATGGTGTTGACCAGTTCTTAATCCCATATAATTCTGCCGGTAGATTTTTATTAAACAAAGCTGGGTGGCAGTGTGAAATGTCAGGAGGATGTTATGAAAATGCAGGGTGACTTGGACAGGTTGGGTGAGTGGGCAAATGTATGGCAGATGCAGTTTAATGTGGATAAATGCAAGGTTATCCACTTTGGTGGCAAGAACAGGAAGGCAGATTATTATCTAAATGGAATCAAGTTAGGAAAAGGGGAAGTACAACGAGATCTAGGTGTTCTTGTACATCAGTCAATAAAAACAAGCATGCAGGTACAGCGGTCAGTGAAGAAAGCTAATGGCATGCTGGCTTTTATAATGAGAGGAATTGAGTATAGGAGTAAAGAGGTCCTTCTGCAGCTATACAGGGCCCTGATGAGACCCCACCTGGAGTATTGTGTGCAGTTTTGGTCTCCAAATTTGAGGAAGGACATTCTTGCTATTGAGGGAGTGCAGCGTAGGTTCACAAGGTTAATTCGCGGAATGGTGGGACTGTCATATGTTGAAAGATTGGAGCGACTGGGCTTGTATACACTGGAATTTAGAAGGATGAGAGAGGATCTGATTGAAACATATAAGATTATTAAGGGATTGGACACACTGGAGGCAGGAAGCATGTTCCCGCTGATGGGTGAGTCCAGAACTAGAGGCCACAGTTTAAGAATAAGGGATAGGCCATTTAGAACAGAGATGCGGAAAAACTTTTTCACCCAGAGAGTGGTGGATATGTGGAATGCTGTGCCCCAGAAGGCAGTGGAGGCCAAGTCTCTGGATGCATTCAAGAGAGAGTTAGATAGAGCTCTTATAGATAGCGGAGTCAAGGGATATGGGGAGAGGGCAGGAACGGGGTACTGATTGTGTATGATTAGCCATGATCACAGTGAATGGCGGTGCTGGCTAGAAGGGCTGAATGACCTACTCCTGCACCTACTGTCTATTGCCTATTGTCTAAAGCAGAAGTGATCCTGAGATTACAAAATCTTCCACAAAGGGGCAGTGAAGGACTTGACAAAAGATATTGTAAACAGAAGTTAATACTGTGCACATGATGAACCATTCTTTAAGAAACATGTTTGCAAATAACAACTTGGAGTTGTTTACTTTATTGTTATTATAGCAGCTTAAAATATAACTTTTAAAAAATATTGAAGGATGAGAGATGATGGATAGAAGGAAGATGCTTTGGGAGTTGAAGATTCAAAGTAAATGGTTATGGATTCAAAATAAATGTTGCTGGTTTACAATTGAGAGCAAGCAAAATATTGACAGTGAATTAGAACTGCATTTCACTGTCTTGTAGTTAGTAGTCAAGACAACCCTGTTGCTACTCAAGATTAAGGAAGGAGAAATGAAGAGGAATTGAGATGATAAGAAGTCAGCTCGTAAAGATAATTGGAACCATTAAACCACATGAAGGATAAGCAACATATACTGACTGTGTGAAATGGTCTGTTTCCATGCCAAAACCTCTGAACATTCTTCTCTTCTGTAAGTTAATTTCTGATGTTTTTCATAATACCGATTCCATATAAAGCTGGCCTTTGGAACAGATAATATACTTAATATTTTGTAACAGAGGGAACCAATAACATTGCATAAAATAGTTATAATTTGCATGACTGTCACATTAATTTACCATTTTAATTTTTGTACATTTTTCCAACATAATTAAACTGCATTAATATGCTGACTGACATTTAGAAGCTTTTGATCAAATTATATTTGTTTATTGTCACATACCATGGTACAGTGTAAAAACATGCATACCATTCATAAAGATAAATTCATTCAACAGTGCATTGATGTAGTACAAGGTGAAAACAATAATATACTACAGAATAAAGTGTTACAGAAAGTACAGGCAGACAGTAAGGTGTAAGATTATGGTAAGGTAGATTGAGAGGTTGAATCATCATATTAGGGAACTTTTCAATGGTCTTATAACAGTGGGTCAAAAGTTGTACTTGAGCCTAGTGATATGTGCTATCAAGCTTTTGTATCTTCTGTCCCGTGAGAGGGGTTGAGAAGTGAGAATGTCCTGAGTGTGGGGGTTCTTTTATTATGATGACCGCTTCACCCAGGCTGCAGGAAGTATAAACAAGTGTATGGAAAGGAGGCTGGTCTTCATGATGTGCTAAGCTGTGTTCATAACTCTGCAGTTTCTTGCAGTCATAGGCAGAGTAGTTAACATACCAAGCCATGATGCTTTGATAAAAGCCGTTTTGGGTCAAAGGGGTTATTGCAATTTAAGTGTCCTGATAAAATAGAGGTGTTGGTGAACTTTCTTGACAATGGGTTCTACAAGGTTGGAGCAGGGAAGGCTATTGGCGATGTTCACTCCGAGGAACTTCAGGCTGTCAACCCTCTTGACCTCAATGCTATTGATGTAACTGGAAGATGTGCACCACCACCCACCCCCTTTCCTGAAGTTAACGACCAGCTGATGTTGAGAGAAAGGTTGGCACCATTTGACTTGGCTCTCTTATTTCTTTTCTGTTCTCTGACTTGTTATTTGAGATATGGCTTACTATGGTGGTATCATCTGCAAACTTGTAGATTGAGTTAGAGCAGAATCTGGTCACACAGTTATGAGTGTATTGGTGGGGGGAGGAGATTGAGGATACTGCCTTATGTGAGGCACTAGTGTTAAGGATGATCAAGGTGAAACTGTTGCTACCTATCCTTACTGATTGCAGTCTTTTGGTCAGGAAGTCAATGACCTAGTAGCAAAGGGAGGTGTTGAATCCCAGGTCTAGATTTTTGGAGATGAGTTTGCTTGAAATTACAGTGTTGAAGAAGGAGTTGTGGTCAATAAACAGTAGTTAAAGTATATGTCTTTAGATTGTCTTTACATCCAAATAACTGAAATATCCTAAAATCATGAAAAGGATATTCAGTACTAGAAAACGAGAGGACAGATCAGGGTCTGAGGATGAATTGAAAAGTAGGTTAATTTTTTTTAATAAAACAAGGACTTGCAAAAGAAAAAGGACGTGTTAATCAGTCAAAAATCATCTTTTGGGAACTGCAGGTAAACATTAGAGCAGGAGAATTTTGCTTGTTTGGGATCCAGATATCTGTTCCTTTGGTAAACAGAATAGAAAGAATAAGTTGAGTGAGTTGCATTCTACTCTGTGATATTACTAAGACATATTTCCAAGGTTGTCAACATTATGGAACAATACATGTCATGTTGAAGTAAACAATGTGCTTAATATGAAAGATGACAGTAAGAATAAGAATTTACACAGTTTAGACACATTAAAGATCAAATTTGGAAATGGTTACTAGGAACTCAGAGTACAGATAAGGGGGGCAAAGGAGCAGTATAGGAGGAAGTTAGAACAAAAGCTGCAGGAAAAAAGCATGAAGGAGGTGTGGGATGGGATGAAGATCATCACCGGATGTGGTGCAAAGCGGGGGGCAAACATAAGTGGAGATGTGGAGAAAGCGAACCAGCTGAACAACTTCTTCAATAGGTTCGACAGCACAATCTCACCCTCACTGCAGAACTCCACACCAGGCTTACTTCCCTCACAGGAAAATATCCACTCACAGGAGACCTGGCCCACGCCCAGGTTTACGGCTGCACAGGTGGAAGGTCAACTGAGGAAGATCTGTACCAGCAAGGCGGCTGGACCGGATGGAGTTTCCCCACGATTACTGAGGGCCTGTGCAACTGAACTGGGAGAACCACTACAGCGCATCTTCAACATGAGTCTAGATCAGAGAAGAGTACCCAGACAGTGGAAAACATCTTGTATTGTCCCGGTACCAAAGAAACCACAACCAAAGGAGTTGAATGACTTCAGACCTGTTGCCTTGACGTCGCACGTGATGAAGACCATGGAGCGGCTGATAATACAGAATCTGAGGCCACAAACCAGGCACGCCCGGGATCCGCTTCAGTTTGCGTATAAGGAGAAGGTGGGAGTGGAGGATGCTATCACGTATTTGCTGCACAAATCACTCTCTCACCTAGATGGGGTCAGTTGTGCTGTGAGGATTACATTCCTTGACTTCTCTAGTGCCTTTAACACCATCCAGCCCAAGATCTTAAAGCACAAACTAACGGAGATGGGAGTAGACTCTCACATGGTGGATTGGATAGTGGACTACTTGACAGATAGACCTCAGTATGTGCGGTTGGGAGACTGTAGGTCTGACACAGTGGTCAGCAGCACAGGAGCGCCACAGGGAACCGTACTCTCTCCGGTCCTGTTCACCCTGTACACATCTGACTTCCAATATAACTCGGAGTCCTGCCATGTGCAGAAGTTTGCTGATGACACGGCCATAGTGGGGTGTGTCAGGAATGGACAGGAGGAGGAGTATAGGAAACTGATACAGGACTTTGTGATATGGTGCAACTCAAACTACCTGCGTCTCAATGTCACCAAGACCAAGGAGATGGTGGTGGACTTTAGGAGATCTAGGCCTCATATGGAGCCAGTGATCATTAATGGAGAATGTGTGGAGCAGGTTAAGACCTACAAGTATCTGGGAGTACAGTTGGACGAGAAGCTAGACTGGACTGCCAACACAGATGCCTTGTGCAGGAAGGCACAGAGTCGACTGTACTTCCTTAGAAGGTTGGCGTCATTCAATGTCTGCAGTGAGATGCTGATGATGTTCTATAGGTCAGTTGTTGAGAGCGCCCTCTTCTTTGTGGTGGCGTGTTGGGGAGGAAGCATTAAGAAGAAGGACGCCTCACGTCTTAATAAGCTGATAAGGAAGGCGGGCTCTGTCGTGGGCAAAGTACTGGAGAGTTTATCATCGGTAGCTGAGCGAAGGGCGCTGAGTAGGCTACGGTCAATTATGGAAAACCCTGAACATCCTCTACATAGCACCATCCAGAGACAGAGAAGCAGTTTCAGCGACAGGTTACTGTCGATGCAATGCTCCTCAGACAGGATGAAGAGGTCAATACTCCCCAATGCCATTAGGCTTTACAATTCAACTGCCAGGACTTAAGAACTTTTTTTAAAGCTATTATTAATGCTTTTTGAGTTAGTGATTTAGATGCATATCATATTATTACTGAGTTAAGTATTGTATGTAATGAGTTTTTGCTACAACAAGTGTATGGGACATTGGAAAAAATGTTGAATTTCCCCATGGGGATGAATAAAGTATCTATCTATCTATCTATCTATTCTAGGTTAAAAACGTTACAGCACAATAAGCAGGACAACATTCAGGCTTGCAAGAATTATCAAAAAGTAACAAGGAAGGGTAACTATCTGTCAAACTACTTTCCTTTTCCTTAATTCTTGTGGAATTACCTGAATAAAATTAAATGTTCTCAACTTTGTTCTCTTTGACATTGTGATTTAACACAATAAACATCTGCACTGCTGTCCTTTAATATCACATTTTCAATATATCACCACGACTGCTGTTTATAGCTGCAGGTTGTTAGCCTATTAGCCCATTGCTAGCATATTTCCATTATTTATGCATGCTTTCAAACTTGGTTGCAGGGGGTTTTGTAGGATATATGTAACAGCCCAAGATCTTAAGCAATCCGCAGTTCAGCATAACAAAGGCATACACATAATGATGCCTTTGTTATGCTGAACTGAAGCTAAATGATGCCCTTCTGTGTGGTAAAACTGATTCTGCAATCAATTTGCATACCAACAACAAATTGTAAGCCATCATTTCTGCTGTACATTTCCAGAACAAAAGTATTTCTTCATAATAGAGGAAATAATTAGCTGTTACAGAGGAACATTATTGCAAAATCAGTAGAGGAGCTATTGAACTACCTGTACTCGTATCAAATTTAGGGCATTTGAGCTCAAGTTTGCTCAGCAATATCAGTTGCCTCATTGTGCTGATGTACTCAATGATCATTAATGTGTCATATTTCCATTGATTTATGGTACAAGAACGTTATGCAAGTGACCTCAGCCACACAGTCATAAGACAGTTACATCTGCTGCATCATAATAAACGGTTGGGGATAGCAAAAAGACCCGATTCAGTAGAAGTCCATGGCACAAACAATAAATGATGAAGGTGGTTAAGTACAAGATATAATAAAATGAAGGTGCTGGATAAATTCTATAGGGCATTCAGGGAACAAGGGAAAAAGACAATGGGATAAGTTAAGATGGCAAATGGGAGAAAATATTTTGAATGATTGTGAATAATAACTGCATAATTCATTGTTAAGATTTGTTTTTCATAAGATTGCATACCTTTCTGACAGATTGATTTATCTCCATTTTAGATTTGTTGAGAGATCCATTTTGATTGTTCAAAAGAATATTTTAAGCAAGTGGCATTTTTTTCCCCCAGGGAATTTTGTGAACCAGATTAGTGATATATTCAACAACTAAATCAAAGTGACTGAGCACTACAAATAATAACCCACTTTTTACAGGCCTCCAGTGGGAACAGCATTACTGAAGGAGGGTGTAGGATCTTAAACTAATATTTGTTTTGTTTGATTCCTGATGCACCATCAATAACTCTCTGAGACGTGAGGCGAGATATCGGCTTTTATTGACTGGAAGAAAGAACAAGCAGCAATTGACCACCATGCTACATCCTGGAGACTGAGGGCCGGGCTCAGGCCTCAGTCGACTTTATACCGGGGTCTGTGGGAGGAGCCACAGGAGCAGTCAGCGGGGGGGGGCGTGTCCAGACAGGTAAATGTAGTTCACCACAATTCCTCTGTGCATGATATGGCACTAAAGATGTTGGAAGTGATTCTTGTTCTTAAACAAGCCTTGCCTTATCATATTATTTTTAAGTGCTTCATTAAAACAATTATCAGGAAGTTATTTACAACAGAGCATTCCCTAGTAGCACTTTGAGTGGATGCATTGAATGCAAATTAACTAACCAAGATTCTGGGAGTGTTTTTATTCATAGTAGGAATGGACATACCACATTTAATTTCCCCATGCCAAACAAAGGAGGGAAAAAAATCAGTTGGGCATTTTGTTTCTCCACAAAAATCTTTGGATAAGGACATGCGCTTAAGTCAATAAATGAGAAGAAAACAAAATTGGGAAAGGATGGGGTTAAAAGATGAATGTTTACTCCTGGTTAGTGAAAATCAAGCATAACTGTAGATGCCAGAAATTGAAAATTAAAACAGGAAATGCTGGAAATACACTGCAGATCAAGCTACATGAGTGGGAAGAGAATATTTCAGGCCAAAGGTTCCTTGTGAAAACTAGGAAGGAGACAGATTCTGGGACAGTGGGGAGGAAGGGAGATATCTCTGATGTCAAACCCGAGTAACCAATTTGTAATTTGTAAATGGTTATCTGGACAATGAGTTACAGAGTGAGAACATGCACTCAGTAGCCACTTTATTAGGTAGCTCCTGTACCTAATAATGTGGCTACTGAGTGTATGTTGGTGGTCGTCTGCTGTAGCCCATCCACTAAAAGATTCAATGTGCATTGGAGGTGCTCTTCTGCACACCACTGTTGTGATGCATGGTTGAGTCACTGTCACCTTCCTATTGGCTTGAACGGGTCTTGCCATTCTCTTCTGACCTCACTCATCCACAGAACTGCCACTTCATGCTTTTTTTTTGTTTCTCGCGCACCATTCTTTGTAAACTCTAGAGACTGTTGTGTTTGAAAATCCCAAATGAGACATTTCTGAATACTCGAACCACCACGTCTTGCACCAACAATCATTCCACAGTCAAAGTCACTTAGAATGGGGCAGAAATGTGATCTGATGTTTGACCTGAACAACACTGAACCTCTTGACCATGTCCACTGTGTTTTTATGAACTGAGTTGCTGCCACATATAGCCATATAACAATTACAGCATGGAAACAGGCCATCTCAGCCCTTCTAGTCCGTGCCGAACACTTATTCTCACCTAGTCCCACCTACCTGTACTCAGCCCATAACCCTCCATTCCTTTCCTGTCCATATACCTATCCAATTTTACTTTAAATGACAATACCAAACCTGCCTCTACCACTTCTTCTGGAAGCTCATTCCACACAATTACCACTCTCTGAGTAAAGAAATTCTCCCTCATGTTACCCCTAATTTTTTGCCCCCTAACTCTCAACTCATGTCTTCTTGTTTGAATCTCCCCTACTCTCAATGGAAAAAGCCTATCCACCTCATAATTTTAAATACCTCTATTAAGTCCCCCCCCCCTCAACCTTCTACGCTCCAAAGAATAAAGACCTAACTTGTTCAGCCTTTCCCTGTAACTTAGGTGCTGAAACCCAGGTAACGTTCTAGTAAATCTTCTCTGTACCCTCTCTCTTTTGTTGACATCTTTCCTATAATTCAGTGACCAGAACTGTACATAATACTCCAAATTTGGCCTCACCAATGCATTGTACAGTTTTAACATTACATCCCAACTCCTATAGTCAATGCTCTGATTTATAAAGGCCAGCATACCAAAAGCATTCTTCACCACCCTATCCACATGAGATTCCACCTTCAGGGAACTATGCACCATTATTCCTAGATCACTCTGTTCTGCATTCTTCAATGCCCTATCATTTACTATATATGTCCTATTTTGATTATTCCTACCAAAATGTAGCACCTCACACTTATCAACATTAAACTCCATCTGCCATCTTTCAGCCCACTCTTCTAACTGGCCTAAATCTCTCTGCAATCTTTGAAAACCTACTTCATTATCCACAACGCCACCTATCTTATTATCATCTGCATACTTACTAATCCAATTTACCACCCCATCATCCAGATCATTAATGTATATGACAAGCAACATTGGACCCAGTGCAGATCCCTGAGGCACACCACTAGTCACCGGCCTCCAACCTGACAGTTATCCATCACTACTCTCTGGCATCTCCCATCCAGCCACTGTTGAATCCATTTTACTACTTCAATATTAACACCTAAAGATTGAACCATCCTAACTAACCTTCCATGTGGAACCTTGTCAAAAGCCTTTCTGAAGTCCATATAGACAACATCCACAGCTTTACCCTCATCAACTTTCCTAGTAACCTCTTCAAACATGGCCTTCCACACACAAATCCACGTTGACTGTTCCTAATCAGACCCTGTCTATCAAGATAATTATATATACCATCTGCAAGAATACTCTCCATTAATTTACCCACCACTGACATCAAACTTATAGGCCAATAATTGCTAGGTTTACTCTGAGAACCCTTTTCAAACAATGGAACCACATGAGCAATACGCCAATCCTCCGGCACCATCCCCGTCTCTAATGACATTTGAAATATTTCTGTCAGAGCCCCTGCTATTTCTACACTAACTTCCCTCAAGGTCCTAGGGAACATCCTGTCAGGACCTGGAGACTTATCCACTTTTATATTCTTTAAAAGCACCAGTACTTCCGCCTCTTTAATGGTCATAGTTTCCATAACTACTCTACTTGTTTCCCTTACCTTACACAATTCAATATCCTTCTCCTTAGTGAATACCAAAGAAAAGAAATTGTTCAAAATCTCCCCCATCTCTTTTGGCTCCACGCATGGATGTCCACTCTGATTCTCTAAGGGACCAATTTTATCCCTCACTATCCTTTTGCTATTAATATAACTGTAGAAACCCTTTGGATTTATTTTCACCTTTCTTGCCAAAGCAACCTCGTATCTTTTAGCTTTTCTAATTTCTTTCTTAAGATTCTTTTTACATTCTTTATATTCCTCGAGTACCTCATTTACTCCATGCTGCCTATATTTATTGTAGATCTCTCTCTTTTTCTGAACCAAGTTTCCAATATCCCTTGAAAACCATGGTTCTCCCAAACTTTTAACCTTTCCTTTCAACCTAACAGGAATATAAAGGTTCTGTGCCCTCAAAATTTCACCTTTAAATGACCTCCATTTCTCTATTACATCCTTCCCATAAGACAAATTGTCCCAATCCACTCCTTCTAAATCCTTTCGCACCTCCTCAAAGTTAACCTTTCTCCAATCAAAAATCTCAACCCTGGGTCCAGTCCTATCCTTCTCCATAATTATATTGAAACTAATGGCATTGTAATCACCTGAAGTGCTCCCCAACACATACCTCTGTCACCCGACCTATCTCATTCCCTAACAGGAGATCCAACACTGCCCCTTCTCTAGTTGGTACCTCTATGTATTGCTGCAAAAAACTATCCTGCACAAATTTTACAAACTCCAAACCACCCAGCCCTTTTACAGTATGGGCTTCCCAGTCTATGTGTGGAAAATTAAAATCTCCCACAATCACAATCCTGTGCTTACTACAAATATCTGCTATCTCCTTTCAAATTTGCTCCTCCAATTCTCGCTCTCCATTAGACGGACTATAATACACCCCTATAAGTGTTACTACACCTTTCCCATTCCTCAATTCTACCCAAGTAGTCTCCCTAGAAGAGCCCTCTAATCTATCCTGCCAGAGCACCGCTGTAATATTTTCTCTGACAAGTAATGCAACACCTCCCCCTCTTGTCCCTCCAATTCTATCACATCTGAAGCAACAAAATCCAGGAATATTTGGTTGCCAATCACACCCCTCCTGCAACCATGTTTCACTAATAGATACAACATTATATGTCCAGGTATCAATCCGTGCTGTAAGCTCATCCACCTTTCTTACAATGCTCCTAGCATTAGAATAAATGCATTAAAGAAATTTTCCACCTCTTCCTGTCTGTTTATCTCTAACGGTGCAAACAACTTTACTATCTTCTTTTTCTTCCTTCTCCCATACATCTGTTACTACACTCTGGTTCCCCTCCCCCCTTGTATCTAGTTTAAATCCACTGGAGCCTCTCTAGCAAACCTACCTGCAAGAACATTTGTCCCCCTCCAGTAAACCATCCCGCCGGACCAGGTCCCACCTTCCCTGGAACACTGCCCAATTATCTATAAATCTGAAGCCGTCCCTCCTCCACCATGTCTTCAGCCACGTGTTGATCTGCGCTATCTTACTATTTCAAAACTCACCTGCACGTGGCACTGGTAGCAATCCTGAGATTGCTATCCTAGAGGTCCTGTCCTTTAACTTGGCGCCTAACTCCCTAAACTCACCTTTCAGGACCTCCTCACTCTTCCTACCCACATCATTGGTCCCTACATGGACCACGACATCCGGCTGCTCACCCTCCCTCTTGAGAATACTGAGAACTCGATCCGAGATATCACGGGCCCTGGCACCTTGGAGGCAACAGACCATCCGGGATTCTTGATCTCTTCTACAGAACCTCCTATCTGCCCCCCTAACTATGGCATCACCTATCACTACTGCTCTCCTCTTTTCCCTCCTTCCCTTCTGAGCTGAGGGTCCGGTCTCATTGCCAGAGACGCAACCACTGCAACTTGTCCCTGGTAGGTCGTCCCCGCCAACAGTATCCAAAATGATATACTTATTATTGGTGGGAACGGCCACAGGGGTGCTCTGCTCATTCTGTCTAATCCCCTTCCCTCTCCTGACAGTCACCCAGCTACCTGTCTCCTGACACTTAGGGGTGACTATCTCCCTGTAACTCCTGTTTATTTCCACCTCTGCCTCCCGAATGATCTGAAGTTCATTCAGCTCCAGCTCCAGTTCCCTAATACGGTTTGTCAGGAGCTGTAGCTGGATGCACCTTTTGCAAGTGTAGTCATAAGGGACAATTGTGCTCGCCCTGACTTCCCACATACTGCCCTAACTGTTGCCTCCATTACCTACTCCTAAGGTAATTAAATTAATTAAAGGAGCTTACCCAGCCTTACCTCACTTGGAGTGAAGCTCGTCCTCAGCCTCTGCTCACTTTTTAAATTCTTCCGCTGATCTCAGAGGCTGACTTTCACGCGCTTGCGCAGTCGTGCCCCGTTCACACCTTGCCTTTGCCTGTTCTCGCTGAAGCCTGTTGAGCCAAAGCCATCCCACTTTGCCTCAGTCCACTCCGACGATGGCCACTGTATATGGCTGTCTTTTTTTTAAACCTTTGGCATGCTACGTCATGCGCCTGCGCAGTCCAGCCTCTTTTCCCTGATCAGTTTAAAAAAACGGCTTCTCTCTGAGATGCCTTTACTTTTTCCCTCTCCGCCTCTTGCTTTGATTTAAAAAGGTTAAATGATCATGATCAAAAGGTCATGATTGGCTGATTAGATCTTTGCATTAACAAGCAAGTGTACTAAATAAAGTGGCCATTGAGTGTAGGTAAAAGATTGTAGGAATTGTGATTTAGAGAGGTCTGTGTCCACACCTGAAGGGTGGTGTTGGGTAAGAAACTAACAAATAAGATGAACTAATATCACAGATGGACAACTGATACTGATAGTAATCAAGTTTACCTGTGATTGCAAAATTCATTATTATTTAGTTCAGAAGGCTGCAACGTGCCTACACAGAAGATGAGGTTCTCTGCAACACACACAAAATGCTGAAGGAACTTAGCAGGTTAGGCAGCGTCTGTGGAAATGAATATACATTTGGTGTTTTGGACCAAGATCCTTCTTCAGGGCTGGAAGGGAAGGGGGAAGAAGGACAGCTAGAAGGTGACGGGTGAATCCAAGTGGATAGGAAGGATAAAGGGCTGGAGATACAAGAATCTGGTGGGAGAGAAGAGTGGACCATAGCAGGAGGGAACCTGGGGAATGTGATTGGTGAGATGTAAGAGACAAGTGTGGGAATAGGAGAGGGCAGGGGGATGGAAACATTTTTTATACCAGAAGGAGAAATCGATGAGGTTCTCTCCAACTTCTGCCATTTTCAACAAGATCCTACCACCAAAAGAATCTTTACTTCTTCCCTAATCTTCACCTTCCTTGGGGATTGCTTCCTCTGTGATTCCCTTGTCCATCCATCCCTCCCCACTAGTCCCTTTCTTAGCACTTATTCTTCCAAGCGGAGGAAGTGCTACACCTGCCCATTCACCTCCTCCCTCATCTCTATTCAGGGCCCCGAACAGTTCTTCCAAGTGAGGCAACATTTAATCTGTGTAAGTGTTGGGATTGTCTACTGTATCCTGTGCTACCGGCGGTGGGGGTGGGGGGGCAGTTTTATCAAGAGCTTTGATGGCATAAAACACTGAAATGCATTGTTTGTCTTAACAACCAGCACACTGAATGATTGCCACACCTTCCAATGACAACATGAGTTGAGAGTTAAGGGGCACATGAGTTGCGAGTTAAAGGGCAAAAGTTTAGGGGTAACATGAGGGGGAACTTATTTACTCAGAGAGTGGTAGCTGTGTGGAATGAGCTTCTAGTAGAAGTGGTAGAGGCAGTTTCCATCTTTGTCATTTAAAAAAAATTGGATAGGTGTATAGACAGGAAAGGAATGGAGGGTTATGGGCTGAGTGCAGGTAGGTGGGACTAGATGAGAGTAAGCATTCGGCACGGACTAGAAGGGCTGAGATGGCCTGTTTCCATGCTATAATTGTTATATGGTTAACAGAGCATGCCCACCACACCTGGCAGGAGAACACAGAACACAACAAAATAGAATATATCAAGTGTTATGTTTGGTCTTAATTAAGACCCTCCCCCTCCCGCATTGCTCACTGGGAACTGAAGTTCTTTGAAGGGGCATGATGAAGGGCCTTGGCCTGAAATGTCGACTGTTTACTCTTTTCCATAGATGCTGCCTGGCCTACTGAGTTCCTCCAGCATTTTGTGTGTGCTGTTTGGACTTCTGGCATCTGCAGATTTTCTGTTGTTTTTAAATAAAGTTCTTTTATTATGCACACACAATAACCCGTCTTTTCCCCTTGAAAGAAAAAGCACAATGCTATGTCCTCAAACCTGCAAGGAAAAATAATCCTTTTCAACAAACACGGCGGGTCTTGGCCCAAAACGTCGACAGTGCTTCTTCCTATAGTTGCTGCCTGGCCTGCTGTTTTCCACCAGCGTTTTGTGTGTGTTGCTTCCTTTTAAACAAAGATATCTACATTCCCTAGTTGGTCACTTTTTTTCCGATTGTCAGCTCTTCAACATTTCTATTTTAATTGTAATGTGCAATTACAATCCCTTATCTGATAAGCAACTTCAGCTTGGTCTTTGTGGAGGTTTAATGATTCTTTTTGGTCTACTATTTGTTTCCACAGGTGTTTTGCTTGCATTTGTTGCATTAATATTTGTGTCCTTCTGAGACCTCTGATCAACATGTTCTTATTTTTACATCTGCAGGCTCCTTTGGTGTATTCATGCACAAAACACTGAAGGAACTCAGCAGGTCGGGCAGCATCCGTGGAAACGAACAGTCAACGTTTCGGACTGAGAACCTTTGTCTCAGCCCGAAACGTTGACTGTTCGTTTTCACGGATGCTGCCCGACCTTCTGAGTTCCTCCAGCATATTGTGCCTGTTGCTTTGAACCCAGCATCTGCAGAGTATTTTGTGTTTACCCTTTGGTGTATTGACAGGTGACACATCACAGCTATGGTAGGAGCTTGTAGTCTTACATCCATGTGGTTCCTTCTCAGAGGTGTCCCTCACTCAGTCTGGATCAGTTAGAAATGTGGAGCTACTTCCTCTTGCACATAGCTTTGCATGGACCACGTGCCAGAATCGTTATCTTGGATTCACACTTGATCTTGAGGTTTCAGGACTGGTAGGCTTTTTGTAGTCTTGTCATGACACTGGTTCTGTTTTTCTTCCTCTTTTTCTTTAGCCAATTTGACCTTTAGGTGTCAACAGGTTTTCATGCAGTGGAAGGTTAGTGTGTATGCATTGACCCATCAGTGTCTGGGCTGATGAGAGGCCATTTTGCAGTGGTGCACTTCTGAAAATCATCAGACTTTTATAGAAATCCTCTTGTCCATCTTGTGCTTTCTTCATGAGGCCCTTCACTACCTTGACTGAATCTCTACTAGGCCATTAGATTTTGCTTGATGTGGGCTTGAAGTGATATGTCAAAGCCTCCAAACTTGACAAAGGACTTAAATTCACAGCTCAAAAATTGTGCACCATTGTCTGATACTACACCACATGGAACTCTGTGCCTTGCAAACACAGCTTTCAGGAAGGTGATGACTGCTTTGTTGGATGTTGATTGCAATGTTGCAACCTGAGTAACTGGAAAAGTAATCTGTTACAACTTGACTCTTCCCATTACAATCAAACAAATGCACTCCAACTTTGAAGTATGGCCTACCTGGTACAAGAAATGCACCAGAATATGCAGGAAGGCATCTTGGTGAGAAAAATGTAAATGTCGAGCTCATGAAGTGATGTACTGGCCATGAATGAACCAAGACATCAGCCATGCTTCATGCGAAGTACACCTTATCTACAGAGATTCAGTATTTGGCATGAGTTTACATTGGAATATTTTATTACTGAATACCCTAACCCTGTGCGTGTGTAACCAGGTCACCATCATAGCTTCAGGTTCTGAGTGAATCTCTCACATTGCCCACTGGGACATAGTGTGTTATTACATGTGCATAATAAAGAACTTAAAGTTATAAAGCAACTACAGCAAAACAAGCCCCATTCTTCCCTCCTACCCATCCAATTACATATACAGTCCTCTCTCAGGACAGGCTGTCTTCTCTAACCTCTAACAGACTCATGGATTCGCAAACATCCGACTTTAACTTCCCCAGTGGATTTGCAGAAAACTGGGGCTCTGGCCATCAGGCCTCGACTTCTGGATTGCTGATCAATCATCCAGCTTCAAATTAGACTTCCTATCGACCTTCAGGCTTTGATCTTCAGTATTGATCCAGGATTCACTGATGACAACGAATGAGGTTCCCATTTCAGAATCCCCATCTCAGTCCCACTCTGGCAGTCTGCACTATTACAATGAAGCCCAACGCAAGCTTCAGAAGCAGCACCTCACCATTCCATTAGGGTATATTGTAGCCATCTGGGAATGTTGCTGCATTCTGGACAATATTTACTTTTATAGCCTCAGGTAACTTGATTTCTGTCTGCATCATTTGTCCATCTATTATATTTTGCTTCAGTATTCACTATGTAAAAGGATCTTGGTGATTGTAGGGATGACTTACAGCGGATTGAAAAGCTTGAGCATATAGACATTAAGAAAGAGGATGTGCTGGAGCTTGTGGAAAGCATCAAGTTGGAAAAGTCTCCAGGACCAGATGAGATGTACCCTAGGCTACTGAGGGAGGTGAGGGAGGAGATTGCTTAGCCTCTGGCAATGATCTTTGCATCATCAATGGGGACGGGAGAGGTTCCGGAGGATTGAAGAGTTGCAGATGTTGTTCCCTGATTCAGGAAAGGAAGTAGGGATAGCTCAGGAAATTATAGACCAGTGAGTCTTACTTCAGGGGTTGGTAAGTTGATGGAAAAGATCCTGAGAGGCAGGATTTATGCACATTTGGAGAGGCATAATATGATTAGGAATAGGCAGCATGGCTTTATCAAAGGCAAGTTGTGCCTTACAAGCCCGATTGAATTTTTTGACGATGTGACTAAACACATTGATGAAGGTAGAGCAGTAAATGTAGTGTATATGGATTTCAGCAAGGCATTTGATAAGGTAACCCATGCAAGGTGTATTGAGAAAGTAAGGAGGCATGGGATCCAAGGGGACCTTGCTTTGTGGATCCAGAATTGGCTTGCTCACAGAAGGCAAAGTGTGGTTGTAGATGGGTCATATTCTGCATGAGGTCGGTGACCAGTGGTGTGCCTCAGGGATCTGTTCTGAGACCCCTTCTGATGATTTTTATAAATGGCCTGGATGGGGAAGTGGAGGGATGGGTTAGTAAATTTGCTGATTATTTGCTGATTGGGGGTGTTGTGGATAGTGTGGAGGGTTGTCAGAGGTTACAGCAGGACATCGAAAGGATGCAAAACTGGGCTGAGAAGTGGCAGATGGAGTTCAACCCAGATAAGTGTGAGGTGGTTCATTTTGGTAGGTCAAATATGATGGCAGAATATAGCATTTAATGGTAAGACTCTTGGCAGTGTGGAGGATCAGAGGGATCTTGGGGTCCGAGTCCATAGGACACTCAAAGCTACTGCAGGTTGACTCTGTGGTTAAGAAGGCACACGGTGCATTGGCCTTCATCAACCATGGGATTGAGTTCAGGAGTCGAGAGTTAATGCTACAGCTGTATAGAACCCTGGTCAGACCCCACTTGGAGTACTGTGCTCCGTTCTGGTCACCTCACTACAGGAAAGACATGGAAACTATAGGAAGGGTGCAGAGGAGATTTACAAGGATGTTGCCTGGATTGGGGAGCATGACTTAGGAGAATAGGTTGAGTGAACTTGGCCTTTTCTCCTTGGAGCAACGGAGATGAGAGGTGACCTGATAGAGGTGTATAAGATGATGAGAGGCATTGATCGTGTGTATAGTCAGAGGCGTTTTCCCAGGGCTGAAATGGCTAGCATGAGAGGGGACAGTTTTAAGATGTGTGGAAGTAGGTACAGAGGAGATGTCAGAGGTAAGTTGCTCTTTTTTACGCAGAGAGTAGTGAGTGTGTGGAATGGGCTGCTGGCGACTGTGGTGGAGGCGGATACGATAGGGTCTTTTAAGAGACTCCTGGATAGGTAGATGGAGTTTAGAAAAATAGAGGGCTATTGGTAACCCTAGGTAATTTCTAAGGTAAAGACAGGTTCAGCACAGCATTGTGGGCTGAAGGGCCTGTATTGTGCTGTGGGTTTTCTATGTTTCTGAAAGTTACATATGGCTTCAATTTTGGTGTCTTTCATAAAATAACATAAAAATTATAGAAAGAAACAGTCTGTTAGCATTAATGAGTTTGAGAAATTGATAATTTGAGGATAAAATACAATAGTACAAGAAAACAGCTTTTGCTTCGCTCATGGAATGTGGACATTGCTGGCAAAGGCAACATTTGTAATGCATTCTTAATTGACTTGAGCTGACAGAATGTGTATACCACTTGAGGCCTGGAAAAGAATTTCAAGGTGGGAGTATCCTTTTGTAGTGTCCGTGTAGAAACTTACAAATGGTCACAGTAAATTTATTATCAAAATTAATTTCTGTCACCATATACAACCAATCCTATTCACATTCTTGTGGCTGTGTGGCATACTTTAGTCTCGCGAGACGATAGATCTGCGCCCTCTCCAGGGCACAGGTCTGGACAAGGTTGTATGGAAGACCGGCAGTTGCCCAAGTAGCGAGTCTCCCCTCTCCACACCGCTGATGTTGTCCAAGGGAAGGGCAAGGACCGATACAGCTTTGGCACCAGTTTTGTTGCTGGGGTTGCCAGAACGAGATTGAAGGCAATGTCGGACTGCCTTAGGAACTCCTGCTCTGGATTTGTCCTCAGGGTTCACTCCTGAAGCTTTTCCCATGAGTGGGTATGGCCGCAAGGCAGCGGAGGTTTGAAATCAGAGTTTTCCCTCTCTTAGATGGACTGCCTTCCTAGGCTGATGAGCTCCATCTATCCATATTGTGGCTAATCACAGTAAATACATCAAGTACAATAGATTCAGTGAAAGACTACACCCAACAGGATGGACAACCAATGTGCAAAAAAAACCAGACAAACTAAGGGAATACAAAAAAATACTAATAAACGATAAATATTAGAAAGATGTGACTACAATGGTAAAAAGACCCTGATGGGAGTAACATAGAGACTCCCAAACAGCAAGGATATGGTCTACAAATTACAATGGGAGATGGAAAATACATGTCAAAAGAGCAATGTTACAACAGTCATGGGGGATTTCAATATCCAGGTAGATTGGGAAAATCAGGTTGATTAGAGAACTTAAGGTAAAGGAACCAAAATGATCATAATATGATAGAAATCACTCTGCACTTTACAAAGGAGATGCTAAAGTCAGATGTTCTGTAATTACAATGGAGTAAAGGGATATACAGATGCATGAGAGAGGAGTAGGCCAAAATTAATTGGAAAAAGGACACTGGCAGGTATGATGGCAGAGCAGCAATGGCTGGAATTTCTGGAAGCAATTTGAAAGGCCAAGGATAAGTACATCCTAAAGAGGAAGAAGTATTCTAAAGGCAAGATAACACAATTGTGGTTAACAAGAGATGTAAAAGCCATTGAGAGGACATAAGTAGAGCAAAAAATAGTGGGAAGTTAGAGGATTGGGAAGTTTAAAAAGAACTGTAGGCAACTAAAAAGGCAATTAAGGAAAAGTTGGAATATGAAGGTAAGTTAGCCAATAATATTAAAGAGAATACCAGAAGTTTCTTCAGATCCATAAAGACAGGCAAGAGTGGATCTTCAATGGCTGGAAAATGACTCTGGAGTGGTGGTATTGAAGGTCAAGGAGATGGCAGATGAACCGAATAAGTATTTTGCATCAATCTTCACTGTGTAAAAGTATGCCTGAAGTTCGAGAGTGTCAGGGACAGAAGTGAGGAAAGTTGCCATTACTAGGAAAATTTTCTTGGGAAACTGAAAGGTCTGATGGTAGATAAGTCACCAGTACCAGATGGTGTACACCCCAGGGTTCGGAAAGAGGTGGCTGAAGAGAATATGGAGGCATTACTAGTGATCTTTCAAGAATTAATTGATTCTGGCATGGTTCCAGAGGAATGGAAAATTGCAAATGACACTCTGCTCTCAAAGAAGGTAGAGAGAGGCAAAAGAAAGGATGTTATAGGTCAATTAGTCTGACCTCAGTGGTTGGAATGATGTTGGAAATAATTGTTAAGGATATAGTTTTGGAGTACTTGGAGATACATGATAAAATAGGTCAGCTTAGTTTTCTTAAGGGAAAACCTTGCCTGACAAATCAGTTGGAATGATTTGAAGAAATAACGGGGATAGACAACGGAGAATCAGTAGATGTCGTGTGCTTGGATTTTCAGAAGGCCTTTCGCAAGGTTCCACACATGAGACTGGTTAACAATTTAAGAGCCCATGGTATTACTGGAAAGATGCTTGCATAGGTAAAGCAGTGGCTGATTGGCAGAAGACAAAGGTTGGGAATGACTGGTGGTGTTCCACAGGTCTGTGTTAGGATGGCTTTTTGAAAAATATGCCAATGACTTGGATGATAGAATTGATCGCTTTGTAGCCAAGTTTGCAGATGATACAATGGTAGGCAGAGGGGAAGGTAGTTTTGAAGAAGTAGAGAGGCTACAGAAGGACTTCCAACAGATCAGGAAGATGAGCAAAAAAGTGGCAGATGGAATACAGTGCTGGGAAGTATATGGTCATGCACTTTGGTAGAAGATGTAAAAGGGTAGACTATTTTCTAAATGGAGAGAAAATTCCAAAATCTGAGGTGCAGAGGGACTTGAGAGTCCTTGTGCAGAATTCCCTGAAGTTTAATCTGAGTCAGTGGTGAGGAATGCAAGTGCGATGTTAGCATTTATTTCAAGAGAAATAGAATATAAAATCAAGGATGTTAATTTTAGTCTTTATAAGGCACTACTCTGAGTGAGGCCTCACTGTTATGAGCAGTTTTGGACACTTATCTAAGAAAGGATTTCTAACGTTAAAGAGGGTTCAAAGGACTCATGAAAATCATTCGGGGATGTAAAGGCTTGTTGCTTGAGCGTTTGATGGCTCTGGGCCCAAATTCACTGGAATTCAGAACAATGAGGGTGGCCTTTTTGAAACCTATCGAAAGGCCTCGATAAAGTCTATCTGGAGAGGATGTTTTCTGTGGTGGGGAAGTCCAAGACCACCTGTGGTCCATGAAAAGCATTCTGATGTATGCATCTTCACTGGTCAGAAGTTCCAGAATTGAGTGATATGCCAATGAATTGTATCTGCTGTTGACCTGTTGGGATAGTAGGCGAATTGGAGTGGATATAACCATATAACAATTACAGCACGGAAACAGGCCATCTCGGCCCTTCTAGTCCATGCCGATGTTTACACTCACCTAATCCCACTGGCCCGCACTCAGCCCATAACCCTCCATTCCTTTCCGGTCCATATACCGGTCGACTGTACTTCTTAAGAAGGTTGGCGTCATTCAATGTCTGTAGTGAGATGCTGAAGATGTTCTATAGGTCAGTTGTGGAGAGCACCCTCTTCTTTGTGGTGGCGTGTTGGGGAGGAAGCATTAAGAAGAGGGACGCCTCACGTCTTAATAAGCTGGTAAGGAAGGCGGGCTCTGTCGTGGGCAAAGTACTGGAGAGTTTAACATCGGTAGCTGAGTGAAGAGCGCTGAGTAGGCTACGGTCAATTATGGATAACTCTGAACATCCTCTACATAGCACCATCCAGAGACAGAGAAGCAGTTTCAGCGACAGGTTACTATCGATGCAATGCTCCTCAGACAGGATGAAGAGGTCAATACTCCGCAATGCCATTAGGCTTTACAATTCTACTGCCAGGACTTAAGAACTTTTTAAAAGCTATTATTAATGCTTTTTGAGATGGTGATTTAGATGCATATCATATTTTTTTTTTACTGAGTTAAGTATTGTATGTAATTAGTTTTGCTACAACAAGTGTATGGGACATTGGAAAAAATGTTGAATTTCCCCATGGGGATGAATAAAGTATCTATCTATCTATCTATCTATCTAACAAGTGTATGGGACATTGGAAAAAAGTTGAATTTCCCCATGGGGATGAATAAAAGTATCTATCTATCTATCTATCTACCTATCCAATTTTACTTTAAATGACAATACCGAACCTGCCTTTACCACTTCTACTGGAAGCTCATTCCACACAGCTACCACTTTCTGAGTAAAGAAATTCCCCCTCATGTTACCCTTAAACTTTTGCCCCTAACTCTCAAATCATGTCCTCTTGTTTGAATCTCCCCTACTCTCAATGGAAAAAGCCTATCCACGTCAGCTCGATCTATCCCCCTCATTATTTTAAATACCTCTATCAAGTTCCCCCTCAACCTTCTACACTCCAAAGAATAAAGACCTAACTTGTTCAGCCTTTCCCTGTAACTTAGGTGCTGAAACCCAGGTAACGTTCTAGTAAATCTTCTCTGTACCCTCTCTATTTTGTCGATATCTTTCCTATAATTCAGTGACCAGAACTGTACACAATACTCTAAATTTGGCCTTACCAATGCCTTGTACAATTTTAACATTACATCCCAACTCCTATAGTCAATGCTCTGATTTATAAAGGCCAGCATACCAAAAGCTTTCTTCACCACCCTATCCACATGAGATTCCACCTTCAGGGAACAATGTACTATTATTCCTAGATCGCTCTGTTCTACTGCATTCTTCAATGCCCTACCATTTACGATGTGTGTCCTATTTGGATTATTCCTACCAAAATGTAGCACCTCACACTTATCAGCATTAAACTCCATCTGCCATCGTTCAACCCACTCTTCTAAATGGCCTAAATCATTTCTCAAGTCATTTCTCAGGCAGGAGTGGATGAGTTTCTTCACCAGCCTCTCCAAGCACTTCATCACATTGGATGCAAGTACTGCTGTATGATAATTATTGATGCAGGTTACCACATTCTTCTTGGGCACTGGTATAACTGAAGCCTGCTTTGAAACAGGTGGCTGCCTTAGGCTGCTGGTTATATATTGTATATATTCTCTAATATGAAATGCAACTATTGAAGCAAAATTTAAAGATATTGGTGCACACTCTAGCCAGTTGATCAGAGTAGGTTATTACTCCTTTAGGCAAGAGTTTGGGGCTGCGAAGGAAAAGCAATCAGTTGTGATAATGATAAAATGATGGGGCAGACTCAGTGGGCTAAATGGCCCAATTCTGCTCCAAAATCTTGAGGTCTTACTTGGCCAAGTATCCTGTTGGGACCAATGCTTTCCGTGGCTTCATCCTCCTGAAGGATGGCTCTCACGTCAGCCTTAGAAACTGAAGTCACAGCATCATCAGGGGCTTTGGGAGTTTGTGAAGCTGCTTCTATGTTTTGATGGTCAAAGTGAGCATAAAAGGCATTGAGCTAATCTGGGAGTGAAGCCTTATTGTCAAATGGAACTAGGATTCAAGATTTGAGTGATTGAGAACTGGAGGTAAAAATCATAGAATAGAACTATAAATCTTATAACCCATCTGATCGTATTTGAGCCATGAACCAATAGGCAAATGGCATTGGTTTGAATACAAAGCTGAAGCTATGATGTAGGTAGCCGGATTTTCATTTGTAGACTTCTGAGACTTGTGCTGAGATGGAGGTTGTGAAGTTCTATCTCACCGGAACAACTTCCTTTTGAACTAGTAAGATTACCAAGATTTGGAACTAATGATTTCAGGATGCTTTTATGAAAAGGTGGGCAAATTAGAAAATGAACTGTGTTTCCCAGATAAGGGAGAAAATAATTTAGCCCCAAAAATGAAAATGTGCGGTCAATTTGAATGGCGGTAAAGGAAACTAGAACTTGTGGGAGTAGACTATAGCTGTCTGAAATCAATCATAATTATGGAAAAGTATAAATTAAAGTAGAAAATAGTGTTACAAAAATAATAATTGCAAAGTATTCAAATGGAGATAGAAAGACTAAGAGTTGGAGACCAAATTCAAGGGATGTATTCTGGAACATTTTTGACAAGAAATAATTATGGAGATGGGCTACTTTAATCTAGCATTTCATCAAAAGACAAGGGTTTATTATTAATCTCACAGTAGAATGTTCTCAAAGAGTGATTGTATGACAGTATTTCATTTTAAGAATAAAAATGATATATCTGTAACTTGAATTTTCTTGTTAGTAAAGCTATTTTCAGTTACAAAGATGTATTCTTCATTTAATGGGGAAACTAAGTCATATTAAATTGCCTTTGAATCAACAATGACAAAACAAGTAATTAATAATCATAGTCATCAATTACGTTTGTACTATATTTATATATATTCCCTCAAAGTGTCCATTGTAAAAATAGAACAGTGGTGAATGAGATTATCTAGCCATAAGATTAAAGGAGCAATATTGCCAAAATGTACCTTGAAGGCTAGAAGAAATCTACAAGTTAGGAAAATATAATCAATAATAGTGAGGGAAAGTAGAGCATGCTAAGAATAGTTTGATAATATCAAAAGAAAAAGGGGTAAAATTGTAATAAGAATGTGAATCTGAGAAATTAATATTTGTCCATTTTTGCAGAAGAAGTAGGAACATTATGAATTGAGGAATAAAGATTCATTTGAGGAACTGAGTGAGGATTTATTTAAATTAGTAAAAGAAAATAGAGGACAAAAGCTGTCAATTTTTTTTACGAGAAAATGGTGGCGCGACGGCAGCGCGCGCAGCCACTCCAGGAATGAATATCTGTTATCTGTAAGTAGGGGGCGTGCACAATCCTGATTTGATGGGGACGGATGTGAGAAGCACTGAGGAACATCTGGTGAAACTTCTGACATGCCTGTTTCGCTGCCGCTGCTACTGTGCGATCAGAAAATCTTGGGAGAGGAAGGCCCCGAATTCTCGGCTTTGCCTGTTGCTTGGCGGCCGGGGTTGAAGCACTTGACAGAGATGGTGCTCGGTGTCAGAGGGTTGGTCGGAGGCTGGAAGTTTTTCAGATGGATTCAGAGTTGGCTGTGGTCGGATGCTTCCAGAGGCTGCATTGGGAAGCTTTGTGGAGCTGGAGGTTCATGGCAGGAAGAGTTCTTCTTCCTTCTACCGTCTGCGTGAGATGATGGGCTATCAAGGACTTTGAGATTTTTTATTACCGTGTCCATGGTCTGCCCTTATCAAATTACGGCATTGATTTGCACTGTTGTAACTATATGTTATAATTATGTGGTTTTTGTAAGTTAGTCTTGGTCTGTCTTGTGTTTTTGTGATATCATACTGGAGGAACATTGTATCATTTCTTAATGCATGCATTACTAAATGACAATAAACGAGGACTGAGTGTCCTCACAATCCAATCCAATTTCCTTGAATGATAATCTCCACTGTATGGAAACCAATAAACAATTCTGCTATTCAGAAAAGTGAGAACTAAAGGCCAGGAAACCGGATACAGGTGTCCCCCACTTTACGAATGTTCGCTTTACACCACTTTGCTTTTACAAAAGACTTACATTAGTACCTGTTTTCGCTAACCAGAAGAAATCCGAAGAGGATTTTTGCTTTTACGAAAAAAGGCGCCCGCTTTAAAATTGTGTTTACCCCGAGAAAGACTATCATGACCGTGAAGGCTTGCGCGGGCAGGTGTGTGCGCATGTGTGTACGTGCTGATTTTTTTTTTCTACAAATTGGTTTTGGCTAAATCTTCCAGATTCTGGTAAGTGAAACGCACTGTACATACATTAATTCTACTTTATGTAGACCAGGGGTGTCAAACTCATTTTAGGTCACGGGCCGGATTGAGCAAAATGCAGCTTCATGCGGGCCGGATCAGTCGGACGCGTGTGAACGCAGCTTTCATTGCCTCCGTTTTTTCAGCCTGCTCTTATGTGTCTCAGTCTCTGCTATAACTACAAAGTGTTTCACTTTACAAATTCCGTTTGTTATGAAGAAGACTGCCGAATAAACACTAAAAACCCTGAAAACCTGGTACCTGAATAAACTCAGCATTAGCCATATCATTCGCCATAGGCGCTTCGATTACTGGGGCCAGCTTTAATAGTAATTAGATATTATCTCGCGGGCCAAAGATAATTCCACCGCGGGCCGGATTTGGCTCGCGGGCCTTGAGTTTGACATATATGATGTAGACTGTGTATTTATCATATTATTCCTGCTTTTACTATATGTTAGTGTTATTTTAGGTTTTATGTGCTATTTGGTATGATTTGGTAGGTTATTTTTTGGGTCTGGGAACGCTAAAAATTTTTTCCCATATAAGTTAGTGGTAACTGTTTCTTCGCTTTATGCCTTTTTGGCTTACGAAAGGTTTCATAGGAATGCTCTAATTTTGGATAGTGGGGGAAACCTGTATCAAAAGTAGGGGAAGTACAAAAAAAAGTCATATTATAAAGGCACAAAATATTGGGTAAAGTCAACATTGATGAGGGAAACAAGAATGCCTGATGAACTTGTTATATTTCTGAGATTGTAACTAGTGTGGTAACTACGAAGGAAACGAATGTAGTACTGTGTTTGAATTTTTCCAAAATTGGTTAAGGTGACACACATTAAGTAAAATATGATCACTTGTTTAAAAGAAATCTGTTCTGGCACATTAATCATACATTATTTACTGCAAAGCTAGTTTTGTATTCTAAACTGTTTGTGCATTATTCCTTTAAAATGTATTTTTAAAATTAGAATATCCATTCAAGCTGGCTGAGCAACCCAATTTGACTGTTAATGAATTTCCAAATGTGCCAAACAGGCATCGAGCACGTCCTGCAAAGATCAAGCCTATTTGATCACCATTTTGAAAATGCTTATACCAAAACCAAATAGACAATCTTTTAGAATGCCAGTGGGCACATCAAAATACAGTTTTGCATGAAAACATTTCTTTCAGTGATAAAAACAGGCTGATTATTGCAGGGTATGCTGGATGGTGTGAACACCCACATCCCTGAAATTCAAAGACTAGGTATTTCAGCCAAGTGATCCATTGAGTGTAACTTGTATATTACATTCCGATTTGTGCAAATGTAAATTTGAATTAATCTTTTACCCATTTATTCATACCATCCATTTTAATGTGAAATGTGATCATGATATTATACTGGATAAAATTGAGTATAATAAATTTGCATAGAGTCAGAATTGGTTAATAGAGCAAATTATAATAACAAGGTAACTTTGAGTAAGCAGATTGTAACTAGTGAAAGTGAGGGCTCTGCTATTTTTAAATTACACTAATGACTTGGATAAAGGGCTTGAGTAATAAACCCCAGAAAGTCTGTAGATGCTGGAAATCCAAACCAACACACACAAAATGCTGGAGGAACTCAGCAGGACAGGCAGCATTTATGGAAGTGAATAAACAGTCAAACGTTGCAGGCTGAGAGCCTTCTTTGGGACAGAAGGAAGGGGGAAAGAAACTAGCTGGAAGGTGATTTTGAAGCCAGACGGGTGGGAAATGTCAATGGCTGCAGAAGAAGGAACGTGATAGGAGAGGAGAGTGGACCATAGGAGAAGGGTAGGAGGAGTGGACCCAGAGGGAAGTGATGGCAGATGTGAAGAGGCAAAAGGTCAGAGTTGGGAAATGGGGGGTGGGGGGGGGGGATTTTTTTGCTGTTTTCCAAGAATTACAAATTCAGATGCAAAGTTAAACAAGAAAAACACGGAAAGTTATAGTAATTTGGGCAAAAGGGTGACATATTGAACAGTCATTGACTTTGAGTCTGTTTCTCTCAACATTGGGATGAAAGGTATTTAGGGTTTCAAGGTAGAAACCAAATTTGTACAGGTCTTTATTGCAAGGCAGTTAGAGTACCTGGGATGGATTGCAGAGATCATTTGCTTCTTCATTTTAAACCTATGTAATTACATATCTCCGGGGATGGAAGTTATCTTGATACTGAATATCAAGAATGAGATGGCTTGATTTGTTGGCTTTTGTATTTTATGTTAAAGAATGCTGTCAATATGAATAATGGTGCAGGCTTTAAGAGTTGTATGAGCCACACCTGTTCCTGTTTTATACATTTCTGAGCTATATTGTTAAGGTCATGAGCAATGGAATACAAAGATTTTGTTTACAGAACTGAATTTTAACTGACTTAAGAAAACCATTTAATGCTTGACAATGGGTCATGTTATTTCCAGGCATGGAGCCAGACTGGGGAATATTTGCAGAAGCTGCACTGCTGAGACTGTTTGGATATCTCTATACCTAACTCACCTTCCCTTTTCCATCATCTCTGTGAAACCCATGTTAATATATCTGATAACTGCTGCCAAAAATTCTTTGGCTGCACAAGCCACATCTGTCAAAGTTCCAACTGCTAGATTGAAGTCTGAGATAACCGCCCTTGTGTGTGTAGAGTTGCTTTTCAAAGAGGCACATTTCTTCTGTCCAGCAATGTATTCTTTAAAAAATTATTGAAATTACTGATTCAATCTATGGGCAAAGGGTATTGCCTCCATAGGACAGGGTCTACAGTCACATTTTAGAATGGCAGTATTCCTGCTGCCACCATTAGCACTCCTAAGTTGTAGGTCAGCATTCCATTTTGCTGTGAGTGGGGACTCACTACCGTAAGGTCACTGGAAAAACATGTAGAAGCCAAGCACAAGGATCAGTTTCATTTCATTGGCATTATTCAGCAAGGTTATATATCATAACAGCATACTACTACTGAGTTCTTCATGATTGATTTAATATAGTTCAAAATAAATGCAACTTTATTTATGGATATGATAAGAGAATGTAATATTTATAACTGAAGCCATTCAATCCCTTGAAGCAATCGTATCAAACCAATTTCTCCCATTTTATTTCCCTGTGGCATGTTGAATGCTACTGTATCAAACCTCCAGTGTTATCTTCAACTAGAAAAGGTTTTTCCACTAAGTGGTTAATAAAACTTTAATAGTATTGCATGTTTGTGAAGTTTATTATTTGTATGATACAAATACTCAAGTGTTCATTGTGGAAATATAAGATTTTTGCACTAAGTTCAAAACTGGTTTGGAAGTTTTTTAAAATATCCTTTAATTTCAACTGGGGAAAAATGTTGAACTGCAAGATTGTGCAAAAGACTGATTTTGGAAAGTTAAATTAACTTCAGAGTGTGCTTGAGTCAGGGATTTCTCGGATCCCATCCATAACATTTTGGAGAGAGAGGGAGAGCAGCCTGGTGTCTTGGTACATATTGGTACCAATGACATAAGAAAGACGAGCAAAGAGCTCCTGAAAACAGAATTTAGAGAGGTAGGTAGTAAGCTGAGAAGTAGGACCTCCTGTGTAGTAATTTCTGGATTGCTGCCCGTGCCATGTGCCCATGAGGGTAAAAACAGGATGATTTGGGAAGTTAATGTGCGGCTGAGAAGCTGGTGCAGGGGCTGGACTTCAGGTTCTTGGATCACTGAGTTCTCTTCTGGGGGAGGTATGATCAGTTCAAAAGTGATGGGCTGCACCTGAATATTCTCGCAGGCAAGTTTGTTGGAGCCATTGGGGAGTGGTTTAAACTAATTTGGTGGTGGGGGTGGAAACCAGAGTGAAGGGATTCAGGATAGGATGGATGGTAACAAAAGCAAAAGTAGTGTGCAGTCAGACTGTCAGGAAGGGCAGGCAGATGATGGGACATAATTACAGTCAGCAGGGTGAGCATCAGTGCATAAGGAATACAGAATCAAAAAGGGTAGCAAATGCAGCTCTCAGTGTTATAGCTCAATGCAGGCAGAAGAAATCAGGTGGATGGTCTTGTTGCGATCTTATAGATTGTCAGGCGTGATGTTGTGGCCGTTACTGCGTTGTGGCTGAAGTATGGATGTAGTTGGGAGATGAATGTCCAAGGTCACACGTTATATCAGAGGAACAGGAAAGTCAGCAGAGGGGTTGGCATGGCTCTGCTGATAAAGAATGACATCAAATCAGTAGAAAGATATGACATAGGGTCGGAAGATGGCGAATCCTTGTGGGTTGAGTTCAGAAACTGCGAAGGTAAAAGGACCCTGATGGCAGTTGTATACAGGCCAACAGTAGCTGGGAGGTGAACCACAGGTTACAACAGGAAATAGAAAAGGTGTGTCAAAAGGGCAATGTTGATGGTCATGGGAGATTTCAACATGGGGGTAGATTGGGAAAATCAGGTTGGAAATGGATCTCAGGAGTGAGTTTGTTGAATGCCAATGAGATGGCTTATTAGAGCAATTTGTCATTGAGCCTACTAGGGGATCAACTATACTGGATTGGGTGTTATGTAATGAACTGGAGGTGATTAAGGAGCTTAAGGTAAAAGAACCCTTAGATGACAGTAATCATAATATGATTAAGTTCAACTTGAAATTTCATAGGGAGGAAGTAAAGTCTGACGTAGCAGTATTTCATTGGAGTAAAGGAAATTACAGTGGTATGAGAGAGGAGATGGCCAAAGTATATTGGAAGGAGATGCTGGCAGGGCTGACAGCAGAGCAGCAATGGTGTGCGTATCTAGGAAAAATGAGGAAAGTGCAGGTAGATGTATTTCAAAAATGAAGAAATACTCAAATGGCAAAATAGTACAACCATGGCTGACGAGAAGTTAATGCTAACGTAAAAGCAAAAATTAGTGGGAAGGCAGAGGACTGGGAAACATTTAATATAGAGAGCAACTAAAAGAATCATGAGGAGGGAAAAGATGAAATATGAAATCAAGCTAGCAAACAATATCAAAGTGGAAGATAGATAGAATGAACGAACATCTAGAAAATGAGACCAGAGAAATAATAACAGGGACCAAGGTGATGGCAGACAAACTAAGTGAGTATTTTGCATCAGTCTTCACTGTGGAAGACACTAGCAGAATACCAGATGTTGAAGGGTGTGAGGGAAGAGAAGTGAGTGCAGTTACAAGTGAGAAGGTGCTCAAAATGCTGAAAGACCTAATGGTATACAAATCACCTGTACCAGCTGACCTGCACCTTAGGGTTCTGAAAAAGAGGTAGCAGTGGAAATTGTGGAGGCATTAGTAATGATCTTCCAAAAATCATTGGACTCTGACATGGTGCCAGAGGACTGGGAAATTGCAAATGCCATTTCACTCTTTAAGAAAGGAAGAAGGCAGCAGAAAGGAAATTATTGACCAGTTAACCTGACCTCCATGGTTGGGAAGATGATGGAGTTATTTGTTAAGGATGAGGTTATGGAGTCCTGTGTCACCAAGTACAGGATGGGACAAAGTCAGCATGGTTTCCTTAAGGGAAAATCTTGCCTGACAAACCTGTTGGAATTCTTTTAGGAGATTACACGTAGGATAGATAAAGGGAATGCATTGGATGTTGTACATCTGGATTTTCAGAAGGCCTTTGACAAGGTGCACACATGAGGCTGCTTAGCAAGTTAAAAGCCCATTAGTGTTGCAAGAAAATTATGCTGGGGAGATGGAAGTAATTAATAATATAAATCCTCAGGGCCTAATGGCCTTCTTTCCAGAATGTTGGAAAATCAATGTATGCACTACTTACAGGGCCATTCGGGTATTTGTGTCTGGAAGTAGTTCTGTACATTGGCCATTTTCTAAACTTCTTGAAGGACATGGAACAGTGCAGTGAATTATACCTAATGTATCCCTATTTTTTTTTTTCTTCAGAGAAAGGCAAGGAAAACACATGGAATTATAGGATTATTGGTCTGATATGGGTGGTGAGGAAATTATGAATCCTTAGCAAATGAGCAATTTGAGAATGACAAGTTGAGAAAGTCAGCATGGATTTATACTTCACAAAACTTACAGAAATTTTTGTGGTTATACCTATAAGAATTGGTCATGAAAAACACTTGAAAGTCTTGTATTTGGACTTCAAAGCTTTTGGTAAGAATCAAGATTAAATTCTAACTTCCCAGAACTACATTGGATTGGGAGGAGTGGAGTGGAGGCTGGGGTTTGGGTGCTGATAAGGATGGCAACTCATTGATACAAAGGAAGTAATGTATTTTTACCAAGTGGAGGTAGTGCCGGGTGGTGTTCCATGGGACCAGTCCAAGGGAATTCTAGAAGGTATTTGATAACGTGCCATGTAAAAGACTTATCCATAAGATAAGAATGTATGGAGTTTGAAGTAAAGGATTAACATGAATAGAGGATTGGTTAACCAACAGAAGGTAGTGATGTGCTTAAATGGGTGTTTCTCTTATTGGCAGTTCATGGTGAGTGGAATGCCTTGGGGGTTAGTGCTGGACCTGCAATTATTCATGATTTGGAAGAGGGGTCCAAGCACAGCATACAGTACCTACAATTAGTATTCATCCCCCCCCCCGACATTTTTATGTTTTATCGTCTTACAACATTAAATCGCATTGGATTTAATTTGGCTTTTTTTTTGGCACTGATAACAGAAAAGACTTGAGTGTCAAAGTGAAAACAAATTTTTCTACAAATTGGTCTAAATTTATTACAATTATTAAACAAAATAATTGATTGTGTAATTACTCACCCCCTTCAGGTCAGTATTTAGTAGATACACCTTTGGCAGCAATTACTGCCCTGAGTCTGTGTGGATAGGTCTCTATCAGTTTTGCACATCTGGACACTGCAATTTTTCCCCATTCTTTAGAAAACTGCTCATGCTCTGTCAGATTACACGGGGATCGTGAGCGAGCAGCCCTTTTCAAGTCCAGCCACAAATTCTCAATTAGATTGAAGTCTGGTTCTTCACTTGGCCACTCCAGGACATTAACTTTGTTGTTTTTAAGCCATTCCCGTGTAGCTTTGGCTTTCAGCTTGGGGGTCTTTGTCTTTCTGGAAAACAAATCTCCCAAGTCACAGTTCTCTTGCAGACTGCATCAGGTTTTCCTCCGGGATTTCTCTGTATTTTGCTGCATTCATTTTACCCTCTACCTTCACAAGCCTTCCAGGCCTGCTGCAGTGAGGCACCTACACAGCATAATGTAGCCACCATCATGTTTTTGATGATGTGCTGTGATGCCAAACAGCTTTTAGTCCGATGGCAAAAAAACTCAATTTTGCTTTCATCAGACCATAGAACCTTCTTCCAGCTGACTTCACAGAGTCTCCCACATGCCCTCTAGAAAACTGTAGCCGAGATTTCATATGAGATTTTTTAAACGGTGGCTTTCTCTTTGCCTCTCTCCCATAATGCTGTGACTTGTGAAGCACCTGGACAACAGTTGTTGTATGTGCAGTCTCTCCCATCTCAGCCATTGAAGCTTGTATCTCTATTAAAGTTGTCATAGGTCTCTTGGTGGCCTCTTTCACTAGTCCCCTTCTTGCATGCTCACTCAGTTTTTGAGAATGGCCTTCTCTAGGCAGGTTTACAACTGTACCATAATCTTTCCATTTCTTGATTATTGACTTAACTGTACAGTACTCCAAGGGATATTCAGTGATTTGGGAATTTTCTTGTATCCATATCCTGGCTTGTGCTTTTCAATAACCTTTTTGTGGAGTTGCTTGGAGTGTTCTTTTGGTTTCATGGTGTAGTTTTTGCTAGGATACCAACTCACCAGCAGTTGGACCATCCAGATATAGGTGTATTTTTACTACAATCAATTGCAACACCTTGACTGCACATAGGTGATCTCTATTTAACTAGTTATGTGACTTGTAAAACCAATTGGCTGCACCAATGATGATTTGATGTGTCATATTAAAATGAGTTAATACTTATGCAATCAATTATTTTGTGTTTTGTATTTGCACCTAATTTAGATCACTTTGTAGAGATCTGTTTTCACTTTGACATGAAAGAGTATTTTTCTGTTGAACAGTGTCAAAAAAGCCAAATTAAGTCTACTGTGATTCAATGTTGTAAAACAATAAAACATGAGAACTTCCAAGGGGAGGATATAGCCCCATTAATGTGGTCATACCTTTCTTATTATTCAGTTACACCCATAAAGCCTCACTGGACAAGTTCTCCAATTGTTCTGACTCAGCATTACCGTGATATTTTCCCTGATTAGTCACTCCACCCTTCCTCCTTTAATCCTTCCTGCTCTGCCACATCCAAAACAATGGATCCCCAGAATACTGAGATGCCAGTCCTGCCCCTCCTGCAATCAAGTCTCACTAATGGCTCAATGTTATTATTCCAAGTGTTGATCCATGCCCTGGGCTCACCTGCCTTTCCTATGATATTTCTTTGAAATATACGCAGCTCAGGACATTAGTCATACCAACTGTTTGATTCCTGAGTTTGTCTGAGATCTTAACAACATCTGTCTCCATAATCTTTTCCCCAATTGTTCTGGAACTCTGGTTCCAATGCCCCTGCAACTCTTGTTTAAAACACTCTGTGCAGTACTTGAAAACCTTCCCCCAAGGGTATGAGTCCCCTTCCAGTTCAGGTGCAAACCATCTCTACTGTAGAGGTCTGATGCTCCCTGGAGTGAGTGAGGACGTGCTGAGATGTCTATTTCACCCATGCAATGACAGGCACTGCTGGACTGACCACCACTTCATCTGTTCTCATCTCCATCAAAGTAGGCACAATAATTAAGTGATACAAGTAAATTTCTACTCAAAGGTCTATGTAAGATTTGGAACTCATTGATTATTATCACATGCATGAAAGTACAGATAAAATTTTTCTTTGCAAGTCACCCATACGGACAATTTAATTGTAACAGTAGTTAGTACAATCAGGTAGATGGAGCTCGTCAGCCTTGGAAGGCAGTCCATCTAAGAGAGGGAAAACTCTGATTTCAAACCTCCACTGCCTTGCGGCCATACCCACTCACGGGAAAGGCTTCAGGAGTAAACCCTGAGGACAAATCCCTAAGACAGTCCAACATTGCCTTCAACCTCGTTCTGGCAACTCCTGCGACGACGGGCCTTTGCCCTTCCCTTGGACAACATCGGTGGCGTGGAGAGGGGAGACTTGCAGCATGGGCAACTGCCGCTCTTCCATACAACCTTGCCCAGGCCTGCGCCCTGGAGAGGACACTCCAGTGTTGCCTCACTGTGTCGGCATAACTGAAGCAAGACTTTCCAGGTGCAGATCCATGGTCTCACGGATGCCACCACAGTTAGTGCAAAGGAAAACGATAAGAAAATGCAGTGAAGGTGGACAATAAAGTCCCAGCCAATAACAAGATAGATTGTGAGGTCAAGAGTCGATCTTATCATACTAGGGAACTGTTCAACAGCAGGATGGAAGCTGTCCTTGAGCCTGGTTGTATGTGCTTTCAGGCTTTTGTACTGTTTGCCAAGTAGAAGGGGAGTGGATCTTTGCTCATGTTGGCTGGTTTACTGAAGGAGTGAAAAGTGTTGACAAAGTGCAGAGCAAAGGCTGGTTTCTGTGATGTGATGAGCTGTGTTTACGACTCTCTTCAGTTCCTTGCAGTCATGAGAAGAACAGCCATGATACATCAGGATAGGATACTGTTTCCCTTTCCTCAGACAGTACCTCACTGACAATTCCTCAGCTTCCAGCTTACTAAGTATCCATATTTTATGTGCTGTCCTGAAAGTTCACCATGATTTGCATATGCAGAGAACCTCTTGGCTTCTCTAACAACAATAGCTAAGTAGTTAACTTTGCACACAAAATGTGACTAGATCAGAAGCTCCACTTTCCTTCAGGGAAATTAAACAGCTCTGCAGGCACCTGAAAGTAGCTGTTCGGCAGAAAACCCATGACTTAAAAATGTGGGGGATGAAGATCGTGGAAGAGGCTCAATAACCTGCTGAAATCTATACTGTCCACACATTCTTCAGCTCCTACCTAAACAACCAAGGCACAACCTCACAGAGCCAAGAAAGGACAAAGTTTTCAACTTTTTAAGACTTGTATTTGGGAATTCTACATTTCAACATCTGAGACTTAATCACTTACTCAGTAATATTTTACCTCAGTGTGGAAGGCCACTCAGATCCACCTTTTGCATCCAGACACTTAATTACAGACAAATATAGACTTGTAGGGAAATTCCAGTGTTTAAAATTTATAGTGAGTCTTATCTACTCAATTGAGTAATACTTTTCTCAGAATTTAATGTCTTTTTTTTGCTGTAAACAAATAAAGAACGAATCTTTGGGAATGATTGCTTACTGTAGAGAGGCGTAAGATATGAATTTGACAAATTAAGAATATTGTTGATTGCATTTTCTGTGTAATATCTTGAAATTGGCCAAAGAATGAAGGAAAGTTGCAAATTCTGTGTGGCTCAGATGGAGTTTTTAGAATCTTCTTAGAAAATTGTTAAAAAATGACATGGGCGCTTACCCCAGAAACCATTATTTCAATAGATTAATCGCCATTGCAAATTTTTGTCAATTGCAAGCTTTCAAGTAGAATATTTTAAAATATTATTTCTATTATCAGCAAATAGGGAAAGAGTAGGGAAAGGAAGAGGAAGGCAGTAGTGATAGGGGACTCAGACTGGTGATTCTGTGGACGCAGGAAAGAAACTCGGATGGTAGTTTGCCTCCCAGGTGCCAGGGTCCAGGATGATTCTGATCGCGTCCAAGATATCCTGCGGTGGGAGGGAGAACCGCCAGAGGTCGTGGTACGTATTGGTACCAATGACATAGGTAGGAAAAGGGAAGATGTCCTTAAAGGAGACTACAGGGAGTTAGGAAGGAAGTTGAAAAGCAAGACCTCAAAGGTAGTAATCTCGGGATTACTGCCTGTGCCACACGACAGTGAGAATAGGAATAGAATGAGGTGGAGGATAAATACGTGGCTGAAGGATTGGAACAGGGGGCAGAGATTCAGATTTCTGGATCATTGGGACCTCTTTTCGGGCGGGTGTGACCTGTACAAAAAGAATGGGTTGCACTTGAATCCCAGGGGGACCAATATCCTGCCGAGCAGGTTTGATAGAGCTGTTGGGAAGGGTTTCAACTAGATTGGCAGGGGGTGGGAATCAGAATGTGAGTGCAGGGATTAAGGTAGAAGGACAAGGGCTTGATGCTAAGAGTTCTGAGTTGATGAGGAAGGACAGGTAGGGGACAGAACATAATTGTAGCCAGTTAAAGGGGTTGAAATGTGTCTACTTCAATGCTAGGAGTATTAGGAACAAGGAGGATGAACTTAGAGCATGGATTAGTACGTGGAACTATGATGTTGTGGCCGTTACTGAAACTTGGCTGGAGGAAGGGCAGGATTGGATGATGCAGGTCCCGGGGTTCAGGTGTTTTAAAAGGAATAGGATGGGAGGTAGAAAAGGGTGGGGAGTGGCATTGCTGGTCAGGGATAGTATCATGACTATAGAAAGGGAGGACGCTGCAGAAGGAGTGTCCATGGAGTCAGTCTGGGTGGGAGTCAGAAATAGGAAGGGATCAATCACTGTGCTGGGAGTAGTCTATAGGCCCCCATATAGCCCTTGGGACACTGAGGAGCAGATAAGCAGGCAGATTTTAGAATGGTGCAGGAAATACAGGGTAGTAGTTATGGGTGATTTCAACTTCCCTCATATTGACTGGCACCTCCTGAGTGCAAGGGGGATAGATGGGGCTGAATTTGTCAGGTGTGTTCAAGAAGGATTCCTGACACAGTATTTGGACTGGCTGACGAGAGGAGAGGCTATACTGGATCTAGTTCTGGGTAATGAACCTGGTCGGGTGACAGACCTCTTGGTGGGGGAGCATTTTGGTGAGAGTGACCACAACTCCATTAGCTTCAGCATAGCTATGGAAAGGGATAAAGTCAGACGAAATGGTAAAGTGCTTAACTGGGGAAGGGGTAACTTTGAAGGAATGAGGCAGGAACTAGGGAGAGTAAATTGGAAACAGATGTTCAAAGGGGAAAGCACAGAAGTAATGTGGGAGAAGTTTAGGGACCACTTGAGCTGGGTTCAGGATAGGTTTATCCCACTGAGGCAAGGAAAAAATGGTAGGAAAAGGGAACCGTGGCTGACGAAACATGTGAGGCAACTCGTCAAGAGGGAAAAGGAAGCATATGTTAGATATAAGAAGCAGGAAGTAGGAGGGGCTTATGAGAAATATAGGGTAGCCAGGAAGGAGCTAAAGAAAGGACTTAGGAGAGCTTGAAGGGGGCATGAGAAGGTCTTGGCATGTAGGATTAAGGAGAACCCCAAGGCGTTATATGCGTATGTGAAGAATAGGAGGATGACGAGAACGGAGTTTCGACCGCTAAAGGATAAAGAGGGCAACATGTGCCTGGAGGTGGAGGAGGTTGGGGAAGGTCCTAAATGAATACTTTGCTTCAGTATTCACAGGTGAAAAGGATCTTGATCAGGATGAGGTCAAAGTAGAGCGGGCCTGTGTGCTGGACAATGTGGAGATTAAGGAAGAAGAAGTGCTGGATTTTCTTAAAAACATTAAGATTGATAAATCCCCAGGGCCAGATATGATACACCCCAGGTTGTTGTGGGAATTGAAAGAAGAGATCGCAGGAGCATTAGCTATGATCTTTGAATCCTCTTTGGCTGCAGGGAATGTGCTGGAGGACTGGAGAATGGCAAATGTAGTTCCCTTGTTTAAAAAAGGTAATAGGGAGAAACCTGGGAACTATAGACCAGTGAGTCTTACGTCGGTGGTATGCAAACTACTGGAAAGGATTAAGGATAGGATCTACGAGCATTTGGAGAAGTCCAGTCTACTCATGGATAGTCAACATGGCTTTGAGAAGGGAAGATCGTGCTGCATGAGCCTGATTGAGTTTTTGAAGAGGTGACAAAAGAAATTGATGAGGGTAGGGCAGTGGATGTGGTCTACATGGACTTTAGCAAAGCATTTGACAAGGTCCCTCATGAGAGACTCATCCAGAAAGTCATGAGGCATGGGATAAGTGGAACCTTGGCTGTTTGGATAAAACATTGGCTTAAAGGAAGAAAGCAGAGGGTAGTTGTGGAAGGAAAGTATTCTGCCTGGAGGTCAGTGATTAGTGGAGTGCCGCAGGGATCTGTCTTGGGACCGCTGCTATTTGTGATTTTTATAAATGACCTGGATGTAGAGGCGGAAGGATGAGTGGGTAAGTTTGCGGATGACACGAAGATTGGAGGAGTTGTGGATGGAGCTGTAGGTCGTCGAAGGTTACAAGAGGATATAGACAGGCTGCAGAGTTGGGCAGAAAAATGGCAGATGGAGTTCAATCCGGACAAGTGTGAGGTGATGCATTTTGGAAGGACAAACCAGAAGACTGAGTACAGGATTAATGGTCAATTACTTAAGAATGTGGATGAACAAAGGGACCTTGGGGTTCAAATCCATACATCCCTCAAGGTCGCTGCACAGGTTGATAGGGTAGTTAAGAAGGCCTATGGGATGCTAGGCTTCATTAACAGGGGCATTGAGTTCAAGAGTAGAGAGGTCATGTTGCAACTCTACAAATCTCTGGTGAGACCGCACTAGAGTATTGTGTTCAATTCTGGTCACCTCATTATAGGATGTGGAAGCTATGGAGAGGGTGCAGAGGAGACTTACCAGGATGTTGCCCGGTTTGGAGAACAAGTCATATGAAGCAAGGTTAGCAGAACTGGGACTTTTCTCTTTGGAGCGTAGAAGAATGAGAGGGGACTTGATAGAGGTCTACAAGATTATGAGAGGCATAGATAGGGTGGATAGTCAGTACCTGTTTCCCAGGGCACCAATAGCAAACACCAGAGGGCATATGTACAAAATTAAGGGAGGGAAGTTTAGGGGAGACATCAGGGTTAAATTTTTTACACAGGGTTGTGAGTGCCTGGAATGACTTGCCAGGGATGGTGGTGGAGGCTAAAACATTAGGGGTATTTAAGAGCCTCTTGGACAGGCACATGGATGAAGGAAAAATGGAGGGTTATGGGGTAGTGTGGGTTTAGTACTTTTTTTTAAGGATTATATGGGTCGGCACAACATGGAGGGCTGAAGGGTCTGTACTGTGCTGTAGTGTTCTATGGTTCTAAATGTTTGGAATTAAAACATATTTCCTGAGCAACTTATAAAATAACTTGCAAAAGGTAGAAGCATGTAATACTGTCTAACTTCATTGCTTTGCAAAGAAATGTTTCTATCTTCTTTAATTGTTGATGTGTAAAACAGATTATGGGCCTAACCCAGATAATAAATCAATGAGTTGATGTTACAAAATGAGAATTTTTTTTTATTATTAATTATGTATTGGTTTAATCATTCAGCTATCTATCACATCCATATAAAATGAAAATGATTGTATAACTTGTTATCAATCTGATAGATAAGTATTTAAATAATATTCAACTCAGATGAAACAGATGTCATCAACAAATTTGCAGCTTATTTTTTTAATATGATCATCTGAATTCATTGTGAATCTAAGGCATCTGGTTTATTTTCAGTTAGATTGAACACTGTATTATCTGCTTGCTTATTTTTTGCTGTTGCTGGGTTCAGAAGAATCAATTGTGTTGGGTAAAATTTGACATGGATCACGGACCCCATAATTAGTTACACTTTAGTTCAAGGCTGCAATTAAATCTGCCACTTCTGCTCCACTGATTCATTTAGTTATGTGTTTAATTGTCGAACTCAATGCTTTATCTTCAGAAAAGAAGCATTTTTTTGCAAACAAAAATGCATGAGAATTACAGGGCTGGAGACGTGCAAAAGTAATCTGATAATATATGGAATGTTTCTTGCTTTTCCAGTTAATAACGCCCACAGTAAGGAAGCAGCTATGATTTCTCCATCCCCTATAAATTTGGCTATTTCAAAACCACAATTTTTTTTTGCCATAGTTGCAAAAAATTGGTTTATTTATGGTTTCTCCCAGTCAATTTTGAAGCTTCATTTGTTTAATGTTTTATCCTCTGGTCCTTTACTGATCAGATTTAGGCTGATCTACTCTTGTGCTACTAATTTAAATGATTGGGTAAGAGGTTGTGAGCTCACTGTGTCTGACTCAGGCTTATCTGCCAAAGGCTAAGCTATGTACCGCAAAGTCTCCTTCATACATGCAGGACCCAGGGCTCCTGGCCATCTGTCCAACCTTGGAATCATCAGATAAACAACCATACTTGTGCTCACAGTGGAGAAGCAATTGTAAAAAAAAGCTTTTATATTTCATTAAGGTGACAGCACATTTTGTGAGGTCAGTAATTCTAATTTGCCTTTGTGCATCTTTTATTGTAGTGTCGCATCTTTTTAATAAGAATTCACTATTTATTATGACTATTACTGTTCTTCAATTGAACAATCAATTTTTAAAAAATGAAGTCGTAAGCTTCGGAGGGCTCTTAATCTGTTTCAGTGGGTATTTATACGTTCTAAGTCCTAGAAAGTTTATTTCTTTTAAAATTGTTAATGCTTTCTGGTAATTGAAAAAAAATTAATGTGGAAACATTTCATCTTTGCTGCAAAGAGATCTTTCAATTTATGTTTACATAATTGAATAAAGTGGAAGAAATATTGGCAAAAGCACAAATACTTATATGGTGCTGTGCACGTTGTCCAAATTTCAGGTATTCCTAATATTTCACTATGAATCATTGCAGTTCATTGAATAGGAAACGGTTTAGATGTTATTCTAAAAACAATAGTCTTCAGTCTTAATGAATGTGAAGAAATAAAGGATATACAGTCAACTTTGCGTAATGACTAGAGTACTTAAAATGGTATTGAAGTAGTGTCCTGATGTTTTGATGACAAATAGGGACTTTAAAGGTTATATCTGAACAGACCCTTTTATTGAAGGTATTTGAATTAAGAAGAAATACTCTTAACATTGAATCCATTTATGTTGTTAAAACTTCACCACTGGATGAAAAGTTGCATGGTTCATTGATAAAGCTGAAATTGTTTGTCTTCTGCGTGAGCAATTGCTGAGAAAATACCTGATTCATATTTGTAAATGAATTTTCCTTGCATTTTAACTGAAAGCACAATGAGAAATACCTATCGTAGTTTTGTGCAGAATTAGAGAATGGTTTTATCTATCAAGCCAAAGCAAACGGATCTCAGAATCAAAATTAGGTTCATTATCACTGACATCCATCATGAAATTTATTATTTTACGGCAGTAGTACAGTACAAGGCATGAAATTTACAACAAGATACATAAATAGTGCAAATGAGGAATAGCAAGGTTGCATTCATGGATCATTCAGAAATCTGTATTTCAGTAAGCTTCACTATTCACCATTTTCACTGGTTACATTATGTTCATTTTACTTGGCATATTCAAACACTTCATTTAAAGGCAAATATTCATATCAATGTATGTTTAAACTAAAAGAATTTGAGCATCTTTTAAACAAAATTTGAAATACTTTAACTATTGTTACCTTTTTATGATTTTATAAAATATTGGAAAATGTAGGCAAAATAAAATTTAAAATTTTCTAGCTGGTGCTACTATTCTAGGTATGTACTGTATATAAGTAAAATAATATTCCAATGTTATTCTTTAAAAATAATTTCATGAAATTATAAATATTTGTATTTTAAAAAATTGACATAATTATTTTTGCCAGACTTGAGCACAAAGTCTAATTTAGTTTTCAAGATTTTCAAAATAAATAAGGTAACAGATTACAGGCAATGTTTCAGATAGCTTATTTCTTCAGATTGTATTTAGGCCTCATTTAGTTTCTAGCCCTTTAAATGACAATAAAGGATCTTATTGTTATTTGTTTAATCCTAGTGAACGCGGTATCTAATGCATTCATGCAGCATTTTTAAGCTGGTATTTTACTGTTTAATAATTGAAGTTGGTAACCCTAAAAAAGGTTCTTTGTAAGCCTCCCAAAACAAACTTAACAATCGATACGACATGGTTAGCACAAAATTTGTGTTATAATCACAGTGCCATCAGGAGCACAGTCTGGGGCCTGTCTGAATAGATTGATGAACCGTTGATAATTGAACTGTGACAACTAATCCAGAATCCAAGCAGGAAAGGGTGGCCTTTCGCAAATATGTCCTTGTGGCAAAGAAAGTTAAAAATTAATTAATACAATCCTCAAAATCTTAAAAGATCTCAATAGAGCAAGTATTTTGAGTGACAAAAGTTGATAAAATTGAATTTTAAGGTAAATGGCTGAAGCAATAGAGCTGACATAAGGAGAGTTTGTTATGCAGTGAAGAATTTAAAGATTTTTGGAAGCAGATTTTCTGAAATCCAGTGCGGGGAGTCTTGAATGGAAAAATTTTGCAAGACTGCTTTAGAGTAGGAAGGTCATGTTCATTCGAAAGAACCAGAACAAGGACAATAACTGCCCTATGTCATTCTCTGATATTTATACTGCTTTTAGTAAAGTGAATACACTTATTGATTCGCGCGGTTGTTATTTGCATGTTGCTGCAAGTCCTAGTTTCCTTTCTGTAGTAATGCATCTGTACCACAAGATGCATTTAGCCAAAGTAACTGGCCAGTGATTTCATTTGCCGAATCTGATGACGTAAAGGAGGAGATAATATACTACCTTGCCTCACTGCTAATATTCTCACTTTTGGGTTAAAGGTCATCGATTCAAGCTGAATAAGATTTAGAAGCATTTGCTATACTGGGGTAATATTCATTGTCAAAGGGACAGACTTAAGACATTTAAACTAAAGCTTCAGACAAGGGTTCCTGACAATAACAGTTGCTTGTATAGAATCCAATGACAGCATTTTATTTCGAGCGTAAACAGGAACTCAGTAAATGATTTCTGCTCTCTCAAGCTCCCTTTCCTTTTTACTACTTTGACATGCAAGGGGTACAATTGGAATGATGAAAACGATTTCACAAGATGGAAGGTAGATTTCTGAAGTGTTACTGTCTTCATTATGATGTAGAAGCTTATCAATCAAATTTCTGCTTTTCTGTGTAGTACTGTATTGAATGCTTGTTGCAATATTGGCAGTGCTGACTGTGATGTTAAGGCTTCTTTGGACAGGAGATCCAATGCCACTATTTGGAAGAAAAACAATGGATTGCCTGAGCCAATACTTATTTCTCAATCAATGTCAATTCATATAACTGTTTGAGAAGAACAGCTTCATGCATTGTAGCATTTCCATCTTTTTAAAAATTAATTTTTCATAACTTCACTATTGTAAGAATAACATTTACAATTAAGTTCACAATTTTTTTTAACTTGTAAAGAAAGACCTGTTCTGAGAAGCCATGCCAGTTTCTAGAGGTAAATAATGAAAGTTTGGTGATTTACAATGAAAACTTCCAGTTTTCCGTGTTTTATCTTGGAAGGTGAGAAGATCTTGCCTGTGTTAGGCCTAAATGTGTGATATGTGCCACTGTGGTTCATTTTGGTAGGTCAAATATGATGGCAAAATATAGTATTAATGGTAAGACTTGTGGTAATGTGGAGGATCAGAGGGATCTTGGTGCCCGAGTCCATAGGACACCTAAAGCTGCTACGCAGGTTGACTCTGTGGTTAAGTAGGCATATGGTGCATTAACCTTCATCAACCATGGGATTGAGTTTAAGAGCCGAGAGGTAATGTTATAGCTAAATAGGACCCTGGTCAGACCCCACTTGGAGTACTGTGCTCAATTCTGGTCACCTCACTACAGGAAGGATGTGGAAACCATAGAAAGGGTGCAGAGGAGATTTACAAGGATGTTGCCTGGATTGGTGAGCGTGCTTTATGAGAATAGGTTGATTGAATCGGCCTTTTCTCCTTGGAGCGACGGAGGATGAGAGGTGCCCTGATAGAGGTGCACAAAATAATGAGAGGCATTGATTGTGTGGATAGTCAGAGGCTTTTCCCCAGGGCTAAAATGGCTAGCACAAGAGGGCACAGTTTTAAGATGCTTGGAAGTATGTACAGAGGAGTTGTCAGGGGTAAGTTTTTTTTTACGCAGAGAGTGGTGAGTGCGCGGAATGGGCTGCCAGTGGCGGTGGTAGAGGCAGGAAACGATAGGGACTTTTAAGAGACACCTGGATGGCTACATGGAGCTCAGAAAAATAGAGGGCTATGGGTAAAGCCTAGTTAGTTCTAAGGTAGGGACATGTTCAGCACAACTTTGTGGGCCAAAGGGCCTGTATTGTGCTGTAGGTTTTCTATGTTTTTTCTATGTTTCTACTGTCATTCAAAACTTCCTGTGGGAAGCACAGTCAGAAAATTGTGTAAATTCAGTTCTTTATAGCTTTCAACATAAGTCATTCAATGTCTGTAGTGAGATGCTGAAGATGTTCTATAGGTCAGTTGTGGAGAGCGCCCTCTTCTTTGTGGTGGCGTGTTGGGGAGGAAGCATTAAGAAGAGGGACGCCTTACGTCTTGATAAGCTGGTAAGGAAGGCGGGCTCTGTCGTGGGCAAAGGACTGGAGAGTTTAACATCGGTAGCTGAACGAAGGGCGCTGAGTAGGCTACGGTCAATTATGGATAACTCTGAACATCCTCTACATAGCACCATCCAGAGACAGAGAAGCAGTTTCAGTGACAGGTTACTATCGATGCAATGCTCCTCAGACAGGATGAAGAGGTCAATACTCCCCAATGCCATTAGGCTTTACAATTCTACCTCCAGGACTTAAGAACTTTTAAAGCTATTAATGCTTTTTGAGACGGTGATTTAGATGCATATCATATTTTTTTTTACTGAGTTAAGTATTGTATGTAATTAGTTTTGCTACAGCAAGTGTATGGGACATTGGAAAAAAGTTGAATTTCACCATGGGGATGAATAAAGTATCTATCTATCTATCTATCTATCTTTCAAAAGAAGTTAATAAATTGACTCAAACTCAGGCAAAAAACTTTGTCATGCTAATAATTCTTTACTGTAAACACAAGATTATACTCTAATAAAAGTTACCATTTACTTTATTAGGCCACAAGTCCTTATGGAACATGTTTTAAGCCTTGAATTCTTGGAAGGAATGGGAAAAGAATGCTATAAATATTAAATCTATCTGGCTGAATAAGTAGATTATTTTTCTGACTCTAGGTATTTTAGATGGGATTTTGATAGAATTTCCAGACATATTTTATTTATTTATTGAGATACAGTGTGGATCAGATCCTTCCAGCCCTTCGAGCTGTGCTGCTTAGCAATCCCCTGATTTAATTCTGGCCTCATCTTGGGACAACTTACAGTGACCAATTAACCTACTAGCCAATATATCTTGGGACTTTGGGAGAAAACCGGAGCACCCTAAGGAAACCCACACATTCACGAAAAAGCCTCTGGCTATCCACACAGAAAAATGTATACAATATACATCTTGAAATTATTCTTCTTTGCAACCATCCACAAAAACAGAGGAGTGCCCCAAAGAATGAATGACAGTTAAATGTTAGAACCCCAAAGCTCCCCCTTCCATGCATAAGCAACAATCTTACCCCCCCCCCCCCCCCGTCCACCAGTAAAAAGCATCGGCACCCCCCACTGAGCACTCAAACATGCAGCAAAGCATCAATAAAGACACAGACTTGCAGTACCCCAAAGACTACTCGTTCACCTGGTAATTCAACATACCAACATCTCTCATTAATAAGGGAAAAAGAGGTGTCCCCGTTTCACAGCGAGAGGAGAGACATAACAAAACAACCCACTGATTTATGGTATTAAAAGTCTTTTGCATCGCTTCTTCCGAGCTCTGTGCCCAAAGTACTTGGGTCTTAGGGCACACAGCCAGTAGCCAACTCACTGCTTACGACCTTCCATCTCCCACGACGCATTGGCAACAGTGACACCAACCACAAACATTCAGCACCCTGAAGGCACGCTAGTCTTCCAGACCACATCCTTGGCATATTGAAAAGCAGCTGGCCGTGAGGCCCTGAGAGTGTGTCAGATTTCCACAAAGACCCGAAGTCAGTGTGTAACTCCAGGTTAGGGTCTTCAAAAGAACCTTGAAAAGGAAAAAAGAGATATTAAAGATAGAAATAGAGCTGCTTCAGAAGATGAAGCAAAGGAGTTGCCGTTAGGCGCCATTGTCCTCTTAAGTTTGTTGTAGTGGGGCACTAGCCTTGTTGCAACTAATACATCACTTGAATTTTTAAATTGAAGCCTCAAATACAGCAATCAACTTTGTCTTGACTTTTTAAGGCACATTTTCCTCTTCATGTGGCTTGAAGCAGTAGCTGTGCAGATGCATTACTTGTTCTGTGTCCAAAAAAATTCATTTCTGATATGTAGTACATAGAAATAGTGCAAGATTTTGAAAACAACAATTTGTTTGGGGAGGTGGGGGTGCTGGAAGAAGTGATTGTCTGCCAATTTCTGCCTCTGTTTTCTATTCATCTGGTTAGGTAGCAAGATCAATTAAACACATGTCCTCCTCCTAAGTGTATTGTATGTGTAAGGCACAATGTTGAGACTTAGAGGAGAATCGGTGCCTATTCTGTTGTGACTATTGACTGGCAATTAAGATTAAGATGCTTCATTTCATGAGTTGCTAATGGCAAGGCAGCAGCACGTGTCCAGACTATACAAACAAAACAAAACCACTGCAACTACATCTGCTGTTAATTCCCACCTTCCTCTCCAGGGATAAACTAGTCATCAACATTGTCTGTGATTATACTTACTTCAATGCTAGTTCCAGAGAGGACTCCATTTTCTCACTTCCTCCACCTCTGTTGCATTTGATCCAATAATACGACAGCACACACTGGTGCCTATGAAATACCTTTTTACTTTGTAAATTGTGATTTCCCTCTCCCACAACAAGCAGAACACTTGACTGCATCCATGTTTGCTTTCACCGCTTCGCCTCATGCAGTGTGGACTCTGGAAACCAAACAGTTTGGGTGATCGGATATGAAGCACCTGGGCTCAGTTTGCAGGAGTGACTTAATTTCCTGTCTCTTGCCACTTGAATGTACCGTCACTCGCACTCTAACCTTTCTGTTTATGATCTCCTGTGCTATTACAATGATGCCCAATGCAAGTCTGGGGAACAGCATGTTCTATCTGGGCATGTTACAGCCTGTAAGGATAGATCACAAATTATACAACTTCAGTTAACGTGCTCTTTCTTTTTACTTGTGTCATAACCATTTCTATCTGTTCTCGTTTTAGCTCAGTTTTTCTTGTTTATTTTGCTACAATCTTGTCTGCTGGACATTGTTCCCCAACTTTCTGATAACAATGTATTACACTGAAGATGATTTGAGTTTTCGGTCTGTTAACTACCACATCGATGCATAGTCTTCCCTATCAGAGAGTTCCCTTTGTTTCATCCCCACCTGCTCTGTTACCTACTTATTTTCTTTTTGCTGTGCCAATAACCTTCAACATTAACTAATTCTCATTCCAAATAGGCTATCTGACCCACTGGGCATTTCAGTATTCTGTTTTTAGTTTAAGTGTACCAATATGTTGTAAATCACATATCATTAAATCAAATATACTGGATTGGATTAGATTTGACCATTTTTTACCTTTGGAGGTTACCTTACAAAACATGTTTGTTTCATTTGAAAGATGATCTCAAAATTGCTGAAGTATTTCAGGTCTGAGCTGCACACACATTAGTCACGCTGATTTAAAATATACATATTTTTAATAGTATGTGGTTTATGATAGCAGGGTTAGCACCTCTTGTCCATCCATAGTAACTTAGGGCTCTTCTTGCACAATGCCACAAGTAAGATTGATGAGTTCCTTCCTGAATGACTTTAGTTAATCAGATTAGCTTTCTGGTGAATGAAAATTGTTGATTTTTTTTAGCACCAATTTCCTGTTATTTATTTATTTTATTACTTTAATTTCAATTCCCATGTGTTGAGGCAGAATTTGTACTCAACCCCTGATCATTAATATAAGATTCTTAGCACTAGCCTAGTAACAAAACAACTGTGCTACTATATTTAAGGGTGAATGCCTATACAGAACATATACAGTCTTTTCCATGATTATTATCTGAAATTCAACAAGTCATATAACTATCTTTCTGATGCTTTAACATTGCATTGTTAATAATTGGAAATTTGATGTCCTTATACCTTCCTAATCAAAAATAGAAAAAAAAAGTGCAAGATGAACAGTAACCCCCATGGAAGTGGTGGAAGTGTCAAAGTGTTATACAACGAAAATTTTAAATTTAGTTTACAATGTTAGGATTTGCTTTTTGTTTTTTTCTTGGTTTGAAATTGGAAATATTTTTTTAAGTTTCAGAACCTACCGTACTTAGTCTCTTTGACTTAAGGTTCAAAAAGTTGCTTTGTTTCAATTATAACATCCCAGTTATTTTTATATAGTGCTTTGTAAAAGTATTCAGTCCCAACCCTTTGTTTACATAAATAAGTATCACAACTAGGGATTTTGATCAATTTAACTGGAAATTTTCATTTGTGAAGCACATGCTCCTTATTCACAGTAGAGCCCAAAAAATAAGGAAAAATGTAAATCATGAAAAACTGAAATGGCAGCAGTTCAAAAGTATTCATCCCCCATTGATCAGTACTTGAACCACCTCTCGCAGTTATTACAACCTGTAGTCTTTTTGGGTAAGTCTCTATTAGCTTTGCACAATGTGATGAAGCAAGTTTTCCCCATTCCTCCTTGCAAAATTGCTCAAACTGTGCCAGGTTAGTTGGGGAGCAGAGGTGGACAGCAATCTTGAGGTCTTGCCAGAGATGTTTGATCAGGTTAAGGTCAGGACTATAACTGGGCCACTCAAGGATATCAATTTTCTTCATTTGAAGCCACCCTATGCTTGTTCTGGCAGTGTGCTTTGGGTCGCTGTCCTACTGAAGGATGAACTTCCTCCACAGATTAAGCTTTCTCGCAGAGGCTAGCAGGTTTTTATCCAGGAAATCACTGTATTTATCAGCATTCATCTTCCCATAATCCTGACCAGATTTCCAGTTCCTGCAGCTGAAAAGCATACCAATAGCATGGTGCTACATCCGCCATAAGTTATAGTAAGGATGGTGTTACATGGCTGATGTGCAGAATCAGATTTACACTAAACATACTGCTTAGATTTGAGACCAGAAAATTCCACTTTAGTTTCATCCAACCACAAGACCTTCTTCCACATCTTTACAGTATCTTTTAAGTGACGCTTTGCAAAGAAGGATTTGCTTTTTTTTAAGCCAGACCTTCATCCTTGCCAGTCTTACCTACATACCCTTTTCGTGCAAGCCGTAGAGATTTTGGAGCCAGGAATTTCATCTCCAATTGCAGGTATTGACTTCTGCAGCTCACTCAGAGTGGCTGTTGGTGTCACAGTAGCCTCTCTTACAAGTGTCATTCTTCTCTGGCAACTAAGATTAGAATGGTGGCCTGACCTTGGCAGTATGACTGTGGTTTCATATTTTTTTTCCACTTCTTCATGATGGACTGCACTGAGCTCTGAGGTATATTCAGTGTCTTTGAGATGGTCTTGTACCCTTCCCCACATTTGTGTTTCTCTATTACCATGTCTCTGCTTGTTTTGAATGCTCTTTTGTCTTCATTTTGGTTTGGTCTGTTGAAAACCTACCATACTTTTGGACCTTACAGAGAGAGGATTATTTATTCTTATGACTTCATTGAAAACAGGTGATCCACCAGTTTTCTACATCAACAAATTGGGTGGGTCGGTAAAGTACTACCTGTATATTGCACCTGAGGAAAGTGAACATCAGGGATGAATACTTCTTCAGCCTGACAATTTTATTTTTTAATGTTTAGTGAATTAATCGAACAGGTTTAATATAATTATTCTTTTGATTTGAGATGTTGCACAATGTTTTGGAGATTATCTCAAACATCCTGCCTCAATCCATTTTAAATTTAGAAAATAGGACAGTAAAATGTGAAAATAGTGGGGGCTGAATACCTTTTTCAAGGCGCCGTAGCTGCTTGCTTTACTTCTCAGTTAATGGCAAAGTTGTAAAGGATAATGGAAATGAGAGTTTTTCAGTGACATTATCAACAAGGAAGAATGGATTCATTGGTCTGTGCCTTATCTGAGTAGCTAGAAGATATTAATGTTAGCTGCCTTGTTAGTGTATATGACTGATGATAATCAGGCCATATGTCATTTTCAAATGTCTAATTTCAATTCTGGCAAACTTGGTATTTCTAAAATTGCTTCAGGTTGGCTTGAATTATGCAGCAATGAAATATCTACTTAGATCAAATTTAACAAAATTTACATTTGGGTTAACTTACCAAAAAAAATTCTGCTAATACTCACTACACTGTTCTCCACTACTTCAGTTTCTACCATCTCTATGCATCCAGCCCCAGCCTGATTTAATCATTCCTTCTGATTGATCAGCAAAGTTGGAATATATTTAATCTGTATTCTACAGTTCTGACATTTTTTTTTAGCCTAATGACATGTTTAATGATTTTCTGAAATAAAATCCCAAATACTTTGCAACTGTAAACCTTGGATGAATTTCCATTATTCTTTTCCAGTTTATGCTCAATAGTTTCAATTAATTTCAGAGAAATGTATGCAATGTTACGTACCCTGTAACTGGGTGTGTAACCAGCAGAGAAAGAAGAATTCGTTGGAGTCTGGTGGTACTATACTAAAGGTGTTTATTAATAAAAATAAGCAAAACCATATCAATACTGCAAATATACATATAAAACAAGTTAGCAGTAATAAACCTAAAAGTGTAGGAATAATAATAATCAATAATAAACAAGCTCTATCGATGTCTAGGGGTAAATAAATTGTCATAGAAAAGTATAAAGTTCAGTTCAGTTCATAAGTGCTGATGTAGTTATGGTTGTTGAATTGTAATCGTTGGAGAGAGAGAGAGAGCGAGCGAGATGTAACAGCTACAGTCAGGCAAACCTTCCTTTGCTTTCTTAATCCGTCGTATCGGTGTGGTCATTCAGTTATGACCTCTCCATCCTTCTGCTAGACTGTTCTTCTATGGTGGACTCATCACTCTGGCATGAGTGGACACACACACAAGCCCCCACTGGCCCTGCTTTAACACTGATAGCCTTAATGACCGACTTCCTGGTTCGGTCTTTGAAGCCCCCACCTTTCTTGTGGGTTCCAACACTCAATCAGTGTCCACTGGCGTGTCTGGAGGGTGTCTCTCCAGACCTGTCTTTTATCCCTACTCACGGGGTCTCAGCTATCCATCACTCCTGAATGACTGTGTCCATCAAATAAGGCCGCTCCTTCAATCCACTGAGGAATGTTTATAAGCAAACTATTGTCCTTGCAGCGAAACAGTAAATAATTCAAAAAGGAGTCACAATACGGTTAATCAGCAATTTCCCCCTCTCTCTTATCTGTCACCGATGTTCTTGCTTGTTTTTCCATCTCTCTTTCTCATGGTCAGCATAGCAACAGTAATAGTTCGTGGTTCTCAGGAGGGGAATGGTTAACTCTGTACCCCATTGTCCATCAGGTCTGTTCATCACTCATAACAGCAATATACATCCTGAAATTCTTTTTCTTCACAGACATCCACAAAAGCAGAAGAGTGCCCCGCAGAATGAATGACAGTTAAAATGTTAGTACCCTAAAATCCCCCGTACTTCTCTCTCCCACATACAAGCAGCAGCAAAGTAACAACCCTCCCCCACCTACTTCCGCAAAAAAAGCATTCCAACCCTCCACCCTCCAAGCATGCAATAGCAAAGTTCTCCCTAACAAAGTGGTGTCCCCTTTCACAGCAAGAGGGGAGACATAACAACTCACTGATTTACAGTGTTAAAAGTCTGTCACACTGCTTTTCTTCCCCCCGAGTTCTGTGATCTTAAAATTGGCAACAAACTCTCACCCACCAACAAGAAAGGGAGAGAGCACAACTCACCGAGTACAGAGCCTCTGATAGCTGATCCTCTGTTCCTAATGTTGCATTCCCTCCCGTGACACTTCATTTAGCATCAACTTAGAATCAGCTCATCTTCAGGGCCACAAAATCTCAGAACCCCGAGGGCACGCTTGTCTTCTAGGCCGCATCCTTGGGATATCAAAAAGTGGCCGGCCATGAGCCCCAGGAGCAGGTCCCACTGCCGCAAAGAACTGAAATCTGAGTGTGACTCCAGGTTAGGGTCTTCAACAGAACCCCATCCACCTGAAAGGGAAGGGAGAGACATCTAAGGTAGAAATCAAAATGCTTTTGTAGATGAACACGAAGCAGTTGCAATTTCGAGCCATCATGAATCCTCCTCCACCTATGTCTCATAGTTCTATGCCTGTTCATGTTCTATTGTTGGCAAGTTTGTTATATTTTGCATTCTCCTTAGAAACCTGTGTCAAGTTTAATCTTCAGTATACAACTGGCAGCTGTTCATGGAGCTTGCATAGCATGGGTTCAGTTGCATTGGCAGGCACCAGTTGATGCTAGGTCATGATTTGTTTAAAAAAATGAAAACAAAAAACAGCAGAGTAATTTTATCTTTATAATTTCAACTTCATTCCCAGAAACGTGTTTCTAAATCAGAATAATCTGCTCTACAGCAGATCATGTTACTTTTACATTCAGGAAAATAATTATCTTTGATTATGTCATTGCTTTATCCAATCTAATCTCACATGCTTGAAGGACTGGATTTTATTACTGCTGCTGAACACTGTATGCTACACAATATTCCAGCCTTCGGACCACATCTGGTGAGACTGAATCATTCTGCAATGGGAAAGGAGTCCGCCAAGGCTGCATCCTTTCTCCACAACTTTTTAACGTCTACTCTGAGATGATCATGAGACTGGCAATTACAGACAATACTGGCATTAAAATAAGAGGAAGAACTGTCAGTAACTTGAGATACACAGATGACACAGCCCTGCTAGCCACAACAGAAGACCTACAAGCACTACTCAGTAATGTCGCAAAAGCCTCTGCTGAATTTGGATTGCTGATAAATGGCAAAAAGACCAAAGTTATGGTGATAAGCAAAACTGCAATTAATGCTGACATCTACATTGGAAACAACAAGATCAAACAAGTGTCCTCCTTTATATACCTTGGTGCAGAACTAAATGACACAAACGAATGCAGCGAGGAAATAAGGTGAAGGCTAGCAATGGCATGCACAAGCACTACCAAACTCTAGAATATCTGGAAAGATAGATCTGTGAACACTGGCACCAAGATATACCTCCTCAGGAGTCTCGTCTGGCCAGTAACCCTATATGGCTGTGAAACATAGACCCTAAAAGCAACTGATGAAAAGAAGTTGACAGCATTTGAGATGTGGACATACAAATGGATCGTCAGGGTATCATACATTGAAAGGAGATCCAACAATTTCATCCAAGAAAAGATTGGTACGAAACCAATACATCTGGAAACTGTTATCCAAAGGAAACTTTGTTATTTTGGACACATCTCAAGAACTGATGACACACTGGAACAAGGAAGCTGCTCCCAAGGCAGACAGAGGAGAACCTGGATCGACAACATCAAGAAGTGGACCAGCCTCACCGCCAGAGGTGCAAGAGGTTTGACTGCCGACAGATTGTAGTAGAAGAAAGTAGTCGCCAAGGCTCTGGCACATGATGATGTTGAAGATTTGCGAGGAAAGCATCACGATCATAATCTCACTCTATCCTGTGCATTCTTTGCCATACTTTTGGGCTTGAATGTGGTTTATAGAAACATAAAATTGGTCATTGTAAATCAACAGTTTATTTTGAACTCTTAATATTTTTTACTTGCATGTTGCTATTCGATCAAGATACTGCTAGCATACAATGCTCCCATGGTTGACATCTTGCAGATAGTCCATGAAAATGTCTTCTTACTACTTCTACATCTGTTTTCATCCTAAATGTGATTCTGGGACTGTTAGAACCTGCAATTTATAGTCTGGAGATTGAATGAATGATCCAGTATTTCGATGTCTCCAAGAAGATTCCGGAAAGCAAGTGGGTACAGGTACGGCCTCAGTGCAAAGAGACTTGGAGATGATGTTTGACTCCATTTTGCCATTTAAATCATTAATTAATCACTGATTAAAGCATCAAGGAAGATTGAGACAAATGGGGAAGGGGAGTAAGAGTTCAGTGCCAACTGCCTGCTTTTAATATCTGCTGGAGAAGGAGTCTATGAGCAGCCTATTGCTATGTGGCTCACTTTGGCAGGCAGGTAGGCTTTTGTACCCGTGAGGTGTCTCTCTTCGATGATGAAGATGTTACCATGGTTCTGCGTTGTGGATTGTGGACTTTTATGGTTTTTATATTGTGTTTTTTGCCCATTGCTTTCTGTTTTGTTGTGTGAGAGAGGGAATTGATGATCTTTTACATTGTTAGTTTTTTGTGTGGGGGAGGGGGTTTAGGGGTCAATGTTCTTGTTGCATTTTGTGCATGGGAGGGGGTTGATGTTCTTTTTCTGTTTGGGAAGGGGGATTTGGGGGTTGATGATCAGGATGACGTTCTTTTTTGTGCTGGTGGTGGGTTTGACGTTTCTTTCTGAATGACGTTTATGTTCTTTCTTTGTTTCATGGCTATCTGGAGATGAATCTCAAGGTTGGATATGGATATATACTTTGATAATAAATTAATCTTTGAAATTAAGAAAACCATGGTTGTAAAATAGACTGCTGATGCTTTATTGCTAATTTTATGCAAATAGGCAAAATCTTCCTTACTCTCAGACTGTAGTAGTAAAGGTGAGTTCCTGATAAGATCTACATTACTAAGGATGTTGTGTTATGTGAGGGAGGAAGACGTGGCAGGAGAAAGTGGAGGTGACTGGAGAAGTAGAAGACTGAAACTCCAAGAATGCTTTTTTGCATAAAGGCCTTGCACTGGCCTAATATCATATTGAGTACTGTTTTTGGGATTAGAGGAGGAATTGTGTCCCTGAAAAAGATTATATTATTCGAGATGTCAACCTGTAACTGTTACCTGCTCAGTTGAGGAAAAACACCAGAGACACAAAGTTACCTCTGAAACGGTTTTTATTCAGAGAGGAGTTCGCAGCCCCACGCACTTCGGGTGTAAAGTAGCCAACTCCCAATTTGTCGGTTTACAAAGGTCATACTTATACCCAAAAGCAGGGTATTACATTCGCAAATATGGTTACTGATTCAAATTCATCAACTGATTGGCTATTGCATAGCTAAGCATGCGAAATACTCAGAATTAGCAAAGGTTAAAGTGTAATACCTAGAATTAATACTGACATACTTCAAAACACTTGAAATAGGTATCCTCAAAATACTTTGCCAAGCATATTGTCTTGTGGTCGTAGGTTCCCTTTTCCTTGTGGTCTCCATGTCTGGCCTGGCACCTTATTTTAGCTACCTCTCCTTACTTCCCCAATGATGTACCTCTCTCTTGTCCTGTCTACATATTTTGCTACACTTGCCCCTTGCCCACCCCCTCTACACGTACCCCTTACCCTTTTCACATTCTCATTCCCTCCTGTGATCATGAAATGATCACTTGTCAATATCGTGAAAATCCTCTGGTGCAGGTTCGAGGAGTTCGGTGGCCTCGCCAATTGCCCGCATTATCATCAGTGACTTAGCCGGCAGCAGGTCCCCTAACGAGGCCATCATGCGGTTCAGGACACATTTAACAATGGCGATAGAGACAAAAATCCCGATAATAGCCATCAGCGCGTAAATAGCCCCATTGATCAACCAGTCCTTCCACGCACTTAGTCCCCAGTCTCCCCACCCTGCCCAACCTGTTCCTTCCTTGATGGATCCTAACTGTTCATCTATTTTGTTCATGTACCATGTTATGTTGGCGGTAGCATCGTCTAGCCCCATTATGCATTTGTCCTTTACGATAGCGCAGAGCCCACCCTCCCTGGTGAGGAGATAATCAAGTGCATAGCAGTTTTGCATGGAGAAGAGCTGCAGTTGGTTAAGGCTGTCAGTTGTGAGTCTTAGTGCTCCCCTGGTGGCGTTCCCAAGGCTCATGAGACCACAGGCCAGATAGTTCCGATTGTGGGCCGCCATAGCGGTTCCTGATGCCCCCAAAGAGAAGAAGCCAGCTGCCCCGTATCCGGCCACCTGACCTGCGGTTAGGATGGTCAGGACTCGGTAATCTGCACAAAATTCCTGGGAGACCTCTCTCTTGTACCTCCCAGGCGGGCGGCGTGATGGACCCCAAGTTCCAGGGCAAGGGACCGCTATAGGGAGGAGGGTGCCATAGGCCACCAAGGAAGGGTAGGGGTACTTCAGGAAGTTGGTGGCAATGCCGTTGTAGAAGAAAAAATACCCCGGGAGGGTATACATGGTCTCAGTGCAACCCTGACCCTTTAGGTGTATGGCATCACTCCATTCTGCCACACCGGCAGGGGCGTACACTTGTTTGGCACCCCTGCGATACTTAGGTCGTAGGAATACCTGATCGTTGACTCAGAGGTGGGTGCGGTTCCCCTCCCCACAAGGAAGTTGCACCCCCCTTGGCCAGGGACTGGCACTTTGTCTCATGGCAAGAGCAAGAGATCCCTAAGGGGTCCTTGGTGGGGTGACACTCCCTTTTCCTACAGGGCTTGGAGAGGCAGGCGACGTTTTTTGAGACATACATGTCTGAACACCCCCACCCTGTTCCGAAGAAGCAGTTCTCATATACTCGGTCACCTTTCGGGGGCTTGAGATTCCCCTCCCACCAGAGATCTTTTCTCATCCACCTGTTGGACGGGGCAAATAAACAGTCCACAACTGGGGCCGTGGAAGAGTCATAGGTGAGTTCCACCCTCTTTCCCTCAGGCAATGTTTTGCTGGCGGGGGCACATCGGAAGGGCTGATCAACACGGTCCCAGTGGGGGAAAACGGTAAAGAGCGAGGAGACACTGGCGGGGTGGGGATAGCAAATGATGGTTGTAGTGCCATACAGTTGTTTGTGCACGTTTTGGAAATAGTTGCCACTTATAAACTCCGAGGAGGGTCTTTCAAGGGTGGGGCCTTTGGGGAAGCCCCAATCCCTTTCCTGCCTTGAAATATCCCCCTTCGATCCTTTCAGGGGCTTTTGGTTCCTTGTCCAGTTGTCCCTCAACCTCTGTCCTATACCCCACTATCCCTAAAAGAGTATAGATAGCCAAGAGCATCCTACCTTCCATTGCCAGAGCACAATTTCAACGATGTGACACCACAAGGAAAAAGGAATTCAAACACACAACAGTTCAATCAAGTCCGTTTATCAGTCCCTTCATTTATCTGTGGTTTCTAGTGAGTCCGAGGTCCAGCGCTTGCAATCGCTCAGATGAATCCAACGTTCTTGTCCCTTCACCTTGACATCAGAAGGGGTCTGCAGGAGGACCTGGTACGGTCCTTTCCACCGGGGTCCCAGCTTGGGTCGATCCCAGTTCCTTATTAACACCCAATCTCCTGGTTCTGCTCCCTGCCACTCGCCTTCTCTGTCAGGAAGGGGTCTTGAGGCTTCCGTCACCTGAGTGTGTAGGGACTTAAGAGACGAAGTTAAATGCTTGAGGTAACACTGCAGTTCCTCGCCCATCATTTGTAGATCTACTTGTATTGGCGGGGGGTTGTGGTCACTGCCCCATGGGGTTTTATTTGGGCGCCCGTAAACTATCTCTGCAGCAGTTAACCCGGTACCGGATTGAGGTGTAATGTGCATGTGATACAGTGCCAGGGGAAAGACTTTAAGCCAATTTAGTCCTGTTTCAACGGTCAATTTAGTTAGTTTGTCCTTCAGGGTGCCGTTTGCACGTTCCACGATTCCTGCGACTCGGTGGTAGGCACAGTGGAATTGTTGTTCAATCTTTAGTATTTCGCAAAGTTCTTTGTTTACTTTCCCAATGAAGTGCGGGCTGTTATCAGATGATAGTCTTTGTGGGATACCAAAACGAGGAATAACTTCTTTCAGTAGCATCCGCACTACCGTGGAAGCCTTGTTGTTCGTTGTGGGGAAGGCTTCAATCCATTTACTAAAGATGTCGATTATAACCAAACAGTACTTATAACAATTTACCTTAGATAACTCGATAAAGTCCATTTGTAATGTGTCAAATGGTCCTGCTGGGGTTGGGGTGCACCCTTTATCACATCTAGTAGATTTACCCGGGTTTACTTTTTGGCAAATTAAGCAACCCTTTGCCCGTTTCTCCACTGCCTCATTCAAACTGGGGGACCACCATGTTTTTAATAACAACATACACATTCCCTCCTGGCCGAGGTGAGTGTCAGAGTGGAGGCGGTCGACCAGGACAGGCAGGAGAGTATCAGGAATACAAATCTGACCTGCTGGGGTCCGCCAGAGGCCCGTTGCGTTATTAATAATACAACCATTTTTTTTTCCAACATCAATTTCTGCTGCAGGGGCGTCCCCCTGTAATCACGCGATGTCGGATATGCCTGGGCTATCAACCGGCTGCCTGGCAGGCAGAAGGCGTGGGGCCGAATCCACAGTTACTGTTTTAGAGGAGGAGCCTCGCTTGGCTGCCAGGTCTGCTCTGGCATTGCCTTTACTAATGGGAGAGTCATCGGATAAGTGGGAGATAGTTTGTGTCCTCCTCACAGGCGTACTGAGTGTCGCTAGCCAAAAGCAGGTCATCAACATACTGGATGAGCGCTGAGTTTTTAGGGAAGGTGAGGTCCTTCAGTTGGCCACAGAGGGTCTGTGAGAAAATAGTGAGGGAGTCCCTAAAGCCCTGGGGAAGTCGGGTCCAGGTGTATTGGCGATCCTGGAAAGTGAAGGTGGATAAGTAGCGTGAATCCTCAGGTAAGGGTATGGAGAAGAAGGCGTGTTGTAAATCTGTAATGGTGAACCATTGTGCAGTGGCGGGTATCTGGCCCAGAATGGTTGCGGGGTTGGGGACAGCGGCATATAGGGGAGGGATTATGTCATTAATTGCCCTTAAATCTTGCACAAGGCGCCACTCAGGGCGTCCGGGCTTTGGCACCGCTAAGATCGGGGTATTACAGGGTGAAAGGCAGGGGACCAAGACACCTTGTTCTAAGGAGGAGGTAATAAGCGGGTGGACACCCTGAACAGCTTCCGCTTTGAGAGGGTACTGCGGGATCTGGGGCAATCATGAGTTGGGCTTTACCTGTATCTGGACGGGGGCTACCGGGGTAAGGCCTACGTCGGTCTTGGAAGTTGCCCATATCATGGGGGGGGGGGGGAACGGGTTCACAGCAGGGGTCAGTCAGAGGCTGATGGTGGTGCAGGGTTCCTGAGGTGTCACATTGCTTGTTGAAGAAAAGAATGCTACCACTTCCTGCGGGTTTCGTGTCAGGGAAGGGTCTGCCTGCTGCAGCATCCTAAAGACGGCAGGGCCCAATTCCTTAGCTGCATGACCCTCATTTACGCGGAGGGTTATATGAGGGCTTATTCCAGGGGACTGCTGCCACAGGAAGTCGGGGACAAGGGCGGCTAAGGCTACGCCTGCCTCCGCAGTCACAATGGCAAAGACTGAAATTGGGAATTCAGTTCCCAAGTGTGGGGCGAATAAGGCTGCCAAGACTTCTGAGCGTCCTGAAGGGTCGTACGCAAGGGTCACATGGGGAGTGAATGGGGGCTCGAGGGCGACTGGCGAGCAGGAGGGGAGGTGGGCGAGGTCCAACGCCCACCATTGTGGGGGTATGTGAAGCCAGAAAAACCAATGGGTAGGAGGTTCGGTCAGGGTGAGACCATCACTGGTGCAGGTGACGGTGAGATGGAAACGACAGAGAATGCCCCTTCCTGCCAGGTTGACGCCCAAATTGGGGGTCACCGCAAATCTGATAAGGGACTCAGTGGTTATAGCGAGTGGGGAGTTCTTCGGTCATCTGGAACTCCTGCACCGGAGCTGACAATCCCGAAAAGGGAAGTCGGGAGTGCATGGGGGGGGGGGGGGGCGATCATGGGTCAAGGGCACAGTGGGGGTGGAAGGCTCCGAAGGTACAGGCGGGGCGGGATTCGCAGCCCTCACCAACGAAGGGACCTGCTGCTCCTCCTCCTCCTCATTGTCCTCATTAGGGTCAAATAGGGTCTGCAGCCCAGTCATATCTGGTGCCGGCCTTTTATCACCAAATTGTACATTATGATCATCAATCCTAAGCTGTCCATCATAGATTTCACATAAGGCCTTCAGTACCGGCCAGCCCGTGGGTTTTCCATCACTATCGTTGATGGCTATCTTTCTATTTCTTGCATTCACCCCCCAGGAGGTCTGGCGGGAGCGCTCATTAAGTCTGCTGGTCACGGTATACCACGCGTAATTAGATCTTTCCATTTTTGTGAGACGTTCTGTCGCCACACCTGTCCCTCTGCTCGCTTACACTTCTCAAGATCCCAGGTTCCACCTAATGGCCAAAATTCAATCCTCAACTTCTTATTCATCCGCGCTCTCAGTCTCCGTAAAGCTGTCTCGTTTTCAGGGAATTCTTTACACAATTTCCATAATGGCGTATTTGGTCCTGATTTATCTAGCGTCTGGCCCATTTTGATAACTTACTCTCGCATCTAAGGCAGGATGCGGTTTCAGTTAGATGTTGGGACCAGACCTTAATCAAATTAAGTATGTATTGCTCCGGAGCTTCCAACCCCAACCCCATACGGGGACTCTAACCCCGCTTCCTATACCAGGGGACTCGAACTCCAAACTTCTTTTTATTTATTTATTTTCTTTTTACCAGGAGACTGGAACCCCAAACTATTTTACCAAGGGACTCGAACCCCAAACTTTTTAAACTGGGGGACTCGAACCCCAAACTTCTATGTAGTTCTCACCTGTTATCCGTGTCTCCCAACTGAGGTTCTCCGTTTGGTCCGTGGAGGCCGTAGGATGGTCAGCCGGAGCCGAAGGGGTCGGAACGTGGAGTCAGAGAGGGAGAGAGAGACCAAGAAAAATCTCTCGGGGGGCCCATCAGTCTCAACCCGCTCGTACCTGCCCGCCGACCGCTTACACCGGATCCCCGAACTGCCAGCCGTTAGGCTCCTGGCTGGCTTGCCAAATTGTCAACCTGTAACTGTTACCTGCTCAGTTGAGGAAAAACACCAGAGACACAAAATTACCTCTGGAACGGTTTTTATTCAGAGAGGAGTTCGCAGCCCCATGCACTTTGGGCGTAAGGTAGCCAACTCCCAATTTGTCGGTTTACAAAGGTCATACTTATACCCAAAAGCAGGGTACTACATTCGCAAATATGGTTACCGATTTGAATTCATCAATTGATTGGCTATTGCATAGTTAAGCATGCGAAATACTCAGAATTAGCAAAGGTTAAAGCGTAATACCTAGAATTAATACTGACGTACTTCAAAACACTTGAAATAGGTATCCTCAAAATACTTTGCCAAGCACATTGTCTTGTGGTCGTAGGTTCCCTTTTCCTTGTGGTCTCCACGTCTGGCCTGGCACCTTATTTTAGCTACCTCTCCTTACTTCCCCAATGATGTACCTCTCTCTTGTCCTGTCTACATATTTTGCTACACTTACCCCTCGCCCACCCCCTCTACACGTACCCCTTTACCCTTTTCACATTCTCAGAGAGATGTTTTGCAAAAGTAAGAGACACTGCATCATGTGCTGCCCTTCATATACTCTGCTTGTTAGATACTGAAAACATTCTAATAAATATGTTCAGCACAGTTTGTTTCAAAGAATTATTTTAATTCCACCAAATAAATGTTACTGGTACTTGGGCAAGATGATGGTGGGGCCTCAAAAATTATGAAAAATCCCGATAGTCTTTATTGTCTTTGTAGATGTGACAGCAGCCATTCCCAGCAATTACTTTTTGCTGCACACTTAGGGTTGTAAATGGTGACATATGTACTTTGATAATAAAATTTACTTTGTACTTTATTGCTGATTTCAAGGCTTGCCTTCTGATTCCCTCACTAGCCTCCAATATGACTTGTGCAACTTCTTAGTGACAGCTGGCCAGACAATGACCATACCTAACACAATTACCAGATAATTTAAATTGTAGTTTATATTTTGTTTGGAATGACAGTCAAATGTTTTGAACTGATAACTACTAACATTTTAATTACGTGATAGGAAAACCTCTCAATTTTCTTTGTTGGAGATGAGGTAAAAGTGATAAAGAATTTAATGAAAAAATTAGATATTGAAATATTACTCATGGCGTTTAATCTCATTTTGATAAGAGAAATTAGTTTTTGCTTGTAGCCCTTGAACTTAGCCACTGTTAAAATGTGGTAATGTTCTTGGGATTTGAAGATGTCAGATCCTATACTCTCTGGCTATCTATCCCATAGGATGATGATGGGTTCCTTTCAGTCAGTTAGTGGGGTTTGATATGTGTCCTGGAGTGGCTGTACAGGCCAAACCTTGACAGGCATTGCTTGCCACATACTTGTCAGGTGAGGCCTGGAGGGGCAGCAGGGGCAGAAGCTCTGTAGTTGCGCTTCTTGTGCCTTTCCTCTGTTGCCTCTATGAGCTTGTTCTCAGCTGTGTCCACACCTTTTCTGATGGCGTCACTCCACTGTGAGTGATCTTGAGCCAGATCCTCCCATATTGATGGGGCAATGTCAGCTTTCTTGAGGCTCCTGTGCAGAACATCCTTGTACTGTAGTCACTGGCCTCCTCGTTTTTGGGTACCACTGGACAGTTGGCCATACAAGATGTCCTTGGGCAGTCTTCCATCAGGCATTCTGACATGTCCTGCCCAGCACTGTTGGACTGACATCGCCAAGGTGTAAACTACTGGCATTCCGGCTCGAGAGAGGACCTCAGTATTGGAGACCTTGTCTTACCAGGTGATCTTCATCAGAGAACGTAGGTGACGCTGCTGCAGTTGGTCAAGCTGGTGTAAGTGACTCTGATATGGCACCACGTCTCTCATCCATATAGCAAGGCTGATATGACAACGACCCTGTATACCTTGGTGGCCAACCTGGTGTTCTGTGACCAAACTCGATCTTTCAGCTGACCAAAGGCAATGGAAGCTTTTCTGGTTCTTGACTCATCTTTATATCCAGAGAAGCTGAGAATGTTGTTATGCCTCCCAGGTTGCAAAACTTATTGACAGCATTGAGACAAGTGTCATCAATGAGGACAGTTGGTTCTCCGTAGCTTGAGCCAGGAGCCGGTTGTTACAATATTGTCTGGTGGATTCTCAACCAGTCTGCTTAGAGCAGTTTCCATAGAGGATTTTAGGACATCAGCACACACACAGTGCTTCAATTTGGTGGTATTCAGCTTTTTGGGTGGTTTGGCAGCATTCAGTCTGTGTGGAGGTTTGATCGATAGACATAGATCCAACCACACCATTTGATGATCAGTTGAGCACTCAGCTCCACGCTTAACTCTGGTGATATGAACGTCAGAGATGTCTCGTTGTCAGGATATGACATAGTCAATGAGATGCCAGCTTTTAGATCATGGATGCATCCCTGTGCATTTGAGCTTGTATGGCAATCTAAACAGTATGTTAGTAATACAGTTTAATTTCTGTGCACATCGAGAGGAGCAGTAGACCGTTATTGTTACTGTTGCCAACCCCTTGGTGTCCAATCACACCAGGCCACACAGTGGACTCCTTGCCAACCTGAGAATTAAAGTCTCCCAGCAACAGCAGCTTATCAGAAGTTGCCACGCTACTGATGGTTTTCAGCTCACTGTAGAATGCCTCGACTTCACTGGGATTAGTCAGAGTTGGGGCATAAACGTTGACTATGGTGAGGTGGCGCTTTCCTTGCAGAGGTGTATGCAAGGTCTGGATTCAGTCATTTTATAGCAACAGGCAGGATTGGTAGCTTTGCTGTGAGGCAGTTCTTGATAGCCAAGCACACACCAGATTCTCTTTGTTCTTTTTCGGGCCTGCCAGACCAGAAGAATGTGCATCCTCCTTTCTCTTCACAAAGCACACACCCTCTCCAGCGAGTCAGGACTCCTGGAGAGCCACAATGTCCATGTTGTAGTCCTTGGGCACAGGAGCAACAAGTGCAGTGCATCTCTCTGGGCGATCAGAGTTAGCATTGTCCAACAGAGTTCGTATGTTCCATGAGGCGACGATCAGATTCTGGTTGTGATTCTTACCGCTAGAGTTGGACGACCCGCTAGCCGCGGCAGACTGGCCAGATTGGTGTGAGCGGGCTTTGTTTGAGCCACCTTTTCCAGGCCCTTCCCTAATTGTAGAGAAGATGTCAGATCCTATACATTGAACATCTGTAAGAAAACTGGGTGATTATAAATATTCAGATGCTTATGGGTCCTGTCAGGACTTTTCAAAGGGTATGTGGGGCATCTGTATTGGTTGTCTTGACACCCAGAGTTCCTCCAGAAGATTACTTGTTGCTCCAAGTTCCAGTGCCTGCAGTCGCTTGTGTCCTGCAGTCCTTGGTTGACTGCAGATTCTTCAACAATCAAGCAAATTGATTATTTCTTCACATTCTTGATTGTTGCCTTGTTGATGTTCAGAAAGTTTTAAGACATCAGGAGGCAAATCACCTGCTGCAGATTAAGTCAGTTGCGTTTCATTACATAGGAACAATTTAAAGCATGTTAAATATTGCTTCTAAATTAAAATGTCAATTGACAGGTCTGACAGGCTTTGGTTATCCAGAGCTATCAAAGAGATGCATTGTTCATACTCATAGGCTTCACTCCCTTGAAAGTATGAAAGCTGTGATCCTGCCCAGCAGATGCACAACTGACCCAGTGTTAGTACAGATCAGTGTCAAGCAAGCTTGCTTTTTGAATCAGCTGTGATCTTGTTGAATGGCAGAGCAGACTTGGTGGGGATTGCACATATGGCCAACTTCTGTTCCTCTTTCTTATGGTCATCATCACAACACTTTTTCATTTCAATGATAAGCTGGTTGGAAACAAGGTACAATAATGAAGGCAAGAAAGAATGAAAGTAATCTACAGTATGAATAGGAAGTTGTTTAACCTGTGCCATCATTACCTCAACCTCAGTGAGCTGCATATGCAGCTAATACTTTGAAGCATATTTCCAAGTCTTATTTGAGAAAATGAGTTGCACATAACCTCAGCAAAATGAATGCCCTCTCCTGATCTGTGGCTGCTATGTAATGCCCCACTTTGACAAAAGTCTCTGAAATCAGAGAAAATCTGGACCACTTCTCAAATTTTGAGATCCAGTTCTTAAAACAGGGCAGACATCATGGATGAAGCTCACTATTGCCTTTGGTGTTAACACATTTGGTCATCATTTGAAGATAAAGACCTCACTTTTGGACCTAAACAATTAGTGTACTGGGCAGCAATGATTCTTCCCTCCTTTGGGACATGGATTACAAAGATGAGTTGTGTCTATTTCCATGCTGAGTATTTCTGACTCAATGATTACATAAAAACTGAAGAACTACCACCAACTATATGTCCATAAAACCAAATCTATTGACAGATTAAGTAAACCAGTGTCAGTGTGCTATCCCAATAACAACTCTTCTAGCTTTGATTACATTCGTCTCTTCTGGGCAGGCCATTTTGTTTCCATGCCTGACTGCAAAAATATACATGTTAGCTTGAGTTCTGTTGTGGGAAGAGTTATGATTTGGGCACAAAGAAAGACTCAAAGATTCTCAAAACCTCTTTGGAAGACATGCAATATCTCAACTTACTCCCTGGAATCCCTGGAGCACACCGTTCAAAGTAGAAAACGAAGCATTTGGAATTGAATTGTGCACCTGGAGTCCACACATCCTGACTGTATCGAAGCCTGGTGTAAATGGGCTACAAGTAAGGAGAGTGCCCCCTTTCAAGATACTGATCCACCAGGCATTGCCTTACCCTTCCTGCCTTGTTTAGACAGCCTATGTTAGCCTTAGAAGTTGCCTGAGAACCCACAGAACCGGAAAAGAAAGAAGTCATTCCTGACCCCTGTTACGATATGGCAACAATGAATATTAAATTGAGACAGGTTTTTTTTATAACAAATAAAACATTTATTAAACACTGCTTAAAAAAAAAACAAAAGTAAACAAACGACTAACTTAACCGGAAGTCGGCTGCTATGCGGCAGCTCGAACAGTTTTTAAAGCGAGAAATGTGAACTCAGTTCTTTAAAGTAGTATTGCAAAGAGCTCAAAAATGATTTACAGTCAGTTTGGAGAGACTTTCCTTGAAGTATTAAATTCTCTTTCGTGACATTACTGCTGATCCTAGCTGAAGTATGCCTTGCCCAAAGGATTTACGATGAAGCAAAATAAAGTGGCTTAAAGGCACTGACCTTTTCCTTGGCAAAACCCTGCATCCAGCTCTTTCTGCTCTTTTAGCAGGAGCTATCTTGGATTGCAGGTTACTAGTTCCTTCTGAAAGAGAATCAAAAAAGGTCGAACCTATTTTACCGCCAACAACACCAACTTCCCTCCATCCATCGGCTTCCAGAACTTCAATAAATCTTCGCTCTCCGACTGGACTTCAACTGGCAGTGATTTTCAGAACTGCCGGCACAACAATTCTTACAGTAGAAATTAAAACTCCACTTTTAAAACGAAACTGTGTCATAAAATCAAATCAGATTCAGGTTCAGATTCAGTTTATTGTCATTTAGAAACCACAAATGCAATGTAGTTAAAAAATGAGACAACGTTCCTCCAGAATGATATCACAAAAGCATATAACAAAACAGACTACACCAGAAAATTCACATAACGTTTAGCAATCCCCAATCCAGAGTCCGGAGAGGCTGCTGCGTATTAATATCGCGCTACCGTCTTAGCGCGTTTCCCGGAAAGGAGCTCCACATCCACTGGACAAACAAGACCAAAAACTAAAGCTACAGGAACTGCACAAAACCACATAGTTGCAACATATAGTTACAACAGTGCAAACAATAGCATAATTGATAAAAAACAGACCATGGGCACAGTAAAAATAGTCCAAAGATGTTAAAGGACTATAAGTTCAAAAGAAATCACCACACAGTTTCCACAAGTCCCCAGGGTCGCGACAGACTCGCCATTCCATGCCAGCGGCAGAAGGGAATACCCCTGTTATGGACTTCCACGGCGTTGCCCGACTCAGCCTCGCAGATGCAGCACATAATGAGAGTTCCGTCGAACCCAGCCTCGCAGATGCAGCACACACCGAAAGCGACCTGACCGTAGTGGACTCCGAGTCCGTCGAACCTCCGAGCCGACAAACATCCCCTCCGGCACAGCTTCTCCGAGCACCATCCTCTGCTGAGCGTATTAAGACAGCTCCGCCAACGGCCATCGGCAACGCGACCCCGAGGACTGGGGGCCTGTTCTTCCCAGCAGAGTCCCGGACCTCACAGCAGCAGCAGCAACAACAAAGGTGGTCTTCCTGGAGATTTCCTGATGTTCCTCCATGCTCCCACATCCGTTTTCAATTAATTATGATTGCACATGGCACCCCACTTCACAAATAACAGTTAATCAGCTCTGGAGTGGCCGCTGCAAGCTGCGTCACGCCGCCATCTTGGATGTACACAGCAGAACGGAGTCACTGACGAATTAAACCATGAACTGACCTGCGTCACAGGGAGGGGTTCTCTTTTTATACCCTGTTGTAAAAACCATCACATGACCTCTCATTGGCAGGAAATTTACATCACTCCACCATCACAAGACCATTAAATCATGCCCAGCAGAGCTTCAACTACACCATGGTCATGTGACAGTCATAAGATACCCAAGGGTACGTAACACCCCAAAGAACCACCCAATTAAAATATCAAAACTATTGGAAACCAATTTCTGGAACAGATTTTTATTCTGTCATCTCTATCTGCTTGAAAGAATAATTTTCAATAATACTTTAACTTTTCATTCATTTGTAGAGAATCATGACCTGGTTCATGAGTGGTTGAATCATTGGGCTGCTGCTTTGGTCCACAGCAGTGGATACATGTTACTTATAACTCACTAATAAATATAGTACTTTGTGAGTATTTTAGACATTATCCACAAATGAATATAGCAGTAAATGTTTTCCTGTCGTGTATTAATTTTAAATGTGTTGTCTCTACATTCAATTAACCCTTGCATTATATTGCTTATTTCTTTCATAAGGTGTCCTTAATAGACAGTTTTAGTGTAAAATTACTGAAAGGAAATCTGTGCATTCATGTGCACAGCACCAAAGCAAAACTAAGGAAGGAGACAATGATTTGCAGTACTAAAAAATGAATAACATAAAACATGGTTAGATAAAAACCAAGATTACTTAAGGCAGTTAAATCCTGTGGAATAATGGAATATATTGAGAAAGGACAAGGATGGATGAGAGAAGTTGTTTATATAAATGACACAGTAGGATTGCATTTGGTAATGAGAAATAAACCAAAGCAAATGAAGAGATGGGGGGGGGGGGGGCGAGGAGAAACGGAGTGGAGAACAGAAATCTGGTTTAAGTAAGGTACTAACTGACGAGGATCAAAGATAGAAAAATGAACCAAGGTTGAAGGGTTGAGAAAGGAAAATAACTTGGAAAAAGAATGATACATTGAAAGAGAAATGAGAAATTTTCAAAGATGTGATCAGTGAAGTTCAAGGGAAATATGTCTCTTAAAGCAATAATTAATTTACTAATAAAATATGCTGAACAGTTAAAATACAAAAATAAAACTAACTAAAGAAAAGAGCAATTTCTCTAGAGATCAACAGAAAATACTGTATACAACATTAATATTAAATTCCTAGACTGTTTGAAAGGGAAGATGTTTCTCCTGATCGTGAAATAGGGTAACTCTTTCAAAATAAGGGCAGGCCACTTTGATTTGTTACACTGAAGATGGTGAATTTTTGGAATTTTCTGACCTCAGGGCTGTAGAGATTCAGTCATTTAATTATATTCTAAGCTAATTGATGAATTGCTGGATATTGAAGGAATCATGAGACATGAGAGTAGAATTGGTTTTGAGATATAAAAAAAGGCCTTCATCTTATTAAATGGTGAAGACTTAGGGACATGAATGGTTTACTGTTTCTGTACAAAGTATTAGCACAAGATTAATTCACAATTCAGAAAGCAGAGCAGGATTACAAAGTTTAGGATAATCAAGGAATAGAACAAAATAAAGTATTTTGTCAATAACACCATTGCAAAAGTCAAATTGGATGATTTTAGAGGATATTTGTAGGAAATTGCTAGAATTTTATGGTGTAATGATGGCATAAGCTACTTTTGACTTTCAAGTATCCTTCAGCAAAATCATCCCTATTGACTCCATGTACCCAGTCTAATCCAAAATCGTATGACTTTTTGTATCCAAAAGCTAGTGAATTTTTTCTTGAATACTGAATAACTGAGCATCCAGAGCCCAAGAACTCTTATTTATGAATGTTTACTATAAATGAAGAAATTTCTTCTCATCTCATTTCTAATTGATTGATCCCTTTTGCAGCAAAGGAAAATAAGTAAATCCACATCCTGCCCTGTCAGGCTTCTTAATCATATTATCTATTTCAATGAAAAAAATACTCCAAACATAACAAATCAGTGTAGATCACGAACACTGGAGTAGGAGTAGACCACCTGGCCCATTGAGCCTGCTTCACCTTTCAATTAGATCATGGCTGATCTGACAATGGACTCATCTCCACCTACCAGCCTTTTCCCCATATCTCTTAATTCCCCAACTATACAAAAATCTATCCAACCTTGTCTTAAATATATTTACTGATATAGCCTCCACTGCTTTATTGGACAGAGAATTCCAGATTCACCACTCTTTGAGAAAAGCAGTTCTTCCTCACCTCGGCCCTAAATTTACTCCCCCAAATCTTGAGGCCTTGTCCCCCAGTTCCAGTCTCACTTACCAGTGAAAACAACTTTCCTGCCTCTATCTTATCTAACCCTTTCATAATTTTATATGTTACTACACGATTTCCTCTCATTCTTATGAATTCCAGTGAGTACAGTCCCAGGTGACTCAATCTTTCCTCATAGTCTAACCCCTCCCTCATCTCTGGAATCAACCTGGTGAACCTCCTCTGCACTGCCTCCATAGCCAGGATATCCTTCCTCAAGTAAGGAGACCAGAACTGCATGCAGAACTCCAGATGCAGTCTCACCAGTACCCTGTACAGTTGCAGCATAACGTCCCTGCTCTTAAATTCAGTCCCCCTAGCAATGAAGGCCAACATTCCATTTGCCCTCTTGATAGCCTGCTGCACCTGCAAACCAGCCTTTTGTGATTCATGCACAAGCACTTCCAAGTCCTTCTGCACAGCAGCATGCTACAATCTTTTCTCATTTAAATAATCCTCTCTTGCATTTTACCTTCCAAAGTGGATGACCTCACATTTATCAACTTTGTACTCCATCTGTCCGACCCTTGCCCACTCACATAACCTATCTATATCTCTCTCCCCATCATCTGCACAATTTAGTTTTCCACTCAATTTAATGTCATCTTCCAACTTAGATACACTACATTCGGTCGCCTATTCCAGATCATTAATGAACCTGAAGAACGCTCTCTCAGTGGCAGGCATATTTTTTCTTGGATAAGGAAAGCAAAGTAGCAGGTAACATTCCTGATGTTCCCTTGCAATTTGAAGTATTGAGAGAGCAAGAGAGATTGTCGCAAAGTGGGAGCCATTTGAAAAGAACAAGTCTCAATGGGAGTGAGTTTTATTGAGCCAATAAAATGGGAGTGGACATTGTGGGTATGAGCTAATGTTAGAGTGGGAGGCTTTGGCTCAACAGCCTTCAGCAAGAAAAGGCCAGCATGCACGGGTGTCAGCAAACATAGGCAGAGGTTCTAAGTTTCTAGTAAGTTTTTATTTATTTCTTTATCTATTAATTCATAGCTTGTACACTGAGAATTGATCCAGAGGTAGTGGTATGTTCTTTTTGTCAGATGTGGGAACTCTGAGAGACCTCTAGTCTCTCTGATAACTACATCTGCATAGAGTAGATTGAGCTTCTTAAAGACTATGTTAAGGGAAATGGAGCTGCAGCTCAATGACCTTCGGCTCATATGGGAGTATGAGGAGGCTATAGAGAGGTAGTTGCAGGAGGCAGGTACCTGGGTAACTGTCAGGGGAGGGAAGGAAAAAGCCAGCAAGTGCAGAGCATCCCCTCAATAATTACACCATTTTGGATACTGTTAGAGGTTCGACTGAAAAACAGGGTAATAATCTCTGGATTGCAGTAGGGGAATTGGTACAGGGGGCAGGGTGTCAGATTTCTGGATCATTGGGATCTCTTCTGGGGAAGTTATGACATGTACAAAAAGGATAGGTTACACCTGAATCCAAGGGGGACCAATATCCTTTTGAGCAGGTTTGCTGGAGCTGTTGAGGAGGGTTTAAACTGAGTTGGCAGGGGGATTGGAACTGGAATAATAGGGCTGAGATTGGGGCGGTTGGGATACAAGTAGATGTAATGTGTAGTGAGACTGTAAGGAAGGGCAGGCAGATGACTGGGCAAAACTGTAATCAGTGGGATGAGTTGCAATGTAACAGGAGGCCAAAATCAAAAAGGGTGACGGATACAGGACAGAAGGTGTTATATTTGAATGCACACAGTAAAAGAAAACAACGTAGATGATCTTGTGGTTCAGTTTTTGGCAAGTACGATGTTGTGGGCATCACTGAGTCATGGCTGAAAGAAGATCATAGTTGGGAGCTTAACAGCCAAGGATACAGATTGTATTGATAAGTATAGTGGGAGGGTAGATGGGGTAGGTAAAAAATGACATCCACTCCTTAGAAAGAGGTGACATTGGGTCAGAACTTGTAGAATCATGTGGATAGAGTTAAGAAATTGCATGGGTAAATAAACTCTGATGAGTTTTATACAGGCATCCAAAAAGTAGGCAGGATGTGGAATACAAATTACAACAAGACGCAGAAAAGGCATGTAAAAAGGGCAATTTACCATGGTCATGGGGGATTTCAATATGCAGGTAGATTGGATTGGTGCTGGATCAAGAGAGTGAATTTGTAAAATGCTGACAAGGTGGCTTTTTAGCTTGTGCTTGAGCTCACTCTTATGAAAGGCAATTCTGGATTGGATATTGTGTAATGAACCAGATTTGATTAGTGAGCTTAAGGTAAAGGAACCCTTAGAAGACAGTTATCATTATATGATAGAATTCACCCTGCAATTTGAGAGAGAGAGAAGATAAAGTCAGATGTATCAGTATTACAGTGGAGTAAAGGCAATTACAGAGGCATGAGAGAGGAGCTGGCCAGGGTCATTAGCAGGGATGACAGCAGATTCTGGGGGTAGTTTGGAAGGTACAAGATAGATTCATCCCAAGATGAAATATTGTAAAGGGAGGTTTAGGCAGTCGTAGCAGCCAAGGGAAGTCAAAGCATAAAAGCCAAAGAGGGCAAATAATATAATTAGTGGGAAGTTAGAGGATTGGGAAGCTGTTAAAAACCAACAGAAGGCAACTAAAAAAAAACCATAAGGAGAGAAAAATGAAATGTGAAGGTAAGCTAGCCAATAGTATTAAAGAGGTTTTTTCCAGATATATAAAGAGTAAAAGAGGTGAGAGCGGATACTAGACCACTGGAAAATAATGCTGGAGTGGTATTAATGGGAGACAAAGAAATGCCAGACGAACTTAAGCATTTTGTGTCAATCTTCACTGTGGAAGAAATCAGTGGTATACCAGAACTTTGAGAGTTTCAGGGGGTAGAAGGGAGTATGGTTGCTATTACTGAGGAGAACATACTTGGGGAAACTGAATGGTCTGAAGGTAGACAAGTCACCTGGACCAGATGTATGATATAGCCCAGGATTCTGAAAGAGGTAGCTAAGGAGACTGTGGAGACATTAGTAATGATTTTTCAAGAATCACTAGATTCTGGAATGGTTCCAGAGGACTGGGAAATTGCAAATGTCATTCCACTCTAGAAGAAGAAAAAAAGATTTACAGTGTGCAACACATAGATACATCTCAACATAACTTGTGTACATTCATATATTGTAATAAAATTGATCAAAATGTTATAGCATAACACAAAGGTATACCACTCTGTAATCAAAAATTTAAAGATAAGTCATACATCATAAAAGAATTTTTTTATATAAAAAAGTCAACCCCCTACCAACTACCAAAGAAAAAAGCTGATGGATGACAATGGATAATTAGAAAAAAAGACATATTCACTTAAGAGAAGATAAAAATATACATACAAGTCTGTGCACTGTTAAACTTTATAAATTGGAAAAGTAAAGGGTGACGGATACAGGACAGAAGGTGTTATATTTCATACCTTCTCACAACTTTTTAGGGTCCAATTTGACCCAAATCCCCTTACTGCCTTGTTTGGTATTATTGCAAGTGAAGATATAACTTTAAATACTCCTAACCTACAGGTTTTAGTTTTTACCTCTCTTTTAGCAAGAAGAGCATTCTTGCTTAAATGGAAGGAGTCTACCCCTCCTACACATCTTCAATGGCTACGTGATATTATGTCTATTTAAATTTAGAAAAGATCTGCTGCTCAGTCTTAAATTCAAAACAATCTTTTTATGATATTTGGGGACCTTTCCTAAATTACTTTCCCAATTCCACTCAAGAAGGGAGGGAGGTAAAAAGACATTATAGGCCAGTTAGCCTGAATTAAGTGGTTGGGAAAATGTTGAATGCATTATCAAGGATGAGGTTTTGGGCATTTGGAGGCACATGATAGCAAGGCCTGATAAATCTGTTGGATTTCTTTGAAGAGGTAACAGGCAGAATAGACCAAAGAAAGTCAGTGGATATTGTTTTTTTGGATTTTCAGAAAGCCTTTGACAAAGTTGCTGTATATGAGGCCATGGTATTACAGGAAATATACTAGCATAGATAGAGGATTGGCTAACTGGCAGGAGGCAAAGAGGGAATAAAAGGGACCTTGTCTGGTTGGCTGCTGCTGATGTGGTGTTCTGCAGGGATCAGTGTTGGAACCGATTCTTTTCGGATGTTATATATGTTAATGATTTGGATGACTGAATTGATGACTTTATGGCCAAATTTGCAAATGATATGAAGATGGGTGGAAGGGCAGGTAGTGTTGAGGAAGCAGGGAGTCTGCAGAAGAACTTAGAAAGATTGGGAAAATGGGCAAAGAAGTGTCAGACAGAATATAGTGTGAGGAAGTGAATGGTCAATCACTTTGCTAGAAGGACTAAAGGAGTGGACGACTTTCTACACAGAGAAAATTCAAAAATCAGAGGTGCAAAGGGAGTTGGGAGTCCTTATGTAGGATTCCCTAAAGGTTAATTTGCATATTGTGTCTGAGATGAGGAAGGTAAATGCAATGTTAGCATTCATTTCGAGAGGACTAGAATATAAGAGCAAGGATGTAATGCTGAGGATTTATAAGGTTTTGGTCAGACCACACTTGGGGTATTGTGAACAGTTTTGGACTTATCTAAGAAAAGATGTGCCATCATTGGAAAGGATCCAGAGGAAGTTCATGAGAATGATTCAGAGAATGAAAGGGTTAACAAATGATCATGGTCCGATGACTCTGGGCCTGTATTCACTGGAGTCAAGAAGAATGGTGGTGGGGGGTGGCGGAAATCTCATTGAAACATATCAAATATTGACAGGCCTGAATAGAACAACATCGGAAAAGAGAGACATCCATTTAGCATGGAGATGGGAAGGAATTTCTTTAGCCAAACGGTAGTGAATCTGTGGAATTCATTGTCACTGACAGTTATTGAGGCCAAGTCATTGAATATATTTAAATGAGTGGTTGATAGGTTCTTGGTTAGTCAAGACATCAAAAGCTATGGGAAGAAGGTAGGAGAATGGAATTGAGTGGGATGTTAAATCAGCCATGATGGATTGGCAAAGCAGACTTGATGGGCCAAATAGCCTAATTCTGCTTGCGTCTTATAATCAAGGTCAACCTACAAAAATTATGCACTGCAGCTATAATAATTTTATCTAACTGGTCCGGATGAATACCTCAGTCTCTATTAGCAACATTTCAGTACTAAAATTTGGAAACTATTTTATTCCTATTTCATTCCAAAGTAAAGAACTTCACATTTCTTATGATATTCATATGCCATAATCACACCTAGTTATTGAACCTCATTATCTCTTTATAGCTTCTATAGGATCTTCTATATCATCAGCAAACTTGGATACTTTACACTTTGTCCCTTCCCCTGGAATGTAAATAACTGAGGCCCAACCACACTCTTAGCAGCACTCTACCTGAGATTGTCTGCCTATCATGGGTCATTAACTTGTTCAGTTGTTCATTTGGTTTATTATAGGCAAAGTCTATTCCTGAATGTTAATATTTTCACCTGCCCTATTTAACTAAATTATTGCTGATCCACAATTTTATTAACTATCAGTTAATTTACTGACTAGCTGGTAAAATCTACTAATAAATAGTTCTAATATTGAGAAAGTGTTCCAATTGTGTTTTTCCCCTCATTTCCCCTCATTTTTTTTGACAAATTTAGCTGCAGATAAATGTTTTTCAAGTGTCTTAGAATTGAATATAATTAGAATCAGATTTATTGTCACTCACATAAGTAGTGAAAGTTGTGGCAGTAGTACAGTGCAGGCAAAAGAAATTGTTACAATTTTTTTTTAAAGTCGTGAAAAGAGGAATGATGTGATGGTGTTCATGAGTTCCTGGAAGATTCAGAAATCTGAAGATAGAGGGGAAGAAAATAATACTAAAACATTGAGTGTGGGTCTTCAGGCTCCTGTACCACCTCCATGATGGTAGTAGTGAGAAAAGGGCATATCCTAGATGTAGAGGGTCCTTCATGATGAATGCTGCCTTCTTGAACTTGAAATTGCTCACCCTTTCCACCACTGATCACTCAGTGAGGATTGGCCTGTTCTTCTAATTCCTTGATCTTGCTGACATTGAGTGCAAGCTTATTATTGTGACACTACTTGACCAGCTAATCTATTTCAGTTCTGTTCACCTCTTCATTGTCATGAGATTCTGCCAACAAAGGTGGTATCATTGGCAATTATATTGACTGTGTTTGAGCTGTGCCTAGCCACACAGTCACAAATGCAGAGGGAGTAGAGCAGTGGGCTAAGCATGCTTCATTGCAGTGTCTAGTGTTGTTTGTCAGTGAGAAGAAATTATCAACAATCTGTAACAATTACCAAAATATTCTTGTATTGCAAAGTCTAAATTTAAGGGTAACCTAATCTGTTACATGTGGTATGAATTGGAATAAGTGCAATCAGATTTGTCCAAGAAGCAGCTTTGCCTTTCAAAATTATTTCAACTCAGTTTGACAATCAAACTCTATTAATGGTGCAAAAAGCTGCCAGCTATCATTGTGCTGACCCAAACAGAAAATATGCTGAACATATGCAGTATGCTGAAATGGTGGTTTCATTCCAGTTCTTGTTACCACAAGCTCTGCCCCTCAGAAGTCAGAGACTCTCCAATTTACAACAGTCAGGCTTGAAAATATTTTCCAGAAGACAATTAGAACAAATTGCAACTGAAACATTGAAGAAGCATTATTTCAACTATCAAAAATGTCTGGGTACTATGAATGCAGTAAAGAACTTCGAAGTGAAACAATTTTTTTAAAAAACATAGTCATTCTATCCTTGCATTGTCCCACAAAACAATGCATTTGAAAGATGCATTTGAAAATGATAGTTCTAAAGATTCAAAGTACATTATCAAAGTTCTGATACATTTGAAAGTGTTAGTTTTATCTATTGAGATAGAATTCCTAAACACTAATCATTCAAACTTGAGCCAGAAAATGAATGTATATATTTTTATTGTGGTATTGTTGCGTGGCAGACTTATGCAGCTGCTAATGTATGAATTGTGCCATGGGACCTTTAAGTAACTAAAAAGGCAGAATTAACATTGGAAGAAGAATTTCTTTGACAGAATATAATTTTGTTGACCCTGAAGTGTCAAGCTAGATGATATGCTCTTGTCCAGACCTGGCATTGTTTAAGAACGGAGGGTAATGAGGAGAATGAACAGAGGGAATGACAAGCACTCATAAATAGATCTGTCAATGTCGAATATTGGACCCATTGTCTTCTGACACTGTGTAAAAATCCTTAATGACCTCAAATAGTTACCATTTTTCCTGTCAACCCTTTAATCTTTCCATGTCTGGAGAGAACAGCAGTTGTTTTCTTAGTTAGTCCCTCAGGATTGAGGATCTCTTGGTTTCACTCCATTTCTATGGCTTTTGAGTTGGTTAGTGAGGTCAATATGGGATGTAAGACTTTACTGCCAATGGAATAAGAGATGCATGAGTCTGGGATGGACTGCAATCCTTTTCTGGCTTTGGTAGGCTCATGTTCTATCAGAGGAACTCATTCTTAGTGACACTCAAATATCCTTCTCACTATTAAGTGGTCATGGGGCAAGGAGTTGTTATACTTTCTGATCTTTGAAAACATCCTCAAAGTGTTTCTTCAGTCTGGTAGTCTCTTGCTGCATGGGATTTCAGAATAGAGTTTTAGGGGTCTGTTTCATTAATGAAACATTGGCTATCCTTTTGCCTCCACAGATGCTGCTTGACCCACTAATTTTCTCCATCAGTTTATTTTCTGCTCCAGATCACAGCATCTGGAAACTCTTGTGTCTGCACTTTCTGAAAGTCTTTGCAATCGGTTTCCTTTTAGTAGACAAAGGAGACACCTCAGTATGCATGGTAATCAGAATTGTTCCCTTTCTTTAAGGTGGTGATTATGGAATTTTTCTGAGAACCTCTAGCATGTGTCCCTTCCCACATGTGGCTGTGAATTAATATCTGAAGTTCCTTTTTTGCACAAGTTCAGAGCTTCATCTGGTTCAGTTCCCAAGGCTTTTATAATCTTTTAAACTACTTTATGGTCTGGTATACAAGATTCTCTAATATGGTATGTGATTCTGGCAAGACCAAAATATGTATAGTGGAAATCTGAAATAAAAACAATGTGAAGAATGCTCAGCAAGTTAACCTTCATCAGTGAAGAGAGAAAAAGTTAATTTTTTTCAAGCCAGTGTTTCATCAGAATTGAGGGATAATGTAGAAGTTTTTAAAAAAAAAACATTGAAGAGGAGAAAAGGACTGAGAGCAAAAGGGAATGTCTGTTTTATGGTAATGACCAGGAAGAGGTTGAATGGCCAAAAGGGTGCTGGTATCACAGAAGCATGATAGATTTGTGTAAATAGAAGGAAGTAAATTAAATTTAAAATAGCACAAAAGGTGGGAGAAAAAAATTGAATTATGGAAATGTGTGATGCAAGACTGGAATGGCTAGTTATGTGAAATTGTTGAATGCTGTAATGTGCCAAATTTCATCAGCAATCATTCTGAGATCTTGACACCACTTCCAAAGCATACCTTGAATGAGCCTCTGTACCTCAGGTGAGGTTTCATTAATACTTAAAGCTCAAAGCTGTCAAAGTTGAGTATATTGTCATATACATGAGTACATGCATGCACAGGTGATATGGAAAAACTTGCAGGCACTTAAAATAAGCAGCATTCACAGGAACAAACTAAGCACATACACAATTTTTTTTACAAGAAAAATGCAAATAGAACAAAAAATGTCCATCTTAGTGCAATGTGGCCCATTGGGTTACTAAACTGTAATGATTAGGGTTTGCCAAAGGGAAGTAACTGTCTTTGAACCTAGCAGTGTGGGATTACAGGCTTCTGTACCTCATGCCTAATGGAAGCTGCGAGAAGATGGCATCACCCAAATGGTGATCTTTGATGGATGTTGCCTTCTTGAGGCAGTACCTGTAGATACTACCTATAATGGGGAGGAATGTGCCAGTGATGTATTAGGCAGAGTTCAATTCTATCTGCAGCTTCCCTCATTCATGCATATCTGAGCTGCCCTACTGGACAATGATGCAACCAGTCAGGACACTGCTTCCAACAGAAAGTGTAGAAGTTTTTTAGTGTTCAGTGACAAGCTGAATGTACTTTTTTTTATGATTGCGGACATCTTTGAGCCCAGGACAGGTCATCTGCTTGTTAACATCCAGGAATTCAGAGCTGCTGACTCCCTCCACTTCCAATTCTCAGTGTAGACTGTTGCATGTTCAGCTTCCTTCCCCTTCCCAAAGTCAACAATTCAGCTCTTTATTTTTTCCTGATGATGAACAAGAGGTGGTTTTGCGGCACCACTCAACCATGCATCCCGTTTCCCTCTGGTAAGCTGACTCACTGCTACCTGCATCATAAGCGAATCTAAAGATGGCATTGGAGCTATGCTTCGGCACATAATCATGTGTATAAAGTGTACAGTAGGGGGCTAAGGGAAATCACATCTGCTGTTGACCAGTTGTGATGGATCCAAGTCATCTGAGGTAGGAGGTAATCTGTGGCATAACCAACCTCTCAAAAGTCTTCATAATGGTTGATGCAAGCACAAGCAGGTAGTAAATCATCAGGTAGGTCACTATGTTCTTCTTGGGCATTGGTACAATAAATACCTTTTTGAACCAGTTGGGAATTGGAGACCACAGAAGAAAGAAATTAAATGTATCTGTAAATCAACCAGTTTTTCCCCAAATACACCCCATCCCTCATTATATGCGTCTTCAGTCTATGCGGATTCACAGTTATGCGAGGAACCTATTTCTACCGACATCTTGAAAAAAGTTGGAAATTATGAACAGCGCGGCATCAACTGAAGGTAACACAGCTCTGGGACACTACTGCCAGGAACAGAATCTCGCCTTTAAAGTTCTTTTGTTGCTTGACAATGTGCCAGCCCATCCTAAACATTTGGACAGCATTCCTCCTAACCCAACAGTGCATTTTCTGCCACCTAACCCAACATCGCTGATTCAGCCACTCGACCAAAGTGTAATCCACATTCAAGGCATTTTTGTTGTTTTTTTTTAAAAAAACGGCGAACTATTTCTCAGATGCTGCAAGCAACAGACGATTTTGAAAATCCCGGGAGTTTACCAACAGTGACGGAATGGTAGAAATTAGAACTCTTGCCACAAATGGTGATGGACATGGACCCAAGTTTAGAACAGAGTCAGCATTTCAGTCATTCCCTGTCGTCAACCCTTCTTCCCTACAAGCAAATTTATGCTGAAAAACAAAATGCTGCCAAACAAACAACCCTCACCACTTTATTCAAACCGATGTTATTTCCTGCTGCCGGGAGTTCTAAGAGTCTTCCTTCACCCCTTGCTGTGCTTGATATGATCCCAACACCACAACACCCACCCATCTCCCGGAACGAACACACCTGCCACCATTGGTGAGTACTGTAATCCCTAGTGTGTTAACTTTCAACTTACGTTGAATATTACCTTAAATTGATGAAATATAATAGGAATGTTGCCTTGTGGTATTGCTTTTGTGTCATATTGGTATGAAAATGTGAATAAATTACAGATAAAACATATTTAAGAAGCCCTCTGGAATGCATCCCTATTTTCTCCATTTAAATAATTGTTCACATTATGCATTGACTGTGAGGAACGTATCCCCCGCATATAACGAGGATAGGGTGTAGATCTTTAGTACTCAGTCAGATATGCTATCTGGACCAGACATTGGCCTCAATTGAGATTTCAATGATACTTTAAAGCATTATCTCCTTGTTTTTTTTAATATTCTGCCATTAAAAACACGATTCCCTTGGGATTATTTTAAATAGTCCTCTAGCTTGTCCTATACCCTTCAAGGATTTGCACACATTGATCAAAAGATTTGCCTCTTCCACTGTCCTTTTAAAAAATGTATCATTTAGTTTAGATTGCCTTTGCTCAATCCTTCTATCAAGTGAATCACCTCTCTCCAGGAAATATCTTCTGCCATGTGTTTGCCCCTTTCTCCAGTCCATTGTCTTGAAGTCTGTTACTAGTCTTCTCTGTGCTTTCTGTAGTTGAATTTCAAAAAGAATTAGGTTAGCTTCAACTGCCCAGGTCATTAGTTAGTCTATAGGAAAGACCACTGGGGGCCTCTGTGAAGAAGCTCTCAGACTATCAATTTTGATAAAATGCTTAAGGTATCAAGTTAAAGAAATGATCTTGAAGGCAGCTACTCAGGGTGCCAAAGAGAGAAAAGGGCCATTGATAATAAAAGGGAAAAGAGTTTTTTTTTTACCCAGACATAAGTTACGATCTTCTGAAGAGGTGGAAAGAATTTAATCCAGTGAAAAAATCTTTATGGGAAAAGGGTTATAAATTTTTATTGAGCTACCCAGCAAAATTGGTAATTTTTCTGGAAAATGGAGAAAGAAGTTTTTTTGTTCACTACCGGAAAGCGGAGAAATTTGTACAAGAACTACCCGATGTTCATGAAGAGGACTAATGAATTATAGAAATGAAATGGACTTATGATGAAGATTGAAATAAGGTTGGACTTGATGGACATTTATAAAGAAAAAATAGTCGAGGAGAATTAATTGAGAGTAGAGATATTAATTATTTTCTTTTTTTTCTTCATTAATATATATATATTTTTTTCTTTCTTTTTGCGGGGGAGCTGGAGGAGCTCCTGATCGACGGCTGCGAGTTTCACGTGTACAATCATGGCGATTGGCATGACCCATAAAATGGGGGGGGGGGTAATGTTGTGTTCTTTTTATTCGCAACATTAGTGGGGGGGTATTTTGTTTTTTTTCTTATATATTAGTTATCTTTTTTATATCTTCTTTTTTGCCTGGATGGTTGGGGAGAGACTCATAGCAACATGGAGAATTTTAAAGAGTTCCCAAGGTATTATGAATGACTAATTTGCTTAATTTATTAAGTTTTAATGTTAATGGAATTAATGGACCTGTGAAAAGAGAGTTTTAACATATATTAAGAAAATTAAAGGAGATATAGCTTTTTTACAAGAAATGCATTTAACAGAAACATAACACAAGAAATTAAAGAGATTGGGTTGGAAATGTTATTGCAGCTTCATTTAATTCAAAATTGAGAGGAGTTGCAATTTTGGTTAATAAGTCTTTACCAATTAAAATACAAAATGTAATAATTGATTCTGGGGGAGATATGTAATTATACATTGTCAAATTTTTTCAGAATTATGGACTTTTATGAATATTTATGCACCAAATGAAAATGATACAAAATTTATACAAGAAGTCTTTTTGAAATTGGCTGATGCACGTGATAAAATATTAATAGGTGGAGATTTTAATTTTTGTTTGGATCCAGTTTTGGATAGGTCAACTAAAGTTGCTACAAAATCAAAAGTAACAAAATTAACTTTATCATTAATGAAAGAATTAAACCTGATTGATATGGAGAAAAATGAATCCAAGAGAGAGAGATTATTCATTTTATTCAAATAGACATAAAACTTATTCAAGGATTGATTTTTTTTATTATCAAAAAATATTCGAGATAGAGTGAAAAGTGTGGAATATAAAGCAAGAATATTGTCAGATCATTCCCCCTTGATAATAACAATGATATTGATGGATAAGGAGGAATCAATTTATAGATGGAGATTTAATTCAATTTTATTAAAACATCAAGATTTTTGTGATTTTATGAAAAAACAAATTAAGTTTTTTTTGGATACAAATTTACATTCAGTAGAGGATAAAATTGTATTATGGGAAGCGATGAAAGCATATTTAAGGGGTCAGATTATAAGTTATACATCTAAAATCAAGAAGGAATACGCAGCAGAAATAGATCAGTTGGAAAAAGATATTATAAAGTTAGAAAAAGAATCTCAAAGACACATGACAGAAGAAAAACGAAGACAACTTGTTAACAAAAAATTACAATATAATACACTTCAGACATATCATACAGAAAAAGTAATTATGAGAACTAAACAGAAATATTATGAACTAGGTGAAAGATCACATAAAATTCTTGCTTGGCAGTTGAAAACAGAACAGGTTTCTAAAACAATAAATGCAATTAGAACAAGTGTAAATAAGGTTACTTATAAGCCTTTAGAAATTAATGAAACTTTAAAAAAATTTTATACTGAACTATATCAATCAGAATCAAAAAATAAGATTACTGAGATAGATAAATTTTTATCACAAATAACCCTTCCAAAATTAAATTTCGAAGAACAGAAAGGATTAGATATGCCTTTTACATTAAAAGAGGTTGAAGAAGCTTTAGGATCACTTCAGAGTAATAAATCTCCAGGAGAAGATGGTTTTCCTCCTGAGTTTTATAAAAAATTTAAAGATTTATTAATTCCTCCTTTTATGGAATTAATATATCGAGTGGAAAGAATGCATAAACTCCCACAATCTTTTTTAACAGCGATCATAACTGTACTGCCAAAAAAAGATAGAGATCCTTTAAAACCAGCATCATATAGGCTTATTTCTTTGTTGAATACAGATTATAAAATAGCAAAAATTTTATCTAATAGAATATCTAAATATTTACCAAAATTAATACATATGGACCAAACAGGTTTTATTAAAAATAGACAATCAATGGATAATATAACCCGGTTAATTAGTATAATTCATTTGGCACAAAAAAAAGAGAGGAAATGAGTGTGGCAGTTGCTTTGGATGCAGAAAAAGCATTTGATAGATTGGAATGGGATTTTTTATTTAAGGTATTGGAAAAATATGAATTAGGAAAATCTTTTATACAATGGATTAAAATTCTAAATACTAATCCTCAAGCTAAAGTAGTTACAAATGGTCAGATTTCAACACCATTTTGTTTAACAAGGTCAACTAGACAAGGCTGCCCATTATCACCTGCTTTATTTGTATTGGCAATAGAACCATTAGCTGAATTAATTAGAACAGATTCAGATATTGAGGGCTTTAGAGTTAATCAAGAAGAATACAAGATTAACTTATTTGCTGATGATGTTTTGATTTACTTAACAAACCCATTGCAATCTTTGCAAAGATTATCTTTTAGATTGGAAGAATATGGGGAAGTATCGGGTTATAAAGTAAATTGGGATAAAAGTGAAATTTTACCCCTTACCAATGGAAATTATAATCAATGCCGATTAGCAACTCAATTTCGATGGTCAATAAATGGGATAAAATATTTAGGTATTAGAGTTAATAATGATGTAAAAAATTTATATAAACAAAATTATTTGCCATTATTAAAAACAATAAAAGAGGATCTTGATAAATGGATGATATTACCAATAACATTAATAGGTAGAGTTAATGTTGTAAAAATGAATATATTTCCTAGATTGCAATATTTATTTCAAACTCTACCAATACAATTACCTCAGAAGTTTTTTCAAGAACTGAATAAATATGCAAGGAAATTTCTTTGGAAAGGAAAGATGTCAAGAATATCATTGGAAAAATTGACATGTAAATTTGATTTAGGAGGGTTACAACTTCCAAACTTTAAGAATTATTATAAAGCAAATCAACTTAGATTTATTGCGTCTTTTTTTGATGAAGAAAAACCGGCATGGATTAGAATAGAATTAGATAAGATAGGAGAAAATACACCAGAAGATTTTACATATAAATGGGAATCCAAATGGATACGGGAAAAAAAAGAATCTCCTATATTAAGACATTTGATTGATTTATGGAATAAGGTAAATATGGATGATGAGATAAAGAAATCTTTATTAGCAAAAAGGACTTTAATTCAAAATAGGCTTATTCCTTTCAGAATGGATAATAAACTTTTACATAATTGGTTTCAAAAGGGGATTAAATATATAGGTGACTGTTTTGAAGGAGGTATACTGATGTCGTTTGATCAATTAAAAAATAAATATGAAATATCAAATAACTATTTTCTGTTATTTTCAATTAAAAACTTATTTACGAGAAAAGCTGGGACAAACAATGTTGATACCAAAACCTAGTGAAATAGAAATATTAATTCAGAAAGGAAGAATTAAAAAATTTACATCTTGTATGTATAATTTGATTCAAAAGCAGACAATTAAATTAGGAATTCATAAATTAAGACAAAAATGAGAATCTGATCTGAATGTTAAAATTGATGGAAAAAATTGGTCAAGATTATGTTCTGATAGTATGAGAAATACAATAAATGTTCGACTTAGATTAATACAATATAATTTTTTACATCAATTATATATACCACAGAAAATAAATAGATTAAATTCAAATATGTCTGACCAATGTTTTCGATGTAAACAAGAAATTGGTACTTGTTTTACATTCTACTTGGTCTTGTTCTAAAATTCAACCATTTTGGATTAATTTAAGATTTTTATTGGAACAAATTATTGGAGTACAACTTCCACATAGTCCATTGCTATTTTTATTAGGAGACATTGAAGGGACAATAACGAAATTTAAATTGAATAAGTAACAGAAAAAATTTATAAAAATTGCTTTGGCAGTAGCCAAATAAGTTATTGCAGTTACTTGGAAATCTGATTTAAATTTAACTATGGATCGTTGGAATAATGAAATACATAGTTGTATTCCATTTGAAAAAATTACGTATAATTTAAGAAATGAATACGAGATATTTTTGAAAATTTGGTCACCATACTTATGAAAGATAGGATTAGATACATAGGTCCTTTGAAGAAAAAATTATAGTAATTGGGGAAAGTGAAAATAAATACCAAAATTATTTTGAACTCCATGGAACATGTGGGGATCCTCCAATATCCAGGCAATCTTTCTTCTCTTTTCTTTTTTTCTTTAGATAAGGATTAAGGGGGGAGGGTTAAGGGGAGGGGGGAGGGTTAATATCACTTTTCTTACCATTTCATTTTTACATTTATTCTTGTAATTTCTAAAATTCAATAAATAAATAATATTTTTTAAAAAAGAAAACAATAAAATAGCACGCTGCCATTGAATAGCGTTTTCAGAAGTCTCCGGTTACCCTGTCCATGCTGATCTGCCCGAGCAGCGTTTTCAAAAATACCCACCCTGGAAAGCGTTTCTGAAAAGCTCCGGTTTCGGGGGAGGAAAACGCTGTTTTAGTGTGGATGAAGGGTAAAAATGAAGAGAAAAAGCGTCTGTTACGGATTTATCTGGTTTAGTGTGGATGTAGCCTCAGGCCCAACCCTCCTCCTTTCTCAGCTGGGCTTGGGACCATCCATGACATAATTAAGTGTGGATTGTCACCTATTTTAATCTGAATTCTCTTTACACGGTGCTCAAACCCATCATATTTGTTGTCACAGGCAGCATTGAGTAAATTTAAGGCAGAGGTTGATAAATTCTTGATTGATCGGGACATGAAGGGATACAGGAAGAAGGCAGGAGATTGGAGCTGAGAGGGAAATTGGATCAGCCATGATGAGATGGCAGAACAGACTCGATGGGTCAAATAGCCTAATTCTGCTCCTGTATCTTATCATATGTTTTTTTTTGCAATATGGCTATTTTTAAAAAATCAGTGGTATATACCTATAAAATGTATTTACCAACCCCCCCACTGCATTGGAAGCTTTCATGTTTTACAACATTAAGTCAGAGTGGATTTAATTTGGCTTTTTTGACTCTGTTCAACAGAAAAAAATCTTTTGTGTCAAAGTGAAAACAAAATTCTACAAATTGATCTAAATTTATTCCAAAGATTAAACAAAATAATTGAGAGCATAATTACTTACCCACTTTTGTAGCTGCTCCTTTGGCAGCAATTACAGCCTGGAGTCTGTGTGGTAGGCCTCCATCTGTTTTGCACATCTGAGCACTGCAATTTTTCCCCCATTTTTCTTTACAAAACTGCTCAAGCTCTGTCAGGTTGCATAGCGATCATGAGTGAATTTCAAGTCCAGACACAAATTCTCAGTTGGATGGAGCTCTGGACTCTGACTTGGCCACTCCAGGACATCAACTTTGTTGTTTTTAAACCATTCCTGTGTAGCTTTCGCTTTATATTTGGGGTCATTATCTTGCTAGAAAGTAAATCTGTCCCAAGTCGCAGTTCTCTTGCAATCTGCATCAGGTTTTCCTCTTGGATTTCCTCGTGTTCTTCTGCATTCATTTTACCCTCTACCTTTACAAGCCATCCAGGGCCTACTGCAGTGAAGCATCCCCACAGCATAATGCAGCCACCACCATACTTCACAGCAGGGATGGTGTGGTTTTGATGATGTGCTGTGTTTGGCTTATGCCAAACAGTGATTAGTCTGATGGTCGAAAAGCTCAATTTTGGTTTCAGACCATAGAACCTTCTTCCAGTTGACTTCAGAGTCTCCCTCCTGCCTTCTGGCAAACTCTAGCTGAGATTTCATGAGAACTTTTTTCAAAAACAGTTGCTTTCTCTTTGCCACTCTCCCATAAAACTAGTGAAGCACACAGTCAACAGTTGTTGTATGCGCAGTTTTTCCCATCTCAGCCACTGAAGTTTGTAACTCCTCCAGAGTTGTCATAGATCTCTTGGTGGCCTCGCTCACTAGTCCCTTCTTGCATGGTCACTTGCATTGTTTTTGAGGATGGCCTGGTCTAAGTAGATTTACAGCTGTGTCGTATTCATTCCATTTCTTGATGATTGACTTAACTGTACTCCAAGGGATATTCAGTGACTTCAAAATTTTCTTGTATCTATTCCTAACATGCTTTTCAATAACCTTTTCACCAAGTTGTTGGGAGTATTCTTTTTATCTTCATGGTGTAGTTTTTGTTAGGAACCTGACTCACCAGTAGCTAGACCTTCCAGATGTAGGTTTATTTTTACTACAATCAATTGAAACACCCTGACTGCATACAGGTAATCTGCATTTAACTAATTATGTGACTTCTAAAACCAATTGGCTGCACCAGTGATGATTTGCTGTGTCATATTAATGGAGGTGAATACTTATGCAATCAATTATTTTGTGTTTTATCTTTGTAATTAATTTAGATCACTTTGTAGAGATCTGTTTTCAATTTGATACGAAAGAGTCTTTTTCTCGAAAGAGTCAAAAAAAGCCAAATTAAATCCACTGTGAAATAAAACATGAAAACTTTAGGGGTGGGGGGGGGGTGTGAATACTTTCTTCTTATAGGTACTGTACACTTGTTAATTGTGTTAGTTATATTTTGGATGCATTCTACCAAGGGAGCAATTATTTCAAAACATTGCTTAGTTTATTTTTTGTGTGCAAATAGTGAGGGTGCTGGGGCTGTGTGTGTTTCATGTGCTGTGGCTCAATGGTGAAATTTTATTCAGAAATAAAACAGCTTACAGGAGTTTGCAGAGAACAAGCAATGTACTGGATGATTTATTTAATGGTTATCATTGAACTTTACAATCCTCTTGTCTTTTTTTGAGTTAGTATGCTTGGCATCATTGTGAGGCACCCACCATGCATGTAACAGAGCAAGCAGCTGCTGAGTCATTCCATAAGACCATAGGAAGCAGGGCAGAATTAAGCTATTTGGCCCATCAAGTCTGCTCTGCCATTTCATAATGGCTGGTTCAGTTTTCCTCTCAGCCCCAATTCTTGCCCTTTCCCTGTATCCTTTCTCCTCTCAGCCCCAATTCTTGCCTTCTTCCTGTATCCTTTCTCCTCTCAGCCCCAATTCTTGCCTTCTCCCTGTATCCTTTCATGCCCTGATCACTTCTGCCTTAAATATACATAAAGACTTGGCCTCCACAGCTGCCTGAGGCACAGAATTCCACCAATTCACCACTTGTTGGCTGAAGAAGTTCTTCCTCATCTCTGTTCTAGAAGGACACCCCAATATACTGAGGCTGTGTCTTCTTGTCTTAGACTCCCCCACCATAGGAAACATCCTCTCCACATCCACTGAATCAAGGCCTTCCACCATTAGATAGGTTTCAATGAGGTCATCCCTCATTCTTAAGAATTCCTGTGAATTCAAGCCCAGAGCCATCAAACACCTTCCATGTGACAAGCCATTCAATCCTGGTATCATTTTTGTGAGCCATCTTTGAACACTCTCTAGTGTCAGCACATCTTTTCTAAGATAAAGAGCCCAAACCTGCTCATAGTACTCCAAGTGAGGCCTCATCAGAGCTGTATAAAGTCTCAACATTAGGTCCTTCCTTTTATTTTCTAGTCTTCTTGAAAAGACTACTAACAACCCATTTGCCTTTCTCAACACAGGCTCAATCTCCAGGTTAACCTTTAGGGAGTCCTACACAAGGACTCACAATTCCCTTTGTGCTTCAGTTTTTTTGTATTTTCTCTCCATTTAGAAAATAGTTAACCCTTTCATTTTTTTGCTGAAGTGCATGACCATACACTTCCCGAAACTATATTCCATCTGCCTCTTCTTATCCCATTCTGCTAATCTGTCTAAATCCTTCTGTAGCTTCTCTACTTCCTCAAAACTACCAGTCTCCCACTTATCTTCATATTACCTGCAAACTTTGCAAAAGAACCACCATTTCTATCATCCAAATCATTGACATATAATGTAAAAAGAATTGGTCCCATCACAGACCCCTGTGGAACGTCACTAGTCACTGGCAGCCAGTCAGAAAAGGCTCCCTTTATTCTCACTCTTTGCCTCCTGCCAATCAGCCTTGGCTTTATCCACGCCAGAATATTTTCTGTAATATCATGGGCTCATAGCTAGTTAAGCAGCCTCATGTGTGGTACTTTGTCAAAGTGTGGCCCTCTGAAAGTTCAAGTATACAATATCAACTGATTCTCCTTTGTCTATCCTGCTTGTTATTACTTTAAAGAATTCCAACAGATTTGTCAGGCAAGATTTTCCCTTGAGGAAACCATGCTGACTACGACCTGTTTTATCATGTGCCTCCAAGTATTCTGAGATCTCTTCCTCCAGTATCTTCCCAACCTCTGAGGTCAGACTAACTGGTTTATAATTTCCTTTTTTCTGCCTCTCTCCCTTCATGAAGAGTGGAGTGACATTTGAAATTTTCCATTCCTCTGAATCATTCCAGAATCTAGTGACTCTTGAAAGATCATTGCTAATGCCTCCAAAATTTCTTCAGTCACCTATTTCAGACCACTGGGTGTACACAATCTGGTCCAGATGACTTATCTACCTTCGAACCATTCCTTTCCCAAAAACCTTCTCTCTAGAAATGAAATCAGGGGTCAGACTTAATGACCCCAAACACCAGGAACTTTTACCATACCACTGGTGTCTTCCACAGTGAAGACTGATGCAAAATACTTTGTCAGTTTGTCCACCATTTCTTTGTGCCCCACTATTACCTCTCCAGCATCACTTCCAGTGGTCTGATATCTGCTCTTGCCTCCCTATTACACTTTATGTATCTGAAGCAACTTTTGGTATCCTCTTTAATATTATTGGCTAGCTTACTTTTGTATTCTCTCTTTATCTTCTTAATGTTTTTTTTAGATGCCTTCTGTTGGTTTTAAAAGCTTCCAAGTTTCCAAAAACTTCCCACTAATTTTTGCTCTATTATATGCCCTCTCTTTGGCATTTTTGTTGGCTTTGACTTCTCTTGCTGGCCATTGTTGTGTCACCTTGCTGTTAGAATACTTCTTCCTCTTCGGAATGTATATACCCTGTGCCTTCCAAATTGCTACCAGCTATTCCAGCCATTGCTGCTGTGCTGTCATCCCTGCCAGTGATCTTTTTCATTCAGTTCTGGCCAGCTCCTCTCTCATGCCTCTGTAATTCCCTTTAGTCCACTGTAATACTGATACATCTGACTTTAGCTTCTCTTTCTCAAATTTCAGGGTGAATTTGATCATATTATCGTGTGGATAGTCAGAGGCTTTTTCCGAGGGCTGAAATGGTTGCCTTGAGGACACAGGTTTAAGGTGCTGGGGAGTAGGTACACCCTATCCTCGTTATATGTGGGGGATACATTCCTCGTAGTCGATGCATAATGTGAATAATTAATTAAATGAACAAAATAGGGATGCGTTCCAGAGGACTTCCTAAATATGTTTTATCTGTAATTTATTCACATTTTCATACCAATACGACACAAAAGCAGTACCACAAGGCACATTCGTATTATATTTAATCAATTTAAGGTAATATTCAATGTAATAAATCATAAAAAGTTATCATAATAGGGTGTATAGTACTCACCAACAGCGGCAGGTGTGTTCGCTCCGGGAGATGAGTGGTTGTTGTGGTGTCGGGCAGCTTTACATGGATAAAGTGGATGGTTATGGGTCATCAGGATTATCAAGCACAGCAAGGAGTGAAGGAAGACTCACAGAACTCTTAGAACTGCTGGCAGTAGATGACAACACCAGTTTGAAGAAAGTGGTGAGGGTTGTTTGCTTGGCAGCATTTTGTTTTTCAGCATAAGTTTGCTTGTAGGGAAGAAAGGTTAATGGCAGGGAAAGACTGAAATGCTGACTCCGTTCTAAACTTGGGTCCATGTCCATCGTCATTTATGCCAAGTGTTCCGACTTACACCATTCCCTCACCGTTGGTAAACTCCCTGGATTTTCAAAATAGTCTGTTGCTAGCAGCATCTGAGAGATAGTTTGCCGTAAAAAAAATGCCTTGAATGTGGATCACACCTTTTTCGAGTGGTTGAATCAGCGATGTTGTGTTAGGCGGCAGAAAACACACTGTTACGTTAGGAGGAATGCTGCCCAAATGTTTAGGATGGGCTGGCGCATTGGCAAGCAACAAAAGAACTTTAAAGGCAAGATTCTGTTCCCGGCAGTAGTGTCCCAGAGCTGTGTTACCTTTACCTGATGCCGCACTGTTTATAATTTCCAACTTTTTTTCAAGTGTTAAAGCGGTTTTCTGCCGCTCGGCTGATGGCTCAGGACATGACATCGGACGCTTAGGAGGCATAGTTAAATATTTCAAGCACAATATCATTGCACCATAAGCAGAACCAGCAGAAGTTTAAGAGCGCAATATTGCACATCCATACGTTGCCAAAACCAATGCGAGAGTGGCGGGAGTGAGACTGTGTGGTGCACCTGACTTGTATTGGCGGGAAAGTGGTGCTTCTCGTCCCAAAAGTGAGACTGTGAGACGTACACATGTGACTTGTATTGGCGGGAAAGCAGGGCTCCTCGCATAACTGTGAGTTTTGGACGCATATAGGGAGATGTTGATAGAAATGGGTTGCTCGCATAACTGTGAACCCGCATAGTCTGAAGATGCATAGAACAAGGATATGGTGGACAGAGGTTAGGGGTAAGTTTTTTACTCAGAGTGGTGAGTGCATGGAATGGGCTGCCAGCAATGGTGGTGGAGGTGGATACGATAGGATCTTTTAAGAGACTTTTGGATATGTACATGGAGCTTAGAAAAATAGAGGGCTATGGGTAAGCCTAGTAATTTCTATGGAAGGGAGATGTTCAGCACAACTTTGTGGGCCAAAGGGCTTGTATTGTGCTGTAGGTTTTCTATGTTTCTATATTATGATCACTTTCTCTTAAGGGTTCTTTTACTTCAAGCTCCCTAATCAATTCTGGTTCATTGCAGAACACCCAGACCAGAACAGCTGATTCCCTAGTCGCCTCAAACATGAGCTGCTCTAAAAAACCATTTCATTGGCACTCTAGAAACTCCCCCTCTTGGAATCCAGCACTAACCTGATTTTCCCAATCTACCTACGTATTGAAATCCCCCATGGCTATTGTAACATTGCCCTTTTGGCATGCATTTTCTATCTCCCATTGTAATTTGTAGACCACATCCTTCGTACTGTTTGGGGGTCTGTATACATTAGTGTCTTATTACCTTGTAGTTCCTTAGCTCTATCCACAATGATTCAACACCTTCCGGCCCTATGTCTCCTCTTTCTAATGATTTGATTACATTTTTTTTTAACCAAAAGAGCAATGCCACCCCCTCTGCCTTCCTTTCTGTCCTTTCGACGCAGTGTATATCCTTGGACATTAAGCTCCTAGCTATAATCTTCTTTCAGCCATGATTCAATGTTGCCTCTAACATCATACCTGCCAGTCTGCAACTGTGCTACAAGTTCATCTATCTTACTCACTTTCCATGGAAGAGAGCCCAATGATCCAAAAATCTTATGCCCTTCCTTCCAAACAAATTCCTTAGTTTAAACTGTATTAAACTGTATTAATACATGTAAATTCCTACATGTATTAAACTGTATAGTCTTGCTAGTTCTGGCTTCATGAGCACGTGGCACGGGTAGCATTACTGAGATCACAACCCTGGAGGTCCTGCCCTTTAACTTAGCACCTACTTCCCTGAACTCCCTATGTAGAACCTCCTTACTGGTCCTACCCATATCATTGGTACGTACATGACCACGACTTCTGGCCAATTAAGAATGCTGAGGACTCAAACTGAGGTATCCTGGACCCTGGCTCCTGGGAGGCAACATCATACCATCTGGGAACCTCATTGTTGCCCACAGAACCTCCTGTTCGTTCCCCTACCTAACAAATCCCCTATCACCACAGCATGCCTCCTCTCGCTCCTTCTCTTTTGAGTCACTGAAGCAGACGCTTTGTCAGAGACCTGTTACTTTTCTCCGTTAGTCCAACTGCTTTGACAGTATCCAAAGTGATATACCTTTTGTTGAGGGGAGTGGCCACAGGGGTACTTTGAACTGGCTCCTTAACCCCTTTTCCCTTACTCACTGTCACCCAGTTTCCTGTGTCCTGCACCTTGGGTGCAACTATCTCTTTATATGCCCTATCTATCACTCGTTCAGCCTTCTGAATGATCTGGAGATCACCCAGTTCCAGCTCCAACACCTTAACATGGATTGTTAGAAGCTGCAGCTGGATGCATTTCTCACAGTTGTAGTCGTCAGGAACACTGGAGGTCTCCCTGCCTTCCCACATCCTGGAAGAGGAGCATTCCTCTAACCTGCCTGACATCTCTACTGTCCTAGCTGAGCAGATATACAGAAAGAAATGGGAAAAAAAACTTAACCTTGAGCTTTTCTTTCCTTTGCTTTTTCTGGCTGAAGCCTGGAAGAGCTAAAGCCTCAAAATGACCACTCTGACTCTGTCCACTCAGACGATGGCCGCTGCACTTGCCCCACCTTCTTTTAATTTGCACTTGCTAGTCAATCCCAGACACGGAATAGTTTCTGGTCAAAGCTCTTTCTCGCTGTTGCGATTTGCTGCTGCCTTTTTTATTAGGACAATGGGCTTAGTTGAAATACCCTCCTCTCAAAACTTCTGGTGTCCAGATTGGACGCTGCTCAAAGATCTTTTTTCCCCCTCTTTTTTCGTTCTGACAGCCCTGCATGGGAAGCTGGTCCAGAAGATTAAGTGACTTTACTATTTAGAATAAAATGGTCAATTGGATTCAATGTTGGCTTAGTGAGAGGAGCCTTAGAGGCTAGTGGTATGCTTCAGGGTTGGTGCCTTGTCATTGTTGTTAGTCATCTATATTAATCATTTAGATGTGGCAATCTCGACCAGCAAATTTTGTGATCACCCCAAGATTGGGGTTGTAGTCAACAGTGAGGGAGTCATCAAAGCCTGCAAAAGTGATCTGAGCTAGTTGGAAGAATGGGTGAAAAATGGCAGATGGAATTTAATGCAAATAAGTCTGTGGTATTGCAGTTTTGGATGACAAATCATGGTAAGACTTCCACAGTGAGTGATAGGGCATTGAGATGTGTGGTAGAACACTGAAGTTGTACAAGACATTGATGAGGGAAAATTTAGAGTATTATGTGCAGTTCTGGTTATCTACCAAGAGGAATGATATCAATAAGCTTGAAAACTGCAGAGAAAATTTACATGGATGTTAGTGCAACTTGAGGACCTTACTTGCAGGAATAGATTGAATAGTTTCAGACTTTATTCCCTGGAGTATTGGCGAATGAAGGGAGATCTTATAGAAGTTTCCAAAATTATGAGGGGTACAGATGCTAAATAAATGCTGGAAACCTGAGATACATTGATCAGAGAGGTATTGAGGGTTGTGGGACCAGGCCACCAGGGACATGTCAGGCCAAAGGACCTGTTTCTGTGCTCTCTGACTCCAGAAGTAATAAAACTACTACAGACCCAGGTTATGACATTTAAAAAAGGAAGAGAAAAATTCTACAGTAATATTCTATTTTACATTTAATATCTCCTCCTAATTTAATATTAAAGGTAAGACACGGTATAACTGTAGAGTTTTTTAGTAGTTTGAGATAAAAACTGCCAAGAGGAGATTTATAAAGAAAAAAATGTGCAAAATGTTGCCAGTACTAACAACATTGTATTTATAACAACAAATCACATAATTTCTATAATATTTTAATTCTTATGGTTCAGTTTTGTGCTTTAATGCTGCATATCACTCCTGCTTTTCTTTGGCAGGTTGTTATATATCAAGATAACCATGTTAGCATGCAATTTTCCAAACCAATCATTTCCTATTGCTCATACCAGCTAACCAACCGAATGGTGGCTTCTGTCACTTATTTGATAAACAAATAAGTAAATATAGTAAATACAGTAAACACTTATTCTATAAGTAAATGCATAGGCAGAATATAATTGTACAGAATTTCCCATACAATGAATTTCCATTTGAGTAAAGATTCTGAGAAACATGCATTTTACAAAGCAGGAGGGAGGAAACTTAGTGGGCAAAAGAGATGTCTGCAATGCAGGTTCAGTGAAGACATTTTATTCTTGAAATTTTAAAATTGTACAGATTGTCACAATAGTTTTGTTTGCAGATTCTTATTCTTAGAAATAAAAAAAAGTTGTAAATAGTGAGGTCTGAAAATATTTGTAGAGAATGAAACAGCATTAACATTTCTGGTCAATGACTTTATCAGAATTTTGATGAAAAGTCATTAACCTGAGAAGTTGATCAAAGTCACCGGAGAGACCCTGAAGCTGGTGATATAGAAGTCATTATTCATCATGATAAACAGACATTCTCACAGAGACACTCTTGATAAAGGCTCACAAACCCAAAGGTACATCACTTTTTTATACCCTTAAGATCAAAGGTAACAGCAGGTGATCCTACACAACTTCAGTGGTTTCAGTAACATTGTTTACTTCAGTACTTTGGTATGGAAAATTGTTCCTTTGAGATATATTCCTTGGAAACATATTGTAGTTGATAAGACACCTCTGAAGGTCCAGATACCTTTGGGAGAAATTAATTAATACAAATATTCTAAAACTTTTTGTAGACGGAGGGCCTGTCACAGAACTATTGTATATTCACAAAAACTATTGATTGCCTATACCTGTGACTATGTTTGCTACGCTAATGCTGCAAATAATTTAGCCATGCAAGCCAGTTAACACAACCCTATTGTTTTAACGTTTGACTGTTGCATCTCCTAGTCTATGGAGCAGCCTGTGCTGTTAATTTCAATTTACTGATTGCAATTTACAAACAAAAAACTGAAGGTTAATTGCAAGCTTCCTGAACATAACTTATACTAACAACGAGAGCTGAAGCCTGGTTCCTGTTTGAATGAATCTCTGCTACCAAGAGCGTCTCGTGAGAATCCTGTTTGTTGTGATGAATAAAGACATCAGTATCAGCAGCTTCAGTGTCTCTCTGATGACTTCAATCACCATCACAACAGTTGATTTTTCTCCAGAGATGCCTGAAGTGGTGAGTTATTTCCACTGTTTTTTGTTTTATTTCAGACTTCCGTTGCCTGCAATATTTTGCTTGGATCTTATTACCTTAATGATTAAATGCTTATAGATGATTCTCAAGCTGGCTGGAATACAACATATGCATTGAGAGTTCGATTGACTGATAAAAGGAATTTATATAATTCACTTAACTTTGACCTGTATGAATATAGCAGCATTGGATAGTCAAACTTAGCAGCTGGTGATAAGCGTATTTTAATTTAATGATAGTGAATTATCACTATCATGTGTGATGGTATTATTGTGAAACTCTTAACCTTTTCTCAACATATAATACTTCTGGGTTTGCAGCCGTTGTTTTAGAGCTCCAGCTAAGTTTCTCTATAGAGCAATTTAATTTAAAATTTGTGGCCACCACCACTATCCAATCACGTTGGAGCATCTTTACAACTCCGCATGAGAACCTAATTTTAAAACTGTTCATTTATAAACATGTTTCATTTATTTTCCTTCGCTAAACATGTAGATTAACTCATCCTTCACATTTAGACAAGCTTTCTATCAGCAAACGAGAAGTAAAGGGTAATTACTTATAAGTGTTTCATGACATGATACTTTATTTTAGTCTCTAAAATAATTGCTTTCTTTGCCTTTTAAGGTTTTATGTTTTGCTGATCTGATTAGTAAATTGCCTTTATAAATTAATGCCAAGCATTTCTCGCCTTTTTCACAAAGACTTCACCAGAGAGCACTTACTCTTGGGGTACTATAGTTGTGTAGTGGTTAACACAATGCTATTACTTCTCGGGATGTTGGAATTTGTAGTTCAGTCCTGGCACCCTCTGTGAGGAGTTTGTACATCCTCCCTATGGAATGTGGGGGTTTCCTCCAGGTGCTCTGGTTCCCTTCCACAGTCCAAAGACATACCCATTACTAAGTTAATTAGTCAATATAAATTGCCCTATCATTAAGCTAGGGTTAAATTTGGGTGGCTGGCGGTGCGACTCAAAGGGCCAGAAGGGCTTGTTCTGCACTTTATCACTAAATAAATAAATCAATCATTCATTTGAAAGGAGCTTGTTCTAGCAAATAAATGAACGACATGTCAGCAGAACAGTCTATCCAAATGTTGCAAGCTGGAAGTTAGTGATTTATTGAATAAATAAGATATGACTTTAGTTTCTTTTAGACTGAGCAAATAATAAAACATACAATTGTATTTATAAAACTGTTTACAACCCATGTTCTCAGTATTACTTTTTATTTGCACAGTTTATCTTCTTTTGCACATTGGTTATTTGTCCATCTTTGTTTATGTATAGTTATTTCATAAATTCTATTGTATTTATTTTTTCCCTGTAAATGCCTGCATGAAAATGAATCTCAAGGTAGTATATGGTAACATACAAAGTACACAGGGAAGAAAGTACATGAGCCTCAGGACTCACACCACCAGGTACAGGAACAATTATTACCCCTCAACCATCAGGCTCTTGAACCAAAGGGGATAACTTCACTCAACTTCACTTGTCCCATCATTGAAATGTTTCCACAACCAATGGACTCTCTTTCAAGCACTCTTCAGCTCATGTTCTCAGTATTTATTGCTTATTTATTATTATTATTTCTTTCTTTTTGTATTTGCACAGTATGTTGTCTTCTGCACACTGATTGAACACCCAAGTTGGTTTGATCTTTCATTGATTCTATTATGGTTATCATTCTATTATGGATTTATTGAGTATGCCCACAAGAAAATGAATCTCTGAGTTATACATGGTGACATATGTATACTTTAATAGTAAATCTACTTTAAACTTTGTACTTATAGGTACATTGAATTTTAGAACCTATTATTGTGAATGGTGCAGGTTACAATTTGGTGATGATTGCAATGGTGAAACTGAAGATCCTTTTTAGTCACATTAAGAACAATTGTAAGCTCATGTCTTTGTTACTATTTGCTATATGAATGTTGTCCTGTTAAACAGTCAATGTTCTTGGACTTGATGATCAGCACTCATGATGCTGAAATGTTGGTAAATGATAAAATAAATTTATGAGTTCACACTGACTTTTTCATCTCACATGATTAGGAATTCCTGTGCACCATCTGAGGTAAAGAAATGGTGCCATTGTGTTTTATTACTATTTATCTCCAGTGCAGTTTCTAATTCGCAAATTATTTTTTTCTACTCTAAATTAATTTATTACCAAGAGACAGCTGTATGTCCCAGATGTCCAGAATTCTCAAGTGCTCTTTTATAAGGGACCACTGCAGTTGCTGACATATTAATTTAGTCAGAGTCTTGTGCCTGCAGGGAGTTAAGTACTTTGCTGTCATCACCAATTTTTGTAACCATTTGCACTTGAAACAGTATTTTCTTGATAGTATCCGAGGGTGTACTCTTTCCGTGATGGATTCAGAATTTAGGCTTTAGTATTTGCTCCCAGGCTTTCTCAATATTTTAAATTGTTGGATTCCTGTTTAAAATTTGAGCAATATGAAGACCATGAGGAAAAATAGCGCAGTGAAGATAGAATTGATATGAATATCAGTTTTTGTGAAGAAGTTAAAAACTCAGTTCAGTGACCATTACAATCAGAGATTATGAACTTTCTTGCTCAGCCTGTGACAAAGGCGATAAGGATATCCCATAACACAGAAAAATAGCAGACATTTTGATGGGTAAACCACTGGAAACTGTTTCACTTCGCAACACTAGCCAGGTAAGGAAGTAGAGATGGCCAAGATAGATTATTAATGAATTCCAAAGTTAATCTGCAGATCAATTGCTGGAAGTACTCTTGATAAAGCTATTCAGATTTGCATGGAGCCGTGTGAATGTAGTCTCCCAGCAAGAAAATAGATGTGTGGTAATAGACAAATGCTGCAGAATGAAACAGGATGATGGATAACAGATCATTCTTTAAATACTATGTTTGGTTTGCTTGGTTGGAGAATGACATCTGTATTGAGAGTTTCAGAAGGCTAGAAAGATGAAAGAAGCAAATCAGATATGATTTTGTTTTTATTCATTGGCTGTGCTCTTCTTATCAATGCTTCAAATGGAATGTATAAGAGAGCCTGTCTTGAACTTAACATTCACAAGACAGAGATCCTCTGACAATCTGCCCGTCTGTACAACACTGCCCAATGACAAAGTTTCCAAGATGAGACCTGCAAATCAAGTCCATGCAAATCTCATATCTGTACTTCAGAACTATAACCCTCTACTAATCCAAGCAGGTACAGTATTTCCTACTCCACCTGTTCCCAGATTGTACTACTTTTCAATACTGAGGTGGCTGAATAGTAATTATCAAACTATCATTTTCTTGTCTTGTTAGAGTACCAGCCTATAATCCTGGTCTGTTAAAGGCTTCTGTATGTAGATTTATTGCTGCCTCTCTGATACATCTGATCAATGTGTATTAATGTGGGTTCAGTGCACCCCAATGTTTGAGAAAGTGTTTGGGTCTCCTCACTGCTCAAGACTGTAACCCTATCAAAAGCTGAGTATCTCAGTGTAAGGAACTCAGTTCACCCTATGCTTATGATTCTAATCCATAATATTAATGTAAAATATACATTTTTGCTTGCAACAGAAATCTTACCTGAAATATGCTCATACTTCTACCAGTAAAGTGCTTTAACTGTACTATCTTTATGCTGTCCTCTGTGCATCCATTTGGCAGCATTCAGCACTGCCGTTTCCATCTCATTATTGTACTGTATTTACTCCAATGGAACTCTTCCATGACCTTGATATGGAACAAAAGACTATGATCATAACTGTCAACTATTTTTTTATAGACTTGCACTCCTGTGATACAACCCTACTTAGTGGTAATTATTGAGTATGTATAATGCTGGGTTAATTTCTGCTACAGAATCTCATGTTGGTGTTGTATAATTGAATAATCTGAATGATGTTTGCTAATAGAATGAATTGCTTCATTTTCTTGGAGCATGATGTATGTCAAATGTGTCAAGCTGCTAACTGGTATGCAGAAAATAGTGCATGGTTTATCCATGGAAGTAATAGGTATTTTGCAAGCGTTGGCCATAAGTTACTCCATTTGGTGTGGACAATGTCATATTGGCAATATATTGATTTTTTTCACGCAAGACTATTCTGAATGTTGGAAGAATGTAGAATATGATGATTGTTGACTTAATAATATGTAAATTCAATATACTGTAAGTCAAGTTTCAGTTTACTACAAGAGTTTTCATTACCATGTTCTCTCAGACATGGGTGTTTTTCATTGTCCATTGGAGTTTTTCGTTGGAGTGGATCTTGAAAGGGAGAAAGGACATTACTAACAACACTTGCCTAATGGTTTAGATACTGCATGCAAACTTTCAGATGTATACCAATGGGAGCCATTTCAGTTGGATTATAGCCATACTGTTGGTTCCCATTAGCCATGAAGCTATTAGAATATATTTACTCTGTTTTGTGAAGGTCAGTTGTCCCATCAACATTTTAAATTCTATTACAACCTTAATCAATGCAGGCTATCACTCAACTAGGTTAGGACTGTATTCCTTAGCATACAGAGGATTGAGAGGAGATTTGATAGAGGTATACTAAATTATGGGGGGGGGGGGTATAGATAGGGTAAATGCAAGCAGGCTTTTTTCATTGAGGTTGGGTGGGACTACAACTAGAGATCATGGGTTAAGTTTGAAAGGTGAAAAGTTTAAGGGGAACATGAGTGGGAACTTCTTCACTCAGCAGGTCATGTGTGTGTAGAATGAGCCACCAGCACAGTGGTGCATACGAGCTTGATTTCACTGTTTAAGAGGTTTGGATATGTACATGGTTTGGTAGGGGTATGGAGAGTTATGGTCACGGTGCAGGTTGATGGAAATAGGCATTTTAAATCATTTCGGCATGGACTTGTTGGGCCAAAGGGCCTGTTTCTGTGCTGTACTTCTCTATTACTGTGACTCTATAAATACATGGTACCTGATTTTAATGCACAATACATAAATGTAACTTGCAGACATCTTTATTTTTGGGACCTTCAATTGCTCCTCAAATTACTTGTTAGCCACATTATGGTTGTTGATCAGTTGTGCTGCCCATCATTTTCCTGGCAGCAGCTGTTAAAGCAACTGGCCTGCGGTCCCCCGATTTTCCACCTTCTTTCTTTGAACTGAAAGAGCCCAAGGCTCTTCACCAGTGAGCTTCTTTTTATCGTAAGCTTGAAAGTGAGGATGTTCGATGATTATTCCAGAGTGTTCAGTACCATTTCACAACTCCTCAGCAGTGTGTATTTACATGTAACCATTAGGCTTTTGAACTGGCTTCACCACTACTCTGAACTGATTCTACAATCTACAGACTCACTTTCAAGGACCTTTTACCACTCATTTTCTTAGTTTTGTTTTTATTTGCAATTTGTCTTTTTTTACACATTTGTGTTTGTCTTCTTTGTTTATATATAGTTTCTGTAAAATTACTTTTTTCTCTTTTTTCCTGTAAATGCCTGCAAGAAAATGAATTTCAAGTTAGTATATGTTAACATATATAGTACGTATTTTAATAAGTTTACTTTGAACTTTGAAATAACATTCAGGCATAGGCTGATAAGTATAACTAACATTCCTACCACAAAATTGGCAGGCATTGACTAATTTCAGTAAGAGGAAATTCAATCATCCATTCATGACATTACCATCCTGTGGGTCACCATTGACTAGCTCCCTAATACTATGAAAGTAGGTCAGTGGTTGGACATCTTGTTCTTAATGACTCATCTCTTGACACTACATAGCATTCCCACAATCCACAAAGTACATCAGGAATGAGATAGAACATTCACTGTTTGCCTGGATAAGTGCAGCTCAAAACACTCTAGAAAGCTTTGTTATCTGTGCGTTTTTGATACAATGTCCACCACACTAAATATTTGTCTCTTCTTTTGGTGCACAGTATATGCACTATTCTATTATCGACAGAATACACAGCATTACTCTCCCGAGTTACTCTGGTAACACTTCTAAACTCCATCTACTCTGTGATCAAGAAGGGCAATGTCTCCAGGCACAGAGAGTTCCATCACCTGCAGGTTTTCTTCCATACTGCACATCATTCTGACTTGGAAATATATAGTTGTTCCCTCACTGTCGCTGGGTCTAAGTACCAGAACCCTTTCCCCAACAATTCCATAGAAATACCCATTGCATGAGGGTTTGCAGCAGTTCGAGGTGACTCACCATCTATTCTGGAGGCATTTGGGGATGGACCTCAATTGCTAGCCTTGCCAGCAATGTCCAGATTATGAAAAATGAACAAATGTATCAAAAGATTTTTTTATGTTTGAGCATTGGTCAGTTAATGTAACCAACTTAAATTTCAATGTACAAATTTGCAAAGTGGGTATCAACTTCTTCTCAGGGTGACAATGGCCAATCCCAGAGAACATCTATTTAAGGTGAGTGGAGGAGGAGATGTCAGAGGTAGTTTTTTCTTCACACAGCATAGTGTGTGCTTGGAATACACTGCTGGGTAGTGGAAACTGATATAATAGGGATATTTAAAAGGCTCGTTTACATGGATGTAAAAAATAGAGGGTAATCGGCTGTGAAAGGAGTGAAAGGTTAGATTGATTGTGGTGTTGTTTGATATAAATTGGAAGAACATTGTTGGCGTAGGGCCTGTACTGTGTTGCACTGTTCTATGTTCAAAGACTGTTTATTAGCAGAAAGGAAGCATCAGGGCTAATTATTAGTACACAATGGAATGCAAAGGAACTTTCCTGCCCTGGCAGTTAAGGGATGCCACACCCTCTCCCCACCATTGTCTTTCATGCTGATTTGGAGAACAAAGCACTTACTATTTGATGTGGTTCACAATCTGAAGAGTAATTACTATCAAAGATTCTGACATAAAGTGCAGGAGGTCAGCTAACTAGCTCCTGTGCTGAGGGCTTTTTTAACACCACTGTCAGCCACAGTGCAGATGGCACTAAGTTACTCTAATGGTAAGTGGATTTGAGCACAACTTTCTGTGCTGCCTTCACTGAATCTAGAGTTACGGATTAATCATACGGGTTCCATCATAGTCCTATTCCCTCCTTCCATGTTTTAACAAACTTGAAAGCAGAGGAGGTGCAGATTTACAATGAGAAAGAATAAGGTATTCATTATTTCAGTGATATTTGAGTAATAGTTAAAATATATTGTTTGATTAAGCATTCTTTGTTTCTTCGCGTAATTCATTAAGTAAGTACATGAATGCCTACGTCATTACACCACCACCTCACTAAAGAAGAAGCTAAGTACACAAGTAGCTCCAGGCTCCTGTGGTTTTCATTCTATTAGTTTCAGAGTTACAAAAAATAACAATGGTGATGAGGAAGTTTTAAAATTAACCCAAGACAAAACACTTACCTGTTGAAGCACAGCAAGATGTTAGAGTTAAAATAGGTGCATCATGCTTTTCTTTGGAAGGGGGAGAGAGATGGTTAAGTTTAAAAAAACAAAGCCAGAAAAGGGACAAAATTCATGTGTTCGTAAAGAATGAGTATTGGATGATAATAATAACCAATAAATAAAAAGCAGAAATGGCTGGCTACATCGGAAAGATGTAGAAAGAGTTCAATTCCACAACAGATAACTGGATGATGTATGCAGAGCGAATTGAGCAATATTTTGAAACAAATGAAATAGCCAATAAAAAGTGAATGCCAGTGTTACTGAGTGCAATAGGTGGGGAAAAAAATATACAGTTTGCTTAGAAGTTTAACTGCTCCAATCAAACCAGCTGAAATGAACTTTGCTGATATTGTGAATGTACTGCGAGAACGTTTAGAACCAAAACCATTGTTGATTGCATAAATCTTTAGGTTTCAATAGTGGAATCAAAAGGAAGGGGAGTCCATTGCAGCTTACTTGGCTGAATTGAAGAAATTGAGCATTGTTTGATCAGTAATGGACAATGATACACTGAACTTTTGTTTAGTTAGTGAAATCTTACAATAAAGCATTCATAAACGGCTCCTAACCAAAGCACAACTCACATTTAAAAGTGCAGTTGAATTCACTATCAATGGAAACAGCAACCAGAGACACAATTGAGTTGCAGTCAGGAATGAAAGTGAGCATGAGCAAAATTGCAACATCTAAACAGAAACTTGCCTGGCTGAATAAATTGTCTTACCGTTCTGGCAGGGGGGTCACATACACCAGACCAATGCAGGTTTAAAGGTAAAACTTACAGAAAATACAACAAAATAGGACACGTACAAAGAGCATGTCCAGCAGACAAAAATAAACGGACTGCAGAAGGAAGAGAAAAAGATGAAAAGTCAAGTTGCAGTTTCAAAAGGAGCACTTATTTACAAACTGTTGATGAAAAATCTGTTAATGATGAGAATAATGCAGGACTGAATCCTTGAGATTTACTATGTGAAAACTAACAGGATCCAAGCCGTAGGCCTTGCACGATAAGTGAATGGCAAATTAACTAAAATGTAATTGAACACTGGCTCATCTGCTGCAGTCTGTCCACAAAATGAGCTTGAATGGCATTTCAAAGATACTGAACTGAAGACTGCAGATATCCAACTAAGAACTTATTATGAAAAAAAGGTGATTCCTGTGGGAATGATATTCGTAACAGTCAAACATAGCAACCAACATGCAACATTTTGCTTGTACAGTATGTGGTAAGAACTGGAGGGCCAGCATTGTGAAGTCGTAATTGGCTGAGACAACTATAACCTGATTGCTGATCCTTCCACTATTTGCATGCCACATCCAGTCAGCTGAAAGTGAATTAAGAAAACTACTGGATGATGCCACAGCAGTGGGAAACTGAAACATATCACGCGTAAAATAGTGTTAAGTGAAAATGCCGCACCCAACTTTTACAAAGCCCATCCAGTTCCTCTTACCATCAGTGATTAATCACTGAGCTAGATTGCATGGAGGCTGAAGGAATTCTTTCCAGGGTTGAGTGGAGCCCATGGGCAAAGCCAGTGGCCCCAGCAGCTAGGATGATGGCTCTCTCAGGATCTGTGGTGATTTTAAAGGCATCAGAAACCCAATACTGAAAACAAATCAATACCCTCTGCCCAGGATAGAGGATATCTTTGCAAATCTTTCTGGAGGTAAACACTTCAGCAACGTGTACTAGCTGAGTCCTACCTACAAATGGGGATGGAAGAAGTGTCCAATGTCTTTCTTACCATAAATACTCACAAATGGTTATTTTGCTATATTAGGCTTATTTTTGGAGTAGCATTCTGTCAGAAAGCTATGGATCAGGTGCTGCAAAGTTGTCCAGGAACTCAGTGTTACTTGGATGACATCATTTTTACCAATGAGGATGACAAGGAACATCTTCAGAATCTCAAGACAGTTTAAAAAATATTACAAGATGAGAAAATTCAAGCAGTGGTGGATGCCCCAAGGCCAAAGCATGTGCCACAGTTGTGATCCTTTTCAGCATTTGTCAATTACTCTAACAGGTTCCTGTCAAACCTGGCTACTGTGCTCTATCCCTTGAACTCATTACTGCAGAGTAAACCCTAAGATATGGCAATGTACAAAGCTGTGCGAGGTAGCTTTCCAAAACATAAAGGAAATGGTGACGTCAGACACTGTATCATATATTACGATCCACACCATCCAGTGGAACTTGCCTTTGATGCCTCACCTTTTATGGTATAGGTGCAGTCGTGTTATGCATTTTGGTAGTGAATGCCCCGTAGCCTTTGCATCACATTTCCCTACCACTACAAAGAAAGTATACATGGATTGACAGACAGGCCTTGAGTCTGGTTTGGGGTGTAAAACGTTTCAACCAGTGCTTGTATAAGAGAGAGCTTACCCTCATTATTGATTATCAACCACAAGGGTCCATTTTCAATCCACAGCAGGGTGTTCCACTAACAGCAGCACAAATGCAGAGATGGGCTCTGTTTCTTGAAGGACACAGTTACAAAATCAAATTCTAGCGGACAAGTAGTCATGGAAATGCTTATAGATTGTCGTGTTTACCGTTGGAAAAGGAAATAACTGAAATATTTACAGAAAGGGACACTCCTTTTGACGTATTTTCCCTAATGCAAATCGAAAATCTCTCTATTATGGCAGAGATGATCCAAAGGGAAACCAGATAAGATCCCACACTGTCTCAGGTCAAAATGGCTGGAATATGCAGCAGAAGTTCCATTCCCCTGATTAGGCATTCTTTCTTGTTTACATAATTTATTATGGGTATGTATGTAAGAAGTATGTGAATGGCATTCGTTACTACATCACCCCATCATATCTGAACACCTCAATAAAGAAGAAACTCAGAATGCGAGTACCCCCAGGCTCACGTGTTTTTCTTTTGATTAGGTTTGGAGTTAGAAAATAATTCAGTTTGTTTTACCTAGTTTCTCAAACCAGTCAATCAAACCTTATTCACTGCTGACAGTTTAGCAGAAAACTTCACTTAAAATATAATTAAGGAAGCCAATGCATTATTTCAATACTTTACAGAGTTTTTGTAATATCTCAAGTTTATATTGTGCCTTTCACACTAGAATGTTATAAAAAACAAAAATATATATGGTACTTTACACTGTTTAGGGCTGCATTTGGAACCAAACAGGTCAGAATTACAATACAGTGCATACAAAATTATTCACCCCCTCACTGAAAGTTTTCATGTTTTGACACTGATCAACAGAAAAAGACTTTCGTGTCAAAGTGAAAACAGATCTCAACAAAGTGATTTAAATTTATTACAAATATAAGACACAAAATAATTCATTGACAAACCAAATCATCACTGGTGCAGCCATTTGGTTTTTGAAGTCACATGATTCATTTAATGGCGATCACCTGTGTGCAGTCATTACATCTGTAAGGTCCAACAGCCGGTGAGTCAGTATCCTATCAAAAACCACACCATGAAGACAAAAGAACAGTCCAAATAGAGGAACACTTCCACCATATGACTGGAACTTGATGGAGTAAGAATGGTCAGTGGACATGAGGAGCAGGATAAGTACCCTTACTTACTTCAGCCACAAGTGCAAGGCAAAGCAAGGATTGTTTTGCCAGTAACTGTTAAGAGCATGGCACTTTTCCAAATAGCAATATTTTGCAGTTTGCCATCTGCTTTTGCATAAGACACATTGTTCCAAATGTATATTTAGTTGCTTCTCATGAAGGTAGCAGGTGTTGTGAGGATTGTAGAAGGAGTTGCCCTGGTGCATAACTCCTTCTGTGCATTACGTTGCCCATTCAGAAATCCGCAGGGATCATAATGAGGTTACCTTCGTTCTGCATTGACACCACTGTAATGAATGAAGATATTGCTAATTAGAGTTCATGGTATGGCTTCTGATAGTCATGTTTATAAAAGAAAATTCTGTTAAATACTAGAGAATAATGGTTCAATTTATTAAAAAACATATCACCAAACTGTTCTTTTGCTTTATGAGATACAGTAAAATAGAAATATAGTAAATCAATAAAAACATGTAATATCTGCACTAACGTCAACAATATTTCAGATTGGAACAACCATCTTGATACTATTTGAAAATCAGAATGTTACAGTATTTAATAGTGGTTGAGCTGGGATTTTCATTCAAAATGTCATATAAACTCAACCATATTGCGGTATGCAAATATCATTGAGGCATACTGTATATACAATATGCTGGAGGAACTCAGCAGGCCAGGCATCGTCTATGGAAAAGAGTACAGTTGACGTTTTGGGCTGAGACCCTTCGTCAACTTTACTCTTATCTATAGATGCTGCCTGACCTGCTGAGTTCCTCCAGCATATTCCATGTCTTGCTTGGATTTCCAACATCTGCAGATTTTCTCTTGTTTGTCGTTTAGGTACATGGCTGCTTTTACTTTTGTGGTGCTTTGTTTAACATCCATATCAATGAAAGACAGAGCCTTTAAAAAAAATAACATTGCTAATGAAACCCATTTAGTGTTAATTATTCATCTTCACAGGATATTTGAGAAGAAACGGGAAACATTGTCAGAGCATATGTAAGAAAATAGTTATTTCTGTGACTTTTGAGAATAATTAATCTGACAGGGTAGTTAGATGTAATTAAGAATATTTTGAGTTATAAAGGTCCATTAGGCTGATGAGACTTTCATTGTCTTTGAGATAACCGTTACCAATAATAATTAAAATTGAAAGTAATGCAGGATATAAAGCATGTGCTTGTGAAACTAAAAACTATTTGCTTTTTCTTATATAAATTAAATTTAAAGTTTACTTTAAATTAAATGCAGAAAGTTTATGAATTCTGTTTTAGTTTCATTGTTTCTTTTTTATTATTTACACCTCAAGAAAATGCTGTTAATTTTCATTTTAATGAATCCAGAGTATCCCTTTAAAATGGCAGCTTGCCTTAGAATTGGCAGTGCAAATTAAGCCTCAGGCCAGGCTGGCATTTAAGTCCACAGATCATAACATATAGGAGCAGAAGTAGGCCATTTGGCCCATTGAATCTATTCCACCATTCAATCATGGGCTGATCCAATTCTTCCAGTCATCCCCACTCCCCTCAAGACGTACAAAAGGCTGAATGAACTCAGCAGGTCGGGCAGCATCCATTGAAAGAAGCAGTCAACTTCTTTCAACGGATGCTGCCCGACCTGCTGAGTTCATCCAGCTTTTTTGTACGTCTTGATTTGACCACAGCATCTGCAGTGTCCTTTGTGTTTACTATCCCCACTCCCCTGCCTTCCCTCATACCCTTTGAACCTATCTATCTCTGCCTTAAATGCACCCAGTGACTTGGCCTCCACAGCCATTTGTGGCAACAAATTCCACAAATTTACCACCTTCTGAGTGAAGTAATTTCTTTGCATCTCAGTTCAAAATGGACATCCTTCAATCCTGAAGTCGTGCCCTCTTGTCCTAGGATCCCCTACCATGGGAAATAACTTTGCCATATCTAATCTGTTCAGGCCTTTTTAACATTTGGAATATTTCTATGAAATCCCCCTCATTCTCCTGAACTCCAGGGAATACAGCACAAGAACTGCCAGATGTTAGTCATACGGTAACACGTACAACAAGCTGGAGGAACTCAGCAGGTTGGGCAGCATCCAGGGAAGGGTCTCGGCCCGAAACGTTGACTGCTCGTTTCCAAGGATGCTGCCCGACCTGCTGAATTTCTCCAGCTTGTTGTACATGTTGGTTTGACCACAGCACCTGCAGTATACATTGTGTTTGTTATTCATACGGTAACCCTTTCATTCCTGGAATCATTCTCGTGAATCTTCTCTGAACCCTCTCCAACGTCAGTATATCCTTTCTAAGATAAGGAGTCCAAAACTGCATACAATACTCTTAAGTGTCATCTTTCGAGTGCCTTATAGAGCCTCAATGTCACATCCCTGCTCTTATATTCTATACCTCTAGAAATTAATGCCAACATTGCATTCACCTTCTTCACCATCAACTCCACCTGGAGGTTAACCTTTAGAGTATCCTGCACAAGGACTCCCAAGTCCCTTTGCATCTCTGCATTTTGAATTTTCTCCTCATCTGAATAAAAGTCTGCCCATTTATTTCTTCCACCAAAATGCATGACCATAAACTTTTCAATATTGTATTTCATTTGCCACTTCTTTGCCCATTCCCCTAAACCATCTAAGTCTCTCTGCAGGCTCTCTGTTAGCCATAAATCCATTAATCCCATAGTCCAAATCATTGACATACATCATAAAAAAGCAGTGGTCCCAACATCAACCACTGTGGAACTCCACTGGTCACTGGCAGCCAGCCAGAATAGGATCCCTTTATTCCCACTCTCTGCTTTCTGCCGATCAGCCAATGCTCCACCCATGCTAGTAACTTCCTTGTAATTCCATGGGCTCTTATCTCACTAAGCAGCCTCATGTGCGGTTCCTTGTCAAAGGCCTTCTGATGTGCAGTACACCACGTCTACTGCATCTCCTTTGTCTACCCTGCTTGTAATTTCCTCAAAAAATTGCAGTAGGTTAGTCAGGCAGGATTTTCCTTTCAAGAAACTGCGCTGGCTTTGGCCTATCTTGTCATATGCCTCCAGGTACTCCATAATCTCATCCCTAACAATCGATTCCAACAACTTCCCAACCACTGATGTCAGGCTAACAGGTCTATAGTTTTCTTTCTGCTGCCTCCTGCCCTTCTTAAATAGGGGAGTAACATTTGCAATTCTTTCGATTCTTGAAAGATCATTGTTAATGCTTCCGCAATCTCTCCAGCTACTTCCTTCAGAACCTGAGGGTGCATTCCATCAGGTCCAGGAGATTTATCTACCCTCAGACCATTAAGCTTCCTGAGCACCTTCTCAGTCGTAATTTTCACTGCACATACTTCACTTCCCTGACACTCTTCAATGTCCAGTGCACTGCAGATGTCTTCCACTGTGAAGACTGATGCAAAATGCGCATTCAGTTCCTCTGCCAACTCTGCATCTCTCATTATAATATCTCCAGTGTCATTTTCTATTAGTCCTATATCTACCCTTAACTCTCTTTTACCCTTTATATACTTAAAAAAGCTTTTAGTATCTTCTTTGATATTAGTCGTCAGCTTCCTTTCGTAATTCATCTTTTTCTTCCTAATGACCTTCTTAGTTTCCTCCTGCAAGTTTTTAAAAGCTTCCCAACCCTCTATCTTCCCACTAGCTTTGGCTGCCTTGTTTGCCCTCTCTGTTGCTTTTACTTTGGTTCTGACTTCACTTGTCAACCACGGTAGTGTCCTTCTTCCATTTGAGAATTTCTTCTTATTTGGAATATATCTGTCTTGCACTTTCCTCATTTTTTGCAGAATCTCCAGCCATTGCTGTTCTGCTGTCCTATTTGTCTCTTTCCAGTCAACTTTGGCCAGTTCCCCTCTCGTGCTATTAGAATTTACTTTATTCCACTGAAATACCGACACATTGGAATTTAGTTTCTCCTTCTCAAATTTCAAAGTGAACTCAATCATATTGTGATCACTGTTCCCTAAGGGTGACTTAACCTTAAGCTCTCTTATCACCTCCAGATCATTGCACAGCACCCAATCCAGCACAGCTGATTCCCTAGTGGGCTCAACAACAAGCTGTTCTAAAAAAGTTATCCCTTCGACATTCTACAAATTCTCTCTTGAGGTCCAGTACTGACCTGGTTTTCCCAATCCACTTTCATGTTAAAATCCCCAATGATTATCATTACATTGCCCTTTTGACACACCTTTTCTATCTGCTGTTGTAATTTGTAATCCACATTTAGCTTAGAATTGTATAGATTTGTGCCTTTTCACTCTGTAAATTGGATCAACTATAGTCCTGATTATTCTACATGCCATCATGAATGAAGTCATTTGTGAAGGAGAGGGCACAGAAGTAATCCTGGGGCACATACACAGTTCCATTAGTAGCTAAACTCATGGCTGCATCATCTATGTATTGAATAGAATAAACTCCAGGAATTTAATTAAATTGCTCTACTGTTATACAAGGGCACATAGTGTTTAACAGCTAGTGCTTGGATAATGCTTATGTTTTCATTCAAATGGGAAGTGTTGTTGTTAAGTTATTATTAACCTTTGACTTAAAAACATATCTTGTGTTCTAAAAATTGTATCTGTACTCATTAATAAGTTACTTTAAAGGTCCATACTTACATTTGTCCTTTGGAATAGAAATTTATATGTATATTTAAGGCAGAGGGTGATAGATTTTTGACTGGTCAGGGCAGGAAGGGATACAGGTCGAAGGCAAGAGATTGGGGCGAGGAAGAAAATTAGATCAGCAATGATTAAATGGCAAAGCAGGCGCAATGGGCCAAATGGCCTAATTCTACTCCTATTTCTTATGGTCTTATGGTCTAAATGAATAATAGATCGTAGAACCATAGAGCATTACAGCACAGAAACAAAGAATCAGGATTTTTTACAGTACAATTGTTAAGTTTATATATAAGGTTCTTCTGAACTGTTTTCTGTGCTCAATATTTCCACAAGTCTGGAAATGTAACAATTTTTCTTTGCTCAAAAGGTGCAAGCATCAGTAAGAAAATTATGACTTCCAGAAATTTAAAATGATAATCAAGTATCAACTAAAGTAACTGTTAAAATGAAATTTTGATCACTGAATTATCTTCTTTCTACACAGTTGCAGTATTTTCTCGTACTTTCACGAGTTGAAAGAGCAGAATGACTACATCAGACTCCAAGGTGGCTGAAGGGGGACTCAGTGTCACTCTTACTATTCGCCTACTCATGCATGGAAAGGTACAGTGTCATCAACAACTAATAGTCGTAAAAAGTTGAGAAAGCATAATATTTATGTTGACTTGAAATAATTAAATCTGTCCTCTTAGCAAAAGTAATTAAAGTTCTTAGTACCATATAGTTAGTGATGTGGAATAGGTGATAATGGAATGTAACATTTATTTAATGTCTTATTTTATGCATGATGTTCTGCAATAAATTTCTCATAAGAAGTTACTCCTGATGGTCAAGGAGTTTATCTAGTAAATAGTTGGACAATATAGACCAGTGAGGGCTCCCGATTTGATGTTGGATCTCAACTAACTGAAGAATTATTGTACAATGATTGCTCCAGTGCTATTTTAGGAAGGAGAAAATCAGCAGCAGTTCTTACTCCTGCAGATAGCAATTACCTTTGCTGTTTGCTAGACCCTGGCACTATTCCTTTCTCTATTGATTTTTTGTATATGGATATTAGTGCCTCATGTTATCAGTCTCATTCTTTTCTCTTTCTTCCGCTGTTATTTTTTAATATCCTCACAGGAGAAGATCTCCTTTAGAAAGCCTTCGCACAGATGGTCTGGGTCTCTTTAACTTCCTGCTGCTCTTTGATGGAGGTATTGTTACCGGTCAAGCCATCTCATTTCTTTCCTTCTCATCTCCCAAAGTGCTCCATGACACTGTTTTTTTTAATAGCAGCACAGGTGACAGACTTTGCTCTCAGTGGTAGAAAGCAAATTGAATGGTAGGCATTTCATGAACTTGAACCCACAACCATTTTCTTTCAAAACAGGTGGCTATAAAATGTTCAAAAAATGGTGCTTTTATTTTGCTGCACCTTCTTGGTGGATGCTAAATCAAACCTGAGAAATTTAAAGGATGAGGAATTGTCGGGTCATGTTTTGCATTAACTGATTGACTGTGAAAGCAGCAAAATGAGGTGTAATGGATGACAATGAACAGATGTTATAACTAATGATAGAAGGAAAACAGCAATGCCTGAGTAGGCAATGTTGAAAAAGCCTCACAATGTTGAAGCTAAGATGAGATAATTGCGATTAAAGCAGACGATTTCTTTATCTTTCATAGAATATAGAAAGAGGCTCTTCAGCACATCATGTCTTTGCTGAACACAATGTCAACTTAAACTAAATCTTTTCTACATTTAGATGATCCATGCCCCTTCATAACAGCCAGTAAATGCCACTGTAGTACCTACATCTCTGGAGCATCTGGACAGTAAATATTATAATTCCAAGCAAACTCAACATCTAACTCTGATACCTGGGGCTCAACACCTCCCTCTGCAATGGGACCCTTGGCTTCCTGACCAACAAACCGCAATCAGTAAGGATAGGCAGCAACACCTCAGCCACGATTATTCTTAACACCGGTGCTCCACAAGGCTCTGTCCTTAGCCTTCTACCCTTTGGAATTCTCCTCTTCAAAGAGTGGTGGAAGCAAAGCTTCTGAATATTTTCAAAGCAGAGGGCAGAAGTATTGGTGGGATTGCAGAGTTGAGGTTACAATTGTATCAGCAGAATGGATTGCAAGGGTTCAAGGAGTCTACTCCTGTTTCTAATTTGCACGAGTGTTCACCTTTTTCATGAATTTGTGTGAATTCTAGAGTAAAAGCAATAGGTTGCTTATGCCTGTTTGCTCTGCAATGTTTTGTTTACCTGCATAATGAGGCTTCACGAAAATTACACTTCGTTTTGGCAAAATCAATACCAGCAAGTCAGCAACTCACTGATGTTGGAAGCTAGAAAATGCTGGAAACACTTGGCAGATCAGGCAGCAACTATGTAGAAGTTAATATTGTGGATCAAAAATTCTTCATCAGAACTGGGAGAAAACAAGGTTCTTTTAAGGTGCAGAGATGGAATAAACAGAATGGATATTACTGAGGGAATAACTCTATTAGCATGGGACTTGGGTCCCTCAGTCATTATCTTTATGTCAGAGGGCAGCATATGCAGAGGAAGCAAGCTGATACAGGATTGTGTCTCAGAATGCTGAGATGCCTGAATGTTAAGTTTAAAGCCAATCCTGTCACGTGTTTTGGCAAACAGGTCATCAATGCCTTGGAGCTGAGCCTCCAAGGACACACAAACATCTTCTGAAACCTGTAGCTCAGCTACAGAGGGTTAGGTGACCTTGGATTTGGAGTATAGCCACTGTAGGTTGAACAGTTTTCCAATATTCCGAAAATTAGCTTTACATCCAATGTATTGGAGGTGAGATACAAATTTGTAAAAGAAAGATTGAGAGAAGCACTGAATAATGACACAATCTTATTTGACTCTTGTCTTCCCTGTGGCAGACAGCAAGGAGGACTCTCAGACCTGGCTTCTTTCTTGAAGAGAGTCATGGTTATGTGATCCAAGGATAATTAACTGGGCTTCCAATTTGATAGAGTTATTCATATGAGGTACAATCTAACCTGCTGTAAATTCCCTAAGGCTTTACTTTTCACTGTCTTCGGGTCCCTTTGTTGGCTAGCTTTCTTCATTAATCTATTACTCAGTTTACTTTTTCCAAGGAAAACCCAGATTCATCATGTCAGTGATATTCTCAGTGTTCTCTCCACTCCTTCCTAGAAACTACAACTTAAAGTTAATAACATCACACACACAAATGTTTGAGGAACTCAGCAAATTAGAAGCATCCATGGACGTGAATAAACAGTTGATGTTTAGAACTGAGTCCCTTTATTGTGACTAGAAAGGAAGAGGTAGAAGCCAGAATAAGATGGTAGGGAGAGGGGATGGAGTACAAGCTGGTAGGTGAGAGGTAAAAAGGTGGGTGGTAGGAGATGGTATGAAGATGAACGAGGTAAAGGGCTGAAGAAGAAGGATTCTGATAGGGGATAGTAGAACATGGAAAAAGGGAAAGAGGTGATGGGCAGGTGAGGAGAAGAGAAGGGGTAAGAGTGGAACCAGAATGAGGAATGGTAAAAAAAAAGAGATGGAGGAGGGAGAGAAATTACCGTAAGTTAGAGAAATTGACGCTTATGCTATCAGGTTGGAAAGACAGAATATGAGGTGTTGTTCCTCCAGCCTGAGTGTGGCAAATTATAAAATCATAATGATAAAACTCTTCAAAGAGCACAATAAATTAAATTTACAGTACCTCACACAAAAAGCTGGAGGAACTCAGTAGTCAGGCAGCATCTGTGGAGATGAATAAACAGAAAATGCTTCAGGCTAAAACCCTTCAAAGATACTGCCTGACCTGTTGAGTTCCTCCAGCATTTCATGTGTGTTACTCTGGATCTGCAGCATATGCAGGTTCTCTTGTGTCCACAACATATTATGCTTTGAGTTTAGGATTGCTGCAAGGTTATGGATTAGATCAAGTACATCAATGTATAGGTCTATACAGTGGACTTCAGACCACTCAGCAATGTACCTGATCAAGGGCTGAAGAAATTACATTCCAATTGCATTATCTAGTCAATCATCTACTTGGTCCTCTTGAAAAACCTTTGCATCACAAGTGTATAACTTCTAATATGATAAGTCAAGAGGGTTGCAACTTATGAAATTGTTTCTTTTACTATGATCACTGAAAATTTCTGTACACCAGTATATGTGACATTGGTGCTAAAAGCATGGTGACGCTTGTTTGCGGTCCCCAGCACATATTTGGGCTGTGTTAGCTGTTTACACAAGTAACATATTTTCACAGCACGTTTCGGTGTACATGTGGCAAATAAAGCTGATCTTTAGTGTTAAAGATCTTAAAATTTTAACATTATTTTGTATTATAAGGGCAGTCAGACATTTGCCCTTTGAATATAACTTGCATTTCTGATACTCCACAGTATCCTGTATAAAGACATTTCCACAAGACATAGAAGTATATTATTCGGCCTATTAAATTTGTGTTGCCTACAGAAAAATCCCACTTTCTGTAATCTGGTCTCCCAATATTCTCATTAACACTCCTCATGTTCTATCACTCATCTACACAGTAAAGGTAATTTACAATTGGCCAATTAACTTAACCTGTAAATCATAATCAGATTCAGTATTTCAAAGCACAGATCAGAGCACAGTAATTACTAGATGGTAATTTGGACATAGAGCCAAAGATCTGTGGATCTGAATGGTTGTCACAGACTTTATTGACACAGTTGTAGATGAGTGTGTCCCCACAAAGTCATTCAGAGTCTTCCCCATTCAGAAGCCCTGGATGAACCATGAGGTCTGCAATCTGCTGGGAGCCAGATCAGAGGCATTCATGTCTGGTGACCAAGGAAGTTAGAAGAGGTCCAGGTATGATTTCCAGTAAGCCATCTCAAGGGTGAAGTGGCAATTCTGGATGAAACTTGGCTCAATAAAGGATGCTAGACAGTTGTGGCAGGATTTGAATACTATCACCTCTTAGAAAGTTAAATCGGGGACATAGGTGACAGCAGGGTTTCACTTCTAGTTGAGTTCAATGCCCTCTACACTCACTTTCTCTATCAAAACATGGAAGAACCATCACAAGCTCCCAGAGCCCCCGATGATCCTATGATTTCAGTCTCTGAAACTAATGAGCATACAGTCTTGAGGAGGGTGAATCTACAAAAAGCATTCGGCCCAGATGGGGTACCTGGCTGAGTACTAAAGACCGTGAGATCTTCAGCTGCTTGCTTCAGCAGTCTGATGTACCCACCTGCTTCAAGCAGACTTCAGTTATACTGGTGCCAAGAAGAGCATGGTGATCTGCCTTAATAACTATCGTCAAGTAGCACTTACATCCACAGTGGTGGAGTGTTTTGAGAGGTTGGTAATGAACCATATCAACTGCCTGAGAAGCGACTTAAATTCACTCTGTTTTGCCTACTGGAGGTACAGGTCCACAGCAGATGTCATTTCATTGGCTCTTCACTCAACCCTAGAATATCTTCAGCAAAGATCCATACATCTTTATATCTATATCAACTTCAGCTCAGTATTCAATACCATCATCCCCTCAAAACTAATCAATGAGCTTCAAGACCTTGGTCTTAATATCTCCTTGTGCAATTGAATCCTTGATTTCCTAACTTGCAGACTCCAGTCAGTTTGGATTAGAACAACATCTCCTCCATGATCTCCAGCAACACAGGTGCACCACAAGGCTGAACTTTGCTTACTTTACTCTTGTGACTGTGTTGTTAAGCACAGCTCCAATGCTATATTCAAGTTTGCTGATGACACCGCTGTCATGGGCCAAATCAAAAGTGGTGATGAATCAGCACATGGGGAGGGAAGATTGAAAATCTGGCTGAATGGTGCCATAACAACAATGTATTATCAATGTCAGCAAGACCAAGGAGCTGGTTATTGTTTTCAGGAGAAGGAAACTAAGTTCTATGAGCCAGTCCTCATCGGAGGATCAGAGGTGGAGAGGGTCAGCAAGTTTAAATTCCTCAGTGTTATTATTTTGGAAGACATATGCTGGGCCCAACATGTAAGTGCAATTATGAGGAAAGCATAGCAGCCCCTCCACTTCCTTAGGAGTTTGCGGAGCTTTTCTCTGACATCTAAAACTTTGACAAACTTCTATAGGTGTGTAGTGGAGCGTATATTGACTGGCTGCATCACAGTGCCTGAGATGGAAAGACCAATGCCCAAGAATGGAAAAGCCTACAAAAGTAGTGGATATGGCCGAGTTCCAACACCGGTAAAGCCCTCCCCACCATTGAGCACATCTACATGAAACATTTTTGCAGGAAAGCAGCATCCATCATCAGGGACCCACACCACCCAGAACACGCTCTCTTCTCTCTGCTGCCATCAGGAAAAAGGTAGAGGATTCTCAGGACTCACACCACCAAGTTCAGGAACAGTTACCATATCTCAACCATCGGGCTCTTGAACCAAAGGGGCTAACTTCACTCAACTTCACTTGCCGCGTCATTGAAATCTTCCCACAACCTATGGACTCAATTTCAAGGACTCTTCAGCTATGTTCTTGATATTTCTTGATACTGTTATTTGTTGTTATTATTTCTTTATTTTTGTATTTGCACAGTTTGTTGACTTCTGCACTCTGGTTGAACACCCAAGTTGGGTAGTTTTTCATTGTTTGTGTTATGGTTATTATTCTATAGATTTATTAAGAATTCTTGCAAGAAAATTAATCTCAGGGTTGTATGTGGTGACATATGTGTACTTTGATAATAAATTTACATTGAACTTTGAGATGTAAACAGTGTTTGTACATTTGTAACTGAAGAGAGAATTACTTCCGTTTTACTTGCCTTCGACCCTGTATTTTGTCTAATGGCAATGTTCGAGCAAGTTGCTATTTGGTTTTAAGTACATTTTCACTGCAGATTTCACAAAATGCAAAGAAGATACCTGATGCACCATCAATAACTCTCGGAGACGGGAGGTGAATGATAGGCTTTTATTAGCAGCAAAAGGGAGCACGGCATCTCGGAGACTGAGGGAGGAGCAGTGTCTCCAATCGCCTTTATACAGGGGTCTGTGGGAGGAGCCACAGGACCAGTCAGCAGAGGGGCGTGTCCAGACAGGTATACATAGTTTACCACAATACCAACACAAGATTTTTTAAAGGTAGCTTCAGCACTTGGCCCAAGTTTAAGAATGTGAAATGGCTTCCAGAAATAGAGGTCTATATTGATACAAAAAGATACTTTAATAAAAAAAAGAAAGTTGCCCTTTTTTTGGTGACAACTGACTCAGGTAATGTCACTAATATCAGATCATTAGGGAGTGGAACCCGTCAATGGCATGGAAACTTGCTAATTACACTGCTGGCAAAGCATGTCATGTCATCTGCAGAAATTACCTGATGACTCAGCAGTAGTTGGGTGTATAAAGGGAGGATGAATGCAGGGCCCCAGTGGAGGACTTTGTCAAATGGTGCAAGCTGAATTATCTGCAGCTCAACATCAGTAAGGCAAAGGAGATGGTGATGGACTTTAGGTTGACTGAGCCTGCACTGCTCCCTGTTACTATTAATGATGAGGATGTGAATGTGGTGAGGACTGACAAGTACCTGGGGGTGCATCTGAATAAGAGACAAGATTGCTATCAATGAAACCCTAACAGATACAAAGTGAGCATGTATCTAATATTATTGAACTTCTTGTAGAGTCATCTCCCAAGTATACTTTCAAAACCACCACAGATATCTGCTCCACAGCTTACCCAAGGCCATGGATCTCCTACACCTCTCCATTTTTTTTTCTTGTTTACAGTATTTCCCGGACAAAATTTATCATTTGTAAACTGTGAATCTGCTCCATTTATTGTACATTTCTACAATATCTCTTAAGTCAAAATGAGATTCCAGAATGATTATCAACACTCAATACAGCCACAGTGTGCTTTCCTTTTAGGTGGAGTACACTGGCTTTAAATTGTGCAGATTAAGAGATGTTGGTCGGACATCACAGGGCTCTTGCTGAGACTCCCAGCTGATCTTGAGTAGAATGAACAGTAGCTGCGTGGACTACTCACACAGAGTGAAACCAACGGTTGGGGTGATTTTGGTATCTCAATTCTCTTTTCATTTGCTATGTCCTACACAAGGCCTGCAGTTAGCCCTGTGCAAATCTCTCCAAGTTTGGGACTTAGCACATGTATACGTCTACAGAAATGCTAGATTTATTGACAGATTCTTGCTGGTATAATTGTTATTGCACTATGTTGATTCATTGCAGAGTGTAAACTTGGTAAAATTCTTTCACATGTTAACATAAGCCTGTTTATTATGTGAGATTAATAAAATGCGAAGAAGGAAGGAAGTCATGGAGGTCATTGTTTTAACTGTATTTGATTAAATGTTTTTGATTGAACTACATATACCTGTCTGGACACGCCCCCCCCCCCCCCCCCCCCGCTGACTGCTCCTGTGGCTCCTCCCACAGACCCCGGTATAAAGTCGACTGAGGCCTGAGCCCTGCCCTCAGTCTCCAGGATGTAGCATGGTGGTCAATTGCTGCTTGTTCTTTCTTCCAGTCAATAAAAGCCGATATCTCGTCTCATGTCTCAGAGAGTTATTGATGGTGCATCAGATTGTGCATTTTGAAGTGTTTAAGGATAATGAATTTTTAGTTTTGATGTTTGTTTTTATTTTAATTGTTCATTAGCTATAAATAACCCTGAATGTTGGCTGCATTTACCTTCAATTCAGTGAAGATACCTGTTGCCAAATTTAGGCTGTTCCTACTAAAACACAGGAGAACATTTTGGGAAGACATCAAGGGGTAGGACATCCAATAAGTAGTAGGATACTAAAGAATGTTGATGAACAGAGGAACCTTAGGGTTCAAGTGCAGAGTTCCCTTAAAGTGCAAACAAATAGGTAGGATGGTGACGAAGGTTTATGGCATATTTGCCTTCGTAGGTTGGGACTTTGTTGCAACATAATCAAGCACTGGTTAGAGCACACTTGCAATATTGTGTGCACTTCTGAGTTTATGCTGGAGAGAGCATAATTTACTCTGCAAATTCATCACGTTATGGAGAGAGACTGGATAAACCAGACGCATTTTTCTTGGAGCAAAGGAGGTAGAAAGGTGATCTGACTGAGGTATATTAAATTATAGGAGGCATTGATAGGGTGGTGGTAAAAATCTTTCTTTTTACCATGGTAAGGATATCAAAAGCAAGAGGACATAGATGTAAAGTTAGAGGAAGAAGTTTTAAACGAGATATGGGATAAAGTTTTTTTTAACAGAGAGTTGCAGTAGGTATCTGAAACTGTCATGTGAGGGGTTTGCTTATTTGTCAGTTGAAAGCTGCTTCTGTTGTGTCGGCTATTGACTATCTCGTTCAAAGGATGCAGCAGCTCTTTCCCGTTGGTCGCCGTGTGTGCCACGGAACCAGTTTCTGGTTCTGGGTGTCTTAGGGGTATGAGACCATCATGTGCAAGAGAGTCACTCTCTTTCTTTTGTTTCCAGGGCCTGCTTTCTTAAATATATATATAACATTTATTTATTATATATGGTTTCTGTTTTTTTAATATTTGGTCTGTTCAATTACATATACTGTAATTGATTTATTTACTATTATTATTATTTTGTCTACTGTATTATCTATTGCATTGAACTGTTGCTGCTAGGTTAGCAAATTTCACGACACATGCTGGTGATAAACCATTCTTCAGGCTGAAGCTGTGACCAGCACTGAAGGACTATTGGGAAGAGCTTTGCAGACATACTGTAGTGTTTACTATGTATTAATTAAGGCTTAGATAGAATAGGCAGGGGGGATCTGTTTCCTAGGGTTGAAATGGCTAATACTGGAGGGCAGGCATTGACGATGAAAGGGGGCAGGTTCAAGGGGGATGTGAAGAGTAGGTTTTTTAACTAGAATGGTTTAGGCCTTGAATGCACTGCCTGAGATGTGGTAGAAGCAAATACATTTCAGGCTTTTAAAGAGATGTTTGGATAGGCACATGGATGTGAGGAAGATGGAGGGATATGGACATTGTTCAGGTAGGTGGGATTAGTGTTTGGGTGGTTTTGATTTGCTATTTAGCTGGTTTGGCACAACAATGAGGGTCGAACGGCCTGTTCCTGTGCTGTACTGTTCTATGTTCGATGTACTTGCTTATAGCATGCTTAGTCCCACAGTTTTATAACTTAGGGAGGGTTAATGGAGTGCCCGTTAAGTTATAAGTGTTATTGAATATTTAGTATTGTAGTTTTTTGTAGTTGAGGGTAGTTTAGATAAGCATGTGTTTAGCTAGATGCCCGGTTTAGTGTTACACTGTTCATTTATAACTAAATAGTTAATGTCCTCTCTTGCAATCAGTGTCTTCTGTTTCATTCACTGGATCCTCAAATCTTTTTCCATGTTACAATTGATGTAGTTGACACTCACTGGATCCTCGAATTTCTTTCCACATTATATTTGGTGTCAACACTCGTTGGATTCTCAAATCTGTTTCCACGTTACAGGAACTCGCTGCGAGAGGATGTGGTGGCAACATATAGAATTACTACAGTTAGAGACATTTAGACAGGCACTTGAATAGGCAGATCTCTGAAGGACATAGTCAAAATATGGGCAAATGGGAGTTAGTGTTGATGGGCAAAAAGGTTAGTATGGTGGGCCGAAAGACCCATTTCTGTGCTGTACAACTCTTATTCAGATACCTCTGAAGTCTATACATAAACAAGCTGGGATAAGCTGGTGGTGTAGTGGCATCAGCACTGGACTTCAAGGCAGAGGGTCCTGAGTTCAAACCCAGTCGGGTCCCAACCTGGGCAGCAGCAGTATCTGTGCATAAGAAAGGCCTGACAATCTGCTTCCATATCTAGTCATGAAAACCCTATGGGCCATGAGGTCACAAAGAGTTGGAATCGACTTAACGACTGAACAACAACAATGTAAATCAACCACAATTACTTGATGAGCCATTACCCCAAATCAATCAGAATAATTTATGAACTGCAAGGTTCATTACTTTCCCATAGTTCCCCCTGTCAATTTAAATTTTCTTTGACAAACAGAAGACTGTGAGTTGCAGACCGCTGGGCATCAATGACATTATTTGTGTGAGAGGATTTAGAGAGGAAAGGGGTTTAGGAGCAGGCTAAAAGTAGGATGGGAAGAGTGGAGGAATGACATTTACCTATACTGTTGGCCCACTGAAGCAACATGAGTAAGTAGGAGGGACCCAGGCTGCACTGCCTTCTTCCTCACACTGCAACAGCACCACCGACCCCATACCTGGCCGGTTCTAGAATTATCACCCAGAATTGTCCTGACTTCTTCAGCATTTTCTGGGTTGTTTGACTACAGGTCTTGTGTCCCTTTGCTAGTTGCTGGATTATTCAATATCCCAAATGGCATGAAGCAAGGGTGTGTGCTGTCCCTCTTTTTCACATGTATAATCAACCACAGGCTCAGGGACCTTGAACACGGGGTGTACCTACAGTACAGACTACATGGATCATGTTTGATCTGTGTCACTTAAAATCCAAATCTAAGAGTCCTCATTGAAGCACTCTGTGTGGACATCTGCGCACTGACGGCCCACACTGAGTCTGATCACAGAAGCCTCGTGTCTGTTTGGCCTCACCATCTGTCTGGACAAAACAGAGGACTTACTTCACCCTGCTTCTTGATCTGCTGCCGTGCCACCTTCCAACACTATTGAAGCCACAACACTGCGGATGGTAAAGGAATTTAGTACCCTCAGTGACATCCCCAGTGATGGGTCCTTGGATTAAAAAAAAATCAATGCCTGGATTTGCAAGGCTAGTCAGAGCCTGGGCCACCTGTGATCATGTGTGCTCAGCCAGCATAATATTCAGGTGTTCACTAAGATCAGCTTGTACAAGGGTGCTGTCCTTACAAGCCTCCTGAATGGCTGTGAAACATGAACCTTATACAAAGGCAAATCAACTGCAGGAGTGCTTCCACATGCACAGCCTGATTTCCATTATGGGTATCCACTGGCATGACTGTATCACAAATCTGAAAGTCCTCAATAGGGCATCTTATACACATGGAGGACTCCCTCAGCAGCTCTCCCTACTGCCAGTTCCGTTATTGCACTGAGAACAGAAGTCTTGCAGACTTTGTAACCACATGTGGTGCCTGAGCCCACCCTCAGACTATCTTGATGATCTTTTTCTATTCCATCCTGTCAGAAGTCTTTTTCAGTGTCTTGAGTATCTCTGATAATTCATAAGATTTAAAAAAAACTTATTTCATACTGTAGCGGTGTGCTACGCAGCGCTGAAATAACGACACGTAGTCGGTGAGCTGCAGTTGCAAAGAGGTTTATTCAAACTTCGCGGCCTCGCTTTAAAGCCTTCCTGTTCTCGCCCTCCCCGGGCGGGAATACTCTAGGGGGCGCGTATTCACAGTCCCGTACCGCTCACGGGCTTGTCCCCTTGCTGGTGAAGCAGGCTTGGCGCCCTTTTTGGGCCCTGCCTCAATGCCGGCGTGCACCACTTTGTGAGCCGGTTCGAGTGCGCTGGGAAGTGGGTCGCCACAATACCCTATTAAAAACATTAAATACTAAGAAATAAGGGTGTTAACCAAGATAAGTGGAATGTCTTGCCTGTATTATCCTCTTCAAACAGGATTACTCCCCCCACTCAAATGAAGGCATCGACCATGTATCAGTGATGCTGAGGAACTATTTGCAAACTATACCAGGCCTTTCAGAATACCATAACTGAGCACTGCCCTCGGACTCCGAAGCTCCAGCATCCTACCTGTCAGCATATTTATTATTTTCACATTGAAGTACAGAGGTATGGAAGTCAGAAACAGCCAGCTGGAGTCTTTATTTATGAACTATCATCACCATCTAACCTATTGTGCTTTCATCTTGTGTTTAGTAGTTCAAAAGTTGAGTAAGTTCATGCTGGAAATTATACCTTTTAAAAATGTTGGAATTATATTCTTTGTAAGCTATTACCATAAGTGCATAACAAGATTTTGCAGAATCTGTAAATCTGAAAACAGAAACAAAAGAATAGATACACTTACTAGATCAGGAAGTATTTGCAGAGAGAGAAACAGTGTTAATATTTCAGGTTAATAATCTTCCATCAAATCTGTGTGTTGCAAATCATCTTTCCTTTCACCAGGGAATTGCACGGAACCAGCCTAGCTTGTCCAAATTGTGTGCAGAATGTAGCTAAACAGAAGTAACTTTCTGATGAATTTTCATTTAAAACCCTATCTAAAATCAAATTTATTTGGACAATTGTAAAGAATCAAACAATGGGATTCGGAAGTAAAGTCTGTATGTATAATGGACTCTGTACTAACTTGTGAATTTTGATAAGAATTCTAACTTATTGAATTAAATGGGAACTGATAACAAATGACAGACATTTTAAGCTGGGATTCCATGGCAAGTGATTGATGTGCTTGAATGGTGATTTCTGGTGGTAAGGGAATAATTCTGAGGTTCATCTCTCAAGCCATGGCAGCCATTCAAGAGATCTCTACAGTAGTCAAGAACATTCATGTGGCACATTCTAGGATGATGCGTTTTGCTTTCCTTACCTTCCCTGTCTTGCTATTCTTAGCAATTTCTTCCAGCAGCATTTGGTAATGGTGTGTCAAATATTAGAAGTGACACCGGAAATTATGGTGACCTCCTTCCAATTCTATTCTGTGTTCTTCAAGCTTCACTGCCTGTATTTCTATCCTCCACGTGACTTTTTGAAGGAACAAAGTCTCATCACCATATGCCTCTGTCCCTGCAGCAAGCCTGACTGACAATGTATAGACAAGCAGCTGAGCACTCATCATGTCTGGATGCTTGAGGCATATAAAGCTTGCAGCAACTTATTACTTTCCACTGAAAAAAAGATGTTTAGCAAATTGGATGGATTTTCAGTTACTCAATATTTTAATAGACAACTCTGGGAAAATATTTCAGGAACATCAATAGCTTAGGTTGAGAGGGTCAGTCTATTCACATTTTTGGGCAAAGTCTGAGAATAAAATCTATCTAGTACACAAATGGTAGGTCATTGCTGTAGGCAGTAATTGCCAGCATTCACTTTGGGCTGTGTTCAATAATATCCCAGCACAGCAAATAATTTCAAATGTGTTCATATCTGGGTGCTGTGTACTATTTAAGGTAAACTGCTGCTTTGGGTCAGATAATAAACCAATTTCTAATGCACGGTTAAATGTTCTCCATAAGACCATAAGCTGTAGGAGCAGAGTTAGGCCATTTGACCCATCGGGCCTGCTCCGTCATTAAATCATGGTTGGCCTGTTTCCCCCTCAGCCCCAGCCTCCTGCCTTCTCCCCAAAACTCTTCACGCCCTGATTAATCAAGAATCTATCAACCTCTGCCTTAAATATACTCAGTGACTTGGCCTCCAGAGCTACCTATGGCAAAGAATTCCTCAGATTCACCAGTTTCTGGCTAAAGAAATTCCTTCTTATCTCCATTCTAAGTGGATGTCCCTCTATTCTGAAACTGTAATCCCTGATCGTAGACTCCCCCATGACTGGAAACATCCTCTCCACATCCACTCCATTGAGGCCTTTCAACATTCTAATATTTCAATATAGAAACATAGGTTTCAATGAGATCCCCCCTCATTCTTCTGAATTACAGTGAGTACAGGCCCACAGGCTCAGAGCCATCAAACGCTCCTCATATGATAAGCCTTTCAATCCCAGAATCAATTTCAGAAACCTCCTTTGAACCTTCTAGAAAGTCAGCACATCCTTTCTCAGCTAAGGTGCCCAAAACTGCTCACAATACTCCAGATGAGGCCTCACCAGTGTGTTTATAAATCCTAAACATTACATCCTTGCATTTACATTCTAATCCTCTTGAAATGAATGCTAACATTACATTTGACTTCCTCATCACTGACTCAGCCTGCAAGTTTCCCTTTAGGGAATCCTACACAAGGATTCCCAAGTCCTTTTTTATGTCAGATTTTTGGATTTTCTCTCCATGTAGAAAATAGTCTACGCTCTTATTTCTTCTATAAAAGTGTAAAACCATACACTTCCTGACACTGTATTCCATCTGCCTCTCTTTGCCCATTTTCTTAAGCTGTCTAAGTCCTGCAGTCTCTCCGCTTCCTCACAATACCCACCCCTCCACCTATCTTCGTATCACTTGCAAACTTGACCAGAAAGCCAAAAATTCCATCATCCAAATCATTGACATATAACACAAAAAGAAGGAGCCCCAACACAGATCTTTGTGGAACACCACTAGTCACCGGCAGCCAACCAGGAAAGATTTATTCCCACTCTTTTCCTCCTGCTAATCAGCCAATGCTCTATCCATGCTAATATATTTTCTGTAAGACCATGGGCTCTTAACTTGTTTAGCAGCTTCATATGCAGCACCTAGTAAAATGCCTTCTGAAAATCCAAGTACACAACACCCACCAATTCTCCTTTGTCTAACCTGCTTGTTATTTCTTCAAAGAATTCCAACAGATTTGTCCGGCAAGATTTTCCCTTAAGGAAACCAAGCTGACTTCGCCTATTTTATCATGTGCCTCCAAGCAGCCCAGAACCACATCCTTAATAATCAACTCCAACATCTTCTCAACCAGAGGTCTATAATTTCCTTCCGCCTCTCTCTATTCTTGAAGTGTGGAATGACATTTGCAATTTTCCAGTCCTCCAGAACCATGTCAGAATGAATTGATCATTATTATTGTCTCCACAATCTCTTCAGTCACCCATTTCCAGAACCCTGGGGTGTACACCATCTGGTCCAGGTGACTTATCTACCTTCAGACCTTTCTGTTTCCTGATCACCTTCTCTCTAGTAATGGCAACTTCACTCATTTCTGCCCCCCGGCACTCTCAAAATTCCAGCATACTGCCAGTGTCTTCCACAATAAAGACTGGTGCAAAATACTTACTTAGTTTGTCTCCCATTAGTACCTCTCAGCATCATTTTCCAGTGGTTCGATATCTACTCTAGCCACTCTTTTACACTTTATATATCTGAAGACACTTTTCTCATTGGTTCCTAGTGCCAAACTGCTTTTAAACTGGGAACTTCCTTCTAGCAATATTATTAGCACTTCTGCAGTGTTAATGCTGAACTATTACTGTATTTGTAAATGTTCTTCACGAGTACTTTCACTCAACTCAAAAGATGAATATCAACTTTAATACTCTAAAAATCATATATTCTAATCTGGAGTATTAAAGAATTTGTAGTCCTTTGAACAATGTCGTATTTGAGCTATAATGTTTTTCCTATTGTTCTACAGGAAGTTGGAAGCATCATTGGAAAGGTTAGTGCAGTTATTTTTAATTCTCTATCTTTCAGTTTTCAACATGTCTGAAGAAGGTTGCAGTCACTGTATGAACATTTATTTTTCCCTTTATAGAAAGGAGAGACGGTGAAAAAGATGAGGGAGGAGGTAAGTTGAAGCTTGTTGCTCTTCAAAAAAAACAAGTTTTTTTGTGGTATTTGAACAATAACTTATTTTGATTCATAGACTAGTGCAAGAATCAACATTTCAGAGGGATCTTGTCCAGAGCGCATTGTAACAATAACAGGCCCAACAGATACCATTTTCAAGGCCTTTTCGATGATAGCAAACAAATTTGAAGAGGTAAGCAAGCATGTGTTTTATGTTCAATTTTTAAATAAATAGTTCACTCATTCTTAAGACTTTGGGCACTGATGAGGCTTAGCAATTTTTGTTTGTTCCTAGCTGCCCTGTGAGAAAGTGGTAATCAGTCACTGCTGTTGTCCTTCTGGTGAAGGTGCTCCTGCATTCTCACTGGGGAGTGTTCAGGATTTGGAGCTGTGATGATGAAAGGAATGGGATATATTTCCAAATCAGGACGGTGTGCAACTTGGGATTGTTCATTAGATTGGCAATAGAAATAGTCGAAAGTAAAAAAATGATTTTACTTAGTAGATCAATTCTCTACTCATGGTGGTAATGATATATGTGACCTAGTAGGTCTTGGGATAATTGGAGATAAATTATCCATCTCTTGTATAGCGTTTCAACTTAATTTTGATTTATAGATATCAAAAACTGGTAAATACAAAGCAGCAGACTGTGATACCAGTGCTGTCTCCAAAATGCCATTGCTTGCCAGCACTAAGACGGCTGACAAATGGTGAATGGTGTGGAAAAAATGCCAGGAAACAGCCAGTCCTCCATGCACCTTAACTTTTCCGGCACAGTCAGCCCTGAGTTCACTTTAACTCATTGTTGGTCAGTCCTCAGGAGAAGAGGAGAATTTTATGCTTTCTACATTATACCAATGAATAAATTTATTAACAAAGGCTTTACTGACATGTACTAATGAATTTAGACTCTACTGTTGTGAATTGCTAAATACTAACTGCCTTTTATAAATTAGAGGAAAAATAACATTTTCTATTGAATATTTATTAAAAAAAAGCTTTGTTTCATTGATATGTGCAAATAATAATATTTACCAAAGGGTGTTCATAGTACAAAGAACTATCTTATTAACAAAGTCGACAATAATATTTAAGCATGTTCTACACAAAAAAGAATTACCTAACTTCTACAGAGAGAGTTTAAAAATATTTTGCTGCACCATGATCTTGAAATGGATTGAATGAGTCAATATTTTGCAGCACCCATTCCATGAATTAAAGCCATTTATTATTTCTAAAAGGCCTTGTCCATAACTTATGCTTGTGGAAACTTATATTATTGGAACTGCCATTAAGGTTTATAAAAGTGGTGTCCACAAACTGCCTAATTATGCCTTACTATTCAGCTTAATTCTACCTTTTTAGTCTGATGCTTGTTGTTGAGGTTTGAGTATGTCATGAAAGAAAAGCTTTATACAGTTATTTTCAAAAGTAACAGTTTTGAACTGCATTTTTGCTTTTTTTCTTCCTACTTTTGTTGTTAAATATCAAAAATGGAATACTGCCAGATTTTTCTAACTGCAATTACAAATTACTTAGGCTTCTTAACTAAAATTATTGAGTGGGGATTTGTTTTAAAGATGAGCAGCACACCTGCCCTGGCTATGGATTTGGTGCTCAGACATGTTGTCAAACAAGTCCCAGACTCTTGTGGAACTACTGTAAATACAAAAAGTTCTAAGTGGCAGATGCCAGCACTTCTATCACTTTGTAAATCACTGGACTCCATATGAAGTTAGTAGTTAAAGTCAGCTAAGTTAAGAGTGTATATTGTGTCAGTAGTGAGGTTGTGGGGCATGCTCAGCAGGGCACATTAACTACCCTTAACTGCAAGGTTGTCAGTTTGTTTCAGCAGATCAGAAAAATACTCTTTATTCTATCCATCCCTGTAGATGGAACAAGCTCACATAGAGTCTATGGTTTCAAAGTTCATCATATACAACCCTGAGTTTCATTTTATTGTGGACATACTCAATAAATCCATAATAGAATAATAACTATTATAGAATCAATGATAAGCTGCACCAACTTAGGTGTTCAACCAGTGTGCAAAAGTCAACAAATTGTGCAAATACAAAAAAAAGTAATAAGCAATAAATATTGAGAATATGCAACAAAGAGAGTCAGTAGGTTGTGGGAACATTTCAATGTTGGGGCAAGTGAAGTTGAGTGAAGTTTATCTGCTTTGGTTCAAGAGCCTGATGGTTAAAGGGTAATAACCTTTCCTGGACCTGGTGGTGTGAGTCCTGAGAATCCTCTACCTTCTTCCTGATAGCAGTAGTGAGAAGAAAGGATGTCCTGGGTAGTGGGGTCCCTGGTGATGAATGCTGCTTTCCTGCAACATCACTTTGTGTAAATGTGCTTAATGGAGCTTTTTGCAATAGACTGGGCCATATCTACTTTTTATAGACTTTTCCATTCAAGGGTATTGGTGCTTCCATATCAGGCAATGATACAGCCAGTCAATATACACTCCACTACATATCTATAAAAGTTTGTCAAAGGTTTAGTGTCATGCCAAATCTCCGCAGACTCTTGAGGAAATAGAGGCACTCCCATGCTTTGTTTGTAATTGCGTTACATGCTTGGCCCAGGACAGGTCCTCCAAAATAATAACACAAAGGAATTTAAGGTTGCTAACCCTCTCTGCCTCTGATCTTCCAATGAAGACTTGGCTCATGGACTTCTAGTTCCTCTTCCTGAAGTCAGTAATCAGCTCCTTGGTCTTGCTGACACTGAGTACCTTTACAACAAACTTCCCCTATATTCCAAACTGACATCAATAGGGGATTCACTCGTCCTGGAATGAATGCTTCCTGATTATTCTTGTACTACTTCTTATCTACTTTTCCTCCCACTATCTCTACCTCACATGTGCTGTGTATATACAGAGTGTGGTAAGCTTCAGCACCTACAGTATGTGCTACATGAGCCGTCAAGCACAATTGCTTCATCTGCTATGTGAGCCAGGTGCAATTTGAGCTTTACTTTGAGTATAATGGCAAGCTTTTGTCCTGGAGTTTATGAGATGGTTGTTAGTCTGCTAACCAGGCATGAGTTCACTGTCGTTCACTTTACCCTGCGGTTTGTGGTTCAAGTTGGGTTTTCTCTGCCTGGCACCAAATCTGCAGAGTTCCCATTTATCTCTGCTCCACGATCATCACCCTGATCTCTACTATAGTACTACAGAACTATTTCACGGTTCCCTAATGCAAACCCTCTTTCCCATTCTCTCTGCTACCTAAACCAACTTGTTACTCTCTCTTCTGGGTTCTGATGAAAAGTCTTGGACCTGAAACATTAAATATTGCTTTTATATAGATGTTGCCTGACCTGCTGAGTGTTCCCAATAATTTGATTTTCTTTTAAGTTTTCTGCATCTGTAGTTCTTTTGTAAAATTTTTATTTTGCCTTCCTGTAGCTATGTGTGTTTAATGGTTGCCAAATCATAGCCACTTGCCAATAGTGATTTGTGGTGTTGGTTCATTGATTTTACTTGAGTTGCTATGTGCATTTAGATACAAAGATCTTACTTTTGTCATTTTAACTCCTTTGCAAACACTAATATCATCTGCCAGTATATAATACTCCCATTTGCTTCTTTTCACACCCTCCTCTTTTCCTGTTTTTCCAACAATGCCCATATCCTGAACATAAATGAGTAAATCCTCTTATGTGTTTTTGGTAATACTTTGCAAAAACTGATTTCTTTATACACAATACAAGTGGTTTGGAAGCTATTGGTATGTGAGTCTGCTATTAAGAAAATATATCTTCATTTAAATTCACTAATACATTGTAATCATCTTGACCCCTGTGTTTCAACTTCTTAAATAATATGTTACTTTTCCACATATATACAGTGGCCCAAGTTTCAGAGGAAATGTTGGCATTTCCTAATGTAACTTAAGCAGCTTTGGGATATACATGAAAACTTGGATGTTCCAAAGTTGTGGTCAGCTGCTCAACATTATTTTTCTGACTGAACTCCAATTTTCAATTCCATGTAGATCACTGGGGTGCCCAGGGCATGGTAAATTTAGATTCTTTTATAATTGCTTGAGTGTTTTTGTGTCGTGGTTCTTTTTAAGTTTTTAATTGAATTCTTACAGTTTTTTAATCTTTCTGAGCTTTGCAAACATTTAGATTATTTTCAAAAAATATGATAGTTTTGAGCAAGCTGAAGGCTTAGCAAAGCTGGTTGTCAGCGATCTTTTTCACCTTTGTTATGGTCCTGCCTCATTTTGATCACCCTATATAATGAAGCTTGTCTCCTAGTGAGCCTTGCCCGCAATAGGATGCAAATTCAGCTTCCTCATCTTCTGTAGCTTGAATTGTGAACTTTTTCAGAAATTATTGGATCCTGCTGACTACAAATTCTAGCCCATTGACTCTCTGCCATTTGTATCAATTCTGTGAGTATTCATATTTTATGAAATCCAGAATGCACTTCTGTCATCATTCCTGGCAGCTGTATTTGGTGTAATCCCAGATATTCTGAATGGAGGATTAGATTTAAATGGAATGATAAATCCTTTACTAATTCTGACTGACATTTTTAATCACAGGATGTAAATGCTTCAATGACAAGTAGTCCAGTGGCAAGCAAACCGCCTGTGACATTACGCCTGGTTGTTCCAGCAAGCCAGTGTGGCTCTCTCATAGGCAAAGGTGGTTCAAAGATCAAAGAAATACGTGAGGTAATGCCTCAGAAACATAAACTCAATAGCCACTTTATTAGGTACACCTGAACACCTACCCGCTAATGCAAGTATCTAATCAGCCAATTACGTGGTAGCACCTCAATGCATAAAAGCATGCAGATATGGTCAAGAGGTTCAGTGATTGGAATGGGGAAGAAATGTAATCAAAGTGACGTAGGAATGGCTTGAGTATCTCAGAAACTGCTGATCTCCTGGGATTTTTACGCACAACAGTCTCTGGAGTTTTACAGAGAATGTTGCAAATGACCGAAAAAAAACAATCTGTGAGCGGCCGTTCCATGGGTGAAAACTCCTTGTTAATGAGGGAGGTCAGAGCAGTACGGCCAGACTGGTTCAAGCTGACAAGAAGGTGACAATAATTCAAATAACCATAGTATAAGAGGTACCTAATAAAGTGGCCACTGAATGTA